>NC_142503.1:93097500-93807500 GCF_057876585.1 Rhinolophus sinicus
ATCAACTCAAAAGAACACAACTGTTTCATGATGCTGGTGAATACAGAACTCTGTATGGCACTCACTGATCCCGTCACCTGAGAGGGAGAGGGAGGAAGAGACAGAGCGCGGGCTTAAAGAAACATGACTGTATATAAATACAGATTTAAAAAAATCACCACCACCTCCCCAACTGGCCTGATCACACTTGATTCTTCTATGTAATACAGTAATCCCTCCCCTGGAGACCAGAGGGCTTGGCACTGGTGTGGTGGCCAAAGTGGAAAGGACCTTAGGAAAGAAGAAAGGAAAGTTAAGGCCATCTACTACCCATAATCTCTCTAGGCAGAGACCAGCAACCCAGTATGAGCTCTCCAAGAGTTCTGTGTGATTAAGGCCCTACGGAGAGTTTTAGAAAACCAGCACAAGACTGGGATGGTGGGCATTTCTGGCCTCTGTGATCTCCTCCCTTCCACGTTCTTCTCCATCTTCCTTTCTTGCCTTCCTGCCACACTTCCCTTGCTCTCCCCGGGATCCCCCCAACCTCAGCTCCCTCTCCCTTACCAGGGCCCCGCCTCTTTATTTCTTCTGTCTTCGTCCCCTGGACTGTCCAGTGGGCTCTGGCTCACTGTCCCCTTCATCTTCAGCCAGCCGCTCAGGAAACTTCTTGCGTTTCCTACGGACATATGGGTGGCCAGGGAGGTGTTTATGCAGCAGAGCCGCCAGACACTGTTCTGTCTTCACCATGCAGTGCAGCACGTGGCTGCCCCGGCAGTTGTAAAGCTCGGCGTTGGTAAACACTTGCTTCATGTCAGTAAGAAACTCCTGCACAGAGCGGTAGCTCCCGCAGGAACATTTGTTCTGCATCGTCTGGAAGTCCATGGGGTGGGCGATCACGTCGTAGTAATCCTCAGCCTCATCTCTGGTCACAGGCTCCCTGCGGAGAAACCGAACGGAGGTATCAGCACAGCCTTGAATACAACGGACAGAAACCTGGTTATCAAACCACCAGCCGGTGGCACAACCCTGCTGACCTCAGCCAACAGGCAGGCACAGGGACGATGAATTCGCCTGGTACTAAGAGCTGTCTCTACAGGTTTGGAATGCTAATCCCGTCACTGAGACATGTCCTGAAAGGAAGGGATCGGGCTGGTTCCTAGGGCTTCAGCTGACACTCCCTCAGCCAGCTGCGACTCCCAGGTGCGTGAAAACACAAGGCTCACTCACCTGAAGGGCCAGCTGAAGCGGTACTTCACAATCCTGTTGAGGACCTCTTCACACTTCTGCAACTCCAGGCTTTGCCTCCGGGAGCTCCGCTTGGTCTGAAGCACCTGGTGTCCAAGGAAGAAGACATGCTGTTATTACAGGTCCAAGAGAAGAAGAGTGAATAGGGCAGAAAATGTGTACATCTGCTTAAAAAAAGAGAAATCTGAGTTCAACCATTTTCTTGGAACCGAGACAATCAAAATCATCTGCCTCTCAGTCAGGGAGCCCTCTCAGCGAGGAGTGGGCATCTTCCCATCAGCCCCCTTGCCTCCTCCCTGGTGGATGGTGATCAGAGAAGCAGGGGGCAGGCAGCAGTTGCCGTATTACAGCAGTCCTGCCAGAGGTCAGCTAGAGAGGGCCACTGTCAACAGGACGCTGGCCCACTGAGAGCAGATGGACTTGGGATTATAGTTAACACTGTGGAGGGTTATGTACAAGCAACTGCAGAAAGCCAGATGGGTTATGGGGACCACTAGCAGCCAATTTTGTGGGGGCAGGGAGTCTCAGAGAAGAAAAGCAAGAGGCAGTTCCCTTCCTGGGCTCTCCTGCCGCAGGCATGTGGGAGCCAAGTGGCTAAGGAGAAAGGGAGTGGGCATCCCTTCCAGCAGCCCTCACAGGCCGCGTCTCAGAGCAGTGGGGCCACGGAGTCAAAGGGCTTGGGCTGGGCAGGGAGCATCTCCAAAGGCCTCTGAGCTCCCTACTGGCTGACTTGATGCCCCCAACTCACTCATTGCCAATTTGATCTGTCAAAACAAGCAAGTTTTCAAGAACCTCTTTTTGTTCTTTAAAGCTGGAATGAAATCTAAAGCAAAACCGCTAAAATCACATTGGCTGAAGAGCAGAGGGGAGGGTAATGGCCCTCCCATAACAACTGTCAGCAAAAGCCCCGAGAGTAAGTGAGGCTCCAGCATTGCTGGCATTCCCACGATGGAGACCCAGCCCTTCTGGGCCAATGGAGACACATGGGTACTATTTTAAACCCCTTCACAAGTCGCAGGCTGCCTGTTAAACTGGAGGACGCAATGTTTGCAGGCTACAGCAGGGGATGCCGGACATAGTTGTTCCTGGAGGGCCTGCTGCCCGTCTGCCTGCAGGCCCACCCATCAGCCGCCCAAGGGAGGGAGGCAGGAGGAGAGGGAAAGGCTCCCACCTGTTGCCCAATGAATTCCTAGTGCTGGAGTGGGGGTCAGGAGCAGAAACATTAGAGGTAGGATGAGAAGTAATTCTTACCAGCTCATCAACCTCGGTGTCGTCCACAGGTGGTGCCTTCGGCCGAGACCTCCTGGTAGGGTGCGGCTTCTTACCTGGTCGTCGGCCTGGCCTTGCCACAGGGGGGATGACCCCCTGCTTGCCCCGGACAGTCTTTCGAGGTCTCACTGAAATAAAAAATACAAACTAAGAGCAGAACAACTGAGGATGACGGGAGCGTGTCTGTAGAATGGGGAGACAACCTGACAAGCAGAGCAATGGCTTCCTTGGGTTCTGGGTGCTCTTTGCTCTCTCTCCGGCCTTACCTATCAGGACACTTTGAAGGCACCAGTGTCAATGAAGAATGGATGCCTTTCATCAACTGCCAAAGACCTCTTAAGTCTCTTCAGAAGGGTACTTCTATCCTCTGGCCCCACCCCGTTCAGTTACTCCCGGGAATGAGGCCCCTGAAGGAGTCAATTGTAAAGTAACTCACTCAGGAGGACAGGCCATTTGCTGCAGGTCTGCCTGGAATTCCTACAGCCTAAGCTCAGCCTAAGAGAGTGCAGTGTATTTACATGTGAAATGGGATTTGACTGTAGAAGAGATCGTGTTTCATAGTTCCCAGAGTTATCCTAAACTCGCCATCAGTCTTCTCAGAGAAAAGCTGATAACTTATGGGAAACACTTATGCGAAGTCTTCCTCCTTGAATCCAATTTAGGGGTAGCCCCAGTCCTGCTTTCTTACACGTCTGAAAAGCGTAGACAGTTGGCTAGGCCACTTCCCTAAGCACTCTGCCCAGGATCCCCAAGGAGAGAATAAAGAACACCACGTCACCCAAGACTACTTGTGACTCAGGTTTGTAACAGGTGCTCACTGTCAGACAAACCAGCATTTCCTCAGTATGTCCTTAGGAAGCAATGCTCCATAAGGATTAGCTCAAAGTTTCTCCACTAATTTTCTCTGCAAACTGGGGAGGTGACATTTGGACAGAGATAGGGGATATACAGAGGCAATGATACAACGAGTCAATAAACAATGTTTTACATCCTTCTTCTGGACCATGATAACCCTTCATTGGCTATTTTAGGGTCTCTAGCTCAAGACCAGACTAGGAAGAATGAGTAAGAAGCTGATGCCAAGGATGAAACTTGGGGTGCTAGGGACAGCCACTAACCCAGGAACTTGAGTTGCACCAGAACCACATCTTTGGTGACCTAAAAGGCAGAGCAGGCAAAAAGCTCTAAAGTACCAAACAAATACCTTCCTACATCCTTTTGGCAGATAAAATCCTCAAAATCTGGAAAGGAAATAATTCCTTGGAAAGAGAGTAACAACTCAGAAGTGGAAAGCAAACTAGTTTGAAAATAAACAAAATCAGCACATTGCAATATTCAGAATCTGTTCCCAGATAAACCTGCATCCAAATCACAACTCTGGGCCAGCAGATGCCAGCCTCTGTAATGCAGGGTTAATGACTGCTTGTCTCCTTCCCCTGGATACCTGGAAAACACGCCTAGTGAACAAACAAAAGGAGCCTAATAGGAATGGGAGAAACTGAGGTGTCCCAAATTAAAAGCCTGAGGATTGGGCAGGTGGGAGCAAGTGTGCAAGTCCAAAGCCCTCAGGTCTGGCAGCACCACTGCAGTAAGAGACTGGTTATGCCAAACATCCTCTCCTTATATCAAGTCCGATCGCTCAAGTGCTATCATCTTGGGAATTGTACCATCTCTTCAAAAGCTCATCAAAATCTTGACCTGTGGTCTCTTTTCTACTAACCTACAAAAAATGGTATATTTTGGAAAGAGGCAAGCTGTTGAAAAGGATAGATTGCAGAACTTTAGGTTTAACCATGAAAATGACAAGACTCTCAAAGACTCATGAAACATAAACATGAGAGAATAAGAGTCAATGCGGTGAACAGAAATAAGGCCTTTTACTCTCCCTACTGGCACCTCGTGTGAAACAGATCTGAACCTTCATAACAGCTTTAGGCCTAAACTATGGAAACCCAGTTTTCATTTTTCAAACAAGTAAAGCTATAGCCCTGCACACTACAGGGAAGAGAAAATCACTGTGACCAGAGGAAAAATAACTCCTCTGCGAGCAGCACTACACCAGAGGCCAAAAGAACGGTAAGGAGGTAGCAATGGGCTTAGACCTTCTTTACCCATTGTCCTCAGACACTGAGGGGGTCAGAACTAGCAGGCTCATCACATAACAAACTTGGAAACTTGAATTCCACTAATTTTTGGAATAAATGGATCTGCCATAAATTGATGTCCTTGTGACCAAGCTATCCAACCTCCTACCGGGAAGATGGTTAAAGGGCATCTTATAAACCCTTTGAAAACCATGACGACAGAGTCACCCCAACAGCCACAACACGTGGGAAAAGATGGCCTGATGACAACGCTGAGTATCTACTACCAGCCCCCAGTCTTCCCAAGTCAGCTTAAAAGGCTATAGGGTTAACTTCGAAGGCAAACTGAATACATAATACTTACATCGCAGACCAGCCACCTCATAATCTTCTTCCTCCTCCTCCTCTTCCTCCTCCTCTTCTTCTTCATCGCTCTCATCATCTTCACTGTCCTCAGAGGCAGACTCCTCAGTGTAATTCCTGTGAGGTGGAAAAAGCATGTCCAGAACATGGTTCTAGGTCAAAGTGTTTCTAAGGGGATCAAGTCCCACAGGGATACCAGCAACTTTTTCTTCTTTGCAGACTAGACAGATTTGATGGTGGGGGAGGGAACCTGAATCTAGTCCAGGACACAGGAACCAAAATGAAAACCTAGCTTCAACAGCATGCCTCCGCCACCAGGCCCAGTGCTTTGGATTAAGACACCAATGGTAACATCAATCAAGACCAAAATGCAATCCTCCCCTCCCCCACATCAAACAACACAAAACTCTATTCCTTTTATCTCATAAAAACAGCCAGATAATGTAACATTTCAGGTATTAAAATGTGTCCCAACTCTGAGGTGGACTGAAAGCATGAAAGCCCAGACAGGTGTTACTCCACCTTGATGGCCCCCTTCCAGGAGCTGAAACAGCTTGCCGATGACCAGAACATCAAAGCAGTGGTAATCCCGGCTCAGAACAGCTGGTCCAAAGCCCCATCTCACAGTAGCCTCATCTCTAAGTGTAGCTGGAGTGGACTGAGAAATAACCAACTAATACTGCCGGGGGGGGGGGGGGGGGGGGGGGGTCAGGATCAAACAACTCTGCCTTTTCAGAGACCGAGCCAGAGTGCCTGTAAGCCACCTTTTTACAACCTCAAATTTCAACATGGAGAACAACAGTTATTAACTTGGCAAATATTAGGCGCCTCCTCATTACAAGGCCCTGTGTTTGTCCTAATTGGGTTTAGGGTGAAGAACAAAGCATTGCCTCTACTTTCAGGGCACTTACAATCTCATGGGAAGACGGTCACGTACAAAACTAATCATAAAGGCAAGATGTACCAAAATACTGTTTTAGAGCTCGAAAACTCAGAGGGAACACAGAGGAAGAACAATTAATTCTAAGGACGTAAGGATATTTCAAAAGAGCAGTGAAATTTTCCATAGGCCATGGGCGGTTTGCCCAGGGGGCAGTTCTGGGAAGACGGAATATTCCCAGTTGGGAGGAAAGCACAAGAAGCAAGGATACACAATGAACAGTCTGCAATGAACACACAAATATGGGAATGAGGGCTCATAAAAACACACGCCAGTATTGTACCAGAGTCTCAAGTTAGGCTAGGGAGTTTGGACTTGACTTTAGAGACAACGGAAAGATTGATGTTTTTGAATAGTAAAGTGACATAAGCAGCTCTCTGCTGTATGTAAACCCTTCTGGTATCACCACAAAAGCTGGAAAGGGAAAGGTATGAGGTAAGGAGTTGGGAAGCCCAGGTGAGAGATGTAGGAGGGCCAAGTGACAACAGTGACCTTGGAAAATGGACAGCAGGGGACATGACTCATGAGACATCTGGACACTGACTTGACAACACCTGGCAAATAAATGACTGGACGATGAGGGTGAAGATGTGCAAGGTGATGCCCACGTTCTCATCATGATAAAGAAGGAACATCCTAGGCCTGGGTAACGAAGGTCATGAATTTCAGGGCTTTTAGCAATGGGCGGCTGCAGAAGTAATCACAAATTAAGAAGGGGGCAAAGTGGAAGCCAAAGGCAGAGGGAGATATATTGTTATTTTAGAAGGTATGGTTCAAGACAGAGAACTGGCTGGCAGTGAAAACTAGAAATGTCAACATTAAGCTAAAATTACCTCAGAGCCCTTTGAGCTCCTATTGTAATACCTTAGAATGATTAGGCTCTTTACCCAAAAGATGAACTTAAAGCTCCTTAGAATCATTCAGTACGAATAACTGAAGCTTAATTATAACAGCTACTTATACATTTATTTGCTTTTAAAAGAAGCAATTCTCACCTGCCACGGGAGTTGCGCCTGGCAGTAGCAGGCTGGCAAGCTGGGCACTGCCACTCACCATCTGGTACTTCATAGAGGGCCGGCCTCAGACAAAACAGGTGGAAGGCTTTATTACACTCGTCACACAAGATCAGTTTGTCATCCTCACCTGCAAGGAGATAAAACTGTACAGCACTGTCGGGAGAATGGCAACAGTCAAGGAGTTGTAAGAAAGGACCATTCACCCTCAACACCATGGAAGAACAAACATTCTAGTACAGTGCTAACCCTTTTTTTAAAACTGCAGTCGTTTTCTGAAAAGAAATATAGCACAAATCAGGCTGTAGGTAATTTAGGGCTCAGGGCTTCTAATTTCTGTCTCCAAATCTACCCAGGGCTAGGACAGGGCACCGAACACTAAGAGGTAGCAAAACCCAAGTGACAGCAGGAAATGTTGCTGCTCCTCTCCCACTAAGAGACGAACCCCCCAAGAAGGATTATGTTTTCTGCCCTTCCTCCTCCTGGACCCCGTAAGCACTTCCCAACTCATACCTGATACGGTTCTCTTAAAACACTGCCTACATTTGAAAATGCACTGAACCAACTTAACATGGTCATTTCCCCTCTCCAACTATCATCAATTTTTAGAGCAACTGAATGATTTTACATAGGTTTTCTCATCCTTGGGAATTAAGTTCTAACCTAATTCACAAGATAACTTTAGCCACTGGAGAGCCAAATCACTGAGGGAGGCTTTTAGCCATCACGTTTCTTTTATACCTATGGACTCAGTGTTTGTACACGGAATCCTCAGGTTTGGGCAGACACGCAGGGTATTCTGTAGAGCAAAGAATTTGAGACTCTAATGCTGAGAGCCGTCAGAGTCCATAGGTATGAGTCCCAAATTCTTTGCTCTACAGAACACCCTGCGTGTCTGCCCAAACCTGAGGATTCCGTGTACAAACACTGCCCTCTGCTGGCAGCCCCCTTACTTCACAGATGACTAAAATTCAGAGATGGTAAGTTAGAATGTTTTAGTAATTTTGTTCCCTCTAGAAAATGAAAAGATTAGAGAAACCAACTGCCATTGTTTTCTAGTCAAAATTGAGTAACAAAGGGCCTACTATGATTTGCTGGCATGGGATTTCAAAGACTAGCATTTCATAGCCCAGAAGGTAAAATCCGTCCCCCCACATTTAAAAGCTGTGCACACAATTTTTTAGGGGAGAAAAGATCTGGGAAATGGAGGTCCCAGTCCCTAATACACTCCGATAAGCAACTTTGACCTAAATATACCTTTCTTCCGACAAACTTTGCATCTAGCATTTTCTGCTGACATATCCCACTTGATACAGGCATCAAGCATCCCAAGTAGAACATGCATTCTGGAAAAAGTCTGAGCTTCACGGATGGCTGTCTTCCATTTTTCCAGAGCAGATGCAACCTAAACAGAGACCAAATCAGGCCAGCATTACTACAATGACCTCAAAGACGTGGATTTTTCATATAGTGCTGACAGAGCACACACGGAGAGAGGACTAGGAATAGGTAAAGATACCAGAGAATTCCAAGTACATTTACCTCCTAGAGACCCTCTAGTCTAACTCATTTATCTTACAGAAGAAATCAAGGTTCTGAAGGGTTAAAAAAACTTACCAAAGGTCACACAAAGAATTAAAGTGGGGGAAATGACTAAAGATAGGTCTCTTCTAATGAAAACCACTTAAAGATTCAGTGTCATTTAAAAGCAGGAACACTTGTATTGCGTAAATGCTAGTATGCAACAATGTCGCAGAGCTAATAAAACTTTGGTTATTAAAAAGATTATCAGTTTCTACACTAGTATGTGCCAGTCAGAGATTACAGGGCCTAGAAATAATAAATAATATCTATAGAGCATTCTACAACCCTTAAACAGTATTAGGTTGGTGCAAAAGTAATTGCGGTTTTTGCAATTATTTTTAACCTTTTAATCACAATTACTTTTGCACCAGCCTAATATTAAGTACTGGTCGGCAGGTAAGTTCAGCTGAACAACATTTAGTAATCGCTGCTTCTACAGAGAACAGTCACCACACTCATGGCGGGGATTTTGCACGCAGTGGTTGAGAAGCCCCGGGCACACTACAAACTGACGAAAGGTATGGAGTCTCTCGTATGTACAGACTGGATTCGTCACAAATTTACCAACTCAAGAATTCCAGATCAAGCGTTTCAGCCTTCACCTGCAGATCATGAAAAATATGGTGGGGATCCATAGCACCCTCATAAACTGCATAGTTACCACAATAAAAAATACAAAAAGACGTCCACATTGGGAAAAAGATGTAATAAAAGATGCTTGGATTAGAAAAGCACATATTCCTCAAGTTTACATCCCTCCAGTGGATGCAAAACTGAAATGGTTGAACATTTGTTAAGAAGCCCCTGAGGGTGTCACAAGGATGCCCAACAGAGGAGAACAAGGGTCACAGGCGCCACTGGAGAGCTGGGAGGTAAGTGTGCTGGCATCTAAGCCCCATAGACCAGGACACAATTAAGTCCTAATCCAGAGCAGTTTCAGATTAAAACATGCAAATCATTTTTATTTAAACATGGTGAGAAAACATTCTCATTAAAATATATTTTAAATACTTAAGAAAAAAGTATTAAGTACTGGCGGCTGGCTGGTTCAGTTAGTTGGAGCGCAGTGCTCATAACTCCAAGGTCGCCAGTTCGATTCCCACATGGGCTAGTGGGCTGCGCCCTCTACAGCTAAGATTGTGAACAATGGCTCTCCCTGGAGCTGGGCTGCCGTGAGCTACCATGGGCCGCCAGGAGCAGACGGTGGCCAGCGTGAGCTGCCGGCACCCGGGGAGAACTGAAGAGAGCTACCGGGGAGTGGGGAGCGCAAGGCTCATAACCCCAGCATGGGCCAGAGAGCTGAGTCCTACACAACTAGACAGAAAAAATGGCTTGAACCGGAGTGGGGTGGGGGATACGGCAGAAGGGGGCAGGGGGAGAAAAATGAGTTGACTCGGAAGCTGATGAGTCCCGGAAAAACACACTTCCCCAATATTCCCCAATTAAAAACAAAAAGTATTAAGTACTGATACAAAATATCCCCCTTTAGCACCACTTCCAACTTAAAGTAAAAATGCTAAAGTCCCAGGGATGCTTGACTTCATTCTGGGTAGGTACTTTCAGTATAACCTGCATTGCCTCCTCCCATCATCAGAAAATGAAAAATAATTTAGAAACAGCCAAGCAAAACATAAGATGGTGGAAAATATAGAATTTTGTTGATAAACACAACCCTCTCTCCTAAAAAATATGCATTCTAAGGCGGAACAGAAATGCCATTTGGGATAATTCATTTCATTGTATTACTGTTTTATTAGTCAAAAGGTGGTGTTTTGATGTTTCAAAGCACTTCCTGCCTAAATGATCAGGTGAGCATCCACGTAAGCAAATATAATATGGGGGATATAATTCTCAAAGAGTCAGAAAATACAACAGAGATGGACAAGGTAGAGCTTCTTCAGGCAATTCACCAGAAGCTGAGAGACTGGGTTGTCTCAGTATCATCAACCTTGTGGGCGTCATAGTGCCAACTCAGTCATGATGAGCAACCCCTGCTACTTCCTAACTCAGTTACTCAGCGCTAGCGAACTGCTGGATCCCACTGCCCTGCCCTAGGCAGAGAGGTGTGATCAGTAATATAGCCTTCCTCCTACAGGAAAGGCTAGAGTCTTTAAAACAGAGCTACTGAGGGACAAAGATAGTGAGCAACATCTGAAGCTGTGGTGTGAGGGCTGAGGGAGAGAAACTAAAGCTGTCCTTTCTTTCCTACAGAAATAGAGAACCAGAGAGAGACTTGCAGGTATAAATCTTGAACAACAAGGATAATATAAACACACCAAAATAATCTATTTAAGAGGCTGCTAAAGTTGTCGTGGAAACTGACTCATTCCTTACTCAAACCTCCAACTGCAGATATTTCAACATCTGCCTTCGAAATACAGCACAATCTCCTTCCTTCCCTCTTTAGAGCTCAGTAAAACGTGAGGTCCACTATGACAGCTGCCACACTGATCGTTTTCCCGATACAATCGAGCTAACGTGTGGAACCATAGGCTCTTATTGTAATAACAACCCAAATCTCATCAATGGGATATAAATTTAAGATTTTAGGCTCAGTTCTTAAAACGAGTGCTAGTGAGAAAAGGCAGGGAATGGGTAAAATGGACTTTGCTGTCCTCTAGTGGACAGTCAGATGCACACAAGTATTCAGGAAACAGTCACCAGCACCCAACCCAGTACTGCTTTTTACTTCCTGAAGTTATTTCCGATAAATTATAAATCTGGGTACTCGATAGCTCATCTGGCCTCAATGAAATAAAAAAGAACTGGAAAAGATCTTGGAAATAAACTTAACCTCATTTTAAAAACACTGATTAAAATAAAATTTATATTAACAAGTTTACTTTGTAAAGTGTACAGTCAATGGTTTTTCATATATTTACAGACTTGTGTAACTATCAACATAATCTTAATTTTAGAACATTTTCACCACTCCAAAAAGAAGCCTTGTACCCGTTAACAGTCATTCCCCATTCCCTACCCTAACCCACCACTTCCCCAGCCCTAGGCAACTGCTAATCTGTTTTTTGTCTATAGAATTGCCTATTCTGGACATTTCATATAATAGTAGCCTTTGTGACTGGATGCTTTTATGAGTATAATATTTTCTAGGTTCATCCACATCACAGCATGTAACAATACTTCATTCAATTTTAACTGCTGAATATCCGTTGTGTGGATATATCACATTTTGTTTATCCATCAATCAGTTGATGGACATCTGGGTCATTTCCATTTTTTAGCTATGAACATGCATGTAACGTTCGCTTATAGTTCATGGAAATAAAGCTTGTCCAAGGTCTCACAGCAATTTAGGTCCAATTTATCCCCAATCCAATGCTGTTGGCAGGACACATACTAGATAATCACTAGGATCTTTTATATCCACTGAGTTATCCATCTAGATCAGCCTAGACTCCAACAAGCTTTGAATTCTGAGGGTAAAAACATTAAGCACCGAAGATTTGACAGAACATCCTGGCCTTATCCCATTGCACAAAATTCCAAACAGTCCAGCACATTAAACAAAACAAAACAAAAAAACCCTACCATATTCACGGCAGTGTTTTTAAAAACAGAACAACAGCAAGATAAAGTTCTGACGTTCAACAGTGGTGGCATCCAGTAAATCTCTCTGTCGTGCAGTGCTACTGGGAGGCTAGACACAGTACTCTGACGAAAAATTCTAATTCCCTAGCACATTTAAATAAAGTTGGTCCCTAGTTAGAAGTGGGTATTAACAGAACCAAGGGGAAGCTAGCTTACATGCACGTCACCATTAATCCCTTAGCCTAATAGTAAAAAGGCAGTATCATATCTTGGCAAAAATATAATGAGGCTTTAGACCACATTCTTCCACAAAATAATATATAAAATGGAAAAACATAATCAGGTTGTCAGGATAAATGCATCCAAAGTTAAGTAAACAGAGAGCCTAACAGAACCCAAGATTTTGCCAAATTATACAATGCCTTTACCATTTAATACAAGAAAATGAAATAAGCATTAAATATTTGAAATTATCGACTATTACAAAAAGAGATTTGAGAGATAATCTACTTTTATACATAAGGAAACTGAAGCCCAGATTAGAGACTGATATTAGTTCATGCAACAACACAGCGCCAGTTTAAAAAAGCCTGGTCCATGCTAAGGGGAAGCCTTCAAAGCAAAGGACAGTAGAAAATTTCAGAGCTGTGGCAAAGATGACCTTTAGTGGGGAACTGCAGGGCATAATGCCATTTTAATGGAGAACATTGTTGAACTACTCAGTAGGCAACCTGATTTTCCAAGAAACTCTTCCATGCTTTCCGTTTGTGTACTTACTACGTGTCTGAGCCCCAAGATTAAACCTGCAAAGTGCTCGTATCTTCTTCCCTAATCAAGCTAAGAATAAAGTCTCATATGACAAGCTAAAAAGAGGTTACTTCACTATGGGGTGAGCACTAAAATAAAAAAAAACTTAATGAGAATTCTACATCTACTAGTTCTCAATAAGAAAACATTACAGGTAAAGGAACGGCAGAGAAAGATCACATTAAGAAAGACTCTCCTGTACAAAACTAAAAACAAAATCCATGTATCGCTTCTCGGCCTTTTGGCTAAAATCAAGTGTAAAACAAAACCCATGTAGTACTCAGCAAGGCTAGAAATCATGCTTAATGAGAAGAGATTTAGCAAAGGAGACTACTATCTAATGTCTTAGACTTCATCTAGTTACCTGGATGCCGTATACTCATTAAAAGGAACACAGGAAGGTGAGAACTAAATCCCAGTACAATAACGACATGGGCATGGAGTCTCTGAGCCTACTTCATAAATGTTAAATCTTCATCTAAGTGAGCCTTAGTTTCCTGTTCTGCTTACCTCTTCCCCAAAATGATCTTCCTTGTAGCACCTATCACCCTTGGCCTCGGGAACATGACAACTGTGTTCAAATATCTGAGGAGCTTTAGCGAACAGACTTATTCTGTGTAAACTGGGAGGGCAGCTATGATAAGAAGGCCAACTTCAACTCAATCTAACCAAGTTATGGCCCCTCCCATGAACTGATTAACTCCAACTTATTCTTCCAAACCCAGCTGCTAGGCTGTCTCCTCTGGGGAGTCCTCTCATTTGCCCTAGGTATCCCTCACAGTGAACCGAGGACGGCTCCTGTATCATCCTCGGTACTTGTCACACTCCTCTAACCATCTCTCACACTCAAACTGAGTTTCCCGAGGGCACAAACTTCTGGCTTTGTACTCATCACTATAAGCTCCAGATGTACCACGGTGACTGGCACAGGCCAGTTACCAGTTGTTTGTGAAAGGAAATAGGGAGAAACGGAGAGAGAGAAATCAAAAAACAGAGGAAAGTATTCCATTGGATAATGGCTGGGACCTCTCCCTTAAGGTAGTGTTTTCAAATAATTCTTAATTCTTAAGTAATCTTAAGCAGAAATCTAATACCCGTAACAGACAAAAATAGATCTGCTAATTTTTCTAATAAAGAAAAAACAGAGACAACATAATATTCATCAGTAAGGCATTGAGATGTTAGCAAAACCAACACACTGTCAGGTGGATCTACATGGACTCACAGGGAGAGGGGACAGATGCTCAGGGTAGGATGACAAGTGACAAAACTGCAGAACATGCAGAAAATTCCATTCTGTAAACACCAACAAACCCGTCACTGTATGTACACAGAAAACAGGTCAAACTATTAGAAAGTGATATTCTTGGGGAGTGAAGTTAAAATAAAGATTGTTTCATATTTTATTTACCTCTCACATATGATTTACTTGCAATGAACAGGCTTTTAAAATTAGAAAACCACAAACTTACATATATATGCACATGCAAAAACATGAAGTTGGACCCTTACCTTTTACTATCTACAAAAATTAACTGAAAATGGATCAAAGATCTAAACATAAAAGCTAAAACTCTTCAAAGAAAACAGGGGAAACGCTTCACAACATTGGATTTGGCAATAATTTCTTGGATATGACACCAAAAGCAGAGGCAACAAAAGAAATAGCTAAGTTGAACTTCTTGTCATTTCTATTAGGCATCAGAAGACATTCAACAGAATGAAAAGGCAGCTCACAGAATGGGAGAATATATTTGCAAATCATATATCTGATAAAGGATTAATATCCAGATAATATAAAGAACCCATGTAACTCAACAACAAACAACCCAATTAAAAAATAGCCAAAGGACTAAATTAGACATTTGCCCAAAGATAGACAACTAGCCGATAAGCACTTGAAAAGATGTTCAACATCACTAATCATTAGGAAAATGCAAATCAAATCCACAAGATACCACTTCACATCCTAGGCTACTATCAAGGAAACAGAACCTAAGTTTTGGCAAGGATGTGGAGAAACTGGAACCTCTGTGCATTGCTGGTAGGAGTATAAAATGGTGCAGCCACTATGGAAGACGTTATGGCAGTTTCTCAAGAAATTAAATAAAAAGGAAAGCTACTCTATGCTCGGACAGACTGTATACCAATATTCCGATACCCTATGGTATGTTCTGTGATGTCTTTTTTCTTGCATCTTTTTTGTCTACCTTGATACCAGTAACTTATAAGGAATCTATATAATTTGATTTGAATGACTTCAATATACTTTAGTTCCACTTTTTTACTTGACCCAAAGAAGCACTAATCTGTCTTCAGTATGGCCGGTGTGCTTTAGAGGCCTGAAGTCAGTGACATGAAACCCAATATCAAGAATTAGAAGCAAGTAATTTGTGTGGAAGGAATGTAAAAAAGAAAACATTGTGTGGTTTGGCTGGAGCATAATTAGGGCAGGGTACATTAGGTTCTCTGTTTTTCAAAAATTTGAAAAAAAATTTTTTTTGATGTGCTATTTCAATTTTTTTTTTTTCATTTTATGAATCTGACTCCAAAGGCAAGGGAAAAGCTAAAATAAATGAATGTGACTATATCAAACTTAAAAGCTTCTGCACAACAAAAGAAACCATCAACAAAATAAAGAGGCAACCAACTGAATGGGAGAAGATTTTTGCAAACAGTGCCTCCGATAAGGAGCTAATATCCAAAATATACAAGGAACTCATGCAACTCAACAACAAAAAAACAACCCAATTGAAAAATGGGCAGAGGACCCTAAGAGACATATCTCCAAAGAGGACATACAGATGGCAAATAGACATATGAAAAAATGCTCAACATCACTAATCATCGGAGAAATGCAAATAAAAACCACAATGAGATACCACCTCACCCCAGTCGGAATGGCTGTCATCAACACGACAAATAGTAACAAGTGTTGGAGAGGCTATGGAGAAA
Source organism: Rhinolophus sinicus (assembly GCF_057876585.1). Lineage (NCBI taxonomy): Eukaryota > Metazoa > Chordata > Mammalia > Chiroptera > Rhinolophidae > Rhinolophus > Rhinolophus sinicus. Next base: position 93,113,289 of record NC_142503.1, read on the forward strand.
AAGAAACCCTCATACACTGTTGGTGGGAATGCAGACTGGTGCAGCCGTTATGGAAGGCAGTGTGGAGGTTCCTCAAAAAATTACGAACAGAATTACCATATGACCCAGCAATCCCTCTCCTGGGTATCTACCCCAAAAATCTGAAAACATTTATCCATAAAGACACGTGTGCTCCAATGTTCATTGCAGCTTTATTTACGGTGGCCAAGACATGGAAACAACCAAAATGTCCTTCGATAAATGAATGGATAAAGAAGTTGTGGTATATATACACAATGGAATACTATTCGGCGGTAAGAAAAGATGAAATGGGACCATTTGTGACAACATGGATGGATCTTGAGAATATAATGCTAAGCAAAATAAGTCAGACAGAAAAAGCAGAGAACCATGTGATTTCACTAATATGTGGTATATAAACCAAAAAGAACAAAAGAACAAGACAAACAAATGAGAAACAAAAACTCACAGACACAGACAATAGTTTAGTGGTTACCAGAGGGTAAGGGGGCGGGGAGTGGGAGATGAGGGTAAAGGGGATCAAATATATGGTTATGGAACAAGAACTGACTCTGGGTGGTGAATACACAATGGGATTTATAGATGATGTAATACAGAATGGTACACCTGAAATCTACGTAACTTTACTAACAATTGTCACGCCAATAAACTTTAATTAAAAAAAATTTTTTTTTGATATGCTATTTCAGTTTTTAGTAGCAAATAAATGGGGACCTTACTAAAATTTGGGGCCTATAAAAAGAAATTAAGTAGAATACCTGTATGATCCAGCAATTCTACTTCTGGATATATACCTAAAAGAACTGAAAATCGGAACTGGAACAGATATTTGTACACCCATGTTCATAGCAATATTATTCCCATTAGCTAAAAGCTGGAAAGTGACCCACGTGTCCATCCACAGAGAAATAAACAAAATGTGGTCTATACATACAACAGAACATTATTCAGTCTGAAAAAGGAAGAAAATTTTGGCACACGCTACAATGTGGATGAACTTTGAAGACATTATGTTAAGTACAACAGTCCCAAAGGACAAATATTCTACGATTCCACTTAAACGAGGTACCTAGAATAGTCAAATATATAGACACAATAAGAAAATGGTGGTTGCCAGGGTGGGAGGGGTGCAAAATGGAAAGTTTAGTGTTTATAATAAACACAGTTTTAGTTTGGGAAGATGAAAAAGCTCTGAAGATGCATGGTGGTGACAGTTACAAAACAATGTGAATGTACTTAATGACACAGAACTGTACATATAAAAACAGTAAATGTTAAATTGTTATGTATATTTTACCACAATTTTTAAAAATGTTAAAACCACCACCAAGGAATTGGCTCTGTTAGGGGGGAGCATTCTGATCCATTACCCAGCCCTAGAAACAGGCCTGTGTTCCACAGGCCAGTTTGAAAATCACAAAATTCAGTGCAAGTGACAAAAATGGAAGAATGGCTCAGGGAACAGTACTTACAGTAGCTAAAAAGCATAGGGTTAGACTATTTTAAAACCAAATCACACTCTTCTACAGTCATAAAACTCTATCTTCGTTAAATAGATACCTTTGCTTCCTCTGCCATTTTTTTCTCTTCATCCACCTCTTCAGTCTTTGCTGAATCTTCGCTTTGTAGTTTTCTTCTCTTTTGTTTGGGAGCCATGAAGCCTTGGAGAAATTTCTTTATGACACTGGCTTGAAGGGCAATCACACACTCACCAAAATCCTTCAGTTTCTCTAATGAGATCACCTACAGGAATTGATTTAAAAACCAGATTGAGAGAAGGGCCAAGAGAAAGATGAAAGGAGACTATCCTTGACTAAATTCGAACAACCTAACCGCAATGGGTCACATAACATTAATTGATCCCGGTTCCTCAATTCAGTGTATGGCTTTTGCATTTAAAAGTAGCTGACTGTGTCCATTTCATCAGTGGAGGGATCCAGGAGATGCTGCCAGTTGCTCTACTTACGAAGTTAGGCCACTCGTTCATTCATTCAGTAACTGAGTGCCTATTATGTGCAAACTACAGTCCCAAGGCAAAGAAAAACTGACGAGAATAAAAATTTTCTGACCTACTGGCTTACTACCTGTAAGCCAGGTAATATGCTTTACATACTTGACCTCATCTAAGCCTCACATTTATTTTATGAATGAGGGAAAAGAAACTAAATCACTCTGAACCAAATCATGCTGTTCAATACTGAAGACTGCCTTCTCTGTCACGCAAGACTTGCCAATTAAAAGATACCATTTTAAAATCACAAAGAGAAACAAAGAGTGATGATACCCCAAGGATGATGTTAGCAAGGAACGGGCTGATTTTGGCACAAAGTAGGCAACTGATAAACATTTCCTAAGTAAACAAAAAAGTAATACATATTTTAAAATGGCGAAGTGCTTTGGGCTGAATAATTTTAAAAATCATTTAAAAAACACAGAGTTGTTTAAATTCTTTTCCGCAGGAAATGCACCAAGAATTCATAACCAGGCTAATTTAAAAGAAAAAAGTTGCATATATAAGGTGTGCATACATAAGATGCATATATAATTTGCTATTTCAAATAGCAAATACAAACTCTGACAGAAGATTTAAGATTTTATCAACTCCAAGGGTTAGTATGTACCCCCAAAAGATATAAAGACTTAAAGAAATGGAAAGTGTTCATAAATTTGGGGAAATGGGGGGGGGGGATTATAGAAATCACAACTATAATACATATGAATATATATTATATTCACACGAATATAATAATGCATATGAATAACTTGAAACGACCCACAAATACCCAAGATGTCAAAAAAATGTATACAAGTGGACACTGGTCAATGTTGCTCAAATAGTGGTTCGCTGTAATCAGAAGCATCTGGACACTGATGGCAACCACCCTGAGGACCTCTTGTAACTGCAGAAGTCAAACGTGTCTTGTATTATTGAGTATTACAATTTTAATAGTTTTTTCCTTTCTTAAAATTTGTATACATTTTTTGGGCACCCTATATATTATTTGGAGTTAATCTGGACTTTATTATTTAAAATCAGTAACAAAACATTTTACAATAATAATTGATGGATAGTATTCTCCTATCTTCTCTCCATCTTTGACACCTAAACCTATCTAAAGTGCAGTATCGATCAGGTCTCTTGAACTGTTTCGCCTATACCGCTTACGGGTCCTACTGAGCAGCAAATAATGGGACTATAAATGGGCTCTGAAATGGACCCATTTAACAGCATGTGTGTTGCCCAATATAAGCGTAACTCTGAGCTGATCAGGTGTAAAGAATGGACAAAAGCAGGATACACAATCATGTTTCATACCTTAAAAGCACAAGCACCACATGGGAATAGACAGGTTAAATGTTACAGGACTATGGCTCCAGTGCCGGTTTTCTTCAACTTAACAGAAAACCTCTTTTTAAACAAAGGTTCTGAGCCAACTAATGGATTTTTCTGGATACCAGCATAAGATGACAAAGGGAAAATACGTTTTGGTGCCACATGTGTCTTTCAAGACAAACCCAAATGTATGATTTCCAGAATCATCTAGGGAAGTCAGGAACAATATCAGGGAACAATTCCAAATTGGGTTTCCATGAGTAAGAGATTTCAAAGGGTGTTTCATGTTCTTACCCGGGCTTCAAATTCTGATGTTTCTTCCACATAACCAAGACCCCCCTTTTGTAACCTTGTTGCAACTTCAATGAGATCACTACGAAGAAAGTTTAAGAGCTCCTGGTTGCCATCACAGGATTTCAGACCCAAATTTGGCTTTCGGGCCAGGTGAATAGAATGAATAATGTCCTGGTACCTAGAAAAGTTGAAGCAAGTGGGAGGGAAAATAAAGGAATTCTGAAGATAGTCTATAAATTTCAATTCCTTGAATAACATGTTTTACCTCTATAAAACATTTAGATCTTTTTCATCTGTCTTTGGTGTTTTTTAGTAGTCTCATGTTTCTTGAACAGATTTTCAAATCTCTCTTATTCTAGATTAACTTTAAAAACCCTTATTTTATTCTGTATTTGATGAATTCCAGTGTCTGAAGTGGGTTCCAATTCCTAGCTCTCATTCATCACGGTACCTGGTTTGTGAATTTTGTAACTTTTTTACCATGAGTTTCTTGGAATTTTCTCTGTGGGAATTCTTTGAAGCCTGCTGTGAAGCTGTACTCCTCCAAAGAATGTGCACTTTGCTTATGTCAGCTGTCAGGAATTGCTACCAACCCAAGACTACTTTAAATCATCTGCCTGAAATACTTCACAACACAGAAGATACATGATTTCAACTGAAAACCTATATAAGGACCTTCAAGTTCACTCTTAACACTAAAGCTAAACACTACATACTAAAGCTTAACACTAAACCCTTTGAGGAGGTCCCAGCAAAAAAGACTTCAATAAGACTACCTACCCTGGGTGGGCCATAAACCTTAATGTTTGCTTCCTACACCAAAATGAAAACTAAAGCTCAAGGACATCTGACTACTAAGTTCCCCATCCTTTCTTAATAGTAAGGGTTTTTAATATTATTTTCCTCTGAATACAACTTCATTGTGTCCTGCTGTTTTTCTTTATAAAGAAGTCTCCATTGCTTTCTAGATACAACATAATTTCCCTTTTATTTTTTTAGTCATCTTAAAGAATTTATCTCTAATTTTATTACAATCTGATTAGAGAATGTATCCTGAAGATTTCTACTTTTTAAGTTGTTGAGTTTGTTTATGTGGCTAAGTATGTGACAAATTTTTACAAATGTTCAATGGATCTAACAGAAAAAACTATTTCTTTATAGTTTCCAACTGGCCTAGCTTTTTGCACACTTTAAAAAAAATTTTTTTAATTGAGCTATAATTGACTGCACACCCTTTAATTTATATCCTTCATCACTTTACTTATTTTCTTATAAAGAGCATATATATTTTTTATAAATCTGAACCTCAAATGGTGATACATTATCCTATCCCCTTGGTTACCCCCAGGGGAAGCAACTCAAATAACCATCAACAAGAGAAATAGATAAACTGGGGCAGATTCACAAATATTAGTGTCTTGGAACAGTATATAGAAAGGAAAATGATGAAGTTCAGTTACTTAAAAAAAAAATAAATTGATGGCTCTTTAGTGCTAAGTAAAGAGCAGAAAGTCCCAAAGGCTTTATACTATTTGACAGCTTTTAAAAAGTTTAAAACAAAACCAAACAAAATGAAGTGGGGTTTTTTAATGATCAACAAAACCAAAGGAAAAAAGTTAAGTTTTGTTTTTAATCCTGACAATCTCTAACCTTTTAATGGAAGGATTTGATCCGTTCACATTTAGTGAACGGATCAAGTCCTTTCAATCCAACACATGTACCTAGCAAATATTTAAACAGAAGGAACATTATAGAACTGTACTCCTTTGTGGTTCTGAGTACTGACATTTTCCCTTGTCTTTCTTAATTTGCCTAGTCTCATGTCTGTATCAATGCAGCATGATTCAGAATATAAATTTAACTGATCTTACACATTAAGCAGTGGGCTAAAACCAGTAGATGTACCCATTATCACTCACAAAAGCCTGGCAAAGTTGCAGAACATGTACCGTGTTTCCCTGAAAATAAGACCTAGCTGGACCATCAGCTCTAATGTGTCTTTTGGAGCAAAAATTAATATAAGACCCAGTCTTATTTTATATTATATAAGACCCAGTCTTATATTAATTTCTGCTCCAAAAGATGCATTAGAGCTGATGGTCCGGCTAGGTCTTATTTTTGGGGAAACACAGTATATACTGAATGGTATTTTCCTTCTCTCTTCAATCAAACCTAAATTCAACCATGATGCACGCGGTCAGAAATTAAAGGTGGCCTTAAGGCAAAACCTTGTCCTGGCTTTGATAGAAACAATGGCTAGAACAGGAAGGACACTAGCAAATCCAGATGGAGTTGATGCTAATTTTGTACACAGAACAGATTTTGTTGTGAATTTTGGGGGTTTCTAAGATGTAATTCACATAACATTAAACTCACAATATTAAAGCATACACTTTCAGTGGTTTTTATATTGTGGAACCATTAAAACTACCTAATTCCAAAACATTTTCATCACCCCATAAAGAAATCCCATACCTAATAGTCACTCCCAATTCTCCCCTTCCTCCACCCCCTGGCAACTGCTAATCTGCTTTCTGTCCATGGATTTTCCTATTCTAGATGACAATATGGTGGTCTTTAAGTCTAGCTTCTTTAACTCAGCAAAACGTTTTCTAGGTTCATCCATGTCAATGCATGTGTCAGTACTTCATTCCTTTTTCTGGCTGAATTTATGGATACACAAACCACATTGTGCTTTATCCATCCATCAGTTGATGGACACTAAGGTTATTTTCGTTTTTTGGCTATTTTGAATATGAGAGAAAACTTTTGAACACCAGCTGATGTGGAACTGCATTTGCAAGGCTTCCTCCCTACAAAGCGGCTCTCAGCGTGGTGCATGGCATACATTATTCAATGACTAGTCCTGCTACCCTGTGTATACATGGTTTAAATGCATATTTTTCCAAACAAGCATGATGTACCAAGAAAATACCAAGCAAAAGGAATATAAAAGAGTTACAGACATTTTTAAAAATTTAAGTGTACAGATAAACAAAAATAAAAAAATAAAAACCCTCTAAGGTACTTATAATATCTAATGCTGAAGAGAAGTAACATGTGAGGAGCAAGATGAAAATCCTTACCTCTTCTCTAATCTCTCCTTAAGCTGACTTTCTCGTATTCCCTGAGGGTGAAGGCAATTTAGCAATTCATCCAGTTCCTTCTGACTATCACATAAAAACCTGTAGGGGCAAAACAGAGCTGAATAAGGGGGGAGGGAGATCAAACTAAGAAAGGGATCTAGGGTTGATGGTGGGAGTTGGGAGAGCAGAATCCCAAACTTGCTTACAATAGGAACTACTTTTTTTTTTTTTAATTGGGGAACTGTCAAGTCGTCTTCAATCTAGTTGTGGAGGCGCAGCTCACTGACCCATGTGGGAATCGAACTGGAGACCTTGGTGTCATGAGCACTGCACTCTAACCACTGAGCAAACCAGCCGCCCCAATTTACTATTTCTATGAGGCTTAATGTTAACTTTATCACTGGCTATTGGAGCCAACGTTTCTTACTAAAATATAATCAGGCAAATTTTATAAAGTTAATAGGCATATTTGTCCACACACCTTCAAAGAGTAAACATATCCAAAAATAAAAGATCAACAGTCATTACACCAAAGATGAACATAACTAAAACAGTTAATGCAATCACAAAGTCCAAAGGACCTTTTTAAAATCTAGCTCCCTGCCTGAAAGCAGAATGACACAAAAGAAGATTAATGGCTATGTATATAATTTTTTATTCTTTAATTAATGAAGATGAAAATCCTAAATACTTCTATTACCAAATAGACTGAAAAGTATTTCCAACACTATGTCACATCTATCATATAGTATACAAGGTTACATTATGAGGGCGGGGAATAAAATTTCCAAACCTTAGAACAAACAAATATTTCCTTATCAAAAAATCAAGTCTGCTTTTAAAGCAATGAGTTTACACATCCAAGAAATCAAAGTCACACAAAATGACCTTAATAATCACTAACTCATTGGTATCATTATATTAAATAGTTTCTTACATTGAAAAGGGAAAAGAAAGAGCAACCAGATGAATGCTCACATTACCATAGGTTCTGTCCTTGTTTGGGGGTGGTGGTCTCTACAGCGATTTCTGTTGCTGGTCCATGTTGTATGTTCACACCTACATTTTTGCCTAAGTTTGCTTTCTTACCTATGAAAAATTTATACATTAAGTTGAAAATAGTAAATATCCAATTCCTAGTTTCAAACCTAAGCAGTACACTACATCAAATCCAACAATTAACACAGATGCTGCATCTTAAATATATCTACATATACAATAGATGCTAACTTCTCTTAAAAATCTTAACATATAGCACACTATCTGAGATATTTGCTCTCTATACAGCTGAATCATTGCACAGTTCAAAGTTTAAGAGTTACACAACTTACAATGGAGGGGGATGATTAAATCTCTTTCTATCAAAGCAAATAAATAATTTACTCCAATATTAACACAAAGGCATCTGTAGTGAGAGTCAATCAAAACATATCTACTACAAACTTATCCCTGGAAGCTTCAAAGGTCAGACATGATTACCTTTTTTGTAAACCAGTTCCTATACACTAACATATGACATTAATAAAGATAGATAGATCTTATGCCAATATTTGAAGTCTTACCTAATACTACGATTGGTTTGCTCCCCTGCTCCCATTCTCACCCCTGCAATACTAACACAATCTTTTTTTTATCTTTTCAGTCAGGTAATTTTGGTGAGATCCTGCCATGCTAGAACTAGAAAACATGAAGCAACAACATCTACCAGGATGCTCTAGAAGTGAAGGGATTTGGATGCCAACCTTCTCTCAGGAGCTGTAACTGTGGAGGCCCAATTTCTAAGGACAGTCACTAAGTTTCTGAAACACATTCAGTCTCTCAACCCATTGGAATCTCTATGTCTGAAGATGCTGACTTCAACTTACTGCCCTCAAACTGCCCTCACCTGGGGTCTACCAGATGAGGTTACAGAGTCTACCAGAACTAGACTCTTTTTTTTTTTTTTTTTTTTTGAGAACAAATCCACTTTATTTACTGTTCAGTAAGTTTAAATACTTGAGGGGTACAGCATTACGTGGATTCTGTGTCCTACGGCCTTAGCAGGAAGGTTGCTTTGGAATTTGGCATGAACCACCATGCCACTGTTTCCATGAGTGCAAGTTCCCTTTCCCCAGATGACTCTGGTTTTGTTCAGTTTGTCACCAGGAGTCACTGTGTTGTTCTTGGCCTGGTACATATAAGCACAGCTCTTTCCTAGACAGAAGTCAGTTTCATCTCAAGCATAAACATCTTTAATTTTAAGAGCTGCGCGCTCTCTCTGGGTCCGGAGACGCCACTTATAGCCAGCAAAAATGGCGTTGGACCACAGCCTTCCAGACAAATTTGTCATTTTAGAAGTCCTGTTCCCAGTAGGCCTCCACAAGCCCCAAGATGGCAGAAAAGGCCAGAAATAGACTTTTATACTAAGTATTACAATCTAGCACTTAACATAATTGAACACGAAAACGCCTTAAATTTGAAATTTGGGCTATATATTAATTACCATATTTAACAATTTCCTGAGTTTGTAATTTGGATTACAAGTTCCTCTAAAATGAAGGAAAACTACTTTTTAAAAACAGGCTTCTCAAAAAAACATAATCTAATATTTGAGAAGCAATTTTTATTAGGTTATAGAAAGTGGAGCTGGAAGGAAGCTTGTGATCATCTAACCCAGTGGTTCTCAACTCAGAGCCATGTTGCTTCCCAGGGGACATCTGGCAATGTCCGGAGACCGATTTGGTTGTCACTATTGCTACAAAGAATTATCTGGCTCAAAATGTCAATAAAGCTGAGGTTGAGAAAACCTGATCTAGCCTAACCATCTGGGTTTTTTTAATTAAAAAAATATATATTTAATTTCTTCCTTGCAATATTATACAGTTGACACCTGATCAACACAGATTAGAGGCACCAAACCCCTGTGCAGTCGAAAAGCCACATAAAACTTTTGACTCACCAAAAACTTAATTCCCCTCGGTATCCACAGGGGATTGGTTCCAGGAGCCCCCTCGGGTACCAAAATCCGAGGATGCTCAAGTCCCCTAAATAAAATCTGTAGTCAGTCCTCCACACCCATGGACTCCCAACCGTGGGTCAAAAACCGTCCAGGTATTTATTGAAAAAAGTCCACATACAAGTGGACCTCTGCAGTTCAAACCTGTGTTGTTCAAGGGTCAACTGTGTGTGTGTGTGTGTGTGTGTGTGTGTGTGTGTGTGTGTGTATGTAGTATGTAGGTGTATATATATATATATATATATATACACACACACATATACACACATGTATATATGTACATGTATATGTATATGCATACATATATACATATACACATATACATATATACACACATATATACAGTATATATATATGAGTGTATATATATACTGAGTATGTATATATACATACACACCTCGAAAAGATATACATATATATACTTAGAAAAGTACATTTCTGTATTGATTTTACCAGCTGAACACACCCATGTAACCAGAACCCAGATCAAGGAAAAGAACATAATCTGCCCCTTCCTGACCTCCTTCTCAGTCACTTATTTTTAGTTAGATGTTGTTTTGCCTCACTAGAATTTGAGTTCAATGACATTTAGAACCTTATCTGTCTTATTTGCTATCTCGTACCACAGCACATGAAAAATTGGTAGGCAAATAAGAGACGCTCCATAAATACTGAATAAATGAATTTTAAAAGTGGAAGAAGACATAAACTGCCTTCTTATCCCTCTTACCTCAATTTCCAAGAAACAAAGTTTGAAAACTACTCGTGTAAAATCTATTGTCAACATCTTGTTTGAGAATTAGATTTTACACGAGTAGTTTCCAAGCTCTATCTTTTTACACTATGCCTGAACAAAGTTGATAATCAAAATGTTAGTTTCCTCCCTTCTTTCTGTACATTTCAGATTCTCCCACCCCACTCACATGCATCTACCTAAGAAGGCAATAAAGAAATTTTGCGAATGGAAAAGGTGACAGAGGGAAGAGTCCTAATATTTACCCTACTTGAGCAGGGTAAGTAACTAACAGATATACGTACTACGGGGACAGTAATCTTCATCGGGAGAGTCTGCGTGGTCTCTGCGGTGGTGGTGGAACCGGTAGTCAATGCTGTCATGCACCCAGCCTTTTTCAATGAACAATCCTGGAACTTCATCAGAGAAGAGCCAGTATCTACAAATCACAACTACATATTAATAACATGATACATCATGAGCACAGGATGACTTTGTTGTTTGGGCAGATGATTACAGAATATTACTGAACATTCAGAAATATACAAATTATAAAGTAAAGCAAAGAATACCAAAAGTTTTGGAATTTCAGTCTTGTTTACTTATCTGTAATTTTCATAACTCTAATATTTCTCTACTTTAGGTTCCAGACAATGTATGCATTTCAAATATATTACAATTTCCAAAGACCTCTATCTGGTTCACATTTCACCTATCACCATAATTTATAAGTTCCATATTTCTGGTGTCTTCAAGAACAGGGTCATGTCTCATTTAACTTTGTAACCCTAGCATTTGGCAGAGTAAATACTCAATGAATGTGATAAGCAATTCTGTTTCCAAAATCCATGAACAGGGAAGCTTGCCTAGTCTTCGTATTAGGTTGGTGCAAAAGTAATTGCGGTTTAAAAGGTTAAAAACAATTGCAAAAACCGCAATTACTTTTGCACCAACCTAATACTTAACAGTTTCATAACTAGTAAAAACATAAAGGCCCTACAAGATGACAAAAATTCAGTTCAACTTACCTATTATGGTTTCGATCTGTACCAATAGGAGTCCTACGCATGACGAGTTTAGCCTTGGCAATTCCCTCCTGGAATGCCTTCTCAGCAGCTGCTTTGTGCTTTCGTATTCGTTCTTCCTCAGCTTCGCGTTCTAGTTTCACTGTTAAAGACAAAAAGAATCAACTAGATTTTTTTTTTCTAGTAAATTCCACTCTTACAACTTAAATAAAATATGGAGTACAAAGTGCCTGGTATAAAGTCGATTTGCATCAAACCTTAAAGTTTTTCCTCCTAATTCCAATCTGTTATAAGAAATGACATGTGACAACAGCAATTTCTATCTGGTCCTTCAATGAGCTTTGAATTTTGGTGATATCTCAGCCATCAGCTCAATGCAAAATCTTTTCTCTCCAAAATATAATATATTAATTGCAATAATTAAATTAATTTTATTTTATTAATAATTAATTATAAATGTAACCTTAAACAGTCCTTAAATGGAATTAACTGAAACATGATAGGACCAGTCATACGATCCTCAAAATGATCAGGATGAATAAAACTAGAATAGCTATTTCAAGATAAAACAAATTTCAGCCTTGGAGGAATTTGATAGTAACTCAGCTTATTAGCCTTGGTGACAAGAAAAAGAATTGGAAAAACAGGGGCAGAGAAGCACTTGTGGATAATAACAGTAACTGCATACTGAACACTATGTTTTGAGTTGTTCAGCAAGTTACTACTGTTAGTGACATAAAAAAAGTTTTAATCAATTTCTGATCATTCGTTATATGGGTTTATTCTATCCCAACTGAAATTTCCCTGAACAACAAAAGCCCAGTTAAACATCTACAAGATGATGAGAATCTGGAAAATTTATCAGTCTAACCATGTTATTTTTTAAAAAGTTAAGACAAATCTCATTTATTTAAACACAACATAGCATTTGTTACCTTTTAATAAACAGTTTTCTAGTCTGAATGAAACTATGCTCCCAACAATGATTTCAGTAGAGGTCTGTACACAAATGTAAATGATAAAGAGTGATGGTCAAATCACAATAAAGGAAAAGCTTCTTCTCCTGCAGCTACAAACAAACAAAAAAGAATCTGGGCAAGTAGTCAAAAGAAGACCAAATTTAGTGTCAGAGGTTACAGCACTGAACTAGATATGAAAGACCTGAACTCTAATTCAAATACTGGCCGTGGCAAAATACTAATATTCTTTGTCCCGTTTCTCTATATCAATAATACAGTATCTTCTGCCTCGCTTTTCTCCTATGATAAGATAAATATAACACACAGAAACTCAAGAAGAAATCATTATGTTTCAGGTAAAACACAGCTGAAGTGTGATATAAATAACACTAATCCGAATGCAAGTATACATAGCATCTTCCAAATTGGAAAGTACATATATACACATACTCACACATGGTGTGCGTATATATGTAAAAACATTTCAATGGCCATAAACAGTATAACCTAAATTGTTATAAAAGAGATATTACGTATTTTCTAATGAAAGAACCACTAAAGTAAAGTTGTTAGACTTAACCTAAAATCTGTCACATATAATTTAAGACTATTTCTAGTATCTGTCTATCTAATTCTAAATATCCAACTTTGACAAATAAATGGTTTTTACCACCTTCATTTTATAAGCTGGAAATTTTCATAAGTTTGGAAACTGTAACAGTGATCAAAATAGTGTAAATGACCAAAAAAAAACCACCTAAGACACTTAGTAGGTTTACTGTGGTGACAGCAATTCTGAAACTAATTTTGTGTACGCAGAAAACTGATCAAGTAAGTAAACGATACTGATGACAGCCTGGGATCACATGCTACAAGATGGGAGAAACAAATACAGAATGAGGAATGGCAAAGCAGAACCCTTGGGTATTGAGCTTTATTTGAAATAAATTTAACAGAAGGACAAAATTTATACTCTGAAAACTATAAAACGTTGTTGAAAGAAATTGAAGATCTAAATAAATGGAAAACCTCATATTCATGGATCAGAACAGAAAATATCATTAAGATGGCAATAGGTCTATTAGATCCATAGATCCCAAAATTGATGTATAGATTCAAAACAACCTCTATTTCAGCTGGCTTCTTGGTAGAAATTAACAAGCTACATGTAATTCTAAAATTACCGTGGAATCGCAATGGACCCAGAACAACCAAAACAATCTTGACAAAGACAAGTCGGAGGATTCACACTTTCCCACTTCAAAAATTACTACAAAGCAACAGTAATCAAGACACTGTAATACTGGTGTAAGGATAGACATATAGATCAATGGAATAGAATTGAGAGTCCAGAAATAGACTGATGCACGTCTATAGTCAAATGATTTTTGACAAAGGTACCAATGGGGAAAGAAAATCTTTTGAACAAAAGACATTGGGACATCACTGGATAGTCACATGCAAAAGAATGAGGTTGGACCTTTATCTCATACCATATATGAAAATTAACTCAAAATGAATCAGAAACCTAAAGGTAAGAGCTAAAACTTTAAGACTTTTAGAAGAAAACACTGGGGTAAATCTTCATGACCTTGGATTTGGCAATGGGTTCCTAGATGACACCAAAGCCACAAGCAACCAAAAGGAAAAAACTGATGGACACTATCAAGAAAGCACAGAGACAATGCATAAAAACAGGTGAAAATACATGGGATCATATATCTGATAGGAAAGGGATTTATATCTAGAATATATAAAGAACTCGTACCACTCAAAAATAAAAAAAGACAAAAATTCCAATTTGAAAATGGGCAAAAGATCTGAATTAACATTCTTCCAAAGAAGATATACAAATGACCAACAGGGACATGAAAAGATGTTCAGCGTCATCAGTCATCAAGGAAATGCAGACCAAAACCACAGTGAGATACCAATTCACTACCATTGGGACGGTTATAATCCAAGTCATATAACAGCAAGTGTCGATGAGGATGCAGACAAGTGGCAAAATCAGAACCTTCATATACTGCTCGTAGGAATGCAAAATTGTACAGCCACTTTGAAAAATGTCCACACATTAAGTAGACCTGCTCAATTCCTCAAACGGTGAGTTACCATAAAACCCAGCAATTACATTCCTAGGAATATACACAAGAGAAATGAAAAGATATGTCCACACAAAAAATTGTACACCAATGCTTATAGCAGTATTATTAATAATGGCCAAAAAGGTACAAACAAACCAAATGTCCATCAACTGATTAATGGATAAAACAAAATGTGGTCTATCCAAACAATGGAATAGTATTCTGCTATTAAAAGGAATGAAGTACTACTGAAACATGCTACTATATGGATGAACCTTTGAAAACATTATGGTAAGTGAAGGAAGCCAGGCACAAAAGACCACATATTATATGATTCCATTTATGTATGTCAAAACAGACAAATCTTTAGCAACAGTAGTAGACTGGTAGTTGCTGAAAGCTGGGAAGGATGGGAGGGTGGAGTGATAATAGCCAAAGGGTATGGGCTTTCTTTTTGAGGTGATAAAAATGTCCTAAAATTGTGGTGAAGGTTGTACGTATCTGTGAATGTGTTAAAAGGAAAAACATTGAATTGTACATTATAAATGGAAGAATTGCATGGTATATGAATTATTTCTTAATAAAGCTGTTTATTTAAAAGTTCGGATTTAATGGGGCTCTCAACAAAGCCCCAAATTTTTATGTTCTTACATCTTAATAAAAAAATTTAATATATATTAATATCTAAGTTGGCAACTATGCTGACAGCTTCAAATACCTTGTCATTCATTTGTTACAACAATCTTAAGCATATGAGGAAACTGAGGCACGAATAAGTAACTTGCCCCAAGGAACACAGCTAAGTCAGAGGTGGGGTTAGAACTCTTACCAGCAATTTCCAGGTCATATGTTATTTCCACTATGCCTATTTGTGGATTGGTACAAACCAGAAAAGCCAGAAAAGATGCTAACATCACATTACTCTAAGCCAAACTATCACGAATTGCAGAGTGCCAGGCTGAACACTCCTGCTAGAATACTACATACGTAGTAGGGCCTGGGTTGTTACATACAGAAATAACTACACAGTTATGACAAATAGACTCCACCATTACCTCAGTAATTTCCTTACTTTTGCTATCTCCTAAAGGGCTTCTTCCCCTTTTCTTTCAACATAAGTTTTTACCTTTCATTTCTCTCTCCTGGATTTCCCGCTCCTTCTTAGCCTGAATGGCAAGCAGCCGTCTGCTCTTCACAGCACTAATCATGTCTTCAGCTTCCATATCTACTTGGGGCTCAAACTTCACAACGTCTTTTTTCCTATCAGTTTTGCCTAACCCATTCTCCTCTTTTCCATTTTCTTTATTTCTGGCTTCCATTTCTTTCCGTTTCTGTTTCTCTGCTCTCTTTTTATCATTTTCTTCCTTTAATACAGCAAGCCGTTCCTTCCACAACTCTGCGGACATCTGTTGCCTGGTTTCCATGTGGTCTTGCACTGAGTATGTCATGAGAATTCGGTGGCAGAGTGCTGTCAAGATCTGCAGCTTCTCTTCTGATGTTAGCTCAAAAAATTCAGAGGTTTCCAACTTCTCCAGGAACTCATCTTGGACCTCATTGTCCTCAAATGGTGCTGAATCTTTATTGTCATCTGTGTCTGAGCCCTCGCTTTCCTCCTGAACATCAGATTTGCGCAGGCAGAGCCGCACCAGCTCTGAAACAGAATGCAGAGTCAGAGGGATTTCCGACAGCTTCATTCCCAACTCACCATAATCTTCCGCTATTTCATCTTGTAGTAAGGTCTGTAAGAGGATGACCAACACCCTATTCAGGTATAAAAAGCCACCCTTTTCTGCACTCAAAGCCTCCATAAGGGACACAGCGGTAATAGGATACTGAGCATCTGGTAAGAGGAGCCCAGAGTAACAGCTCAGGAATTCCACCACCATGGCCACGTCCCCAAAGAGAGTGTTGGGCAGCCCTTCGGGGGTGTCCACCAGTCTAAATGTTGGAAGGTTCTTGCCAGTTAACTCTTGGTCCTCATACCGCTTCTGTTTTTCTAGTTTCTCAAGCATTTCTTTCTCTCTCCGCTCTTTGGCTTTCTCCTTCAACTTTTCTTTCAGTTCTTCTCGTTTCTTTTTCAAGTATTCTTTGCGCTGTTCTTCAGACATAGAGGCCCACCTCTTTTTGTGCTCTAGAAGCTCAAAGCGCTTTTGAACAATATTTCGCAGTTCTTCTGGGAGACGAGCTCGATCTTCACTAGACAGAAGACGGGCTGTTTTGGAAATAACACAGGACAGGGCGCTCTTCTTGTCCTCCCGGTCTTTGTTCTCTTTGTAATAGGCGATAAGGTGGAGGGCAGCAGGAGGCAGATGTTTATGAGGTTTACTCGAGGACCTGGGTGTACCCCCAGAATTCCGGGGGGCTCGTGTCATCTTCTGAGTGCCTTTGGCCATGTCCAACAAAGTCATCTGCTTCATTTTGGTTTTCGGAGTCTTCAGGCCCTTTTTTGGAGATTTGGAATTCCCTGTGGATTTCTGTCCATTCAGGATGCCTTTGCTTCTGCCCTTTGCTTTCAAAGGCTTGTCACTGTGCTTCCCTGGCTTCTTGGCAGGCGGGCCTTTCTTAGGAATGTGAAAGTCAGTGTGTAGCTTGTTAGGCGACATCATCTTCATCACTTCTTCCAGGTGCTCTTCTGGGGATCTGGAGTTCTTTGAGTTCTTTACTTTGAGTGGGGAGCCATTCAAGGATTTCTTCAAGTGTACATGACACCATAGCTTAGGGTTTAGCGGTGAGCTCAGAGAAGAGCTGTCCGTCTTGGATTTCTTTGAGGGCTTCCTCTCTGGGGATCCAGTATTTTTCCTCTTAGTAGAAGGGTTGAGAGTCATGTACTAGAATTTAAGAACAGGAGCAAAATTAATTTTAAAAACTAATTTAAAGAAGCAATATTTAAGCACCCTAAAGGCCCTCTTTCTACTATTCAGGTAAAACTACATATTCATTTCTCTTCATAGACACTATGTCCCTGAAAAAAACAAACACATGAATGTTAGCTAATGTTTTAGCCATATCAACACAAAATACTCTCGATACCCACACTTAAAAATCTATGCTCTAATATTAGACATTTCTGCTATGCAACTAGCTTTCTGTTTATATACAGATTAGGTTCTTAAATACTTTAATGAACTATGAACCCTTTCCTCAGAAACAACACACAAAAACTATGCATACAATTTCAGAATTTATCCATGGATCTCGGATGAAGGATATCCATTATCTAGGAATGGCAACATGTGAGAAATTTCAAAAGTACTGCTCTTGAGCCAGGACTGGATTTTTATCCTTTAAGCATTTGTTCTCAATGGGGGGTAGTATATGCTTTTAAAGAGAAAGTTTACTGCGTTTACTGTGTAAGAATTTTTGTCTAAATTCAGAAGTATGGTTTCTTATTAAAAGTATCAGTGAGTATACTAACAACAACAAAAACACTGCTCACAAATAAAAAGCCACCGTGACCACGGCCTCCTAGTTCTCAAACCCCCCTTTGTTGTCTCCCCATAACTCCAGAACTCATTCCCATGAATATATTAGTAGCTAGAAGCCCTCTAAATTCTCAATTTCGTATCATTCTCTTTGATCATCCCCTCACATCTTTCTAATTCACTCCCTCAAGCATCCCAACTCTGCAATCCTTCAACCCCACCACGACTTTAAATCTGCTAATTCTATCACATTTTCACCATGCTCACTTCCTTATCCCTCTTACCCAGATTAAAGTCCAGTCAGTAATTATAATCAGTCCTGCATAAAGCGACAGTTCTCTCGTCTCCTTTGCTCTCGTATCTAGTTACTCCTGGCCTGCACGTGTCTGGCTTAAACAAGACTAGAATAAAAACTACAATGACTGTGTAGTCTTATTTAAATTCATAACCAGGTACCTCTCCTGAATGGCACCCAGTAATCACAGTATTCCCTTAGTCTATTCACTTTCCCACTTCCCTTGACACACATCTTCTCCTGTCTCCTCAAACCTCTACCTTATCCTCGTCATACAGAAATGTGTTACTACGTTAGAACCAGTCAACCTGTCAGGATACCACTGTTTCTGTTTAAATGTATATTTAAAAACACAAACAAACAAAAAACACTTGATTTCCATGCTTTAAAGAATATAATTACTAAGAAAAGGACTGGAAGCTAAAACACAAATTAAATGAAATAATAACCACCAATAAAAAGTACCGCCAATTTCAAAAGAAATAATTGTTTCAAGTGATTAGGAGAAAGACTAGATTACTTTAAGAATACTTAATTCTAGAAAACTTCAGGTTTTTGAGTGGAAGGAACTAACTTGATCAGAGCAACACATGAAGAAGCAATCTAGAGGCAGTAGGTAAAACAGGTTACTGTGAAATGAGATGTAGGCAAGGAAACAGCTAAAGACTATCAAATAGGAAATTATGAACCCCTTTTATAGGGAAATGGCTATGGTGAAATAAATCCCAGAGATGATACAGAAAAACACCTATGCTCTTGTTTGGAGTAAACAAACAGGAATAGTAAAATTTAATAAGCTGTACTACATTGCCAAATATAAGAATATAATCAGAGAAACAAACTCACAAAACCAAGGCAGCACAAGAGGTTTAAGTATGGTCTGCAATGAATAAATGGGCTTATACTTAACAAACCCTTTTTCTGGCTCTGTTCTCTAACTTTAAAAATCAATCTGCCTTTTAAGAATTACAGGCAATTACAGGTTATGGTTCCTCTAGCTGACTGTTTTTGTTGCCTGACTAAATTGGGTTACTCAATTATCAGCATCAACATGGGCTGACAAATTTGTAGTTTACAGAATATAAACATTATCAGTGACTCAGGGGATACATCCCTGCAGAATCTCCCAGTTCTGGTTCCCCAGAAATAGTTTCAACAAGTTAAAAAGAATAAGCAAAGATAACTTAGGTAAGATTTCACTCTTCTTGTGGACAATAGAGAACCATATTTCAAGACGATTCTATAAATCACAGAGTAAGACCCAACACTATCCTGGCAGGAATTAAAGACAAAAAATGTGCCTCCCAAGAGTTAACCAACGTCTTCAGCTAGCCTTGGAAAATCTTCGGAGTACAGACAAAATAGAATAATACATTTTCTAATGCTTAGGATAACAGGTTATATTTAAATCATTCTAAAAAGGACACCAATTTGAGACTGTTTCATTTTCACCATTTTAGATGTTTTAATAGGGTCGATTATAATTGGGCCATTTAATTTACTGATTGTTTCTTTCTATTTAAAAAGTCATTCAAATTTAGCATAAGTTTCCTCTAATTTCTTCTACTTAGAAGCAATATATTTTGCAGAAATTATGCAAGAAAGAGCTGGGATGGCTTAACCATGAAAAAGGGTCCAGCTACCCATTTTTATTTATAAGGTGTGTTTTTTGCCAAGCCACACCATGTAACTTTTTTTCTCTTAAAAATGAAAGAAATTAACTCACCCAACCCCCTCCCAACAGGCCAGCTCCCAGCGTGAGCAGTCCTTCAGTAACTGGATCATCTCAGCATAGGGCATGCTGGGC
Organism: Rhinolophus sinicus; assembly: GCF_057876585.1. Taxonomy (NCBI): domain Eukaryota; kingdom Metazoa; phylum Chordata; class Mammalia; order Chiroptera; family Rhinolophidae; genus Rhinolophus; species Rhinolophus sinicus. The sequence goes on from NC_142503.1 coordinate 93,133,347, forward strand.
AGTCACAGCCAAATGGGGAGCCAGCATGGCTGGACTCAGGGGGATCTGAAAAAGTATAAAACCACTTATGTGCTAAGGGTGTCCCCTACCTCCCATTCAGAATAAGTAATCTACTAGAGGAGGGAGGGAGAAAAGAATGGACATCTGGATTAACAGTATTATTATAGTTGTCAGTAAAAGCCCTTCCTAATTGCTAAACAAGAAAGAATAATTATCTGTCTCAGCAACATGAGAGGCTATAAGAAAATAGTATATACAATTCTATACTTGTTCCCTGTCACCTGCAACAAACCACCACTACCACAAAAAAGGAAATCTAACAAGAAAAATGAAGAAACTTGATTTAGAGCAGCCCATTTACATGCTAAATTTAACTTAACAGTGAGCAGCAAGAACCCTAAATTAGAAAACTTTGGCTGTCTATATTCTGATTCTTCTTTTACTCTTCTCATTCACCCAAGGAACCATGTTAGGAGTTTCAAAGCAACATTCATATAGTGGGTTTGTCTCAACCTAGATGCCTCCATCAGCAAACTTGTGAAATGTGTTACTACCTTGTTTCTCCGAAAATAAGACCTAGCCAGACCATCAGCTCTAATGCATCTTTTGGAGCAAAAATTAATATAAGACCCAGTTTTATTTTACTATAATTTAAGACCGGGTATAATACAATAACCGGTCTTATATTAATTTTTGCTCCAAAAGATGCATTAGAGCTGATGGTCTGACTAGGTCTTATTTTCGGGGAAACACGGTATAAAATATTTTAAGTGCTTTGAAAATATAATTTAATTTTTTAAAATACTTCTGTTCTATTCTCCAACTCAAACAAACTTTGAGAGCCAAAATTTAAAGAAAAATCATACGGCTATGAACAGTTATTAAAAACATCAGTTATTGGGAGAGATAAGAAACATCTTTTAAAATATAATAATTATCACTAGCAATGACACAAAATTACATCACGTGCCTTCTGATATAACTCATTGAGAAGAACACAACACCATTTCTGTGGTGCTTCTACCAAAAATTCATAGCCTAAATCTAATCATGAGAAAATAAACCCAAATTGAGGAGCATTAAACAAACTGGCTTGTATTCTTTAAAAATGTCAAGGTTTTTAAAAGACAAAGAACAGCAGGATTATTCCATATCAGAGGAGCCTCACGAGACATAAGTAAATGTAATATATGAAACTACGCTGGATCCTATTAAAACCAAAATGAAAATTTTTTGGCTAAAAGTATGTTATGGGGATAAATGGCAAAATTTGAGTAAGAACTATATAGGTCAGGTAATAGTATTGTTTCAATGTTAATTTACTGATTTTGATAACTGTACTATATAGTTACATTAGAAAATATCCTTGTTTTTAAAAACACATATTCAAGTATTTTGTAAAAAGGCATCCTGTCTTATAACCTACTCTCAAATATCTCTGGGGGAAAAAAAACTGGTGTGTGTATAGAGAGAAAATAATAAAACAAATGTGGTAAATGTTAACATTTAAGGGATCTACATGAATTTCCTACAATCTACTTGAAGGGAAATTCTCTATAGTATTTTGTCAACTTCTCTATATAACATTATTTCAAAATAAAATGTTTCTAAAATGTATTAAGAACCATATTAAATCATTCAAATTATTTCAGTATTCTAAATTTCTTAAAAAGTATTATTTTCTTGTTATGTCTCTATCCAAAAGCTTCCCCACTAGGATATACCATTACAAAATAAGAGTTCAAACGTTATCGACAGAATAACAAAACACTAGAACTGAACGTATTAGAAAAGGAAAATGAGCTGCAAGGCTGATTTCATCTTATATGAGTTATCCTATTACCCAATTGCCTTGTAAATCATTCCTCCAAGTCATTAGGCCTACAAAAAAATTGTTATCCCTAAACTCAACTGTCAATTCCATTTTTCTTGAGGAACAGAAGTTCTTAAAGAAATGAATTCACTAGCCACAAACCTATTATACCTATGCTAAACATCACAGGATATAAAATGAGTAAGACAGTACTTGTTCTCAAGTAATTCATATTCTAGTGTTTACAAGACCACAAACACACCCTCATCATACTAGGTCCTATTCAGATAACAGTTCAAACTTCTATACCTTTAAATAATTTTCCTTTCTCCCACCTAAGTTTTCCCTATCAGTCCTTTCCTAAAACTATTACTCAGAACTTGCTTCCTCTCTCCAGGCCTCATTTCTCTCAACAGTAGTTGTATTCAGCAGCCTAGCAGAACATTAAATTCTACAAAACCAAAGAGAAAACAAAGAGAAAAAAATTGTTGCTTTGGGGATAGGTGGATCATATGTGATCAAAACTCTAATTTTCAATGCATTATTTAAAATTTCACTTAGATGAGGAAAGAATCAAAAGCACTGTTTTATGGTCTATTTATCTATCCCTTTACTATATTCTATCCTGGCTGAGTCGCCAAGAGGCCTTTAAGAAAACTAATTTTACAAAAAGGAGTAACAACTTTTATGCAAAACTGAGAGGAGACAAAATCAGTGAAATATCAAATAGTATTGGGAATAATAAATATTGTTTAAGGTAGGAAAAATATATAAAAACTAAGTATATGCCCTTAATTTTGTAGACTAGTATTTTACATGAGTCTCAATTTCTCTTACTAGGTAGAATCACTGCCTTCTTATAGCAGTTTAGTCTATACAAGCTTGTACTTTCAAGCCTCAAACTGAATTATAGCCAACTTTCATTAAGTTAATATTTTAAGCATGCATTAGAAAATTTGAGAGTAGCAAATTTTTTCAGAAATTGCTTTTCAAGATATAAGTTCCTGGAACTCTAATCTCTGGTCCTTACAAAGTGTGGATCCATTTTATTCTAATAAACTCCAAAGAACTTTTAACCATAAATACTAGTCTTTTATGTTATTAACATACTTGAATCACTAAACTAAAATACATTAAAAGACAGCTATAACATTTAAAAAGAGGTAACTATTAAAGGACTCAAATGATACAAGAGTCTAAAACCCACTCAAGATGATTTTATATAGGATTCTCATACAGTAAAAATAGTAATCTTAAGTTAAAACCAGCAAAAGCTGTATCAGTTCCAAAACTATAGCAATGAAATGACAATGAATTAAATTATTTCCCCTAAGTAAATGCAAATATTAAGGAAAAATTTTAGGTTTACTATAGTTACATGGAAAATTTAGTCCTGATCTAGAAAATGCCAATTAATTCCTGAGTTTTTCCTTTTATGCAAATAATATAAATGTAAAGAGCATACTGCTTTATCATGGTGGTCTTGAATAAGAAAACATGCTAAATGCTAAACTATGATTGGAGGTCTTTATCAATGTTTGGAGAAATAGTTATTTCTCAACATACTTTTGTCATCAAAAATCAACATAAAGTAACTGAGGTAACTTAGTTATGTGACTCAAGATATCCTTAGTTTTTCACAATTAAAAAGAAAAGGGGGAAAATAAGAAATCCTGGAACTCTGACTTAGTTTCAATGGATCAGCAGCTCTCTTCTGGTCCCATTCTGGCCCAGAGACCAAGATGAAAATATCAGTATGCAAATATTTACCAACGAAAGAAGCATAAATACTCTCATAGCTACATTAAAAATCTTATTGGAGAAACCTTGAGATGGAAAAGACAATCAGAAATCTGAGGCCAATGTCTTCTTGGCTTTCGTCATTTACTTTCTTTTGCTTCTCATTAGACTGGCCTCCATTTCACAAACTGGAAAGTAAAATGTTAACATACACACACCATACAACTTCATAACTATACTTTGAAGATCAAATAAGACAAAAAAAAAGTTCTCAAAAGGGAAATGCCAAATTTCCTACTAACCTGTCAAAATAATACTCATTCCAAGTCCTTTTCAAGGCTGCCAGTATATTTTTATCATCTTTTCTGATATACAAAATCAGTTTTCATTTTTAAGAATCAATTTGTAAAATATTTTTTGTATTTATACCATACCTCATTCCAAGGATCTGAGGCAAAAAAAAAAGCACATATATGTAGTTTTTTTGTTAATAAGGCAACCATAGTGAAAAACCGAATTAGGGGAGATAGGGCAATGTGGCCTCTCCCCTACAAACCCCACACACCACAACCTACATGAGACATACCTGAGAAGTTTTGAATTCATTATCTGATGTTAGAGTTCAAAATCTGTTATAAATCTAATCTTATTGGAGCCATCTGAGAAAAGAAACTCATCTAATAGTGTTCTATCTTGCTGTTCAAAAACTAATAGTGACCTTACCTTGTATGGATCAAGTAAAAAGTCACTGAACTTGCTAGGCAGGGAATATTTCTTCACCAACTCATCTTCAACCACCCAAGGTGCATTTTCACCAGTGCCAGCCCGTAAAGCGTTATGCCGTATAAAGTATCGAAGTATCTCCTTATTTGGTGGGCGTTCTGTACGAATCAAGCTGTCTGCTGGCACATTACTGATGATCTAGGTTAACAAATATAAACAACTCAACACTGGGGTAAAAATAAATTAACCAATGAGAAGATTTATGTTCTCTCCAGAAAAATCCTAATTCCATCTATAAAATAGGGCTATAAACTAAATGGAAGAAAAAATAATTTTCAGAGACAGTATGTTCATTTAAAGATACCCCTAGGTAATTTGTCAATATGTATCCAAGTCCTAAAATGTGTATATCCATTGAACCAGCAATTTCTCTCATTAAAATTTAGAAATAAATGGACAGTCATCAACTTGTTATAAAAGCAAAAACAAGAAAGGGTAGGACTATATAAAGGCACATTAATAAGGGATTGATTTTAAAAATTAAAATACACCCATTTAATGGATACCATACAGCCATGGGGGAAAAACATTTCTCAGTCAGAACAAAGCATCAGAATCATCTAGGGTGCTATTAAAATGCAAATGCCTAGGCCTCACCCCAAACTTGCTGAATCAGAAGAATCTCTAGCAGTAAAGCCTGGGAATCTACATTTTTAATAAACTCCCTGGTGCCTAATATATACACTGCAACCTGAGAACATTGTTTTGGAAGAAAATGTAATGACAATACAGATGCTTACCATGCAGTAAATGAAAAAAGCAAGCAACAAAATAGTATGTATAGAATATTCCTACTTTTAAAAGTCACTTAGAAGATAACCACCATTAACCACATCTATATTCATCAATTATCATCTGAGTATGAGATTAGAAATATCTTTATTATTTGCATTTTCTATCATCCTATAAACTTTTTTAGGATGTGAAACAAAACAATGTATATTCATCAATAAGAATACAAATGATAATCAGGGAAGTAGTTGAAACTCCCTAGCGATGTTTCAACGGGCTACCTTGCTGAACAGGAGGTAAGAAACTTAGCGAAAAATTGTATTTAACATTTTCAAATATAAAGAAGTCCTCACAATCTAGCTACGTCTTGACATCACTAACTATAAAACAAATGAGTCAAAATGGAATAGGACTTGTCAACATTCTGAGGTGGGGAAAAAACAACACTCTAAAAGAGGCAAAACAATAGGGGCTATAATCCTCCCAAATCTCATTTACTAAATTAGGAACTTTGACATAATTAGTACATTTCTCAGGCCTTAGAAATTTCTTCTATAAAACAGTTAAACATGAAGAAAAATGTGCAGCTGCCTTCCACACCCAGCCGCCCTTCCCACTTCTTTCTAATCATAAGATTTTACACACAGGTATATGAGTACCTGAAAGTAATATATCACAGTTTATGGAATCTGAGATGTTATTAATGAAAAACATTATTTTATGCACCACTTAAGAAAAAAATTCTTGCCAGTTGACTTTAAGATATATACTGATTCTTGACGTATTAAAAAATATGAAAGGTGAACATCTTAGAATCAATGAAACACAGTACTAAGTTGTTTTAATGGTGTTTACTATTATTTTAGATTATTAGCTCCACAGATTCCTTGAAAAAGCACTAATTAGTGTTGAATCAGTTTCTGAATTTAACTACATTACAAATTGCTCTACTTTTAACTGGGAAGAGCTTTTACCTCAGAAGTCTGTAACTGCTGGGATAGATCCTTATTTTTCAAACTATCTGAGTTTGAAGTTCAAATGCAAATTACTCTTAACCCTAATAATTTCTATTAAAAGGGAAAAAGCATGTAATTTCCTAGAAAATACAATTTAACTTAAAATCTTAATTACTAAGACTAGACAACCACTCATAATTTGTTGTAGAAACACATTCATTTATATTTTCGCAGAAAACTAGTCCTATGATATTTTCTTAAACAACATGTACCTCATGTAAGAGCCTTAATATAAAGAGCCAACTAACCTTATCTTCATTTTGTAGTTTCACATCATATTTGTGAGGCAGAAATTTTGGAGGAGCCCATCTCCTTTCTCCTTTTTTTAATGAAGTAGGCAGTTTTCGTGGAGATCTACGTGCTCTGTCATCTAGTCAAATCAAGAAAAAATTAGTGAAAAAAATGATTCTTAATACTATCCATTCATTCATTAATAACTGTCTTATTCAGCATCTACTCTGCACCAGGCACTGAAAGATGAATCATAAAATCCTACTTCAACCAGCTAAAGCTAAAGTCTATGGGAGGAGTCAACAACAAGTATAATACAATGTGGTAAATACTATAATAGAAGTTGGTACAGAAAAAATACTATGTCTAACTTAATCTGGAAGATAGGCAGGAAAGGCCTAGAAAAAATAGAAAAAATATGACTTGTTCAGAGACTGCAAGTAATGAAGTATGGGTGAATATGATCTAGAATATTGTAAAAAATCAGACTAACGAGGTGAATAAGGAGCAAATTATAAAGAACATTATATACCGTTTAAAGAGATTGGAATTTGTCTTGTGGGCACTAGGGAAACAAATGATTTTTGGTCTTACTAACTAGACGTACATTTTGGGAAAATCACTAGTATGAAAAATTTAAAAAAAGAAAACTTTCAGCAGTTAGCAAATAAATAAAATGTGAAGGTGAAACTGAAGATAAGGAAATCAGAAGATACGATGTTAAACACCTGAATTAATGCAACCAGAATGGAGAAGGAAAGAGCCAAGAGATAGTCAGAAGACAGACATGGTAACCAGCTAGATGTGGGAATGTTAAAAGTTTCCAAGTTTTCTGCCTTTGGGATGGAGTAGATGATGGTATCGTTAATTGAGTAAGAGAATGTTAAAAAACATCAGGGTTCTTGTTTACTTGCCTTGGAGAGACAACATAAATAATTAGATGATCAATTTAGCTTTACATGTGTTAAATTTGAATTGCCTGGGACATGTAACTGAAGACTAGGTCTAAAGTTAAGAAATTAAGTTGATCTAGGTTTGGGAATCATCAGCCTATAGACAGATTGAGTTTAAAACCGTGGGCATGATGAAATACAACAGATTTGAATTAAAATAAAAAGGCAGAACAACAACCTTTGGGAAAAAAATCTAAGGAATAACGGGGAAAAAGGAAGTAAAAAAACAGAAAAGTAGTTGGAAAACTAGGAGACTGTGGTATCAAATAAGTAAAAAGATATGATTGTGACCAAAAGTGTTAATTAAATGTAACAGAAAAGTTAAACATAGCTAAGAAATCAGTGGATTTGGCAATTAGGAGGTCACCTATAATCTTATTAGGAACAATTTCAGGAGTAAAGAAGCTGAAGTTAGACTGTAATAGCATAAGAAATAAAGTGATAGAAAGTAGAGACAACATTCTTAAGAATCTTGGTTTGAATAAGACAAAGAGAACAGGATCAAGAGAGGATATGTTTTTGTTTTTAGAAAATAAAATTTTGTTTATAAATTGAAAACAATCATTAGTGATGGGCAGCCGGATGGCTCAGTGGATTAGAGCACGAGCTCTTAACAAGGTTGCCTGTTCAATTCCCGCATGGGATGGTGGGCTGAGCCCCCTGCAACTAAAGACTGAAAATGGAGACTCAACTTGGAGCTGAGCTGCATCCTCCACAACTAGATTGAAAGACAACGACTTAACTTGGAGCTGATGGGCCCTGGAAAAAAACACTGTTCCCCAACATTCCCCAATTAAAAAAAAAAAAAAAGAATCACTAGCAAGAAGGTTAAAAAACACTATAGAGTAGAATAATATAAATTAATCCAACCCTTGAGAAAGTAGGAGGAAATGGAATACAAAGCACAAGTATTTTAGACAAGAAGAAAGATAGTTCCCTACTAAGATGGAGGAAGAATAGAGAAATTTATAACAGGGAGTTTAACATCACAAAGCTGAAAAAGTTCCTGCCTAATTCATTATTATTTTCATAAAGTAGAAGGCAAGGTCAACTGGTAAGAAAATATTTTGTATACGGGAATTTATCTATCATTTCTATGGAAATTCTAATCAATTGTTCCCCTGAAAATATTCCGATGGCATCATCACACAAGTTCTTTAATCTGCCCACCACTCTTTCCACATAGTAGCAATAACATTATATCCCAATAACTGAAAACTAAACTAAGGCACAGAACACTAAAAAAGAAGTCAAAGCTTAAAACTAGGTAGGGGTCCTGGTACACAATGCTTAAGGCATAAAATTAACAGCTACAACACATCATTGGTAGTCCAATGATCTGAATCTAGAAGAAAGAAGTTTTACAGGACATATCATCAGCTAATACCTAACCAAAACATTTATCAACGTCGAGTCCTGGGATTTTAAGTATTGCACATATTAGAAAACTTCAGTATCTGATATGAGTGTATGAGAACTTTAAGAAGAGATAAAAACATTTGAAAAATGGTCTTTTCTCCATATTTCTTGCTCTACTTGGGCTTCTCAGGGATTACTTGGCTTTCCTGTTTTCAGACCAACTTGAATCCTGCTGTAAGATCATAAAAAGGTGGGTTGCATATGTTTCAAGTTTGTCCAAGGTCTCAAAACCTTGATTCTACATAAGAATCACCCAAAGAGATTTTTTTTCCTCAATAACCAATATCCAGACACTAATCCCAGTGAGTATTTCATTTTGTTGCCTAGGGTGGAGTCTCAACAACAATATTTGTAAATTCCTTGATTCTAGTGGCAATCAAGGTTGAGACACCGATATACTGAATAATCTTCTGTGTTATCAATACCTTTAAACTAAGAGACACGTCTGATCTCCTGGTACCAAGGAGCTAGATGTAGCAGGGCCAGGTTAGGAAGAATGGGGAGGTGCTTGCTGTTTGGGGTTGACCAAGTGTCACTTTTTAATAACCTGGCACTCTTACAGAAAAAGAAAAAAGAAAAAAACCTTCAGTATAAAAAAGAAAAGAAGAACTAAAAACACAGACATTAGCATTCATAATACAGAGTGGAAAACAAAAAGAAGTATTAATTACACCTGAAACTAACATAGTACTGTACAGTAATATAATATTAACTGCAATTTTAAAATTATTAAAAGAAAAACTGAAGTATCAACAACTGGGGTGGACCAGCTACAACACTAGTATCTAAAGTTTCCTTGGAGCTAGATAACGATGTCTCTCTAAAACCATCTGCACATATCGAAAACATCTGGAAAGACACAAAATAGAATGGAAAACTGACAGCATAATACTCTACTACGACATTCTAATTCAAACTCTGTACCACTTAAACGTGAGGTAAAATTATTTGATTGTCTAACAGTCATGGGGAGAGGTTCAAAATACGTAAACCCTTTTGAGTACTCATATTTTGAGACAGAAGGAATCTATTCCAGTCAAATTCCTTATTTACAGATTTTGTTTTTTTAAATGGAAGCTTCAGAGGCTGAATAATTTTCCCAATGGGCAATGTCAGTTCTTCAACTTTCAAAACTGTATTGTTAGAATCTCCAAGTCTCTAAAAATTACTTTTAGACATCACAGTGTTTCAAAATTCTGGCAGCTCCCATCTGAGAGGGACCTGAGTTACAGAATATAGATAAAAGGAAGTATCTTAAAACCATCACATTGGCTTACAATGTGAAGAGAAATAGATTGGGGCCGGCCTGGTGGCTCAGGTGGTTGGAGCGCCCTGCTCCTAAAGCCGAGGTTGCCAGTTTGATTCCCACATGGGCCAGTGAGCTGCGCCCTCTACAACTAAGACTGTGAACAACAGCTCTCCCTGGAGCTGGGCTGCCCTGAGCAGCAAGAGGCTGCCGTGGGCTACTATGTGCTGCCATGAGCAGCTGGCAGCCAGTGAAAGCTATCGGCAGCCAGCAAGAGCTGCTGTGAGCAGCCGACCGATGACTGGCGACCGACTTGCGACCGACTGCATCAGCTGTGGGGGAGCGCAAGGCTCATAATACCAGCATGGGCCAGGGAGCTGTGTCCTACACAACTAGACTGAGAAACAATGGCTTAAACGGGAGTGAGTGGGGGGGGGGGGGGCGGAAAAAGGGGGGGGAATTAGAATTTGTGCCTCCTACTCTGACCCCCTACACACACACACACATTCGTATTCCCAACTTAGAAAAGGAAAGCAAATTTTCTTTACCCTGTTGAGTAGCTAGGTATGCGCACATAGATTTCTAAGCAACTAGAGGAAATTACTTCCCAAGGGTCTTAATTGTGTAGGGAGATTTACAAAATGTTCTGAGTATTTTAGTTGTTTTCTGAATCATAAATGAACAAAAGCATGTCTATCTATCTACAAAACTCAATTACAAGTTTAGTGGAAAGAGAATACAAAAAGATCTGTGTATAATAAAATAAACAGAGTCACATAAGAAAGCTAGCATCATACATACTAATACTCTCTCTCCTTCCTTCATCCTCTTTTACAATTGCCTCCTTCTTCTGATGCTCCTGAGCGATTTGACTAGAATTCTCTTTGTCACTTGAGGGAGAATCACAGGCACCATCAGATTTCTTCTCAGTGGCCTCTTCATCCACTTTCTCCAAAGGATGTATCTTCACAATCCTCACCTTGAGCATTTTTTCCTTCCCAATCTATAAAGGAGACAGGAGAGAGAATCAGAGATAATGAATAAGAACTAGAAACTTAAAGATAATGTTTAGAATATATTAATCCATTATACATTCCACCTCATTTGACAAAAATTCCTTAAAACTCTGGGGTGGCCGGTTAGCTCAGTTGGTTAGAGCGCAGTGCTCTTAATGTTGTTGGTTTGACCCCTCCACAACTAGACTGAAACAATTGTGAGCTGTGCCCTCCACAACTGGATTGAAACAACTACTTGACTTGAAGCTGATGGATCCTGGAAAAACACACTTAAAATAAATAAAAGTTAAAAAAAAAAACTCACTAAAACTCTATAAAGTAGCCAAGTACAGTGATGTCTTTCCAATTTTATTTTTCAGACTTCTAGGTTAAAATATGACATCTTAAAAAATAAAATGATCACAATCTAATTCATAATTCATGTACCAATGTACTAAGGCCAAAGGCAATCATTGCACAAACCACAGATGTATGTAGTTACAGTTCAAGAATTTCCATTTTATAAAGTCAATTATACATATGGATATCCAATTTTTCCAGAACCACCTACTAAAAAGACTATCTTTTCTTCGCTTAATTACCTTTCCACTTCTACCAAATTTCAGTAGTGTGTGTATGTGTTTATGTATGCATGTATGTATACATATGGGTCTATTTCTGGATGCTATTCTGTTCCACTGATCTATTTGTCTACCTTTGCACCAATTTCACATCATTTTAATACTTTAATATTTAAAGATGCAAAATCAGATAGTATTGAGCCTCTAATTTTATCGTTCTTCTGCAAAGTTGTTTTGGCTAGATTCTTTGCATTTCCAAATCAATTTTATAATCAGCTTGGCAATTCCTACAAAAAAGCTGCTGGGACTGTATTGAATCTGGGAAGAACTGACACGTTAATGTAAGGTGTTCTTTAATTACTCAGTAATGTTTTATAATTTTTAGGTACAGGTCATGCATATCTTTAGTCAGATTTACTCCCAAAGTATTTCATATTTTTTGATGTTATTGAAGTAGTATTGCTTTTTTTTTAATTGGGTAAAATTTTTTTATTGGAAAACAAATGTACAACTTGGAATGGATTTGAGGCAAATTGTGCTATAAGCAAATTTTCTTTAAGTAGCTAAACAAAGTTTTAAAAGCAAGTAACAATAAAAGAAAGTGTTTCTGGTACAGGACCAGTAGTACAAAAATATAGTGTACGAGTACCTGGACAATACACCTGTTTTGCAATAGTGCAACTTTTAAGTACATATTGTTGACTGTCCATAGTCCACGCAGAGTTACAACTCCACACTTCAACATGCTGACAGTTTCTACTTAAAAAAAGATATAACCCAGATAGATGTCCCCTCATTAGACCAACTCCAAGTTAAGATGTACAGAAGGGCTTAGATATATCCAGAGGATGCTGCAAGCAACATATCACTTGACTGATTTTCTAAAATAAGGTTTCAGGACATTGATAGTAAGGGAAGAAAACATGGAGGAATGAAGTCCTAATTAGTATACATGTATATTTTTTTGACAGTAGGGGGAAACCTTTTACTGATAAGTTACAAAGAAAAGGCAAATAAACAATTTTGTTCAAGAAATTTAACACATTCTGCACAATATCTTCACTTTGCTACCACCATTTATAAAAAATTTTCATAGTTTACTTGCCCTTCACCATTAATATCTGAATCCCTGATCATTTCATCAACTTCTTCACCTGTTAACGTCTCTCCAAGGTTTGTCATCACATGGCGAAGCTCTGCTGCACTAATAAAACCATTGCCATCTTTATCAAACACACGGAATGCTTCACTAATTTCTTCTTCACTATCTGTGTCTTTCATTTCTCTCGCTATCATTGTCAGAAATTCCAGGAAGTCCGTTGTGCCATTACTATCAGTATTCATGTTATTAATCATGTCCTGTAACTCTGCTTCTGTGGGATTCTGCCCAAGAGACCGCATTAGTTTCCAATTCCTTTGTTATTATAGTTCCATCACCATCCTTGTCAAATAGTGAAATAGCTTCTTTGAATTCTGCAACCTGCTCTTCAGTCAGTTGGTCAGTCATGCTGCAAGCACTACCTACCTGTCTCTGAGACGTGAGCCCATAACCACTCAGCTTCCCTGCTCCACTCAGGCTAATTTATTACTTTTTTAAAATTTCAAACATGTAAAAACACACATTGGTTTTTGTATATTTATCTTGTATCTTGCCACCCTGCTAAACACACTTATTAGTTCTAATAACTTTTATGGTAAATTCCATGAGATTTGCTACATAGACAATCATGTTGTCTGGAATGAAGATAATTTGATTTCTTCCTTTCCAATTTGGATGACTTTTCTTTTTCTTGACATACTACACAGACTAGAACCTCCAATACAATGTCAAGTAGAATGGGAGGGCAGACATTCAGTCTTTTACCATTAGGTATGGTGTTAGCTGCAAGTTATTCTGTAAATATCCTCTATCAGGTTGAAGAAGTTTCTTTTCTCTTGGCAGTTTGCTGAGAGTTTTTATTAGGAATTGATGTTGGATTTTGTCAAATGTTTTTCTGTGTGTATGTGTGTGTGTAAACTGAGATCAGATTGTTTTTCTTGTTTTCAATAAGGAGAATTACAAATTTAAAACAACTTTGCATTCCTAGGATAAACTATTTGGTCATTATGTATTATCCTTTTAATACAGTGTTGGGTTTCATTTGCTAAAATTTTTTTTTTTTTTTAGAATTTTTACATCTATGTTCATGAGAGAGTTTTGTGAACATATATACATATATATTTGTTTTTCTTGTCTGTAGTTTTCTTCTTGTAATGTGTTTATATAGTTTGGGTATTAGTAATACTGACCTCATAAAATGAATCACAAAGAATTCCCTCCTCTTCTATTTTCTGGAAGAGTTTGTATAGAATTGGTATTATTTCTTCCTTACATGTTTGAGACAATTCATCAGTGAAGAAGATTAACTGGAACCACAAGTTGGCACCTGAAATGAGCCTTTATATTGCATCTCCTTGCCTAGGGTAGTGGTCATATATTTAAGCCTTCTGGACAAGGAATCTTTCAATTATTCAGCTGCTCCCTGCTGAGCTGAATCAGCTACTATTTCCCAAGATGGGCAGACTGGCCAGGTTGATGGGTTTATAAGAAAACTGTGTTTGTATCTGTGTACACCTCTCTTAATTTGTTTATCTCTGTATCTATCCTCATGTCTGTGTGTGTCTGTTTTCTTCCTTTCCTTTGCCTGTTGTTTTCATTTCGGTAGGCTCATGACTATTATTTGAGTCTGTCTATGTCCATGTGTATATGTCTATGTGTGTGAGATTCTTTGTCCACCTATGGTGATCACATCAAACTTGTAAAAATAAAACCCTTATCCAAAATAGAAAAATAGTACCCTCCCTGTTTCTTTAAGCAACTCATTTGTTTTACACCTTCCTTTTATATCAATCCCCATCCCTCCCACCCCTCCCCTTTGGCAACCATCAGCATGCTCTCTAGATCTATGGGTCTGTTTCTGTTTTGTTTACTCATTTTTATTTTTTTATATCCCACATATAAGTGAGATCATACAGTATTTGTCTTTCTCTGTCGGATTCGTTTCACTTAGCATAATACTCCCTAGGTTCATTCAGCCTGTTTCAAATGGCAAGATTTCATTTTTTTGTTGTTGCTGAGTAATATTCCATTGTATATATTTACCGCATCATCTTTATCCATTCATTAATGGACATGTGGGTTGCTTCCGTATCTTGGCTGTAACTAGTAATGCTACAATGAGCATAGGGTGCATATACCTTTTATTTTTAACTTTTAGAAACTATTTTTCATCAACCTTATTTCCATTTTGTTTAATAAGCATTTGTGGAAGAACAGCTTAGGACCACTTGGTGGTTGTTCCTACCCATTCAGTGGCCTGAGCAGTGGGGGCTGCAGACCAGTCTTCAGTGGCAGCTGACACTCCAGTCTTCAGTAGGAAACTGCTGAATAGACACAAAGGGCCCCTGCATGCCTTCAGACCAGCCTGCAACCTCAAGCTGAGCAATGGTGAACTCAGGAGCTGGAGAAGTCCATTCACCCGGAAATTCCTCCTGGGCACAGCCTTTTCAGCAGCAGCCTGCTCTTACTTTTTAATCTCTTCAGGATCTCTGTAGAAGCAAAGATCAGGCATGACCTCTCAGGGGTGTTCATGGGAGATGGTGTGACTCATGCAGAGAACTTTCCGGGCCAGCATCCACATCAGACCCACTGAGTGAGCTCCCTTGTTGTTGCAAGGGATAGCAATGTCCATGTAACACAGAGGAGAGTGTGTTACGCAGAGCAATGGTAGGCAGGTTAACAGAAGACACCTCTGTGAGAGGCTGGTGGTCAGCTCTGGGATCCGTAACCACAAGTCTCGGCTCCCAGAAGGCTGCCTGTATCTGGCTAGTGAAGGTTCCAGGAGTAACATGGCCAGCAAATAGGAGTGGCTCCAGTGGTAGCAGCAAACTTCAGCACACATCGCCACCCAAGAACACTGGCCAGCGTGTATTCCAGGTTTTCAATGGCAACAATAGCATAAGCTGCCAGCAGAAGCTTCTCCCAGGTTCTCTTCAGATTTATGATGTATATGCCATCACGTCTCTGTTTGTAGATGTACGGTTCCATTTACCAGTCAAGGATGGTGCCGGGCCCAGTCTGGTAACTCAGGTGGTTGGAACGCCGTACTCCTAATGCCGAGGTCGCCGGTTCGATTCCCACATGGGCCAGTGAGCTGCGCCCTCTACAGCTAAGATTGTGAACAACAGCTCTCCCTGGAGCTGGGTGGCTGAGTGCTGCCGCGGGCTACTCTGTGCTGCCCTGAACAGTCAGAGGCCAGCAGCCAGCGTGAGCTGCCGTGGGCTACCGTGTGCTGCCATGAGTGGATGGTGACCGGCAGCCATCGTGAATGGCCGGCAGCCAGCGAGAGCTGCCATGAGCTGCTGTGAGCAGCCGACCGACGACTGGAGACCAGCTGCCTCAGCCAGCTGGGGAGAGTGCAAGGCTCATAATACCAGCATGAGCCAGGAAGCTGTGTCCTACACAACTAGACTGAGAAACAACGGCTTGAACCGGAGTGGGAGGGGAGGGAGGAGGAAGAAAGGGGCGGGCGGATGGTGCCACCTAAGTGTGTTACTGCTACAAGAAATTTGAGGACATCAAAGGCTAGGGACATTGTGACAGTTTCCTTTAAGTTACGTGGGCATCAAGAACAATACTGTATAGCGTGGAAAGTACATAAATTTTTTTGAATTAGTGTTTTTGTTTTCATTGGATAAATGTCCAGAAATGGAATTGCTGGATCGTATGGCAGCTCTATTTTTAATTTTTGAGGCATCTCCATACTGTTTTCCATAGTGGCTGCACTAATTTACAATCCCACCAAGAGTGTACAAGGGTTCCCTTTTCTCCACATCCTCACCAGCACTTGTTGATTTATTGATGATGGACATTCTGACAGGTATAAGGTGATATCTCATTGCGGTTTTAATTTGCAGTTCCCTGATTAGTGATATCGAACATCTTTTCATGTCTGTTGACCATCTCTGTATGTCATTTTGGGAGAAATGTCTGTTCAGGTCCTCTGCCCATTTTTTAATTGGATTGCTTGGGTTTTGATGTAAGTTGTATGAGTGCCTTACATATTTTGGATATTAACCCCTTATAAGAGGTTATCACTTGCAAGTATCTTCTCCCACTTGGTAGGCTTTTTGTTTTGTTGACAGTTTCCTTCGCTGTGCAAAAACTTTTTAGTTTGATGTAGTCCCATTTGTTTTTCTTTTGTGTCCTTGACCAAAGATATATATCCAAAAAGATATTGTTAAGAGCGATGTCCAAGAGTTTACTGCCTATGTTTTCTTCCAGAAGTTTTATGGTTTCAGGTCTAATATTTAAGTCTTTAATCCATTTTCAGTTTATTTTTATATATGGTGTAAGAAAGTGGTCCAATTTCATTTTTTTGCATGTATCTGTCCAGTTTTGCCAACACCACTTGTTGAAGACTATCTTTACTCCACTGTATATCCTTGCCTCTTTTCTTGTAGATTAATTAACCATGTAAATGAGGATTTATTTCTGGGCTCTCTATTCCATTGATATATGTTTTTATGCTAGTACCATGCTATTTTGATTATTGTAGCTTTGTAGTATAAGTTTGCCACTTTGTTCTCACTCAGTATTTCTTTGGTCATTCGGGGTCTTTTGTGGTTTCATATCAATTTTAGGATGAGTTGTTCTAATTCTGAGAAGAATGCCATTGATATTTTAATAGGGATTGCACTGAATCACTGTATCATGTTAGGTAGTACGAGGTATGATTAAAAACTATGGTGAATATTTAAATTAAAAAAATATTATTAGAGTAAAAGATACATTGCCATTAATCCCTCCAAAGTACTCCCCCTTGCTTCAAACACACTTATCCCACCGTTCTTGCCACTTTCTAAAGCAGTTCTGGAAGTCCTCTTTTGTATCTTTAGTTGTGCTATCGTGGTGAAATTTATTCCTAGGTATTTTATACTTTCTGATACAATTATAAATGGGATTGATTTCCTAATTTTTTCTTCTACTCCTTCATTATTGGTACATAGAAACACACCAGTTTTCTGTACATTGATTCTGTATCCGGCAACTTTACTAAATTCATTTTTTAGTTTTAATAGTTTCCCAGTGGTCTTTAGAGTTTTCTATACATGGTACCATGTTACCTGCAAATGAGAGTTCTATTTCTTCCTTTCCAATTTGGATACCTTTGATTGTTTTTGTCTTGTCTGGCTAGGACTTCCACCACTATGTTAAACAGAAGTGGTGATAGTGGGAAACCTCATCTTGTTCCTGATCTTAGAGGAAAGGCTTTCAGCTTTTTTCACCATTAAGTATGATGGTAGCTGTGGGTTTGTCATACATTGCCTTTATTATGTTGAGACATGTTCCTTCTATACCCACTTTGTTGAGTTTTTATAATAAAGAATGTTGAACTTTGTCAAATGCTTTTTCTGAGATGATCATATGGTTTTTACCCTTTATTTTGTTAATGTGATGTATCACTGATTTATGGATGTTGAACCATACTTGCATCCCTGGAATGAATCCCATTTGGTCATGGTGTATAATCCTTTTAATGCATTGTGAATCCAGTTTGCTAATATTTTGTTGAGAATTTTTGTACCTATGTTCATCAAGGATATTGGCCTGTAATTTTCTTTCTTTTTAACGTCTTTATTTGGTTTTGGTATCAGGATAATACTGGCTTCATAAGTTTGGAAGCATTCCTTCTGCTTCAATGTTTTGAAACAGTTTAAAAAAATAAGTGATTTTATTTAGGCTAAAGTTTGAAAAGTACTGGCCTGTTAGATATTTTATTACATACAACTGAAATCACTTGTATCTCATGAGTTAATAATGTAAACAACCTGTTTAAATACCTGAGCCTGTTTATTACCTCAACATTTCTGTGCAGATTCTGCAAGACATTACATAAAATGACTAGCCCAGTATCCAGTACATACAGATATTTAACAAATGTCAGTTCCCTTCCTTCTGAATCTTACGTTAAGCTTTCAAAGGATTATATAGGGATTGCTTTAGTGTTAGGTATCACTTTAGTAATAGTTATCCCTGAGCTATTTGAGATGGAAAATTAAAAAACAAATTTCAGATGAAAAAGAAAAAAGTCAACTCACTCACTATCACAATGAAATGAGATCCTTTGCTTGTTGGTACCATAGATTTTGGATTAAATACATCTGAGTCTTTTAAACAAAGTATGAAAAAAATTACAAAAAAAAAAAAAAAAAAAGCCAAGATCGCACTGAATTATTAATAAGGTATAAAATAGGGAAAACAAAAGTGCAATGATACACAGTATAACAATTATAACATTAAACATTCCCAATAATGACTATGATTCTAAAATTTGGTCCTTATATTTGATATTAAGAAAAGCAAGTTTCTTATTAACACAACTTTATACACACAGAAATGCATTCTGTAATCTACATCAGTAGCTCCAATCCTGACATATGGTTAGTGAGTCAAATTACATTAAAAAAAAAAAGAAAGGCACTTACCTCAAAGTCACACTCTTCTCCCACAGCATATTTGGTCATGATCTCCAACCAAGCAGTATCTACCAACTTTTCTAAGGAGGCTGTGTTATGGTGAACCATTTCCAGAACAAGTTTCTCATACCAGGCAGGAAACTCTTCCTTCAAACTAAACAAGTATGCCATTAATTACCAAGAAAACACAGAAAAACCTATCCAGTTTTAATTCGATTCAGGGGTCAATTCAAACATTTCTTTGGTAAATATATGCAAGGCACTGGGGAATACAAAGATTAAAACCACGTGATACACAAGAAAAAGAAAAGAACTTTTAAGTAGTTTGTCAGATTGACCTATCCAGGTTAATCTTCTCATCTATAAAATAAAAATAATGGGCACATCATTAGTAAGACTGATTATTTTTCCATTAGTTTTTTTTTTTTTCTTTTTTTTTTCTTTTTTTTTTTGCAGATTTCCCTTTCTAGGTGTGACTTATTTATTCATAGCCTCTTCCCATTTTTTGGTTAGGGCACCATAACAATTATGTTTATATTACATCTCAAATCAATAATATGCTTTCATATATATTCATTCATTTAGTTCTTATAATACATTATGAGGTACCTAGAATTTTCATTTTATAGATAAGGAAAATTAATCAGAAAGAGTCAACATGTTAGAACCATGACTTGAACTCCAAAGCCCTTGCAAAGTAAAACTATGATGTACCACTTTTCACTTACTAAACTAGCAAAAAAGATTTTAATTATACCCAACACGGGCAACTGACTAGTGGAATGTAACACTCATATACTACCGACAGCCTATGTTTCAACTCTTTTGGAAAGCAGTTTGACAACAATTATCAAAACTGTCATATGTACACAAAGATATTCACTGCTGAATTCTTCATGGTAGCAGAAAATAGGAAGCAACCTAAATGGATCTTTAGATATCTAATTCTGATCAGATAGTTTAGTATTTGTGCTGTGGGTAAAGGGGCGGTCATCAGGCATGAGAACATTCATGCAAATTCAAGTATTAGGTTTATTATCATCTTAAAATAGTCTCAATCACTCTATTATTCATAACTACAAATGTTCCACCAACTGACTGCTAGACTTAAAACCTTTTACAGGGCCGGCCCGGTGGCTCAGGCGGTTAGAGCTCCATGCTCCTAACTCCAAAGGCTGCCAGTTCGATTCCCACATGGGCCAGTGGGCTCTCAACCACAAGGTTGCCGGTTCAACTCCTCGAGTCCCGCAAGGGATGGTGGGCTCCCCCCTTTGCAACTAAGATTGAACATGGCACTTTGAGTCGAGCTGCCTCCTGGATGGCTCAGTTGGTTGGAGCGTGTCCTCTCAACCACAAGGTTGCCAGTTCAACTCCCGCAAGGGATGGTGGGTTGTGCCCCCTGCAACTAGAAACAGCAACTGGACCTGGAGCTGAGCTGCGCCCTCCACAACTAAGACTGAAAGGACAACAACTTGAAGCTGAATAGCACCCTCCGCAACTAAGATTGAAAGGACAACAACTTGACTTGGGGAGAAGAAAAAAAAACCTCTTACACTCCCTTACAATTAACCTACCGAGTTAGCTGCTTTTCCCTAGTCACAATCAATAAGCTTCTGGTCTCCCTGCCTTTGTTAAGGCTGTAACCTTCGTCCTCTCCCCACTGTCCTCCTTCACTGCTTAACCATGCTTCTGAGCTGTCCTCAGCCTTCCTCAAGTTCCTAAGGCCTTTCTTGGCCCCTATAAATTCACACACTCTTTCCATTAATCCTCCCAGTCACTTGGCTTAAACTTCATTTGTCTGGGTTATTTCTGAATGAAATTGGACAATGATGTTCAGATTCTTTTACTAACTCTGTGTTATTTACATTCTTATAACAAGTATGCATTACTTTTATAATCAGAAAAAAAAATATTTCTACTCTGAATAATTGTAAAACCTGTCTTTTTCAGTTATCCCTCCCATCACCCCCTATCTTGTTAGCTATCCAATCACATAAAACATTCCTCGAGTGTGTTCTTCAGAACTTCCAACTGATGCAATCAGTTCTGAGGTCAAAGAAGTTTGAAGCCCACAAGATCAAACCAAGCTAACATTTCTTTATTACAGGTCTTCTGAAAATCTTTAACATGCTAATGTGTAAAACTTTTCAAAAACAAAGTGTGTAGTGGTTTTCTGGTTATGGCCAAAACCCTCTTTTCAGGAAGAACGAGAGGATCCATCTCATTCTCTCCCTTCCCAATAGTGCCATGACTCCCAACCTGAACAGCATCCTAGTTGGCCTATGCGACTTCACACCTGCCTCTTGCCTTTCTCATTCTTCCTACACATTGCTTCCAGATTAAACTTCTCAAAGCCCAACTTCAATCAACACTGTACCGTCATATGTACCTCTCTTAATTATTGCTGTCCTCACACTGTTCACTGAATTAAATTCAAATGTCTCATCTTGTCTTCAAATGTCAAACATCGCCGTCTTCATGAAATCCCATTAAGTTTTCCCTAGCAACTTCAGCTCAGTCTCCTGTGTTCCCAAAAACACACCCAGAGAAAGTAGCACTATCTCTATTTGCAAAGAGCAAACAGTACGTGCTTATATAGTGCAGAGGACTGTAACCAGTTCAAGAATATGTAAAATATGAGCCCTGCCCTCAAGAAGTGTACAGGCTAATACAGGAGGCAACAGTAGCCCGTGGACCAAATCCAGCCTGCTACCAGTTTTTGTAAATAAAATTTTATTGGAACACAGTCTCTCCCACTCGTTTATGTATATCTATGGCTGTTTTCACTGTACAACCTCAGAATAGCAAACCCTAAAATATTTACTAACTGGCACTTTACAGAAAAGGTTGGCCAATCCCTGGTCTAAACAAGGAATATACATAAATAACACTAATCCAACACAGAATGATGTAAGTGATCCAAGCAAAGAAGAAACAGGCACCAGGTTAACAGACTTGAGTAATTATTATCAATGATGGAGCCATGACTAGAACCCAAGTCTCAACTGAACCCAGTGCTCTGTTACACCAGGAAAAGAGCAGAATAGGATTAGATTACTCAATTGTATTGCTCTCTGCTTATCTACTATCAAGAGAAGCCAATGAGAAGTCCACAGAAAAAGATTCTATTCCAAATTCCCAGAAGAGTAATTTCATCATCCCTAGTTTCTACTTATCATTTGCATGCTCCTACTGCACAAATTGTGAGTGTTTTCTTTGAGAGAATACCCAGATAAGCACGCGCTTTGAATATAGACAGGATTTTTACAACAGCTCGTTCAACTACCCCACTTGGATAAATGGTCTTCAAACTGCATACTTTTGATAGCTGCTGTAAATACTGTCTTAAATTTCAAATGACCACAAAATAAAACCTTCTGCTAATTTGCTACGTCCATATTACTTCTAGGTTATATTTGCTTCTATTGCTTAGAACCACACTTCCAGAATATTTACAAGGTAAAAGTATAGAGCAAGAACACTCAAAAGCCTGATAACTATCTAAATAAGTATACACACAATTATATATTCCACACACTTTGCTACTAACAAAATGCCACTAGACAAGGACACTCAGACACCACATTATACTAATGCAATGTATTCCAATTTATGCCCCATAAATTTAAACACAAATACTGCTTTATAGTTACTATTCTCCCTTTCATAATAATATGAAGATGGTGCCGGAAGAGGAATGCTTCTATTACTTACAGTTCAGCAACTTCCTGTTCCTCCTCCCAGGCCTCCTTGTGTGTTAGCTGACTGCTTCCGGTACTCTTACACGTCCAAATGCGTTCACTGTACCTTTCCAAGCGGGCTTCATACTCTCTGTTAGCAGTGGCTCAGGAAAACAATATTCAAGCAACAGAGACAAATAATCCATATCCATAAAATACTTATCATACATAGGAAAAAAACCTATAGTATTCTTTCTATCATGTATAGCACGAGAAGATAAAAATCAGTTTTCAATTAGCAAATTCAAAGATGATTAAGACTAAACTACGATTAGAATGGTTTGTCATGTTTTACAAACAAAATATTAATATTTCAGTACAAATATTTTCTTCAATTCACCCGTTTCACTTCACAAAACTCACATAGTACTAAAAATTCACAAGAAAAAATAAAGGTAAAATAAGACATAAGTCACAAGGAACAGAATTTAAGGTATATGGAATTGTTACACAACTCAGATGGTCAGGAAGTTTAAGAATCAGTTCCACAGCAAGATGCGATGACTGGACCAGTCTCACGGCACTTTAATAACCTTCCACATTTGTTAATGATCCATTTACTAAAAGTCTGGCTTTTACCTTAGAAACACCTGTTGATTCATTCTTAGGGCTTAAAAAATAAATTTCATAAAGTCCTAAAAATAATTTTGATATAATATTGATTCATTTTTAGGGTTTAAAAAATAAATTTCATAAAGTCCTAAAAATAATTTTGATATAATATTTATCCAGTTTTTATGCTGTCTCCAATAATAATACATTTACAAGTCATTTACTAGTCATTCCTTGTTTGTAAGATGGAGGAAGAGAGCATCATTAAGTTAGTGCCATATACATGGTAACTTTCCAAAACATCCTAACTGGAATTCAACATCAGCCAGCCACATTCAAATTCAAATGACAAGTAACTGTTTTAGCACAGCATCTGGTGCAAGAAAATGCTGTGCAAGAAAATAAACTGACAGCACTAGAGAATTAGCTGCCAATCTCTGCACAAGTGACATTTTTTTATACCGGTTGAAATAAAAATATTTAAACAACTCCCTCCGAAATATTATCTCACAACTAAACAAGTAATTCATTTTTAATATATGGAGATTCTTGGTTTTCCAGAGTTATGATCGGTGAAAACAGAAACGGTCAAATCTATAGGCAATCTAAAATAGTAGTTTTAGCCAATAGTAAAAGCACCTGCACTCACTGTATCTATCATTCTCTGGATCTAACAAAAACAAAGCAGTAAGTCTCTTTTCCTCACCGTGGTGGTGCTAATATTTAAAGGGTTAAACAAAACAGAGTAACAGTAAAAACCAGGAGTCAGACTTCCATACAAAGCTTTGTAAATCCAATCACTAAAAATTTGTAAAAACCTACATGGTCCCCCTTATCTGCAGTTTCAGTTATTTATAGTCAAATATGGTCTGAAAATATTAAACGGAAAATTCTAGAAATAAACGATTCATAAGTTTTGAACTGCAGTAGTGTGATGAAATCTTTTTTTGAACTGAGTAGTGTGATGAAATCTTGTGCCATCCCACTCGTGAATCATCCCTTTGTCCAATGTATCCAGGCTGTATAGGCTACCCACCCATTTGTCACTTAGTAGCCATCTCTGTTATCAGATCTACTGGGCAACGAAGTGCTTGTGTTCAAATAACCTTTATTTTACTTAATCATGGCCCCAAAGCAAAAGGGTAATGTTGCTGGCAATTCGGATATGCTAAAGAGAAGTCTTAAACTTTATCATAAGTAGGTATGTATAAGAAAAAAACATATATAGGGTTCAGTACTATTTCAGTATTTCGGTACGGTTTCAAGGCATCCAGTGGGGGTCTTGGAACGAACTCCCCGCGGATAAGGGGGGACTACTGTATATAGAGAAAAGGAAATAGCATGGCTTCCTTTATCATAACTAATCAACAAGATGGATTTGTTTTCTGTTTTTGTTTGCCTGTTTCCACTGGGGGAAGGGAGGTAAAATAAAGACAGAATCAGTCATTGGATTCATTCAAACATACAAAAAAGCCTAACATTCTAATATGTTACTTAGCTACACTGAAGAAATTCTCTGAGTAATCAGTGTGAATGCAAATGAGATTAGCAAATATGTCCTAAAGAAGGAACATTAAGTTTTTATTATTAGTTATTTTAAAAAGTAGGACTAATGTGCCCCAGCCCCTTCTCCTTGATCTAGATCCACAATCAGCAACATACAGAACTGGTATCACCTGGATGCCTCAGTGATACCTCAAATCCACCTTTTTCTAAACTAAATTCTTATTACCTCTCTCCTCCCTCCCAAATTTGCTCCTTAATAGATAATCCCACTCTCCCTGAACGGCCCTAGTGCCAAATCAGAACTCAGGAAATCATCTTCATCTCTTCAGTCCCTAACTACAACCACTTATATATTTCTTTGGTTTTGTTTCGTTTTGTTTTTTAAGGAGGGCGCAGCTCACAGTGGCCCATGTGGGGATGGAACCAGCAACCCTGGTGTTATCAGCACCTCGCTCTAACCAACTGAGCTAACCGGCCACCCCTATATATTTCTCAATTCAGTCTTTTCTCTCTAGTAACACGGCCATTATCTAAATCCAGCCTCTGATCCTCATTTCCCACTCAGCCGTAACATTTTAAAACATTGTAACTGGCCTCACCATTAATCCTCTTCTTCTCTGGTCCTTTGTGCTTCTCAACATAATATCCTTTTTTCTCAGTTTTGTTTTTAAACTCATTTCTTCTTCTGATTACTTTAACAATCCCATCTGCCCTCAGGCCCCCTGAAATGCAAATATATTCCCACTGGGAAGCAATCCTCTGACTCCCACAGTACTGAAAAATCACTCCACTAATCAAGATTTTGTTGAGGTTTATTTTCTGTGATTTTTATTATTTTTAATTAGAAAAAAGGGGAAACCTTGTTTCAAACCATATATATTCAAATACCAAATACTGACTGATTATGGTTTTTCAAACAATGAAAGTCCCTTCTACCTGTTACGTAGATTTCCCACCCTCCTTTGAAAATCACTGCAGTCTGTCTGGGTAACCTCATCATTTCTATAACTTCAAGTACAATCTACATGATAACAATTTCTTTCACCAGCTCAGACTCCTGTCTGAACTCCAGGTCCAAATACAAGGTCTGACAATTAAGTTCGCGAACTCATCCTAGAAAAAGTGCTACATATCTCATTGCTGAATATCACTACGGTCACCTTCTAAGTACTCCCCTTGGGAAGCTATGCACCAACGCCAGTGCCTAGTCCACCCTTCAAAGCAATTTTGGAACTCTTTTTCTGGAATGGCCATCAGGGCTGTCGTCGTATTACCCTTGATGTCCTAAATGTTATCAAAATGTCTTCCTTTCAATATTTCCTTTACCTTCGAGCAAAGAAAGAAGTCATTGGGGCCAGATCAGGTGAGTAGGGAGGCTTTTCCAATACAGTTATGTGTTTATTGGCTAAAAACTCCCTCACAGACAGTGCCGTGTGAGCTGGTGCATTGCCGTGATGCAAGAGCCATGAATTGTTGGCGACAAGTTAGGCTGTCTTAACTTTATCACACAGCCTTTTCAGCACTTCCAAATAGTAAACTTGGTTAACTGTCCAGCTGGTACAAATTCATAATGAATAATCCCTCTGGTATCAGAAAAGGTTAGCCACATCGTTGCAACAAGTTTGCAAACTTAAATTACCTCCTATACACTAGTAATACAGACATTTCCACTTGGATATCCACAGGAACTCAATGTAAGAATGTCCAAACTAAGCATTTCACTTCCTATTCCCCCCCACCCATTCCCAGTCAAAACAAAAAATAAGCACTTGCTCCTCTTTCAGGGTTCTCTGTATCAGACATTGACACCACTAACCAAGTGACAACCAAAACACTATCCTTGACTCCTCCTCACCAAATTCTGTCCAAGCTACCTAATGTATTTCTGAGATCCATCTATTGTACTTCTCTCCACCTCAAGGACTAGTAGATTTACTCAGACCACCAATAGCTCTTGCCTAGATTACTGAATGACCACTTACTAAGTCTAGGTGCCGCTAGCCTCATGGCTGCAGATCCGTGCTCAACATTGCAGCCAGTGACCTTTCTAACCTAAAAGCCTGCTTCTGTCCTGTTCAAATTTTTCAACAGCCTCCACTAAATTTAAGGTAAAGTCCTCAACCTGTCTCACAAGGACCTGTGCGATACAACCCTTTTCTGTATCTCTCACCACTAGGGAACTCCATCTTCACTCCAGCTATATGAAACTTCTGTCAAGAATTTTTCAAAATCAAGAACCTTTCAAACTCACAAACTCTTCAAAGAACTGTCCTCCATCCTTTAACTACATTCTAATCATTTAGATCTCAGCTTAAAAGTAACTTTCCCCAGGAAACATTCCCTAAAACCCTGAAATTCGGTAGACTGTATTATTTTTTCCAAATATTCACTTCCCTTCCATAAGAGTAGTCTACATCTCCACCCACTGCCTGTGGCTTGCAATGCCTGAGGTGAAGAGGAAAAATATCCCCTCCCCCACTGATGTTGGGCTTGGCCACGTGACTTGCTTTGACCAACAGATGTGAGATGTGAAAGATGCCACCTCCAGGAAGAAACTTAAAAAGCCATCATGGTTTCCTCCAGCTGTTCCTGCCACTAGAAAAGCATGCTGCAGACTGGGATGCTCTTTCAGCCTGGGCTTAGGAATAAGAAAAACGTGTCTCTTCCTTTTTTTCACCCATTTTCCTTTTTTTTTTCAAATGTGATCATGAGAAAATTTTTAATCCCATGTGGCTCACATTATATTTGTATTGGACAGCACTATAACCTAAGGTTTACATCTAGGAATGAATGCCGCTGACAACACAGTATTTTGAAGTGGCTAGTCATCAAAATTAGAGTAATTTCAAAAGTCTAAAACTGGAATTCCTACAATGCTTAACATTGGGTATTATTAAGTTTATGTACCTCTGTTCTGATTATTACTTTATGTTAAGAGAAAGCAAGAGAAAAAAGTGAAAATGAAAGAAGAAAGCGTCCACTAAAAGGATACTGAGCCAGCTGCGTCTAAATCCTACTTCACATTTTAGATTACGAAAATAAGTCACTCACTCTCAAAAAACCACTCAGAGCAAATGCCAATTGAGGTTTTTATGTTCCAGCAACTGCTGTACATATAATTGCAGACAAAATGTCAAAGCAATTCTCTAAAGGTTGTGTAAGCTATAAATGATATTTTCAAATCCTTGACTATCTCATGTGCATCTACTTTTTCATGAGTTCAAGAGCTACCTTACCACAATATGCTGCTTCTTTGTTCTCTTTAGCCGTATGAGGGTTGTTTCTTTTAATAAAGTACTTGATTCTACAAGTGCCTGAAATGAGGTGGCCCAGGAAAGTATGGAGCACAACTCTAACCCTAAGACTTCTAAGTGAGATGGCAAAGCACCATGTCAAGAGTTACTTTTTATCCTATTTTCTCTTTGGACTAGTTTGTCATTAAGTTAAAAATAATTCTGATCTGGTACAATTTGTTACTTTAAAAAATTAAATTACAAACATCAACATAAGAGCTCAGTATTCCAAATGTCACGTGCTCTACCCATGTTTTTCTAGACAAATCAAGTTATTCTAGCCATATTATAATAGCCCCTCCTCATTACACCAGTTAAAAGTTCTCAAACACTGATGCCACAAAGGTTATGAATTAGTGGTTAGGCTTTAGAAACTAGGTTAAAGCAATACAACAAAAATATTAATCTACAACAGGCTGCTTGTAGGTTCATTCCTCCTTAACACACATCTTGACTTAGTCAGTGTATTATCCTATTGTCAAATAATCACATCAAAAATTGACTGATAAAGTGAATTTTTCCAACTAAGATCTAGTGTCTAGCCTGTAGTACTACCCTAGAGAGTAATGTACCACAGATTCAAAGACACAGTATAATAAACACATCGTCAATAATACAACACCCAGTCATTAAATGTCTACATCATTCACAACTACCAATGTAAGTTTAAGATGTACAATGATGCCTTCAAATACATACCAACACTCACAGATATAAATCAATAAAATATAAATTTGCTATAGAATATACATGCAATCAAAAGGTAGGTATTAGGAGAAAATTAAAGTATCAAATCCTATTAAAAACATAATTATAACTATAAACTAAGAACTGGAAATAGCAATACTTCAAATGGCAACTGTTACCCAACCACATACTTATTCTTCTCTATGAAATCCCTAATAGTCTAATAAAGAAATATGCCAACCTACCAACCACACAATACAATTGTTTAAAAACCATCTTGAAAGTGCTTCCACTTGTAGAAATTCCCAAGTGAGCAATTTCTCTCCAATATGTAACAAAATTTAAGAACTCCTTTGTTGAAAGTGTTCTAAATACTGGTATGGGAAAATTTCTAAGTGAAGATTTTTATTAAATACATACCACTCTAAAAGTTTCAGGATTCAACTGTCATTATTAAGAGGAACTCCTCATATACCATATATATACTTATACACATACATATATCATTATATTTCAATCATTTCAGCAAATGATATGAAAAGGCCTGTGCTGCCAGTTCTAAATTAGCTATCTACCGCAATTTTTTACATGGCTCAGTACCTATTACAGACTTAGAACTCGTCTCTTCTCTATCACGTTTCTTTTACTGCATTAGAACCAGACCTGAAAAATTGACATCTGATTAATATTAGTGCGTGAGTAATCATCAACTGCTCAAAAGGTGACATCTAAATGACATTTAAAAAGGATATGGCAGATTCCCACAAGTAATCTTTTACTTCACCAATGTTTGGAATGTTATAAAAAAAAGAAAAAAAAGTAGGGCACCATTAGAATAACACTGTATCTAGTAGAGCTAGAGTACTTCTCCAAAGCAATCCAAAAATTCTAACAGGACAAGGAAAGGAACCAGATTACCACTCTCACCTGTCCCTTAAATGCACCTTTTTCATGTCACAAACTGACAAAGTGGACTAACATTAAAAGAAAGGAGAAGCATTCCATGTTTTTTTTTTATTTACTTACAGGGATGAGGTAGGAAAAGCACAGGATTCTACTCCTGTCTCTCATCATTTACAGTGCGTGTGAGCTTTAACAAGTCAACCTCAATTCTCTGGACGCAACTGGCAAACCCGAGAGGAGAATCTAACCATCTCCTAAACCCATTCAGCTCTGAGATGCTATAATTATATTTCAAAAGCCTTACTACAGCATGGACTCACTTTCCAGGTCTCTTTGTATGTAAACACCCAACATTCACAAACTACACTGAAACAAGAATGAGATTACCTTATCAAGTATTACATTAAAGGGATGATCAAAAAGAAATTAAATTATATCAGCTCCCATGGGCACTTCCTTCTCTATACAGGAGCAAGCAGAAGCCACAAGAAATCAAGTCCTAAAGGATCTTGAGCTAAAAGAACTAAAATAATACATTAAATAAAACTGAATACATTAGCCTTCACCCTTGAAGCTTTCTGTACATTAAAGAAAGCTTGATTCAGAAATCCTTTTTATACTTAACATTCAAAACGGACTCAACTGACATCCATAGAAAAAGTAAATAAAGGTACAACTTTTAACCAAATGACTAAGCTTGTGCAAGACACAATGATTAGAAGGATGCTTCGTATTTAAAACATCAGTCTCATGCTTCTAAAATATAACATAAAAACTTGACCTATATCTTGGTATCTGTTTTTAATTTTACTTAAAAACAAATACCAAACTCCTTCTAAATCATCAAAATTTCAAACCTGTGCATGCCCAGGGAAGGATGGCATCAGCTACTCCAAGGTAATTTTTTTTTCCTTCCCTTTCCTCCTCTAAGTCTGGAAATTTATTCTTGGTTTTGTGCCTCACGATCCTGTCAGTTCGTCAGCAGCCTAAAGTCCACTCCGGAGGAGAAAAACACAAGTGCCCTCGCAGAGATCGGAGTAACACGCAGTCGAGACTTGTACAAGCCGGATCACGAGGCCACGCGGGTACAATTTCAACAACTTAAGTTGAAGGTTTAATTTAAAAAGAAAAAAGAAGCAAAGGAAACCCCGCTTCCCGTGGTACTTAGGGCCTAAAACCAACCATGGAGTGGGGGGGGGGGGGGGAGAGGGTCTCTCCTCAACCGAGAGGCCCGGGGACAAAGTGCGGAGCGGAGGAAAGGATGGAGGGCGCCGGGCTCCGGAGGGCCTGAGCGGAGCCGGCCCACACCCCCACCCGCTCCCCTCTCCAGAACAGCGGGCTCGGGCTCAGGGTGCAAACCCGCCATCGCAGAGCATGCTGACAGCTGCCACCAACGCAGGGCTGCATGGCCCTCCGGCCCGGCGATCCCGGGGCCCACTCTGCCCCACCCCGCAGGCAGCCAGGCTGGCGCGGCTAGAAAAGGATACTCCCGGGTACGGAAGGCCTCCTGAGTGTGCGCGATGGTGAAGAGCGGCTCCTCTCCGGGAAGCGGCTTTACCAGCGGGAAGGGCTTGCGGCCCAGGAGCGGCGCCATCGCAGCGGCGGCGGCAGCAAGGAAGGCAGAGACGGGTACTCGGCAAGCCCGCGGTGCAACACTAGGCCCTGCGGCCCGGAGTGAGCGCCTGGCTCCCGGGAGTGGGGTGGGGGAGGGGAGGGGTGAGAGGGCGGCGCGAACTCGACTCCCTCACTGCTGGCGCGGCCGCGCGAGGACCATGGAACGGGGCGCAAGAGCGCAGAATTCCCACGCACACCGCTGCACTGCCCGGCAGCCTCCGGCCAACCTCCACTATCGATCCCCGTGTTCGGCAGTCACGACTCCTCCTCAGCTGCACAGGAGGAAATTATTGAAAAATGGCGGGAGATTCCCCTCCTCCCCCACGCCCGGCCAGTGCACACACTAACTTGCTCCCCTGTGGCGCCGGTGGCGAAGGATCCAATAGGCGGAGAGCTGGACAGCGCTCACAGTCTATTGGCTCAAAGGAGCTGCCGCTCCGCTCTTGGGTCCCGCCCCCTTACCCGACCGCGTAGTTGGGTTGCAGGGAACTAGAGGGCAGTATGAAAAGGTGAAAGGTCACGTTATGTAAGCGCCGCTGACAGGCGTGCGGGCTTCCACCCGCGGAATTGGTAGTGGGGGATAACGGGGAACCGAAAAGCCGGAAATTCAAGGCAGTCAGGCCAGAGAAGCCCCCTAACATATACAGACACTGCGCCATCTGTCACCGACGGCGACACCGACATCCGGGCACCACTGTCCGTGTGGTGCGCCGGAGGGGGGAGGGGGAGCGCGCGGCCAGGGGCTTTGTCTTTCCACTTGTGCTCCGCCCCCTTCTTAAAGGCGCAGCGCTCGGCCACGCCCGGAGATGCGCGGGTGGAGCGGATGGGAGGAGGAGTTGGCGGGAAGTAACCCCAAGACCTTACCCAAGCAAAGGTTCTACTGAAGGAGAAGTTGAGCCCCAGCTTTGCTCTCTCGAAAGTTAACTTCTGGACGAAAGTGTGGTTGAGATGTGGATATTAGTATGGTGCTTGTTTCTAGGGGCTTGCTGAAAATGATAACATAGAAGCTTCTTGGAAAAATGCATTCAAGGACATCCATCTATTAAAGAGACAGCATTCCTTCAGAGCCTTTACTAGCACCAGAGTGTTGCTAGCCCGTGTGTTGGGTGGTATAAGGGTGGAAAATAAGACGGACTGCCCTGCAAAAATGAGACAAATAATCACAGTTCTGTGTGATGAGTGCTGAACAAAATGCACAGTAAGTAGACAGCAATAACTGCCTGGAGAGTGAGACATTTGAGCTGCTTCTCCAAGCTGAGTACACCCACATAGTCCAAAATCTGTTTGACTATTCAATGCAGTCAGAAACACACTCATAATAATTCTCTCCCTATTAACTTGTCCCCCTAGTTTCAAAGATCTTCAGTGGCCCCAGAACGTACTTTCCCAGCCTGTTCTTCAACAGGGCTACACTGCTAGATGTCCCTGAATGCAGCATTCCAATACAAGACTTCTTTTCGTCTCACGTTGAGGTGAGAAGTATACCTCCAGTAAAGGGTAACTTCTAGGTCAGACGCCACCTCTATGGAGCCTCCTCTGATCACCTACAGAGAAGGGAGCTCATCTTCCTTCAGTAGCCTTTTCTTCTAAGAGGATTAGGAGAAACTCAGAGGATGTGGCATTTGAGTTGATTGTGAAAAGATAAGTAGCATTAGACTAGGCAGAGAAATGAGAGACGAACATTGCAGACAGCGAGCAGCAGGACCAACTTGATAAATTCAGGACATGTGCCTAAAACGGGTTTTGAGGCAGAAAGTACAGAGATGAGAGTGGCAAAAGATGTGATCACCCTGGGCACAGCGTGTGGTGCTTGAATTGGAGTCACCCCTTTGAAGGGAACTGCAGTAGTTTGTGGCAGTGATACCAAGGGCTTCAACCGTAACAGGATCAGTGAGACAGGCGGACATATTTGAGAGTCACAGACCAGGTGACTAAAGGGATAGACATTCCCAGGGCTAGGTACCTAACAGCAGACTACACACGCAGACTCCAAAAACATTAAGAAACAAATTTGGGGGAAAATTTGATATTTCAAAACAAGCATCTAATTGCACCGGAGAATGAGCAACGTAATTGTTCCAGCCCTTGGAGCCAATGCACGCTGGAGTCCAGCCCTAGTATTGTTAGAGAGCTAGAATCGGAGAATCAGTGATGGGCTCGGTTTCAGCCACAAAAACCAGACACCCCGGAGAGCCATCCAGAACACAGTTGGAAATTCTGAAGCCAGAAGTGGAAGGTGGAGGTGGAGATTTGTGAGCACAGCTTATCAACGGGAGCCCCAAAATAAGGAGTTGATAATGGTCTCCTCAAATAAAGAACTGGTTACATTGGAGAGGTGGAATTATGTTTGGTTTTATTCTAAATTGTTTTATGTTTTTCAATTCATTTTCTATAGTGATTATGCTATATTAGTTTTACAATATAAAAAATAAACTTAATGTGACTCTCGCTTGGTGGATGTGTGCCATTTCTCTGGCTCAAGTTTACAAACAATGGAATTGATTATTAACACAAGATTTTAACATCTTGTCCTGAAGATGTGAAAAAAAGGGGGAGGTAGAGAGACTAAGTTAACACAACTGTCAGTTTCCTGTTGTAGTAGTTTCATTGACTCCTGTTGCCAACAAAACCTTTCTGAGTTTATTCTCCCATCCAGTCTTTGAGTGCCTAACTCTCACCAAGCCCCAAGCGCACCACTTCCTAATTCCCAGAATTCACTATGCTTATTCCCCACTGCCAGAAGTGTACTTCTTCCTCCTCTATCTGAATCCCAGTCTTCCTAATAATGCCTTTTCCCGATTGTTCCAGCCCATGGGAACAATCGGGAAAAGGCAGCTTTCACTGCACTCTCAGGGTTTTTTAAATCATAATTTTAGCAAAATTTGTTGTTCAATGTGTTTTCTCTCCCAACGTTTGAATAAATGATAATAAAGGGCAGAGATTAAAATGTGTGCTTCTACTGCTCAAAGTCAACTGTGACTGCTTAGCTGCAGGAGTAACACTATGTAAGGAAGCATAGCACATTTCCCTATGCAGATCTCCACTGGGTAGTTCTATGACATGAGCTCAGCAAGCAGGGCCCATATTTGTGGTCTGTGTCACATGGAACTATGCCCGCCACACACCCATCCTTTACTGATGCAGACACAAATCCTTGATTACACAGTTTCAGCTCCTGGCTGGTCTTTTCCCACCTGTCCTGTTGGTTCCTAGAACTCAAAACATCCCAAACCCACAGTTTACTATCTTCCGTCCCTCTATCATCTGTTCTGAGTATTTTATTTCTATTAAGAGCCGTACCTTCCTCACAAACTTGCAGACTCAGCCTTGACCTCGATTGAGCTCCACAGCCATAGGGTCAACCAGATACAGCAGTCCCCTCTTATCCACAGGGAAACGTCCCAAGACCACCAGTGAATGCTTAACACTGCAGCTAGTACTGAACCATATATATATTTTATATACATATATAAAATATAATATATAATATATATTATATATAATAAAATATATATAACAATATATATAATATATATGTATAATATTATATATATGGAGAAAATTCTGAGATGTCTTAAATTAAATTACAGCAGGCCTGGGGGTGAAATGAGACAAGAGAGGTTAATCGGTTAATAACTGCAAGGGGCAAGACCAACAAAATACTGCTTACATTCCTGAATGTGTTGAAACTTTGAAATAACTTCCAGGTGGCTGTTTCCTCCATTATCTAAAGAGAATAGCTGAGTAGCTGGCTACAGGCAGTTCCACTTCTTGCCTAGGCAGAACTTTCCAGACTGTTGCCCACAACCAGGAGCAAACACTTCTTCCTTATGGACTATCAACCTATCCCAGAACTGGCCCCACTTCCCCTTCTCCCACCTCTTTTATTTATAGCCAATGTAAATTCTTTCAAAACAACTTACATCTTTGTTTTCCAAACTTTGCATAAAAGAGCCCATCAAATCCAGGACGGTGGACATGTTGTCTTCTTTGTCTAGCCCTGATGTTTGTGGTGTAGACTTCATACTCCAGAACCTAGTCCTTTTTCTGTCTAGGATTTAGCTGAATAAACCCTTTCTGCTGGAAAAGCTTTCAGTCATGAAAGTTTTCTTTAACATTTCCTGTTTTTTTCTATATATACACACCTTTTCACTTAAAGGAAGCACTTTACGTTTCTCTTTGCATATCCAAATTGCCAGCATCACTACTCCAGTGGTTTGGGACCATTATTAAGTAAAATAAGGGTTCCTTGAACATAAGCACTGTGCTACAGCCAGTTGATCTTATAACAGAGAAAGCTACTAAGTGACTGAGGAGTAGGTATAGTGCAGCGTGGCGACACTGGACAAAGGGGTGATTCATGTCCTGGGTGGGAGGGAGCAGAATGGAATGAGATTTCATCACACTACCCCAAATGGCATACAATTTAAAATTTATGAATTGTTTATTTCTGTAATTTTCCATTTAATATTTTCATGCCATGGCTGACCACAGGTAACTAAGACCACGGAAAGCAAAACCGTGGATAAAGGGGACTACTGTAGTGTCAATTCTATCTGCCTAAGATCTTGAACTATCCCCTTCCTGCCATCCCTCCAGCATCCTACTTCAAGCCTTTATTATTTCTGACCAAAACTATGACTTCCTTCTTTTAAAATGTTTTAAACTATATTATTTTTATAAACTATATATGTTTTAAACTATAGTTTTTTTCATGGTAAAATGAACATACGTAGCTCCAAGAAGGGAACATACGAGCATAAATTGTTTAAAAAACCAAATAGTTCTTCGAAAAGCAGCCCTGCAGCACTCTCCCCATCCACTTCCTAGTAGCCTGGGCAGCCATTTTCAATTTGTTAAGCTGTTTCCTCTGGCATTTATCTCCATATTTCTAAGTAATATACGTAATGCTATGTTTTAGTTTTTCAGTTTTAATTTGAAATCCTCAATGGAAGATGAGGATTTAGCCGTCTTCTTCCCCAAGAAACACCACACACATATTTAAGAATATTCCCAAAACAATTATATTGTAATCAGTTAAATCAAAATTCAGTGTATAGTTTATGATTATGTATTATTCGCAGATGATCCACATGGTGAACTGATTAGATCTTTCTTCTTTTGTTTTCCATTGTTTGCTTCAGTTTATTATTACTGTTTTCCTCTGTCACTGCCTGTTCTATCCCCAAACTGACAGAACTCTAAGTCTTCTCTCAATACATGCAAACGCATCAGGAGGGCAATGTCCTTCCAACTTGTCCCCCTGCCTCCCTCTTTCCTTTCCATGGCATCTTGCTACACTATGTCAACTCCCCTGTTCTTGGCTTCCAATGCTGGCTCTCTAAAGCCAACAGAATAAAACCAAACTATTTGGCCTGACCTTCAAGGCCCTCCACAATCTGTCTTCAATCTGTCTACGACATCCCTCAGACTCCTTACTCTTCAGCAAAACCAGGTTTGTCTAGGTTTCTAAATACCCCACTGAAAAGATCTAAAGCTCCTAAGAAAAATGACTGGGGCTAGTAAAGTTCAAGTTAAGACAGGAATATCTTGTTGGGCCTGATAGTAAGGAACTGCTCAAATAATGATGGGGCCATGTCAAAAGGACACAAGAGCCAGCGTGAAGGGATTCTAATTAGCTGAATCTAGGACAATTTGAACATTTTAGAAAATGACAGTACAAAAAGAAAAATGACAGTAATGGATTTAATATAATACACATTGAATATTAAGAGAATCCATGAGCCAGTCATAATATTCAGAGAGAAAAGGAGAAACGGAAGTGAAAGACAAGGGAAATCTGTTATTTACAGAAGGCTGACAATGAGTGAATGAATATAAAAAGATTTAGAAAAATCACCATTTTGCAACCTCCAATGAAGTAATTGATTCGGAAATAGGTCGTCAATGGATGCTAAAATCACTGGGCGAAAGGTTAACACTCCCTACAGATTATTTATGTAAATGCACCCTAAAGGTGGAATAGTCTGGCCCGCACCACCTTAGCCAAGTGATCAAACTCAGCATCACCAGTAATGGAACAAACTGACAATAAGGACAATAAGTGTCTCTTAATATAAGGCAATGAGAATATAAGGCATCACCTCTGTAGTATTCTAGCCAAAACCATTTAACCTGACAACCTTAAAAGACAAGTCCAGATTATGGGACATTCTACAAATAACCACCATGACCCTTCAAAAATATTGTTGATATGAAAGAAATCTATCCATTCACCTCCCAAAAACGGTTCTAAAACGAGACTAGAAAGACATGAGAACTAAATGTTATGTGTGCTCTCAGATTAGATCCTGAATCTGGGGGTGTGGGGAATTACTATAAAGTATATTATCTGGACAGTTTGGGAAATTTGACCGTGTTTAGATTAAATATTATCATTGTTAAATTTCTTGGGTACGACAATGATACTCTGGTCATGTTGGGGAATGTCCTTATTCTTAGGAGAGACCAGCATTTAGGTCTAAGGAGTCAGAATGACAGCGACCTATTTTCAAGCAAAGAAAAAATGCGTACTGAAATATAGAGCGAATGTGGCAAAATGATAATAATCGGCTGAATCTAAGTGAAGGGTTTACATAGCTTATTGAACTACTCTTTCAACTTTTGGAGTTTTGAAAGTTCTCAAAATACAAAGTTGTAAAAATAGACACCCAATTCCCCAGTTGCTCCCCACACACACCCCATGCCTCACGGCCCCCATTTGTTTGCTCATGCTATTTTGCCCAAAGTAGTCTTTCCTCACATCCAAATTTCTCAAGGCCCAGCCTCAACTGCCAGCTCTTCTATAAACCTTCTGGGACCACTAAGCCTCCAAGATTCTTCTCTGAGCCCTGACAGTAGCCTATCCTCACCACCCCCACTGCACAGACTCCTGACTAGCTTCTCTACCTCAGAAAGGTGGAGACCATGTGTCTACCAGCTGAACCTTACAGAGGACCCAGGATATGTTATCAATAAATGTTTGTAAAATAAATACCATTTTCCAAGATGATGAGTAAATCTGTTCCCATGTACTCACCTTCTGCATACTCCAAAATTCTCATGTGCAAAAATCCAACAAGCTCTATTGCTTTTTAGTGCTTATTCATATTTAAAGAATATAAATTAAAATGTATTTTCTTAATACTTCAAATGTGCATATGCATTGGGCCTACCGCTACCCAGAGGGAACTTACAAGTTGTGAGTAACTATGGTCATTCCTAGACCTTTTCCCTTCTCTTTTCCTACTCCTCTCCTAATCCTTATGCACCAAGATTCTGGGATGGTAGTGGAGACTGCTAGCCTGCATTTCTCAGAATATCAATGAAGTGATGGTAAAGTGGAA
The DNA here is from genome assembly GCF_057876585.1 of Rhinolophus sinicus. Classification (NCBI taxonomy): domain Eukaryota; kingdom Metazoa; phylum Chordata; class Mammalia; order Chiroptera; family Rhinolophidae; genus Rhinolophus; species Rhinolophus sinicus. The sequence continues at coordinate 93,172,015 of NC_142503.1, forward strand.
GTCAATGAAAGAAGAGAACGGTTTCTATTACACATTTTTCATCATCCTACTTGTTCCTTCGTGGGCTCTACCCCAGTACCTACCACACTGTGCTCTATGTAGTTCCCTGGAGAGGTCCAGCTCCCGAGCCAGTCCATCACCCCCAAGGGAAAGCATTCCTCCCAGTCCTCACACCTGGTCACGAAGTGACCACAGATGCCAACTGCCATCTCCCTTTGTTCGTTTTCTCTCCTGCTTACCTTTTGGGACGCTTGATTTCAATAATTCTGTTTACAGAAACTCTGGTTCTTTTCTAAATCTGCCTGTTCTTTTTATCATAGTCATTATACTTTCCATAACTTCCTTTGTTTAAAAACACATTAAAAAAAAAAAAAAACACACATTAAAACATTTTATGTACCACATACAATTCTAATAACTGTGACATTTGACAACTTGACAGTACATATTAAAAAAAAAAACAGGATGACAAAACAGGGCAGAACTTGGATTCTAGTCTCGTCCAAGATACCTGGAACCCCTGCGAGAAATAAGGAATCACTTTAGGAAATACTTTTTGAAAGTATTTGAAGAAATGAAATTCTTTTTTTTTCTTCTTTGTGGTCCCTCCATTTTTCTTTTTTCTTACTTTTATTTGTGTTTTTCCAGGACCCATTAGTTCCAAGTCAAGTAGTTGTTTCAATCCAGTTGTGGAGGGCGCAGCTCACAGTGGCCCATGTAGGGATTGAATCAGCAACCTTGTTGTTAAGAGCACTGCACTCTAACCAACTGAGCTAATAGGCCGCCCCTGAAATGAAATTCTTGAACGTATAGAATATAGAATTATTTTCAACCATGATTCTGTTTTCCTTAGGAACCAGGAGCAAAACAGGAACTCACAGAGAGAAAGCAGATTTGTGATTGCAGGGCCTCAGGGAAGAGTCAAGTGGGGAGTGACTGCTTAATGGGTACAGGGTTTCTGTTTGAGGCAATGAAAAGTTTGGAGCTAGACAGCAATGTTGATTGCCCAATATTGTGAATGTACTTAGTGCCACTGAACTGTACACTATAAAATGGTTAAAATGATAAATTTTATGTTATATATCTTTTGCCATAATTTTTAAAAAGTAGAAGAAAAAAAAAGAACTCACGAATGCTTCCTAAGGACCTGGAACTGTGGAAAATAAGTATTCAGTGTACACAGGGACAGAAGTATAATCTGACAACATGACAACTTCAAAGGGTATATCCAAATCATTTTCATCAGAAAGTCACTCTGGAAATAAGACAATCGGCAGAGCCCAGCCCACAGTGACTTCACAAGCACTCAGCCACCACTACCCCCACCCCCCCACCCCCACAACCTTCAAGAGTAAAATATTCAGATACCAACGAGACATATTTCAAATAGTTTAATTTTAAAAATATTCTATTCAGTGCTAAAATATGTCTTCACTCACTGTTGCCCATTTCCATTTCTTAAACTTTTTCAAAACAAAAAATAAAATCACAAAGTTCAATTAAACATGCAGATTTCAAAGAAAAGGGAACTTTCTAGAAAGTCTGAGCTGAAGGAGTACTGTGGAGGACAGGTACTGTTATCAGACCTTAAATGCTTGCTGGGGCAGAGTCTGTGGCATGAGTATTGGGGACCATAGTAGGAGACGAGGCACGCTGGAATGAAATGTACAGGTGAAAACAGGGAAAGCTGCGTTTGTGTGTGTGTGTGTTGGGGGAAGGGAATGGTTACGGTGGGGGGCAAAGAACTGTCAGCAGCTAGAGAGCCCATGTGAGGCAGGATAACCTCAGGAATGGGCAGAAGTGCCAGGACAGCAAGAGATCTACATGGACTTTTCTGCCTTCATTTGGAGGAAAGCCCCTTCCCTCCAAAGTCTCTGCCCAGGCATTCTCCAACAGCAGCCTACAGGGCACCCAGCACTATGAAAGTCCATGAGTCTACAGTCGCCATTCAAGTTCAAGTAACTCCAGGCCCTCTCCTCTCCAGGGGTGCCTTCCACATCTCTTTCCTCTTGTAGAAGTGCCAGCAGCTCGGTCCAGAGGCTCTAGAGCAGAGACTGCTACCTGGTGGTGACAGATGAACCTGGGGATGGCTGACGCCCCAGCCTACTTGGGGTGCAGTAAGGACATGAGCTCTTCTTCTCAGGAGCAAGCAGACACAGGTGCCGGGGACAGGAAGGTGATGCTACAGCCCCAAGTCCTCTGGCAGCCTTCCAGCCCAGAAGGCTCCTATGTGCAGGCTCTGGACCCCAGGGCTTGCCCTTACCCCAGCCACACAGCACGGTCAGAACCAGACGCAATAAATAGAAGCAGGGGGCCAAGAGGCTGGGGCACCAGGATGGTGCTAGCTTTCTGACGCTGTCTGCGGCACTGCGGCTTGGTCCACACAGAAGCGTTTCAGGGGTGGAGCACTTGAGTCTTCCTCTTCCTCAGTAATCTAGGAACAGCCAGAGCATGGAATTACAGGGCCATCCCTCTGAACCAGAACCTTCCATTCACCCTCATTACAAACCAGAAGCCGGATACCAACCTTCTCGCAGATAACCAAACGTCTTCCCCTACCCTGTGACCTGGGGACACCAGTTTCCCATGCTGCCTTCCCACGCTACTATAGCATATTCAAGGCCATAGGTACAATTCACAGCAACAGACTCCTTCCTTTTTTCTTAGAAACTGGGAAACCCAAAGTGCCTCCTTACCTGTGTCTCCAGTGGAACTGGTTCTTCCTTCGTGAGGGTGGGAGGTTCATCAGCAACTTCTGAGGCAGGCAGCGAGGGCTCTGAAAAAGCAGCAAGGTCAGCATAACTGCAGGGCCTCCTGAGGCGGGAGGCTCCTACAGAATCTGCCTCAAGCTGGTGGAGCCTTCCCAGCAGCTATGTGGAGGTGCCTTAGTAAAGAGGCAATACTGCCAGAGAATCAGTATGTACAGGCAACCACTGTGTAACGCCGCTGTTAGGGTCCTAAAAACACCATTATGCGAATCCGTGTTATACGAAACAAAGAACTAGTACAAAAAAGGGGGTTAGGTTCCAAAAATTAAAAAAACATACTATTATATTTTTATAATTAAGAGAAATATCTTTATTAAAGCAATCTTCACCAAAAGTATAACACATTAATGTGTATTAAATAATGTTTTCTTCATCATCACTACTAAGCACCATTAACCGAGGGTGATTTCTTTTTGACAAGATATCTTCATCCTCTGAGCTTAATACTCCACGAACAAAATGGATTTAAAATTCTAATAAATTTTGAAAATTCTGCAGTCAAATCTGGTATGACATCCACATTCGAATGAAAAATTTCGAATGACATATTTTTTGCTCTTAAAAGCTCTTATTATGCTCCATGTTGTTTGGAGATTTCTCTAATTTTCAAACCGTGTTAGAGAGAAACTGTGTGATAGGAGTGCCATGTTTTATGGGGGTTACCTGTATTAAAAGAAGAAATTCGCAGGATATAATGCAAAGGGCATGAACTCAAAGTTAGAAGGAATGAAGTCGGAGACACCCAGTTCCACCAGTTACTAGCTACGTGATCCTGGGTAAGCAATTTAACCTTCCTAAGACTCCACTTCCTCATCTGTAAAATGGAGACAATAGAATAGCTGCTATTTCATCGGGTTTGGGAGAGAATTGTCCCAGAATCAAATACGAAAAGTGCCTCACACAGAGCCTGGCACTCAGCTGTGTTGCTTGTTTTCTTCCTTCATTCTGTGAGGAGGGAAAAATACAACCATTCTCCAAAACAGCCAAAATTGTTAACAAATGGCTTGAGGCCGCCACGCTCTGCAGCACTTTCTCTAACCTCTTACTCTGAAGAGAAAAGGCAAGAGCAAGAGGTGCTCTTCCTGGGTCAACTGATACTCATCCTGGGTCCACTGACTCACCCTCGAGGATTTCCTGGCCCAGGGTCGGGGGCTGGGAGTCATCTGTCCGGAAGTCGGAGGTGTGTGCTGGGCTCAGGGACTCGCTCTGCTGGGGGCTGGGGCTCGAGTTGGTGCTGCTGTCCACCTTGAGTTGATAGACATCAGACACAGAACTCTGGTTGCTGTTTTCATCTGAAAACCAAACATAACAAAGGCAACAGCTGAGGGTGGTCATTTTTCCTTGAGAGTAACACAGTACAGAGCCAAGGGCCTGCTCTATCTCCTCAGGCAGCCATGGACATGCCGGATACAGAGATCACTGCTGGAGATGCACCCTGACCCGAAGGCACACACTCACAGGGCTTCTAAGCACTGCAAAGTATCAACAAAGTCTAAGCTGATTAATTTAAGCACCTTCTATTTCACGACACATATTCTAAGCACCACATGCAGCTAGAATCTTTAAGTTTATGCAACATATATATTTCAGGAAGGTCGGGATATAGTTATTAATCCTTTATTACCCACCAATTATAGCTTAGACCTGGTATTTTCTCACTGTCTAGTCGCCCAGAGGGACGTAGCTGTGCCTCTCAACCTTTCTCACAACACAAGATGTGTAGAAAACGATCAAATCTGCCTGGCACTCTCAGCTACGTAAAAGAGGAGGGTGGTGACTGGAGGTCCTCAGTTCAGGCCTTTCCGCAGCCCAGGCTCCCCCTGACACCTCCAGGACCACGGGGTTCCCACCTGGGAAGCTGTCTGAAGGCTTAAAGTCACCACCTAAGATGGAAACACAGGAGTCCACTACTCCTTCCTCTCCCTCTCCTCCGGCAGCCGTCCTCCAGTCACCGAATCTGATCCACCCTTCTGCTCTGTCACTTACGTTCACTCCTTCTTCTCCTGCTGCCTGAGTTCAGGCCTCATTATCTCTGGCCTGGTCTCCAGCAACAGTGCCCTACTGCCCTTCCTTCAGCCCCATGTCCTCCCAACTGTACTTCACACTGCTGCCAGCGCCATCTTTCTAAACCTTCCCATGGCTCCCTGTGCCTAAAGGATATGTTTCAAAGCCCACTGCTTCTCCAAGCAGGCACAAGGTGGCCCTAGCACTCCATACAAAGTCCTTTCTGATCTCCAGGCTCACTGCCTGTTTTTAGTCCATACACACCCTCGGTTCTAGCCAAGCTGGACCTGAGCAAGAGCGGCTTCGTGCACAGGTGTCTGTTATAACTTGCTCTTTCCAGTCTTCCTGGAAAGCCCCCGTGTAGGCCAACATTGAGCTGAAGCATCACGTCCTCCGCGGAGCCACGTCCCAGGCTCCCTTGGGTGGAAACGACCACTCTCTCTTTTATGCTCTTGTTGTATCCTGTGTGCACCTATATTTGTATTATTTTACACACCGGTTTCCTTCTATTATACTCTGTGCAGGTAGGCGCTGTGGCTTACTGGTCCTTGAGTCTCTTGTGCACAGTACCTGGCACATAGTAAAAGTGCCTTAACTGTTCACTGAATGAAAAGGATGAGACGGTGGGCAGGCTGAGAAAATGGAGCCTCGCTTGTCTCCCAGAGCCCTATGACTATTGAACACCCCACACGTAGCTACAACCTTTCCCCTGTACTCTTCCTGTATCACACTGACCCGGGCGGGGAGAGGGTAGGAGAAAGGTGGGGAGGGGACACCTGCACACTCCCAGTCTAGTCTTGAAGAGTAAATCATAACCCCTTTCTAGTCTTGACCTTTACAAAGACCTATCTTCTATGCTAAAATGGAAGTTGCATTTTATTGTAAAAAGAATAAAGCTCTGTCATTTTTGAGCCTAGGCAAACACTTTTCTTCTCCAAGCATCAGTTTCCATAACTAGAGATGATGATTACTGCCCGGTTTATTTCACAGGTTGATGTAAGGATAAAAATGAGAAACTGAAGTGAAAGTGCTTTACAAATAGTAAATGCCACATAGGAGTAAAAGGTAACAATACGAATGCAGTGCTGACACAGGCAGGATGTTTACTGAAGATTGGTCTAGAAGGCAGAACTTATGCCAACAGTAGACATGCAGATGCCTTGGCTTTGGGCGGCCTACTCTAAGGCACTATCATAAAATACACACTCTAAGAAAAGAGCTTCCGATCCAGAAAACCAGGAACTAACGAGAGGTCTGCCACTTACTAGTTATGTGACTTTAGGCATAATAACTTCACCTCTCTGAGCCTGTTTCCTTAAATGGAAAATGAGGATACTATCATCTGTCTTGCAGGGTTATCGTGAGGTCTAAATGAAAAGACTGCCCTAGTAAAGTGCCGAGAAAGATACCAGCAAAACAGTAGGCACTGAAATGATATATAGAACTATTATTATTAGTGGGTTCATCTAAGTTTTCATTTTCCTGCAAGGAAGGCATATGGATGCAACTCACCCTGGAATTCAAGGAGGAGAGAGGAATTGGCTGAGGCATCAGAGGGAAAGCCATTAGGTTCCCGGGCTGCTGAACCATTCGATTTTGACTTTTCTTTCTAGAAAAGGAAAAACAGAGGAATATGACAGAGCCAAGCAGGAGACTCACAGAGAGGGAAAATGGTGCTGAGACACCACAGAGGTCTGGATTAGGACTGAACAGGAATAATGACAGCGGCTTCAGAATCCAGGGCCCAAGGAGTAACAAAATCCTAGACAAGGTGTCCCCAAGCCTCAGTGTCTCTATCTGTAAAATGGACCTTTCCAACGCTAACATCATTAATCAAAAGTGACAGACAGATACATATGCTTCCACTAGAGCTCCCTGTGGTACTCTTCTGCTTTCTGCCCTAATCAGAAGCCTCTATTCAACCCTTCCCAATGTGGACGAGTGAGAAACACAAAATACTCATCTAAGAAAGATTCCTATTTTAGTAGCACAGCAAGAAATAATAAGTGAAAGAATGGACCTCCGACTGGACAGAGGAAGGAATCACTTACATGTAATGCAAGAAGTTACGGGACAAAGGGGCCCCTGCTAGCTCTATTCCTGACCAATGAACCCCGTCCACTAAAAATGATCACTCCACGTCAACCTTTGCGTATTAACATTATTTCTTTCAAGTAGGAGTAGGTTACATGTGTAGGGAAATCACAGTGGGAAGGTAAGCACTGGCTTGCAGCAAACAAGCCCACAGGAAAGGAAATTTGCAGATGAGAGCATCCCAACAGCCAAAAGTTTAAACTGAGTAATCTCAAATTCACTAATTCATACTGTTTATAATGTCCATTTATTGTACATGCATTGTACTAGTAATACAACTCAGTTTTTGTTTGTAACTCTCAATCCTATCTCTGCAATAAGTCAACTGTATACATTTATGAATGTTTTTCCCTTCATTTTTTCTGTGCAGATAGAATTTTAATCTAATTACACTTTGCCATTTTACTACATAACTTACATAAACCTGATTTTTAATAGCTGCATAATATTCCATATGCCACAATTTCACATAATCACTTCCCAACCACTGGACATCTAGCTTTAACTTATTTAGGATTGAGTTTATTTATTGCTACTAGAAATAAAGCCACAATGCTCAACTTTCACTTTTTTCTGGATTATTTCATTCAGATAAATATACAAAAAAAACTCCTTCTAGATCAGAACATACAAACATATTATTTTTCTTGAAATATACTGTACCCCACCATTCTCTAAAAGGATGGTGGCCATATAGTTGGTGTACTAGTTTCACAGCACCCGGGCCAACATTTGGTTTTATCGTTATTTTTTTTCCTGATCTCTCATTTATCTTTAATGGTTCTGTGTTCATGGAAAATACACATTCACCATAGAAAATTCTGGAAATACAGAAAAAGAAATGAAAATCGCCTGTACAATCAGAGACAACCTACACATACGTGTGTGAAAATGGATCATGATACAGTATATAACTTGCTTCCCCTTCCCTCCTTCACCACATTAACAACATTTTCCTATAATGCCCCTGAATAATCTTCCACAACAGCCTTTTTATAGAGGTTACACAGCTTTACAAGATGCAGGTGCACAATAACTTAATAAATTCTCTACCATAAGATCTTTATTTTGCTTGCAATGTTTAAATACTGTGAACAATACTGTAACGCTCACCATTGTCGATGTACCTTACACACATCAGGATTATCTCCTGAGGATAAATCCCTAGAGATAAAATTTCTAGATCAAAGGGATTAAATGTTTAGAAAGCCTCCCCCAACCCCAAGTTGTACTGAGTTAATAACTTACAAATAAAATTGTAAGATATTTAAAGTGTACATTGTGGTGATTTGATGTATGTATACAATGTGAATCTAGTGAATCAATACATCCATCACTGAAAGCTTTTAAATGTACATATATGGTCAACTCGACCTGTCTAAAGCTTGGGCCAATTTACTCTCCCATCAGCAGTCCCACTCCCTGTATCCTTTACATCACTTTCTTTACCAATTTCATCCTTTTCCAACCTTCAAAGATGGCACACTACCACGAACCACTGGAGGCCCAACTGACAGACCTCAGGCTCAGCTTGCAAACTGACACAAACACTGACAAAGCCTTCAGGAGAGACAAAGGGAGCTGAGTCCTGGGAGAACCTGAAACAGGAAAGGGCCAGAGACTCATACGGGAGAAATGAGTTGGGGCAGGGTCCTTCCCCCACATATACAGACTACCCAAGAAATGTGCTGCCTGACCTTTGGGCCTTCGGGGTGATGGCACTACCGGAGCCAGGGCTGCATGAAGAATAAAGGGTGGCTCCAGAGCCCTCCTAACGTTCCCCCTCCAGCTCCTTGGGCTTGGTTGGCAACGATAAGGCAGGATATTGCTCCTATATAAAGGCGGCACAGAGAAGATTGGTACTAGGGAGTTCCCTGGGAGGCAGGGGAAGATGGGAGAGGGGAAAGGGAAAGGCTGAATCCTGAGGCTATAACCCCATCCCTTAAATTCATTTAGAAGAGAGAAAACCAGAGCTGAGGCCTACACACTCTGCTCAGTTACATATTACTAGCCAAGGCAGCACAGAGTCCTAAGGGAATAAAAGATCAGTGCACAGAAAAAAACTAACCAGATATTGGAGGAAAACAGCACCATGAGAAAGACAATGAACAGAACAAGCTATCCCAGAATGATAACAGGACAGAAGAATTTAAATAGAACATAATATGTCTACTCAGAAAGATAGTGATACTAGAAAGTTGTCCTGAAGAACCAATTGAGGAAATTTGGTATGAATAATGTAATTGTTCAAAATAAAAATTAAATGAATGAGTTTAACAGCAGAAATAGATACTGCTGAAGAAAAAACTGGGTTGAAAAATCAGAATACATGAGGAAAGGACAGAGATGAAACAAATGAGAAAAGTTCAAAAACAAAGACGCTAGATGTGAACGTTGCAGGACAGTCTTACAGAAGTCCTGGGAGATCAAAGACAAGAAATTCTACAAGTTTCCAGAAATACAAGAGGATCACCTAGAAAGTATCAAGAATTAGACTGCCATCAGCAACAGCAACACCAGAAGCACAACAATCAAGTAATAATTTCAAAATGCTGAAAGAAAGTAATTTTGAACACAGGATTTCATATACAGGTAAAATAATCAACTAAACATGAAAGTAACACAAAAATATTTTCAGGAATAAAAACATATTTTCAGAAAGTTTTTTCTAGAAAAGCCCTCTGACAAAACTCATCAAGGGTGTATTGCAGCAAGAGAAATGAATCTGAAAAAAATAATAAGTAGGTACAATGGGTTAAATAATTAGTAATGTTTACTCTAATTAAGCAATGACTAAAACAAGAACTATCTGCAAAAACTGAAATATCTGATCTATTATAAAACTCCAAAACTAAGGACAAGGTAAGGATGGAAGTGGGGGAGAGGTGGAAACTAGAGGCGGGTAAAATGTGTTATGGCTGTTATCAGGTTCAGAGGGAAAACAGATTTTGATAAGCTTTAGAGGGAAAAACAATAAGTCTTACTAAGTTAGAGGTAGCCAATTGAAAAATAAAAAAGAACTTTCAAATCAAAAGAAAAAAACTTATCATCATCATGAGGTAAAGAGAGAAAAAGAAATAAAGTGTATTATGATAGAAGTCCTTGTCCATATTAATAAAATTTTTAGGTGGTCACATTTCTCCAGCCTTCCTGTGCCACAAACTATTATGAACACACATAGTAAGTATATATATATATATATGTCCTGAGGCAACTTCTAGAAAACTCCTTAAATTCATGAAAATACCACTTGCCATCCTTCCACTCTTCCTGCTGCTTGGAATCTAAATGTGCTGAATGAAGGGCTAGAGCTTGACCTTGGGATACAAGGTCAAAAATGGAGCAGAGAAATGGGAGTTGTTTGATGGGTATAGTTTTAGTTTTATAAGATGAAGAGTTCTGGAGATTGGTTGCACAATAGGTAAATACAAGTATACTTAACACTACTGTTAAATGGGTAAGATGGTGAATTTTATGATATGTATATTTTATCACAAAAATCAAGTAAAATGAATAGAGCCGTTACACTCTACAAAATTTTTTTTAAAGGAAGACCCTAGGTCCCTCGGGATTCTTGGAACAGAATCACAACACCAGCCCATACTTCTGTTCCTCTAAGAAGAGATTTCTTAAGACATTTAAAATTAATAATTATAAAGAAAAATATAAATTATTTGTCTACATTAAATTAAAAACTTCTGTTACTCAAGGCAGCATAAAGAGCGTAAAAGGCCATGGAATGGAAAAAGGTATGTGTAGTATATAAAGAATTTGTGTCTAGAACACAGAGAATTCCCACAAGTCATAAGAAAAAGACTATCATCAAATAGACTTAAACAGGCACTTCCTAAAAGAGGACACCCAAGAGGCCAATAAACATTGAAAAGGTGTTCACTGTCATTAATAATTACATAGAGTCATCAAATTAAAACCACAATGAGGTAGCTTTACATATAAGTCTAACAATATCAATTCTTGATGAGGATTTGGAGCAGTGAGAACTCTCATAATTGTTGTGGGAACATACATTAGTACAATCACTCACGTTGGGAAATAGTTTAGCATTAGCTACAGTAAGTAGTACTGTATAGATCAAAATACGCAGACCCTAACTAAGACCCAGTAATTCCACTCCTAGGAATATGTCCTAGGAAAATTCATGCACATGTTGACCCATATACTGAATTAGAATATTCAGAGGAGCATTGCTCCTAGTATCCCAAACTAGGAAACCCAAACATCTATGTACAGGAGAATCGGAAAGATAAATTACCATATAGTCCTATAATGAAATTCCATATAGCAACGAAAAGGAAAAAACAGCTCCAAAGACAACATGGTGAATTTTATAAACATAACACTGAGTAAAATAAGCAAGACCCACAAAAATAGACACTGCATGATGCTGTTTATATAAAGTTAAAAATGTTTACAATGACTAGAGAAGTGGTAGGAAAAGCAAAGGTAGGAGCGTGAGTTCCTCTAGAGAGGAGGAACGGAATGCTGGGAAGAGTCACACAGAGGCGTCCGGGCGAGTTGGCAATGCTCTATTTTTTGACTTGAGTTTTTTCGACAAAGGTATTAGCTTTATATTTATTCATTATTCTATACATTTATGTTTTATATACTTTTCTGCATGTTTTGTATTTGAGATTTTTCAAAACAATTAGGAAAAAAATTGGAGACAATCAGGGTGTTTTATTACCCAGAATGTGTAGACAAATGTGGTCACTGTACATAAGAGAATACGATGCAAGAGTCAAAGGTAGTTAAGTCTATTTACAATTACAGAAATATGGCAAGTTCTCAAAAACAAGGTTGAATAAGAGAAGAAATAGAGGTTTATAGCACAATGCTATATATAGATGTAAATTTTTAAGTACCAATATGAAACAATGCTATGTATTTTTCAAGAATACACAGGTGTCCAAATAAACCCATCAAAAAGGAATTAGAAAGGCATATATACATATAAAACACAAAATACACTACAGTGGGTAGCTAATTGGATAAGAGCAGGAGTCAGCAAATATTTTCAAAGTCAGATAAATATTTTAGACTTTGCGGGACATTAGGTCTTATGACAACTACTCAACTCTGCCACTGTAACTCAAAAGCATGCACACAGTAAGGAAACCAATGGGCATGGCTGAGTTCCAACTGAGCTATCACGACAATCACAGGCAGCAGGCCTGGGCTGTAGTTCACTAGGCCCTACTGTGTTTCCCCGAAAATAAGACCTAACCGGAAAATAAGCCCTAGCATGGTTTTTCAGGATGCTAGTAATATAAAATGAGCCCTACCATATTTCTCTGAAAATAAGACCGGGTCTTATATTAATTTTTTGCTCCAAAAGACGCATTAGGGCTTATTTTATATTACGAGCATCCTGAAAAATCATGCTATGGCTTATTTTCCGGTTTGGTCTTATTTTTTGGGGAAACACGGTAGAAAAGAGGAATGGGTTGAAGAAAGGGAATAAAAAGAAGCTTGTGTGGACCAATGACAGAATGCCTTGAAGTATTGTCAACTCAATTCTGGAGAAATAAATTCCTTCATAATTAAGAGGCAATCAAAAAAAGAAAGAAAGAAAACAGTACCTTTTTGTTGTTGGGATTTTCTTCCACACTTACCTCCTTGCTGTCTGTCACAGGAACCCACTTAAATATCCTAAGGGATGTGTCACCCACAGTCACCCACTTTTTCTCCCTAGGAAAAAAAGACACTTCTTAGGACTGATAAAACAAATCAAATAGATTTTCTGTTCATAACTTGTGCTTTCCTATTTCTCAGATTATTCCTTTAATCTTAAATGCCTTCTAAACTTTCTCTGTCAAATTGTACCTTACCTTTCAGTGCAAAATCACCTCTTCCAGAAAAAATTCTGTTAAATATCTTTGGCTCTGAACTCTCTACTTGCCACCTTTCCTACGTGCAGTGTACCAAAACCTTTTTCGCTCACAAACTACACCAATATCAAGTACCAGCACATTTTCAAACTTAGGTGTCTACCTGGCATCACTTCCTTATTTTCCAAAAATTAATTCAATTCCACTGATACTTACAAAGCCCTATTACACAAGGTCCTGCAGGATATAAAAGATGTGTAAGATATGGTCCCTACCTTGGGAACTCAAGAGGAATGAAAAAGATAAGGATATGATTGTAATACTTGAAGGTGGCAAGGAAGTAGAAAAGACAAAAAGACAGTAAGACTGGGATATCCCATGGAGGGGAGAACTCCTATGAGTCCTGTGGAACTCTGGGTTGAAACATGACCCCATTTAAAACTAATCGCAGGATAGGCTGCTTCAAGCTAACAGAAGCAAGCCTTACACTGGCTCCTCAAAGGGGTGAAGGCCAAGCCATGGAATAACTGCTTGAAGGTTTTATTTTACAGAGGAAGTAACTTTTGAGACAAGCCTTAAAAAAACAAGTAGCTTTTTTTTCTCCCCCAGGCACATACCCAGGGAAAGGCAAGTAATAGTCTTAAATAAGGCAGAAAATTACGGACAAGCAGAGGTGGGGAGCCTGAAGAATAACTTCTGAAGGTTTCAGGTTCAAATTTGAGATTACAAAAAGAAGTAAGTGTTGCTACAGATGATGCTGTTCAGCAAATGATGACATCACAGAAATGTAGAGGCCGTGATGAAACAGAAAAAAGAATGAACTAAAGACAGGATAATGGGGGCCGGCCCGGTGGCTCAGGCGGTTAGAGCTCCGTGCTCCTAACTCCGAAGGCTGCCGGTTCGATTCCCACATGGGCCAGTGGGCTCCGAAACACAAGGTTGCCAGTTCAATTCCTCGAGTCCCGCAAGGGATGGTGGGCTCTGCCCCCTGCAACTAAAATTGAACACGGCACCTTGAGCTGAGCTGCCTCCCGGATGGCTCAGTTGTTGGTTGGAGCGCGGGCTCTCAATCACAAGGTTGCCAGTTCAATTCCTCGACTCCCGCAAGGGATGGTGGGCAGCGCCCCCTGCAACTAAAATTGAACATGGCACCTTGAGCTGAGCTGCCGCTGAGCTCCCAGATGGCTCAGTTGGTTGGAGTATGTCCTCTCAACCACAAGGTTGCCGGTTCGACTCCCGCAAGGGATGGTGGGCTATGCCCCCTGAAACTAGCAACGGCAACTGGACCTGGAGCTGAGCTGCGCCCTCCACAACTAAGACTGAAAAGAACAACAACTTGAAGCTGAACAGAACCCTCCACAACTAAGATTGAAAAGGACAACAACTTGACTTGGAGAAAAGTCCTGAAAGTGCACACTGTTCCCCAATAAAGTCCTGTTCCCCTTCCCCAATAAAATCTTTAAAAAAAAAAAAGACAGGATATTGGAAGTTAACTCCTGGAAAAGACACTCCATCTCCTCCTTTATTCAACAAATATTTACTATAAAAGAGCTTGTGGTTGGTCCTCGGCACACAGGGAACAAGATGAGGTGTTTACCCTCACAGAGCCTGCATTCCAGTTGGAAACAGACATAATACAACTCACGTCACAATTAGTCAATCATTAGGTTTAACCATATCAGATTGCCAGTTTTATAGGTTAAAAAGTCAAATACAGGAAATGTTTTATGGTTCAACCTAACACAATTGTGGAAAATTCTATGAAGGGAGCCTTATCTAGACTGGGGATCTTGACATGTATCCTGGAGGAATCAACTTTTGAGCTGAGCTAGGAGTTGACAAGGCAAGAGGGAAATGAGGGCAGAGGAAGGCTACCAGGCAGCTGGAACGGCAGTGTGGCTCCAACTGCCTTAAAGATGGCAGCGTCCTGGGAAAGAGCAAGAAGAGGTCACTGGAGCATTATTTTCATAGCAGGGAGTGCTGTGATAAGATCTGCACTTGAGAAAAATGAAATCACTCTGAGTGCATGTGAGGGAAGGACCAGCCAATGGGCAAGAACTGAAGGAAGCAAGATCATAGGGAAGCTGGTACCGTTCTGAGCGAGAGAGGATGGTCATCTGGCCTAGGATACTGGTGGGGACAGAGACTACCAGAAGAGAAAGTGTGCCGATTCTTAGGATTCACAAAAAACCTAGGAGAATTAGATGTGGAGGAAGAAAAATCGTGACTATTTTACTAATGTTTATAATGGGTCTCAACTATATACGAAGCCATTGGATATAGAGATAAGGAACTTGATCTTGTAGGGAAATGGGACAAATAAACACGCAAATCAAGTCCAAGGTAACGAAGCCCCTAAAGGGGGTGGAGGGTGAGGGGCGGGAGGGCTAGAGGAAGGCTTCTTGGAGGGAGCTAACAACTTCCAGGCCTTTAAAATTATTAGTAGTAATCAGTTAAAAGCACTCAGTAAGTTGGCGCAAATAACTGGCTGTGAAACTGTGATAAGAAATACATCGGAGTTCCTGATCCAAAATAGGCGGTCAACCGGCGCCCGCAATGAACGTGACATGAGCCGTTTACAAACGAGGGGTAGGTCTCAACTCCTCTACTAACAGCTCCCAGGGCTCCAAGCGAAAATGCCTACCCAGCTCGCAGGGTGCGGGCCGGTATTAGGAGAAAGAGAAGGTTTTGATTCCGACGACCACGCTTCCTTCCCATGGCAGGTAGGTAGGTACGGAGAACCTCTCACCAAACTTAAAAAAGTCAATACGTAGAACGCTCATTCTGGACAGCGGGTTACATTCAGACTGTTTACTGTTATATGGGACAGTTCACAACGCAAAGGTTCCAGAGGCCGGAGGACATGGGGAAGCAGCCTGCACCGGTTTGATGAGGAACGGTCCTCTGACCAGCACGACCGGAAGCCGGCAGCTCCTCGGAGAGACGCACAGCCCACTCGCAGGTGGGCGGGGCCACGAGTCGGTCGAGCCACTGATTGGTCGCGGCCGGTGCGCCCTCTGACCTCACGCCGACGCTAGCTGCACCCTCCTCCCGCCTTCTCCAGCTCCCCCTTCCCCCCAAGCGCCCGTCAGTCGGCTCCCATCCCGTCCGCTAGTCCGGCGCTCTTCTGGGCCTGGCCCAGGGACCCCCGCCAGCACCCTCGGCCCGACCCCTCACCATTTCCGCACTTTCTCGATGGCCGCCATCACCTTCTTGATGTCATCCTTGGCCCGGCTGCGGGTCTCGGCCCTGACCGACCGGCCCGACATGGCGGCGGCGGGAACGGCGGGGGCCCGGGCACTGCTCCCAAGACGCGGGGAATCGCGCCTCACGCGCCGCCACCCGCCCGCCGCAGCAGCGTCACCGCGGCCGTCGCCCCCTCCGTGCGCGCGTGCGCGAGGAAGCGCGCGCACCCGCCCGCCCCTTGGGGCTCAAGGTCTCAGCGCGCCTGCGCGCCCCGCCCCGGGCGTCCCCCGCTAGGTGCCCGGGGAGTCCCTTTGGCCCCCAGGCAGGCCGGGGTGCGCAGACGGCGGGCGGCATGTGCTGTGGTGTGGGCCTGGTGAAATGCGAGGTGCTGCCGCTGGGATACCTGGTTCTTTCCCAGGGGATTTGGAGGTCAGCACCTTTGTCCTCTCGCCAGGGATGCTGCCATTACCTGTGTTGAATGGAATTGACCCTAATGGGACCGTGGTTGTACGTCATCTTTCCTTCTGCTTTTCCTGTCTGGCGCCCTAGCTCCCCAGATATACCGCTGTGCTACAACCACAGAAAATTTCACACCTTTCTTCAGGATGCCTTCTGACCTTGCACACACCTGTTCACCACCTGATGAACTGACCGCTTACTCTTCCAATATCCATTTCGAACTCGAGAAGCCTTCCTAGGATTCCACTTTGTTCATACTTAGCACTCTCCATCACTGCCTTATTTAATTCAGCAATTGTTAGTTAAATGATGCCTGCGATGTACACGGCTATGTGCTGTGGACAAAATCTAGGCTTCTGCTTTCAAAGAGCTTCTAGTTTAGTAGAACAGGCAGAGCAGAAAACAGGCATTTAAAATTCCATTTTATAAATGCTAGGCTAAGGGAAGTACAAGGTACTATGACAACCCTAATCTACTTGAGGGGTGTCCAGAGGTTTGGGGGGTGGGGGGAAATGACCTTGAAGTTGCTGAAAAAGGGGTAGATGCAATTGCTCCAAGGCATAACTGGGTCCATAGACGTAGATGCTCAATAAATGTTTGGGTGAATGTTGAATCTTCAGTGCAGCTCCCACCAGACAGGGATTTATTGATGCCTGCAGTATGCAGGGAGGGTCCTGTAACAGCTGTTTCAGGAGACAAAGGAAGCGGGTGACAGTTTGCATTGGTTGTAGTGGCTGGTTTTCTCACCTCAAGAGAAACTTCCTCCTTTGTGCCCCAGAGAAATGCCTAATTAACCCTGAACTTGACACAGCCTCTGACTGTGACTGTTCAGCGTTTTCGTGATTGACCAATATTATGGCTTCATAAGCATATGTGGTCCTGCTAGTGAGAGGCCAGGAATAACATCTGCCTAACTGGGGAGTGGAATTGCTGAACCAGCATGTGGAGGGAAGGGATGATTCTAGAAATAATGGGATCAAAGGTGGCAGTCGCACCTGTTTCTCAAACCCTACTGATCCCAAAATAACACAAGCACTGCCTGAACACCTGCCATATGCCCTACAGCAGTGCACATGGTGGGTGACACCAAGATGAGTAAGACATACTTCCTGCCATGGAGGGGAGAATAAGGAAAACGCAATAGGGAAATAAAACGCAAGGTATAACATGGTAAGTGTCATGAGAGAGGCCAGCTCTCTAGACCTCTCCAATTCTGTTCATAGGTCCCCCTGGTCTAGGCACACAGCCCAACACCTGACACTTATATGTAACTTCTCTCTCATCCTTTCCCATGTCCTGGCCCGCTTACCAGCTGAAGTTTCCTGTCTAGCTTCTCTCCACTACACAGACCACCCTGCTCCTCCCGGCTGTGTTATCCTCCTGCACCCGTCTCTCTTCCAGCCCACCCTGCCAGTCAGCCACCGTCCTCAGGCCATCCCCTGCTCTGAAGACCCACTGATCTACCTGTTTCCTGCCCACATTTGTCCACCTGGCCCTACTTTTCCTCTTCATTCCATTAAGACAGTGTTCAAAGGGGGCACCTACCAACTATGCCCTATAGGCCACACAAATGCCCTCTGTTAACATACTTTTCTTAAAAAAAGAAAAAAGAAAAGAAATCGCACCTTGACATTTTCTAGGTGAAAGTCTGGTGCTACATGCTGAGGGGGATGCAGAAATGAGCCAGGCCAGACCTCTGCCTTGGGCAACTTGCATTCAAGGCAGTAGCTTCCCTTCTCAGAGTAAAAGCTACCGTTGCCTATAATGCCCCATCTGTCCCCTCACCTCCTACACCTCTACCCTTTGCTGTCTCTGCTCCAACTACACTGGCCTCCTAGCTCATCTGAAAGCACCTAGTAAAACTCCTGCCTCAGGGCCTTTGAACTGTAGGTCCCTCCCCCGGAACACCTATTCTGTGTATATTTGCACGCTCCTTGTCTCACCTCCTTCAGGTCTTTATTCAAATGTTATCTTAATGCAGCCTTCCCTAGCCACCCTGTCTAAGACAGCGGTCTCTGTCCCCACATACACGGTATCCCCTTCCCCAATTAATTTTTCTGCAGAGCATTCATCACTATCTGAAATCATATTTTACATGCCTATCTTGCTTATTATCTTTCAGTAGCTCCATGAAGGTGGCAACATGGTCCGTTTTGTTTTGTTCACTGATTATCACTAGCACCTAGAACAGAGCCAGGCACTCAGAAGGTGCTCAGTACGTATTTGCTGAATAAATGGATGCCCAATTTCAATGTTTCCCTTTCCATGAAGCCTTCCTCAGACCGCTCCCAGCAGGAGGAAGGACACTTCCCTCCCCTGACCCACCCCACTCCCACAGGGCCCTGAACACCGTCTGCATTACACTTAGAGGTAGGGGTTTCCAGGGCAGGCAGAGAAGCCACCTCAAGGCCACATGACACTGGGTGGATGTCCTTGCATGTTCTTGAAGATCATACGAGTATGTTTAATCACAATTTGAGATTCTTTTACTTGTTCATTTGCTCTTTATCATTTGTTGTCTCCTGAAATGTCAGCCGAGTGTGGGCAGGGACTCTGTCGTCAAGTTCACCATCACCTCCTCACATCCCAATGCCTAGTGCAGCAGCTGGCACAGAGGAGGTGCTTAATAAAGTTATTGAATGACTGTGTGAATGAATGAATGACTGAACACCATTCTTCCCCATAGACTCTCTTTAGGGCCCAGCATCAGCTGTTTCCTCCTTTTCTGCCCTGTGCGCATTACCTGTAAATCATCCCACTTTCTTTGTCGGAGCGATTTAGCTTCTCTGCAGCATTCACAGTCCTCCAACCAGTACACATGCTTGCCCCGCGCACTTTCATCACCATGGCTCCTGTAAAGACCTTTCCGTGGCTCCCCACTACCTAGTTCAGACTCATACCGTACATTACAGGTCACTCGGGCCCCAAGTATGACACCAGTCACAAGAAACTCTGGGTCAGAACCCTCGCTCAGCCATTTTCTTGTCTTGTGGCTTTGCCTAGGTCACCTAACCATACTGAATCCATTTTTGTTTTTTTGCCCCTGTGTAATGAGTTCAGTAACAGTGGCTCTGCACTTCCTAGGGTTGTGTTGAAGATCTGGTGAGGTAGGGCGTGGAGGAGCTTTATAAACAACAAAGTGTCTTGCAGGCAGAAACAGTCTCTGGCTTCCAGTGCTACTGCCCCCACCCGTACTCAGCAACCACTGAACAAGACCTGTGTTCCTTGTTCCCTGAACAACTTGGCACATTTCCACCTCTGCTGTCACTCACAAGCTTCTCCCCTGAGGAATGCCGCTCCCTCTCCTAATCCACTCACCACCCTCCTTTTGAAATCCCCATCTCTCAAGAAAACCTCCACAATTGTTCAAAAGCATGTAATCCCACATGCTAACTGAGGCCCCACAGTACTGAGTTCGTCTCTCTCAAAACTTTCCTTTTATTTAACCTCCCAGAAAGCGACGACCTTCACCTGGGCTGCTTCAGTGGCGGACAGAGGCTGCGGAACCTGGTAATGCCCGTGGTTCTAACCTAGAAGCCTGGATGTTCGTCTCCCACACTGGTATTCATGAAAATCTGTTTGAAGAAAAGCTCAGGGAGTAAGAGCCTGAAGTATGCTGAAGTTTCTCTCTCTGTCCTCCTCGGATTGTGTGAGAAGCCCTAGTGAGAGAGCAGACAGAGGAGCGGGATCAGGGTGTCCCTTCTGTGAAAGCCACTTTGTAAGGCCACAGAGGCCCAAGAAACAGTCCTGAGGAGCAAAGGAAACCTGCAGGAGGTTGCAAAGGACTCTCCGTGTCTTCTTAAGCCGCAACAGTGAACCTTCTGGAATTCATTAACAGAGAGGTGTATGGGCTCAAAACGGAAATGATTCTAGGAGGCCTTCAACATGTTCAGAGGTGGTGGGTCCTTGATGCATTGCCATGAGAAGTGCCAGGAAGTAAGAAACAAGAATACAGCCAAAGCAGGCCAATCAGAGGCAGAGTCCAGTGCTGACCTCAACGGAGAGAACCTCCCAAGAGGTGGTTAAAATTCAGGTTCTTGGGTCCTGTCCCTGAAGTTTTATCTCCACAGTTCTGTAGGACAGCTTGGGCATGTGTGTTCTATTTTCATATTATTTACTTAATATATAACATGTACACGTGCTAGAAAATTAAAAGGGTATAAAAATGTTAGTACTTGTTGAAGTTGGGTGATGAATACATGGGAGTTCACTACATCGTCCTCTCTACTTTGTATACCCTGACATTTTCTATAATAAGACGTTTGTTTTGTTTCTTTAAGGTCTGCAGTACAGTTCAAAGGTTAAACAAATGCCATCTTTCCCTCCCTGGTCCTGCCCTCGTCCTGTTCTCCACTCCCTGACCTTTCAGTGAGAGTCTGCACCAATGGTCTCAACCTAGGAAAGTTCAAAAGATACTGACCTGGCTTCTTTCCCCCACACTGCCCCACCAAGAGGTTCTCAGTTAACGGGGCTGCAGCCTGAACATTGCGATTTGCTTTTTAAGCCTCGATCGCTGTAAAGTGTAGCCAAGTTGGAGACCCACCCGTCCACATATTCATGAACATAGGTACAAAAGTACCTATTCTTTTGTTTTTCCATACTAGTGGTTGTAGCACACTCTATTCATTATTCTGTACTTTGATATTTTATATCATATTGTAACCGGAGGGCAACGTGCTGCCTGTGCCGCTCAGCCAATAGACCGACACAGGAGTTGGGTGATAGAACCAACCGTTTATTGTCAGAGCACTGGTGGTCTGAGGAGGCAGCGGGTTAACACCTTCAAAAACTGTCTTACCATTCTCTGATCGGGCTGGGATATTTAAGAAAATCTGGGCATTCCTCCAGAGGCTACGTGATGGTTTCGGGGGTCTGCATGGAGCTGCCCCTCTGGCGATGTGGCTCTCTAACATGGTCACCAACCCAGGAGCAGTGATGACAGTGACCTGGAAAGAATGCTAGGCCATAAAGATTGTAATCGGCAAGCATGGGGGGGGTGGGTATTGGGACTAGTAAGCAAGCATAAGTTTCAGGGTAACTATCTAAAGCAGGGAACTGGGACAGGGGACATCCTAAGCTCAAGAACGGGGACAGGGGACATTCCAAGCTCAAACCACAGGGAGGGGTTTGATCAATTGTTAAGCTCTAGGGCAGGGAGAGGCGAGGCCAGGGACATTGCATGGCCTCTTTTGTGGGGGTCCCAACCGGGCCCTGTTTCAATATGTCACTGTATTCATCTGTTGCAGCTGTGACAAAGTATAACAAACTTAGTGCCTTAAAACAGCACAAGTGTATTATCTTGTAGATATGGATGTGAGTCTGACATGGATCTCACTGGACTAAGGTCAAGATACATTCCTTCTGGAGTGTAGGGAAGATGGTGAAGAAAATTTGCCTTCATTGGTTGATGTGAGCTTTTGTCTATTAGCTTTTATCTGTTCCTGTATGTGAGGTGATTTCTGTGCTGTGATCAGGGGTTGAGTAAATTCCCCCTTTGGTCTCATTCTCCCGAGCAGGGAAGACCTGAGATGAGGTTTTCTGTTTGGTTTCATTCTCTCGAGTAGGGGAGATATGAGATGATGTTTGCTGTTCTGTCTGTGCTGTGAGGTGATGGTTAGCTTAGGGTTAAAGAAATTCTTGATCAGGGGTTGAGAGAGTTCCCTCTTTGTTCTGTCTGTTTCACCCACATCAGCAGATAAAGTGAAGAAGCAGCTAAGTTATATCAGGACGACGTGACAGGCACGTTGCCAGGCCTTGTTGCTTATCTGGATGAATTGGCCCTTCTGCCGGATGGACAACATTCATATCAGTAACTGCCGGACCCTCCCGGAACTGGCCATCCCGGAGGGGGCGGCAGGAACAAGGAGCGTGGCTCTGGGGTGCATCTAAAGAGATAGATAAGATAGACCTCAGTTGGCAGGATAATTATTATTATTGTTTCGTCATTTGGTCATTTGTCATTGGTGCTTTCTCATCATTCTAACATTTTGAAGACTCCCAGCAACATGCAGCTTACACCTGGGGATGCCCTGACTTCCAGCCATGAACCTGGTGAGGCCTGGCGGATTCCCGGCCTCTCCAGTGCTGTTCCCCACGGTTAGCCTTCTTGAGAACTTGTTAACATCTAGAAAACTTGTGTGCAGCTTGCAGCTTATAGCGTCAGAAGACGCCTTGACTTCTAACAACAACACCACCACCACCAACAATAGCATTCTTGGGAACTAACAAGCAGTGGTGTGGGAGACGCCTGAGTTTCTCTCAGCTACAGACCTGGCAAAGTTTTGATTTATGACTTTTCCAGTGCTGTTCTCCCCAAGTTTGGTGAGCTTTTGGCATCTACTGTAATAGTTGCTATCCTATAGAGCTTATTACTGTTTTTGGATACTGCTTACTGATATTATTTATGTATTTAGCCAAGTGATTTGTGATCAATAATAAAAGTGTTGGGATCTCTTAAACTTACATGTATGTGTACTCTTTTAACATGACATTGTTATCAATGTATATAGTTTAGTCTTAACCACCTTTACTTTCTGTCATTAGCACATTCCATTAACTGCCTTTGTCTTTTGCTATTGCATATTGCTAAATAAATTGATTAGATATTGCTAAATAAATTCATTAGCCCCATTCTAGCGTGTGTCCCTCTTCCTTCTTTTCCCCGCTTGTCATTACGTGGAGGCTGTAGGGGAGAATCTTTTTCCTTTCTTTTCCAGCTTCTAGAAGCTGCCCACTTTCTTCAGTTCATGACCCCTTCCTCCATCTTCAAAGCCAACAACATCAGGTTGAGTCCTTCTCATGCTGCTATCTCTCTGGTTCTCTCTTCTGCTTCCCTCTCCTACTTTTGAGGACATCGTGTCTCTGTAATTACACTGGGCCCACCCAGATAATCCAGGATAGTCTCCGTTTTAAAGCCAGCTAATTAGCAATCTTAAATCTTCCTTCGGCATGTACAGTAGACTGAATGTTTGTGTCCCCACAAAATTCATATGTTGAAATCTTAACCCCCAGTGTGATGGGATTAGGAGGTGGGACCTTTGGGGGTAAATAGGTCATGAGGATGGGGCCCTCACAAATGGGATTAGTGCCCTTGTAAAAGGGATCTGAGAGAGCTTTCTTACCCTCTTTCTGCCATGTCAGAACACAGCGAGAAGAGGACCATCTATGAACCAGGAAGGGGACGCTCACCAGAGACTAAATTTACCAGCATCTTGATCTCGGACTTCCCAGCCTCCAGAACTGTGAGAAATACATTTGTGTTGTTTAAACTGCCCAGTCTACGGTACTTTGTTAAAGCAGCCTGAGCTGACTAAGGCAGCATGTAAACTAACAAATTCACAGGTTCCAGAGATTAGGACATGGATGTCTTTGGGGGTCCATTATTCTGTTACCACATCATAGAGATTTGTCCACACCAGGGGAAATTTAATTTAATGTGTTTTGAAAAAGATGATCTGATGTGTAGCCCCGTTTGATAGCCAAAGCTGGGGTCCTGCTCAAAAAGAATATGCAAAGATGAGTAGGGAGTTCTGACTTGATTTTGCTGTTTGTTTAAATATTCTCCTTACATTTAAATAAATAAATAAACATTGCTCGTTTGTTTTAATATTCTGTGTTTGAGATTTATAACATAGGCACATACAGCCAGGCCTGCTTTCTCCCCAAAGTCACAGGGAGGAAACATCTTGTATGCTCTACACACACCGCATGGAAGGTGCTCAGCAACTATTTGTAGAAGGAAGGAAAGAAGGAAAAAGGAGGAAGGGAAGAGAGGAAGGAGGGAGGAAAAGAGGGAACTCTCCTGACACTGGGTCGGTCCAGCTTCCCACCTACCTCTCTGAGAGAGCTTGTTCTCTCTTCTCCTCCAGTCCCTGTTGCTACTTCCAAACCCCTCCAAACAAGGGTCCTTTAATACTCTGTAATACTTTGGTGGTCCTCATTTCTTCATTTCTTAGTACCAGGCACTGTACCTGGCACAGGACGTTGCCTTGCTGACGGTAGGTCACCACATTCTGGCCTATGTTCTGGGTACAGGCACAGCTGGGAGCCTGCATAACAGAGTGGGTTAAGAGCACAGTGCTGGATCCAAGTTCATGTCCTAATTCTGCCACTTAGGGAAGCCCCTTAACCTCTTTGTTTCTTAGTTTCACCATTTGTAAAATAGAAATAGCAATACTATCTACCCAACAGGGTTGTGGTGAAGTTTACGGAGCCCAATGTGTATCAGGCACTGAGAACCTCACCGACCACATAATCAGTATTCGCTATTGCTACTATTATTGCCGTATTCCTGAGGCCTCATCAAGCGCCTTCTGGATGGAAAGACTGCTATCCACCCATCCATCTTTTCTTCCCAGTGGCAAGCACTGAGTATTGGGTGCAGAAACTAGGCAAAAGATGGCTTTTGAATAAATGTAACAGAGGAGCACACTTACATACATTCCACAAACTGAATCTTTAGATAATAATCATCAAAAAAGTTCCCATTTGTCATTTGTATGTAGGTAACTCTGAGTTTTGGTCATTTGATGCTTTTGAGCGCCCAGCATTCCTACTTCTGAAACCAAACTTTTCTTTTTGTTGGGAAACAACCTCCCCCACAGCCTCAGTCCATGGGGTTTGGGCAAGACTGACTCCACCCTTTGTCTGGGATGGACACATGACCCAGATCTGGCCAATCAGAGCACTGTATATCATTAGTTACAGCAATTGGCTCAAGGATGGATACATGAATTCTTAGGACTTTGGCTGGAAGTCTTTAGAAAGAGACACTCTCTCCACCAGTGGCTAAGCTGCAAGACTGTAAGACTGGAGCTCCTGGAGCCATATAATCGTCACCTGAGGACAACCTTCCTGATACTGAAGTCAGCAGACAGGAAAACAGAATTCAGACATTGATTTAGGCAGATTCCCAATGTCTCTGCTGAGCACCAGGATCTAGCTATGCCTGAACTCCTAGAATTTTCATTACATGAACCAACAATCTCCCTTTCTTTTTTTGGCTAATACAAGATGAGTCAGGTTTCTGACACTTGAAACTGAAAGAATCCTGATATAATTCTGATTAACTTATCAAATCAAAACTTATTTATTGAGTGTTCCTTGGATATAAAGAACTATACAAAGTCCTATAATGAATGAAAGCAAGATCGGTTTTTAAAAATAGAATTAATTTTTCCCTATTTTACTTACATTATGATTTTAAAAATTCAGTATCTCCTGTTTCGCTGACTCCCCTAAGGGCTATGGGCAGGTCTCTGCGACAGGCACTGGGGCAGCGGGAAATCCGGAAAATAGAAGACCTTTCTTGAGAAGCATAAACAAGACAGAGGGAACATAATTTGGGCAACATTTTAGAGGGCAGAAGATATTAGTTTTCTATGCTGATAATAAACTGCTACAAATTTAGAGACTCAAAACAACACACATCTATTATGTCAGTTTCTGTGGGTCAAGAATCCAAGTCTGGCTTACCTGGGTCCTGTGCCAGGCTATAATCGATGTGTTGGTCAGGGCCCAGGTCTCAGCTACAGGTTGTACTGGTGAGGGACCCACTTTGAGGCTCACTTTGTTGGCAGAACAAACTCCTTGCACTTGTAAGACTAAAGGCCTCAGCCCTCAACTCCTACAGGCGACCCACACGGCCCACTCATAGGCCCTCTTACAATAAGCCTGCAAGGGACAAAAGGAGCCCGCTAGCGAGGAATCGTATATGACATCATGTAATCACCAGTGACACCCCACCCCCTTTGGCAGATTCTATTGGTTAGAAGCAAGTCACACTTGCTACTCACACTTAAAGGGGGGGGGGATTAACTAAGAGGCAGGGATTGTGGAAAGTACCTTAGAGCCAAGTCTGCCGAAATAAGAGAGGAGACAGTCCAGCTGAGCTGGTGGGCGAAGGCCCAAGCATTAGTCTCCATTGTGTGACAACTCGCTGGATCACTTTGGGCAAGTACCTCCAACAGTCTAAGCCTCTGTTCCATAAGATGAGCACTTTGGGCCCCAAGTTCTCAAAAAAGATAGACACGCAGATGTGCAGGGCATGGGGAGGTGAGAGTCCCCAAAAAGTGGAAAGCAAGAAGGGGCTGAGAAGTTAAGAGAATTGTGGGGCACCCTTGAGACAAAGCAGGAGGTTCCTGGTACCCCAAGTTCCCAGACTAGGGACTAGTGGAAGGACATTTTATCTCAGTACAGGCTTGAGTGGGGAAACAACTCCTGAAGGCATCACAAGAAAGGGAGAGGTTCCTAGAGGCAGCTCTGGTTCCCTGAGGTTACCAGCCAGAGACGATAAAACCTCCGGGGCCATGCCCCTTACTTCTCCCCATGTGGGCCGCCAGCTTTGTATAGACAAGTAACCGGTCTTTAATACTTCCAGTTAGTTGGCTTTCACTTCTGTTTATCACAATTGTCAGGAGCAATGTAGGCATTATTATTATTTCCACTTTTCAAGATGAGGCCAGAAAGGTTAAGTGAGTTGCAGAAGATTGCATATAACTTGTGTGTGGCCAAGCCAGGATAGAATCCAAGACTTCTGACTCCAGGTTCAGGGTCTCTCCTCTAGCCCAGCTGCCTGTAGGTAAAATTGGAAGAGAAGTGTAACACCACTGCCATTGGGGTGGGGTGGAGGAAGGTGTTTACAGCCCGTGTGAGGACTGACAAGAACTTTAATAGCATAATTTGCGGTCCAATATTTGGATTTTTTTACAGCTTGAGCTCTGAAGCTGCTTGCAAAGAATAACTTTGTCCTTTTGGGCTCAGGAACTGCCCGCAGAGCAAGCAGCGCCTCTGTGCTGATTGTCCTTTCTAGTACATTGTATTCCTTGCATCACTGTTAAATAATAGGGCCTGTAACATAATTGTGTGATCAAAGCTTTTTTTGTTCTACAGGCCGGAGCTGAAACTAGGACTTCATATCTGCTTAATCATATATTACCTGTCGTTCTCATCTCCCAAACCCACTTGCTTGACCACTGAGCCGGTTGACTGTTGAAAGTCCAATTACCCCCACCAATCAGAAAACGAATGATTTAAGTTTATGGTCTTGTTTCCCCTATCAATCCATATCTCTTTCATTATCAACTCCTTGCAACTTTTGCCTTTATAAACGCTGCCCTTTCCCCTCCATTTTGGAACATGTCTTTGGTTCACACCAAGGGCTACGTCCCTGATTTGTAAATCATATATGAATAAAACTCTTTTCATTTCTTTTGGAATTTTTGTTAACACATGGTTCAGACTTCCAGAAAGCTGGCTGCCACACTAGTTCCAGTGCCCCCAAACTCAGAGGTGGTATAGGAAAAACACTCCTGTTTCTTTCACCAGTATTCTGAATTCTGGTCACCAAACGTGTGGGCTTTCCCCACATCAACTAATTCTCTGAAACCAGCTGAATGTCCTACAGTTCAATTCAGTTCTGACACTACCTACCTGGAGTAAACAACAGATCCCATAGGCTCAGTCCCACAAAACTGCCTCTCCCACCCCCAGTTCAGGAGCTTCTCACCTACCAGCCGTAAAACGAGGGTTCCCATGACTTCGTCCTCAAGTTTGATTAACTTGCTAGAAGAGCTCACAGAACTCAGGAAAACAGTTTACTTACTTGATTACCGGTTTATTATGAAAGGACACAACTGAGAACAGCCAGATGGAAGAGATGCATAGGGCAAGGGATGGAGAAAGGGGCACAGAGCTTCCATGCCCTCTCTGGGTGCAGTAACCTCACTATCACCTCCACGTGTTCAGCCTCCAGGAAGCCCTGGGAACTCCTTCTGGATTTTTATGGAGACTTCATTATGCAGGCATTATTAACACGTTGCGTATGGCGGGGTTTAAATCCCTCATACCCCTCTGTTCCGGCAGGTTTTTAAAAGAAACTACTTTAAAATGCACTCTTCTCTTTAAAGCGTAAATGCTTCTATGTCATTTATTATTTTTCTATAAATAATAGATTCTACAAATAAATTATTCTATAAATTATTCTATAAATAATTATTCTACAAATAATTCAATAAAATATGCAAAGTAAAAAGAGTCAACAGTAAAAACGAGAATTTTCGTTATCTGTCCTTAACGCATGGCTCAGAAAAAACGAAGATTCTCATGATCCGTACACAACATGTTAATTAAATCTTTGGCCTTCGTGATTAAGTTCATCTCCACACTCTCCCTGATCTCTGGAGGTGGGGTCAGGTGGGGCTGAATGTGCCAACTCTCTAATCACTTGCTTGGTTCCCTTGGCAACCAGCCTCTGTCAGTGGTTATCTAGGGGCTTTTCAAAAACCACATTAAATAAACTCAGGTGTGGTCAAAGGGGCTTGTTGGAATTACAAAACACACCCATTTTCCCTCTGGAGCTATTTATGGAGCCAAAAACAAAAAACAAGTATTATTTTTAAAAGTTGTTCCTATTGATCTAATCACTTAAGAAATTATAAGGGTTATGGGAGCTGTGAGCCAGGAACATATATTTCTTATTATAAATCACAACATTCACTGGGGTAAGTGAAGAGACATTCGGTACTAAGAATGTTAGGATAAGCTAACTGCTGTAACAAACAACCCCCACACATTCCATGGCTTTAACACAATTCAAATTTATTTCTTGTTCATGGCATTGGGGGTGACCTGCTCCACATAGTCATTCAGGGGCCCAGGTTCGCTCCGTCTACTGGCGCATCCATTTACAGCCTCAGCAATGTCCATTGAATTCTCTGCCCCCAGGTAGTTGAGAAGAGAGAGCATGGAGAACTATAGGAGGGTTCCTAGTGGTGGTCCCAGATTAAACAGATCACTCCTGCACAAAGTCCAGGACTCATCCTATGGCTTCACCTAATTGCAAGAGAGGCTGGAAAATGTCTAGCCTTGTATCCAGGAGAAAGAAGCTGGATGTTGGCGAGCACCGGCAATCTCCTGTCTCTGTGCTCCCAAAGCCTCTGAAACCAATACCTGGGCTGTCAAACCTACTGGCTGCATGGGGATGGCTTGTATGCATACCCGTGTACACACCTAAATATACTATAACCTGCAAACACCGAGGCAGAGGACTTAGCAGTCGTTTAAGATCTGATACAGTAGCTGGATCTGAAAGACCTGACAGAGGTGAGAAGGGGTACGTCTTCCTGGCCAGAGGGAAAAGCGATGACGCTGCCCAGCGAACACCAGGGCGCAGGCTGCTGCATCACGCAACACCACAATGGCCTCTGAATGTCTGTCATCGATCCCATCAGCTGATTCCCTGGAATCACTACGGGGAGACAATGGCTCTGGGTTCCAGGGATCCCAGAAAGTCTTGCAGAGACCCAGGGAGCGAGCAGGTCTTAGGGGTCTGGTGAACTGCAGACACCCACCCCCACCCCACCCCTCATGGATGGGCATGAAGCCTTCTTTGTAGCTGCTGCTTTTTCTTGCCTGTGGAGAGTTCAAATCATCTGGTTGTGATGGAGGTGAGCTCAATTCCTGGAAGGCGCTCAGGTGGCTGTAGCCTCCAAACCCCAGGGTTTGGCTTTCCACTTCTGCAGCCTTCATGATCTCCTCATTAGGGAGCTACTAGTCCCTGGGAGAATTATGCTCCAGTGTGTGATCTCACAAGACATAGTGACCTGAGAAAGTAATGGAATTTCTACTGGCAGCACAATTACATGGTGGATGAGGAAAGGGTGGCCATAGTGAGCTCATTTACTGTTGAACAATAACTTATGTGTTTATTGTGTTAACCAACAAATATAAAGTGCCTACTGTGTGCTCACTTGTTTGGGTGCAGTAGGGCTAGAACGAGGCGCAGGACAGACTCCTAAGACTATAAAGTCCCTGCCCTCAAGGAACTGAGGCAACTCAGAGTCCATGTGGGGTAACCCCAAGAACAAGCTTGAACTGTATGCTCAGTCCCAGGGTTGAATTCTTGCTTGTCACTTAACATTACTCCATAAACCTGTTTTCTCATCTGCAATATGGGGATAGTAATTGATCCCTCACAAGAGTTGCTATGAAGCATGTGAGAAAATGTATGTAATGAGAGGTTATTAGTCTTACCATATATCACGTGATGATCTTACTAATTTTTATAAAAGTACACGTTCATTGTAGAAAACAGACAACATAGAAGCAAAACTTAATGCGCTTTTCCCCAAGATATGAGTCTCTGAAACACGACTTCTGGATGGAGTAGCTATAATTATGAAAGCACGTCTGCACACAAAAGACTGTCCAGAGCTTCAGTATCACAGGAAGATCAGCCAAGGAAGAAACTGGTTTCCCTGATGCCCCTGAGGGGCTGGGTGCAGGCAGTGGGAAGATCTTCCGGCTCCTGGGAAAGTAGTCAGAATGAGGGAGAGGGGGAAGGGAAGCCCTGCAATGAACAGCCCACTGTCAGGATGAGAATGCCGTCTTCACCTCTCCATGGATTATGCAGTTTAAAGCCCACAAGCCAAGCCTGTTCCTGACCCTCACCTTAAGGCAGCCTCTGGGAGTCTAAAGCATGTGCCCAAATCATGTGCTGGTTAGAGGCTGCAGGATCCCTGGGTTAGGTGTTGGAAATGGGCCCTTTAGAGGGAGGTGTCCAGAATGAGTATCCAAGGGGGCACTCAACAATTGTGAGGCCCAGGGGAGCTGGGGAAGGTTCCAGGGAGGTGAAAGCTCTTATGAGGGACTGACCTTATGTTATGCTGTAAGGATACTAAAATTAATCAGACATGTCACTTGCCTTCCAGACAATCACAGCATAGATAAATGACAATACAACCTGGGATAGAGATGGAGGAATGTGTAGGCTTGTGAAAGCACTGAGAAGCCATTAAGTTAGTGTGGGGGCAGAGCCCCAGAAAGTAGTTTCCAGGCTCTCGGCCTCACATAGACAGGTGCTGGCTCAGGTAGTAAATGGCCATCAACTGTGATTGCATGGCCATCAGCTGTGGCTAGTTGGCCGTCAGCTGTAACCAGTGAGCCATTGGCCACTAATATAACTGCTGTGGCTACGCTAGGAGAGAGAAGGAAGAGAGAAAGAATGGGGGCTAGCAAGAAGATGGCGGCTGGGCTGGCAAGTGTGGATGGCGGTTTGCGGACAGTGTGGATCCAGCCTCCAGTGAGAGTATAGTGCCGCCAGAGAGAATATAGTGGTATGACTCCCCTACCTATGGCTCCGTGGGTGTTCCTTTTTGGCCTTACCATATCCTGCATTCTTGTATGGGGAGTGGGAGCAGAGACCCCGCAGGGTCTCCTGCACGACAGTTAGGCTGAGGTAATAATGGGGGGAAGGCATTTTCCAAAATGAGGTTCCTGAGGGAGCTGAGGTGATAGCCGTGGGTCAGGGACAAGAGCTGGGGGATTTCCGGTGCCAAGCAGGGAGTGGGACAGCCCTCTAGAGGTTCCCTGGATGGCTCCCCTGCAGTGTCTCCTCCACTAGGCACAAGCAAGAAAATACTTGTAGGGATAGGAACACACCCTTAGGTAGGGCAGCAGCATCTGAATAACATTCGAAGTCAAGGCAGAAGAACACAGTGCAATGGTTCCCAAAGTTTGGCATCTAAGTCACCTGAGAGCTAAGAAAGAATGCAGAGGTCCAGGCCTGTTGAAGCAGGATAGGGCCTGGACCTTTGTAGTTATGCCCAGGTCCCAGGGGATCTGATACCTGCCACAGCTTGAGAACAGTTAGGAACCTGAGTGCTGGGCCCAGACTCCGTGGGTTTGAATCCCAGCTCAGCCATGCGACTTCTAAGTGACTTGGGCAATGCTGTAGATTCCCCATGGGTAATATGGAAGTGATAATAGTATGTATATCATAGAACCGCTGGGAGGATGAAATGAGTTATCACTACAGCACTGGGAACGGTGTCTGGACTCTAGTGAGTACTCCACAAATGCGTGCCATCATCAAATGTTTCAGCTGTGCTGAAAGGTGCCATTAGGAAGAAAAAAAAGTAAAGGAGAGGATGAGAGGATGAAACAGGATATTCAATAAGTTTAACTGAGATTACTTACAAAAACAAATAAAACCCTACTCAATTAGATAGCATAATTTACAAGCTGGTAAGCACTTTGAAATGTTTAAGCGTGATAACGCTGGGTTCACTTGCTGCGGTAATAGCACCTACCATGAAAGCAGGAGGAAGAGCTATCAGTGTACCAGGGAGAAAGCCGGTGTGCTCAGCTCCCCATGGCTTCCTTCCTAACATTGTCAGATTGATTCTGGGATGTGATGAAGGAAAGAGCAAGGTGTGAATGGTTCCTCTACTGGCATCCTGGCTGCAGCTAATCTGTGGGATACTTGGAAATACTTAAAGGTGAGAAAGTCAGTAATCTGGCCACAGATACCCGTTAAAAAAATTATCTGAGGCTACTTCCACACGTCCAGAACTTTTAGAACTCTGAGATATACCTGGCTGAACCCCCAGGAACACACAATAAAACACAGCATTCCATTTCTAATGTGTTAAGAGAGTTTAGTAACAGTGAACTAGGAACTGCAGGGAAATAATGAAGTGTGGTTAACACAGAGGTTAATAGTGTTAGACGTCGGCAAGAGGACTCCTGGGGGGACTTATTCTGGCCCCCCTCCTGCCATGTCCCTCCCCATGAGGCACAGAGCTTGCAGGACTCAGAGCTTGTGTCCCCACGTCATCCACCAAACCACAGTCCAGCTACCCAAGACCCTGGAATCCCTGCCCAGAGGCAAGCCTGAATCCAGGTCCTGCAAGAGCCTCTCCCCTTGGTCCATTCTCACAAAGGCTGAGCTGCCACGGTGCACCCCTAAGGCCCAAGTGGTGGGTGGCCAAGGGATGGTGATTCTCACGGATACGATGGCACGTGGAGGTGTGGGCTTGGGTATCCCTTGCAATGTGGGAAAGAACCAGATGGGAAGAAAAGAGGAACAGGCCTTACCCAGGGGATGCCCTGCTTTGACACATTGCGGCACAGACCTGAGTCTGAGAATTCTAAATTCAAACTTGACCTTCCAGAGTGCTGAAACTATCATGATAGGATAGGGTGTATTTGAGCTGTTTGATTTATAACTTTTAAATATTAAGACACGGCAAGTGGGCTTCCATTTGTGCTCTTGCCTCTGGCTTTACAAATGTTAGGGATGGGCCTGGTAGTTAGAGGTATGTACCTTAGTACCAGAGAGGCTTAAATTTAAATATCTGGGCATGACATTTATTGATTATGTGCCTTGAGCAATTTACTTGGACTCGGTAGTAATATTGACGTTCAGGCTTTCTCGGTTACAAGTCAAGAGTAGCCCAACTCGAATTGATTTAATCACAGACAGGAACTTCGTGGCTTTTCTAACAAGTCCAGTGGTGGAAACTTTGGGTGTATCTGCGTTGCCAGTTGAGGTAGCGTCCTCAGTACGTGGTCTCTCTACATCTTTGGCCCTGGTTTCCTGTGTTACCTTCATTCTTGGACACGACTACACATAGTAACAAGCCTACATCCTACTTACTAAGCAATCCCAGCAGAAAAACAAAGTCATTTTTGTTTTTTTAAAGTTTTGGCAAAGTCCAAGGATCCGCTGATGGGTTACACGCCCACTATGGAGCGCCTGGGTCTATCGCCTGTAAATCTATTATGGATCAAGTCAGGGAAGAGGTAGTTCAGCAAATGAAAACGAAGATGTGTTTACTGGGAGAATGGCTGAGGCAAAAACAGTAGCAAGTTCGTAGGGATTAAATTCTTGGCACTCACTGTTAGCCAGTATTAATGGGATCAAGAAAATGCAAATGGGCTCAAACTGGGTATGTATACTGAATAGAAAGCAAGTGGAAACTACTCATTTTCTAACTGCCCTGCACTCTAGAGGCTGGAAGCTGGAAGAAACGAAGACTTGGAAATGCAGTCACAATCTCAGAAGAGTCACAATTTTGTGTGTATGAATCATGCTTTGAGATGCTGTGCGTGCTTCTGCAATGCCAACCTGTGCCCTTCAGTGGATTTCAACTTGAAGAGCTGTGGGCTGAAACCAAGCCGTGTTCACCAGGAGACCCGTATTTCTGGAATTTTGTCGAGGAGTACATGAATCCCCAAATTATTAAGTTTCTAGATAAGGGGCCAACTTGGGGAGTGTTGCATCTCTCTAACGCTGTATGAAATAACCAACCATCACGATAACTCATCACAACAGTGTTT
Organism: Rhinolophus sinicus; assembly: GCF_057876585.1. Classification (NCBI taxonomy): domain Eukaryota; kingdom Metazoa; phylum Chordata; class Mammalia; order Chiroptera; family Rhinolophidae; genus Rhinolophus; species Rhinolophus sinicus. The sequence continues at coordinate 93,206,495 of NC_142503.1, forward strand.
CCTACGTACCTCCTATCATCTCCAACTACAGAACAATCTTTTAAATATAAGTATTATTACCTTGATGAAAACTGACTAAGACTATCAATAGGCCTTTAAACAAGTATTTTTGTGGTTTAAATATTTTTTTCTATTTTTCATGACTGATAAAAAGAGGTTATAGACTACCATTTTTAGTATTTCCCCAACTTTTTATTTTGAAAAATTCCAAACCCACAGAAGTTGAAATAGCAATATTAAAATATTAATGCTGCTTGCACACACAAGGATTTTTGATCAAAAAGACAGAGCGGCTTCTGCTCTACATTAATATCCAGATACCTTCTTCATTCTTACTAGAGAAGCAGCCTCATCTTTAGCGAGAACTTTCTGTCCTCTGGAAGCCTGCATGACTTTTTTTTGCAGTGATTTCACTCAGCTCATTAGAAACACAGGATAGGATTTACCCCTATTTTACAGACGAGGAAACAAACTCAGAGGTCAAATGATCTACCCGCTCAAGGTCTCAAGTCAGTAAATTATCCAGCTGAACCAAAGACTTCTGACTTCAGTAACTCAACATTCTATATGGTCACTTCCTCTCCTAGATATATAATGAGAGGAAAGCCAGAGCCAAGTAGATATGCAAAGAACTTCATTCTGTTGGCAATCAGAAAGCAAATATTCATCAGGACCCACGTGCACGGTATTATTAATCAGGAGCCTGTTATTAGGAATGTAAAACCAAAGTGGAAAGCGGGAGTGAGAAGACACACCCAGCACTGAAATTTCTGTCAGCAAATCCTGGTTTTAATTTATTGAGAGCTTATTCTATCCCAGGCACCGTGCTTGAAAGAACAAATCAGACAGGCAAGGATTCTGCCTTTGTGGAGCTCACATTCCAGTGGGTTAATGAACAATCCAGAAGCTGCCAATCAGAGACTGGTGCGCTGCCGCTGGCCCCCGTTAGTGTTTTGTTTTGCCCATACAGGCTGAATTTTTTCTTTTTATAATAAATTGCCAACTGTAGCTTCTCTGAAACAGGCAACTTCTGGATTCCTGGATAATAAGGAGCAGCCACCCCTGCTCCCTATCTAGGACACACGCCCTTTAGAGATTGCTTTAGTCCCTACCATTTCCTGCTGTCTTACACCCATTAGACTGGCCCGAATCAAGCATTTATGTTACCCACTTGACATCCATAAACATTTAAACTGAAACCCCTGAAGCAAACAAATATCAAACAAGATAATTTCAGATAGCATTAAGTAAAACAAAATAAATAAAATAAGCAAATACGATGGATGCGGTTTGACTGGTGGAAAGGGCTACTTCAGATGGGTGGTTAGGGAGGGTCTCTGAAGTGTAACTAAAACGGAGACCTGAATTATGACGAGCATGACAAGTCAGCCAACAGAAAAGAAAAATGCCTGCAAGGCGAGGGAACAGCAGGGTCACAAGTCCACCTTGAGGCTGGAAATAACGTGGCGTGGTGGAATAACAGCAAACTTGGGGTGGTGGGGTGAGTGGTAACAAGATCACAGAGGAAGTAAAGAGCCAGATTCCATAGGACGCTGTGATCCTAGTGAGAATTTTGGATTTTATTCCAAGTGTGATAGGGAGCCTCTGGAGGGTTTTAACTGGAGAACAAGGTGATCTGGTTTACATTTTCTAAAGATCACTCTGCTATGTAGAAAAAAGTGATTTAATGAGGCAAGAGAAGCAGGGAGACCAATGAGGACACTATATTATAGTCCAGTAGGTGACAGTGGCTAGGACCAGGCTTGTAAGAGAAGATGGAGAGAAGCAGTACATTCAGGATATCATACAATCTGGAGTATAACCAAGCATGTTTCGGAGGAGTGGACGGTGGTGGTGGTAGTGGGGCGGAGGGAGTACTGAAAGGCTGTGGCTTGTTCAAACAGTGCGGAAGGGAGGTCCCTGTTTCAGGGAGGTCCCTGTTTCAGGGAGAGGGAGAACCTGATCTGACTGAATCCACGTTGCCTACACTCAAGTCTTCCTGGATTCCTCATTTCCTTTATCGCCCACACCCTGGCCGTCCTCAAGTCCAAAAATCCAAACTTCTAAATACCCCCTCTTATCCAATCTATCCCTTCAGCTTCAACTTCGTATCTACTGCCTCTGTCCTGGTTCAGTCCTCTCCTGCCTTGACTTCTACAACAACCTTCGACAGCTATAAATAAGCTAACAAGAAGCATTTAATAGGCATGCGTACCTCTCTCCCAGCAGCCATCTTTGATGGCAGAGCACATGTCCCATTTATATCTATGTCCAGTGCTGTGCTGGGCAGAGTAGGCACTCAAATGTTTGTTGAATCGAAAATGGGTCTCCTCCAACAGGATACAACCTCCTGGAAGAGAGGATCTCATTTGCGGATTCTATGATTCAACCACACCACTTACAGCAGAACCACATATGAAAATGTATGATCCCAGAAACTTCACCTTCCCAAGGGATATGTTTCTTTCTAATTTAGTTTCAAACTACAGAGTAGTATGAAACCCCACTTTTACCCAGTAGTTAATAAATGATACTGGATAACAGATAACATATTAATACTCTTTTCCATTTTCCTTCCAAATCTCGGGACTTATACTCTCATATTCTCACATCTTTGTTAAGGAGGTCAAGATGAGATTATTCTCCATTTTCCAAATAAGAAAACTGAGGCACAGAATGGAATTCCTTAAAAACTTTTGGATGAGGTTAGGGGCTTTGCCTGGATCAAGACTAGCCTTTCCCTGACCCACACCACAGTTCTGTAATTGGAAGATATCCCAGTCTCAGCCTCTGCAACACTGCTGAGTAATACTCAGGCGTTCTCTAGGTTTTGCCTCCACAATTACAAACTTCTTTGGATACCAAGGTGTGTTGCCACAAGGTCAAAGACCATGTTCTCTCTCTCTCTCTCTCTCTCTCTCTCTCTCTCTCTCTCTCTCTCTCTCTCTCTCTCTCTCCCCCCTATTACCACTCTCCTCAGTGCTCAGTGAAAACAGATTGCACTCGTTGGGCTCAGGAAAAAGAGAAGCACCTTGGTCATTAGCCTGGGAGGTCAAGTAAGGCCAGGAGTCACAACCAGAAAGAAGAGAGAGAGATCTAAGTAGGCAAGAACAGTTTCAATGTGAAAAAGGAGGGGGCCACCATTTAAAAAAATCAGGATACTCCTTTCAAAGGTTTGCAGCTGTAGAGTACCTGGGAGAAAAGTGGCAGCAGAAGGCCCGATCCTGCCTGCTGCCCCCTCCCAGAGTCATTTCTTCAAGGCGCCCAGGCTCTTCAGGGCCTCCTGGGCCTGGGTCAGCTGCTGTTGCAGCCTCTGGCGGGTGCTCTCATTGGAGGCCCGCTTCAGGAGGCCCTGCATTTCTTCCACCACTGCCCGGTAGCCAGGGGTGTTGTGGAAGAGCCGCACTGCCCGGTCCCCACAGGAGGCCAGAAGCCGGCCAGTGATGTCAAAGGCCAAGTCAGTGATACACTCCCCGTGGACCCGCTCAAAGCACTCCTCCTTCTCACCCCGCCGGCTATTGTAGACATGAATACTGCTGCCACTGGCCAAGGCCAAGACCTGGGCGTCAGGGGAGAGTGCCAGGCGGCACGGCATGCTGCTCGCCTCTTCAAAGCGGCCTGTCCTCAGCAAGTAGGGGTCCTGCTGCTTCTTATATTCCACATCTGTGTCCCACAGTTTCCACGTGCCATCCTTGGAGACAGAGGCCATCCTGCAGCATGAAAAAAATCACAGCTCTAGTCCCAACACACCCTGGAGGGGAGGGCACTAAGACAGCACCAGGGCTTCAGCTAGGAAGCCCTCCACTGCGAAATCTCCTTCCCGCTGAGGGTCAGGCAACCCCCCCTCAGAGCGGGGCTCAGAGCCACTGGTAAAAAGTCAGAGGATTCACTCACCTCCGGGAGTCATTGGAGAAAGCAAAGAAGTGGACAGCGGCAGCGTGGCCCTTCAGTTCAAAGGCTCGGACGACCTCCTGGAACTCGCCTTTTTTCCCAAAGCAAACTTCCCAAACTTTGACATCTGGGGTGAAGCCACACGAGGCCACAAACCTGCCATACAACCCAGGTTGCTTTAAAACTTAATTTTAAGGGCATCTTGTTTCTGCAAACCCACTAAGCCTCTTTCTTGAGGAAGTTCATAATCTTATGCCTAAGTAACACTGTATTTTTAAAGTGCTTTTATACACGTGACCTCATTCACTCACAGCCATGCTATAAGATATGTAGTACCCCCACACCAACCTTTTAAAAACTACAGATGAAGAAACAGAGACTACAGACTTGAATCAGGTGTCCTGATTCCACATGACGCTCCTTTCACTATTTTTAGCTGGCTCACTGCTGTCCCTGGCCCCCAGCCCCAACCTCTGCCCGTTGCAGACGCCCAAGTCCCTTGTCCTTCACCTGCTACAAGGGGATATAGCAGCATGGGTATTGTTCATCTGGTTGGTGTTAATGGTAGACAACACTTGACCTTTCAGATTCCAGATGAGGACAGTTGTGTCACTGGAAGCAGTCATGATGAACTTTCCTGAGGAGTGAGGGGAGTGACATAAGCTGAAGTCAATGCCCTAACCAACCGTCAGTCTCCAAGGAGACACTTATGAAGGCCTCTGCTGCCCAGAGTATCCATGCTCCCCTCCTGGGCCACATGTCACCACAGATAAGGACTTTGCTGCAGACTGTGGCTTTTACCTGCCTTCCCTGGGGACTTGTTATGGCTCCTCGACTCCAGGGGACCAAGAGCCAAAGCCCGTTTATCATGCTGGGGCTGAGCATAACGCTGAGAGAGGCAGCATTAAGTCATTCACCACGTCTAACGGGCCATTGCCTCCTCCCTGGGCAAGCTCCCCCCTCTGAATGCCTCTTACCTGTGTCAGCAATACCAATGTCAATGACGGGTGCCTTGTGCTTTTTAGGAAAGTCCTCTGGGGTGGCTGTGAAGGTGTAGCCCCCATCCTCTCGCTTGGTCATCTTGAAGACACGGAGGGTGTCTCCATTGGCCAGCCAGACAATGAAGGCTCTAAAGACAGACAGCAAACAAGTCCGTCCCTCACTCATTTGGACATGGAGGCCTATGGGTGCCAGGCCCGCACCAGGTACTGAGGAAAATCAAGATCTCCTCTCATGGCCTACAGTCCGGCCTTACAACTTAACCCCTTGTTTCAAAATCTCTTAAAGCTCCTTGGAAGATAGGACTCCCATAGGTTGACTCCTTTAGTTTCTCTCTAGGGCTTAGAAAATCATTACAGCTTCCAAGACTGGCCTGGAAGCCAGGCTTTGGTACTTCCCAAATTGGAACAGACCTTCCCCTCTCTGCTGCCTTGCTGTGTAGCTGCATAACCCTGTAGGCAGCCCCAGGCAGGGCTCAAGGTGTCTAGATGCTCTTTCTGCTACCCCAAGGGAGACCCTGGGTCCCCCTCACTATCCCAAACCAGGAAGGGAAGCCCATAAATCTGGGGCTGGGCTCCTATAGGCAAACTCGAGGCTCCATCTTGCCCCACCTGCAGTCAGGGCTGAAGCGCACCAGGGTGGCATGGTCCAGCTCCACATTGGCTCTCATGCTGCGGTGCTCCCGCTGCAGGAAGTCCTTGGTGCTCCAGATGCGGACAGTGCGATCGTCGGCACAGGTGGCCAGGTACTTGCCGTTGCTGCTAAAGTCCATGCAAGATATGTTCCCACTGTGGCTCTAGGGGAAGGGTTGGAGGAAGTGTGAACAGGAACCCCTTGGGCAGATGGGGAACCCCAATGTACAGCTCTAACTCCAGGGCTCTGTTTCCTGGATTAACAGCAAGTTCCTGATAGGACGTGACGAGAAGGGATAGGATGGGGCGTCCAAACTGACTGGTCAGAAGCAGAGGGGTCTGTAACATGTACAGAACACTACAAAGGAAAACGTCTGTGGGGACATGTCTTTGTTGTGTGTGTCGTACACGGTACCCATGTACCTTCAGCGCAGCAGCCAGGAGGCGGTGGGTGAAGTTGTGTTGTTGAGGCTTCTCCTTACGAATTCGCTGCTGCTGTTTCTGCTTCTTGGATCTCAAGGACTTGTCAAGTGGAACTCCATTTGCTTTTTGGCCTGTAAGAAAGGGTCATGTCATCCATCCATTACTCACTCAACAAGCATTTACATCATCTATTATTGGCCAGGCATTGAGAGGAGCAGCAAGAGATGACCAGATATGGCCCTTGTTCTCAACAAGAGTGATGTGGGCAAAAACAGGCTTTGGAATCAGACCTGAGTTTTGGATTGTGAGGAGGTTGCTCACTGTTAGTCCATATAGAACCTCAATATAAATTAGAAAAGGTGCCCTTCTGGGGCTGGCACACTAAGTGGGCACAAAGCACAGCCAGTGGAGTGCAAATCCTTGGCTAGATATCCCTGTATGGGGAATAATGTGCACAACCGAATCTGGTAGCCCCGGCCTTGGGTAAGTTACTCAATTGCTCTGGGCCTTGGTTTCCCTAAGGAGAAGCTGTCAGAATTGGATAACGTATACAAAATGACAAGCAGAGTACCCAACACAAGCATTAAAGGCAAAAAGGAGTAAGAGAGAGCTGATGGATGAGAGGCAGTCAACATGTGTTGAGTTACCCTGCACCAGAAATGGTGCCAGGCACTTTTGCATAAAACGGCAGATTTAATTGAGAATCAGGCCAGGCACAAAGTTGGCATGTGTTACATTATTGCCAAGACTCCTCAATTCCTCAGGAAAAAACTCCTGAGGCCCAATACAAAGATGGCCAGCCCCAATGTGCCCACTCCTTACCTCTCCAGCCTTGTCTAACAGGTCTCTCTCCCCTCACACTAGTCCTACCAAATGCTGTTTGGGGCTCCTTACCTTCGTGCATGCTGCCAGTGCCAGGAATGTTCCTCCTTGGCCGTCTGGCGAACTCTTACACGTCTATCCTTCAAGACCATACATCATGGGTTCCCAGTTCTCAGTGAAGATTTTCTTGACCCCTCCCCCCCAAAAAAAAGCAGGGCTGGTCACTCTCACCCCTCGGTTTCCTGTTTCTAGTACTGACCTCTTCTAGAACACCTATTACACTGTATTTTTCACTTACATTTTTAATTTTTAGATGCTCTTCTCCATTACCCGACAGTGGACTCCCTAAAGTAACAGACCCCAAAGTTTACTGTAGTAGGTACTCAATAAATCCGGTAACTAGTCTGAGTGCTTACAACTGAATGTCCGTCTGTCCCCCACCACCGCGCCAATTTTCATAAAATAACGAACAAGTAGCGCGCTTGGGAGTTTCTCGCAGCAACCTCGGAGAGAAGCTGAGGCTCAGAAGGCAAAGTGGCTTAGCCTCGGCCACCGAGAAAGCGGCAGCGCGGGACCCAGATTCTCACCAGTCCTCCCGAAGGGGCGCGACCAGCCCGGCGAGGCGGCACCTCTTGTTAGGAAGCGAGGCTCATTCCACAAGAGGAGAAACTGAGGCCCAGGGGGAGCCGGCCCACCCGCGGGCCCAGACGGCAAGTCGGACCACGGGGATGCCGGGAGCGAGGTCCCCTTGGGTCGCCCCTACCCGCCCCGACCCCACTAACCCGCGGACCGGATCTCCTCCTCCGCGCGCCGCCACCCCCGCGCTACCGCCGCCGTCGCCATCAGGGCCAGCAGCCCGAGCAATAGCGACAACCCCATCAGCTCCGGCATCTGCGGCAGTTCCATGTTGACCCAGCTGCTGCCACCTCAGCCTCCGGCTACGCGGGAGCCTGCACGTCTCCGCGGGGCCGCGCACGCACGCAGAACGGGGCCTGGCTGTTAAAGTATCTCGCGGGGCGGGCCTGACCGTTGAAGCGTTCAGAGGGGCGGATCCTGGCTGTTGGACAGTTTCGTGGGGCGGAACCTGGCTGTTGGCGAGTCCTGAGGGGCGGGGCTCGGCGGTTGGAGAGGCCTGAGGGGCGGGGCTCGGCGGTTGGAGAGTCCTGAGGGGCGGGGCCCGGACCTTAGCCCACCCCAGGGACGGGGCTTGGTTATTAGGGAGGCCTGGTCGTTGAGGCTGTTGTGGCGGCTGAAGGGGAAAGACATGCAGGCCCTGTCTAGGCTTCCGCTTAATTTACTGATAATCGTTTATTAAAGGCGTTATTCCAGCCATCACCACACTGGATCCTTTCAAGGAGACAAGGCGGGAATTATTATTCCCATTTAACAGGTGGGAAATTCTTAGCATTGGAGGAAATTCAGATAGGCTTTTACTATTAATGGAGAAGGGAAAGGATAGTTCTGGAATTGGAGTGTGGGACAGCCTTAGCAAAGACCTGAGAAGGACACATACTGTTAGGGAGGCAGGACATGAGCAAAATAAAAAGTAGTAGATAAGATTGGAAAGGTCTGGAGGGCAGTGAGTACCAGTTCAATCCAACAAGCAGAGATGAGACTTCACTGGTATTACAGGGCGAGATAGGGCAAAATCGGTGTCTCGGAGATTCTGCCTGGATGGACTAGTGAGTGCCAAGACTAAAGACATAAGGAAAACCAGGAGGTGTTTACTAGGATCCAAGGGTGGCCTGGGGAGCAGAAAGGAAGTAGAAAAGGAGATTTTTAACAAGACATTTCTTATTTTGAAATAATTATAGATTCACAGGGAGTTGAGAAAAATGAACAGTAAGGTTCCATGTACCCTTCCCCCAGTTTCCCCAGTGGTAACATCTTGTATAACTACAGTGCAATATTAAAATCAGGAAATTGGCATTGGTACAATCTACAGAGTTTATTCAGATTTCACCAAAGAGGAGATATTCTGATACAACACTAATTGATAGAGTTTGGATTAGATTCACTTGGCTGGAGAGGGAACAGTCTTAGAGCAGGCATGGCCCATAGGCCTCCTAGCCCTGCCACCCGGAGCAAGCTGAAGTACCAGGGTCGGGAATTCCAGATTCAAACGTTTCCATGCCCGCCAGGGAGCTTCTCCTGACAGCCCCTCTGAGGGAAAGAGGCTGCTGCAGAGACTAGATGACAGACAGACATACCCGCAACCTCGGGTGAGGAAGCAGATCCAGTCAGAGAGCAAACCAAGTGGCCTCATTTCCTTCCCTTTTGTCCTTTGTGTGTGTGTGTGTGTGTGTGTGTGTGTGTGTGTGTGTAGGGGGGTACTGGCAATGACTGAGCTGTGGGTAGCGGGGTGGGGAGGGGGTGTCCAGAGCATCTTGGGGCTTTTCCTCATTAATTTGTTATTTAGAACTGTAGGCCATTCATGAACCACTTTCTCTACCACCTAGAGATGAAGCTGTACTTTTAAGAATTTCATTCACCAAGCATTTTGCATATGGTGTTTATTGATGCAGGATCTTGGCATTTTATTTAATCTTCTCACATTCCTATCCCACAGATTAAGATTGATGTTCTAGGAGGTGCTTGTTAAGTGACTTTCCAGAGGTCACATGGCTGAAGAGTGAACCTGGGGACACGTGCAGGTCTGTGAGAGGGAGAAGCAAGAGTAAGGCTCAGCTGTGTATAGCTCAGTCAAGGGTACAAGATTCTTTCACATCATGAGTTCAGTTGATCTTTATAGTGACCTTTAAGACAGGTGATGCTACAAAATAACTCGAAACAGATGAAAAAAAACTAGGCTCAAGTCAAGTAACTTACCCAAGGTCAACAAGGAAGCCAGGGCTAGAGCCCAGAGTCAAACTTGGGTCCACCGGCACTCCTAATCCATACTCCTCCCACCACCTACTGGGCTGTGGTAAGTAAGGTCTTACTCTGCCCCTCAAGTGTTGTAAGCCCAGTTGGTAGCCAAGGCCACAGAGGACAACTGATGACACACAGCAGGATTTGGCAAAGCTGGGCAGGTCAGGGAGGGAGAGCTGTCGATGGACTCTGAGGGGCAGCAAGACCCGGCTGTACCTTCAGGGGTGGGCGTTTAGACAGATGAAGCAGAGGCTAGGAGGGGATTCTAGGTGGGAAGCAAGGCATGAACAAAGGTATGGAGGAAGAAGTAACCGATTCCCGTGCAGAAGGGCGTGAATATGCCAGGCTGTCGGGGTGAGTGTTGCAGGTGGGGTGGGAGGAAATTGTACAGTGGGAAAGGGGCACATGCAGGGAGACAGGAAAGTCTAGGCCTGCCTTCTCATGGGTGGATTAGGCCTTGCAAAGGCAAACCAGAATGATTTATCCCAGGAAGCACTGACTCCTTGGAACGTGAAGGGAGGGAGGCTGTGGAGAGAGATGAGCCTGCAGGGGTAGCAAGGCCCAGTTACAAAGCACCTTGAACATCTGTCCAGAAACCCAGCCTCATGAGGGGGAAGCAGAAGCCAAAAAAGTAATGGAGGCACCACTTCAATTTGCAATAGAAGATCTACCTTGCATTGATTGGAATCCTGCCTACCGCTGGCCTGTGTTAGGTGAAACAATAAATTTCCTCACTGTTTAAGCAGTGGTACTGGGCCCTGGACTCAGCATAAGTAGAAATGCAAATTGTTAGACTCCATCCCAGACTTGCTGACTCAGAAACTCTGGAGGTGGGGACCTGGCAATCTGTATGTTAACAAGCCCACTTAGTGGTGTCTGATGCACACTGAAGTTTAAGAACCACTGATTTAAACTAATCTGAATCCCAGACATTTATAATTTGCAGCTCAGCGCCTCTATCATAGAGGTTTTTAACGTTGGCTGCATTATTGGAATCACCTGAAAAAATGATGATATTAAACCCCACAGCCAGAGATTCTGATTTAATTGGTTCAGACTGGACCTGGTCGTGAAGATTTTTAAAAGCCACCCCTCCCCCTGCCAAGTTACTCAAATGCGCAATTAAGTTTGAAGAGCAGCTGTAAGGGACCCAGAAGTCTCATGCAAAAGTACTTTAAAAGGTAATATTCTGTTGTCCAGGGCGGTGGTCAAAGAGGTGTATGCTTATAAGGTTAATGGGCCAGGCCTCAGAAACAGGTACCATAAGGCAGTGGGGTGTGGGGAGGAGCCAAAGATGACTGCAGCTCGCCCAAGTGTGTGCATAGTGGCAGCCTTCTGGGGTATGGGTGCATAGAGAGGACCGGGTTTGAGGGTGAACACCGTAGGGTACAATCTGGGAAATGATGAGATCTGTTTTGACTGCTTCAAGGTTAACGGAGCTATGGGACATGGAAAGGGATGGGACAGGGTGGCAGTCAGATATGTGGTTATGTAGCTCTTGGGGGACAGCAGGACAGGTACACATAGAGGGTCTCAGGAGAGAGGCCGAAGGGAATGGCATTACCCGGGGCTTGCCATAGAATGAGAGGGAAGTGGGCCAGGGAAAGGGACAGGCAGAGGAAGAGGCTCCCACAGCAGGAACTGTGAAGGCACTGTCAGAGAGGAGCAACGAGAGCTTGGCGAGAATCCTGGATTCCAAGGGAAAGAGGGCTTCAAGGAAAGGGTCTGAGGGCCCTGGGGAAGACAAGAGCATGCAAAGTGGCCACTGGACTTGACAACAAGGGAGTCGGGACGTCTGTGAAAGCAGTCAGTGCAGGGGTGAGGCTGGGGTGGAAGGCCGGAGGAGGAGCCCAAAGGCAGGAAGCTGGGAGTACGTGGGGGTAAGTGGGAGGGGAGAAGGGAGAGCTGGCGGGGTGTGAGTCGGTGAAAATAGCACAAACTACCAGGATTTTACCTTTCAAGGGGCCACTTCCACCTTTGTCTGAAGCAGCAAATAGCACTTAAAGGTTGGGTGCACCTGTCACCGCGCAGTAAAGAGAAGGGGCGAAAGCAGGGACTATCGTCAGACAATGTGAGTGAGCACCTCAGTAACCATGCAACCTGGGCTAGTCACCTCTCTGGGCCTCAGTTTGTCATCTGTGAAATGGAGATGATGATGATAATTATAACTCTTACACGGGGTTCTTTGCCAGACACTGTTTTAAGTGCTTTATATATATTTACTCTTAAATCCTCACAACACGCCTGTATAGATGTTGTGGAGGTTAATATACATAAAGCACCTAGAATACAGGTCAGACAATTAAGTTCGTGAACGCCTAGAAAAAGTGCTACAGACCTCATTGCTGAATGTCACTACGGTCACCTTCGAAGGACTCCCCCTGGGAAGCTATGCATTGATGCCAGCACCTAGTCCACCCTTCAAAGCAATTTTGGAACTCTCTCTGGAATGCCCATCAGAGCTGTCGTCGTATTACCCTTGATGTCCTGAATGTCATCAAAATGTCTTCCTTTCAATATTTCCTTTATCTTCAGGTAAAGAAATAAGTCACTGGGGCCCAGATCAGGTGAGTAGGGAGGTTGTTCCAATACAGTTATGTGTTTACTGGCTAAAAACTCCCTCACAGACAGTGTCGTGTGAGCTGGTGCATTGTCGTGATGCAAGAGCCATGAATTGTTGGTGAGAAGTTCAGGTCATCTAACTTTTTCACGCAGCCTTTTCAGCTCTTCCAAATAGTAAACTTGGTTAACTGTCCAGTTGATACAAATTCATAATGAATAATCCCTCTGATATCCAAAAAGGTTAGCAACATTGCTGAAAATAAGTTCGCGAACTCAATTGTCAGACCCCGTAGTGCCGGACATGTAGTAAACATTGGATAGGTGTGCAGTTACCGTTATTAGTCTACATGAGTGAGGGAAGGGCAAAGCCCACGAAGACTGTCTTGTATCCTGCAAATGCCTCCAGAACTTTTGAGAAGATATGAGGGGATTCAGACTCGCCAGGCCTGAACGGTCAGCTCTATGAGGAGAGAGCTATAGCAGCGAACAGAAGCCCCAGAGCACAGGCCATCGCCTGGTCCACAGTAGGCCCTCAGGGAGTATTTGCTAAATGGATCAATGAAAGGGTCAATGAAGTATTGGGGCCTTGTACCCCAACTCCCATCTGAAGTATTAGTTTCTTCTAAGACATCCCAACCAAGTGGCCATCCAGTCTGTTTGCACATCTCGCACGGGGGGACATTACTAGTCCTGAGGTAGCACGTTTTCCTTCTGGATGGTTCTGATGGATGGCCCTGTCACTTCCAGTCCTGGGTACTAGCTCTGCCATCTAACTTGGAAGGTGGCGAGCCTCTCTGAATCCCCTCCTGGCCGTGGAGGGAGGATTTCCAGGACCATCTTGTCTTGTCATCTCTCGCCTGGATGACAGCAACAGCCTAAAACTGGCCCTCCTGTTTCTACCCTTGCCCCACTGCGGCCTCTTCTCAACTCAGCACCCAGTGGGATCCTTTTTAGAAGTTACCTCTGATCTTGTCCCAACTGTAGTCAAAACCCTCCAAGGGCCTTCCAGCTCAGAGGAAGAGCTTTCAAGACCACCTCCCATTGCCAACCGACTCTCTCCATCCCAGAGCAAGATATGCTGACAGTCCCTGACAGTTTTTGTTTTTATTGGTCAAGAATTTTTTACAAAACACACACACACATATCCACACACACACAAGATGTCTGCCCTGGTTTGGCCACGCCCTGCCCTGCTGTCTCCTGGGATGAGAGCTTCCTGGACTCATCCACCCAGGGACCTATCCTATAAACACCCCCAGGTTACTAGTGAAGGAGCAAAGAGAGGGAACCTCTTTTTCTGCTTCTCTGCTCAGAAAGAGGCCTGTGTCCCAACTGTGGGGGAGCAGGTGAGAGTGACAGGGAAATAGGATTATCCCCTTGCGTCTTCAAGCTCTCTGAGTTGCTAGTTTAGACCCCCAAGTGACAAAGCTGCTAAGGCCTTGGGATCATCTGCTTGAAGATTCCCCACCCCTATTTTGCAGACTGGAAAATGGAGGTCCAAAGAGGGATTATGAGTCCCCTAAGTCACAGTGTTAGCCACTAGTAGAGCAGGGCCTGGAACTCAGCTCTCCCTGGCTTTCAAGAGGTGGGGAGAAGCTTGGGTCTTGCTTAATTCTCAGGAAAGGGGACATCCAGGGCCTGGGGTAGGAGGGGAGTGCCCAGAAGTTGTCCCTGGAGCCGACTCCCAGAGAAGGTAGCACCAGGGCAGCTGAGTGAGTAGCAGCGTCTGGCCAGCACTATAACGGTTTGCCAAGGCTGCCCTCTGTGACTGCCCGTGTGGCTTGCTCGGGTATACAGCCTGGGTCTGTCAGTATACTGGTAGATGTGCTCAGCTGGCGGAGGGAGTTCAGGACAGCTGGGGAAAGAGAGAGAGAGAGAGAGATACCTCCTGGGGTCAGGGCCCTGACCTTGGCTGCTGAAGACAAAGGGCAGGGGAATTGGCAAGACTGTCAGCCCCTCCTAGGACCTCTGTCTGCCAGCGTCCTGGTGGTGGGGGGGACCCACCAGGGGGCATGGTGGGATGGCCAAAACCCTAGGCTATATTGAAGGCAGGCTGAATCTGGGGTCTGAGCAGAGTAGAACCCTCTGCCCTAAGGCCTGGACAGACAGGTGGCTCACGTACTTGGCCGGAGAGCGGGCAGGGAACAGTACTGGTCCAGCCAGGCCAGCGAGGTCTGGCGGAGGCTCTCCAAGCTTGCCGTGGACACCATCCCGTTGAAGGACTCGAAGAGAGGTCGGATGAGGATGCTGAACTAGGCTCAGGTCAAGGAGCAGGCCTGTTGTCCAGCCAGTATCCTCACCCACCTCACATGTAGCCCTGACATCTGGCTCAGACCAGGGGAAAGGCCTGGTCAGTGTGACGCCTTGAACTCCAAGGCCCCCAGCAGCAGCCCTCCCATCCTGCCGAGGCCTGCCCAGCTACTGGCTCTCAGCTCTACCCTACCCCCCGCTCCTCCATGGCCCCTCTGGGCTAGACCATCTCCCATCCCTGGGCTTCCTGCCCTGGCTCAGTCAAGGCCATGACCAGGGAAGGGGGTGAGCAATTCCATGTCTTTCCTAGGGCCCAGCCCACTCATGCCCCTCAGAGTTCACTGCCCTTGGGACTTTCTGTGGGCAGGGCTGTGGTCCCCCCACCCAGTCTCCCTCTGCTCCCAGCCCATTACTGGGCAGTCCTGCTGGCAAAGATGCCAAGGTTTGGAAGGAGGGGGCAGAACTGGAGCCTTTTCCCCTGGGAGCAGTTCTGAGACCCTGCCTGGCCTATGGAGCTGAGCCTGCAGCCAAGCACAGCCTGGTCTGGCTGCAGCACTCACTCCGCTGCTAGCCAAATGAGGATACCACCCAGAACTTCCAGTTGTGCAGTGTGCGGGTCCGGACATAATCATCAAACATGTCTCGCATCTGGTCGAAACGCTGGTGTGTGATGGGCACCCCAGTAGCTGGCAGTTGCTGCTGGCACCGGCTGGGGGCATGGGGCGGGTCAGGTGTTGGGAGTCAGGTGGCAGGGCCCTTGCCCAGGGCCCGCAGGTCCCCATCTACTTACTTAATGGCAGCGTTCAGCTCCTCAATCTGGTCCCGCAGCTGCTGGGCCTCCTCCTGCAAGGCCGCCCGCTCCTGCTGCAGCATGGTGATGTACTCGGCCGTCTTCTGCAGCGTCATTGCTTTGCTGACCTGCAGGCATCGCCAGTGTGGACTCAGGTGCTGGAGCCCTCCAGCCTGGGACCCACTGAGGCACTGAGGGGGTGGAAAGAGGCAACTGGGTGTTCTGGGGTTTGGTTTTGGGTAGGGGGTCCACAAAGCACCCTGTGGTTCTGGGGGTGCCAGACTGGATTGCGGGCTCACCTTGAGGCTGGGCTGGGCACTGAGCGTGCTCACCAGCCCATGCAGGGTGTCAAACCCCAGCTTGATATTGAAGCGCCGCTTCTGCTCTGCAGAGATGTGGGTGATGCGACGGTTCTCAGTCTTGGGGGGCAGAAAGTGGGGTGAGCATAAAAAAGAGTGTGGGAGAGTTTAGGGGTAGCAAACACATCTTGGGGTAGGGGGATAGTTCCACCTTGTCCAGACGGCTCCGGTTTAGAACGGGTTGAGGGGAAGAGACTCGGACACTCACAGTCCCCAAGCCTGGCATGGAGTTGAGCTCCCCAGACAGCCGCCGCTCACCACCTGTGGCAGGGATAGACAGACCCACAGACAGACCAACACAGGGGACATGGCCCGTTGCTCCGTCCCTCTCATCCTGGCCCCAGACATAGTTCCCCCTTCTTCCTTCTCCTCCCTCCCTCCCCTGGAGTCCCCCAATTCCTGCAAACCCTGTTTACCACTGAGTGCTGGGGGCGATAGCCGTTCTGCTTTGGGGACAATCAGGGGCCTGGGAGAGGCCAGGGTGGCTGGGCCTGGAGGTAGCCGGGGTGGTGTCGGGGCTGGGGTCAGGGGAAAGAAGGTGCAGGGGAATTCAGGGACCATCTCCTGCTGGGGTGAAGAAGGGTGAAGAGTTGGGGTGAAGCTCTGAAGCTCCCCCCACTCCCAGTGCCCACCATCTTACCGGGGACTCTGGGGGCCGCAGGAGCGTGCTGGACACGAGCGGTGGCTCCGGCTTGGCTGTGCACAGGCAGAACAGTGAGGGCCACTGGGACTGGCCCCAACCCCTCATCTCCCAAGACCCCCTCCATCCACTCCTAATAGCCCACTCCCCTTTCAGGGCAGCCCCTTGTCCTTAATTCCTCCCCACCCTGCCCCCAGCTGAGCCTGCCCCTTAACCTTCACCCTCTACTCCCACATTTGTCCCCATCTCACCCTCAGTCGATCCTGCCCCTCCCATCTCACCTGTTGTGAGCAGCTGTGTGAGGCAGGGGTTATTGCCCCCAGCAGTGACAGGGGCCAAGGTGGGGGAGCTGGGTTTCTGCCCCCTTGGGGATGGTGTGGGGGGCTTGCCTCTGGACTGCAGGCCTTGGGGCACTGTGAAGTGAGGCCCAAATGGGGGCTCTGGATACCCCGAGGGTAGATGGTCCATGGGGAAGTGGGAGGGGTCAGGGCCTGGGCCAGGCTGTGGGCTGGGTGGAAAGGCTGTGGGAGCAGGCAGTGGGGACACTCCCTGTGCGGGAGGGACAGTAGGGAAGGAGAATCTGGGAGGGAAGAGAGGTTCTTCCTGTAGCATCGTAGGGGGTGGAGCCATAGGAGGGAAGAGGGGTGGGGGACAGGGCTCCAGGCCAGGCCCCTTGGCAGGAGCAGGGTATTGAAGGAGGGGTAGGGGTGTGGGAAGCGGGGGGAGCTTGGGCTTGGGGTCTTCAGGAAGAAGGAAATCAGAGCTCAGGAAGGCACTGGAGTCCACGGAACCAGGGCAGCTGCTCTGAGCCTGGTTGGGGGGACAGACAGACAGCAGGGGAGAAGGCTAGCCTTTGCAGCCACCGAGGCCGCCTCCTGCCCTGGCTGAGCTCTGGACTGGACACCGGGAAAGATCAGAGACATGATCCCTGCCCTTCAACACACACACACAAGGGACATTATAACCTAATGAGAGGAGGGAGTGGAACACATTTATGCACAAATTAGGCATGAGAAAGAGCATCAATCTTCCTGCCCACCCATTCATTCACCAAATAATTTATCCATCCATCCATCCATCCATCCATCCATCCATCCATCCACCTACCTATTTATTCTCTCACCTATGAGCTAACTCATCTATCTTTCCATCAGCCCACTAGGTACTAATACATTCACCAATTCACCCAACCATCTATACTTCCTTCATTCATCCACCATCTGTACATTCACCACTTATGTACCCACCACCCCATTCATTGATCCGCTAAACTATTGATTCATCTATGGATTCATCCATCAGCCCATCCATCCATCCAACCACTCACTGACCTATATATACATCAATCCATATAAGCATCTACTCCCATCTACAATCCATCTGTCCATTCATCAACATACCCATCCGTCCATACACTCATTTATTCATTCACTTGCTCAATCATTTACCCAGTACTGTTAATGTGCTTGAACTGTGCTAGGTATGGAAGATGCAGTGGTGAGCAAAACATAGCCTTTCCAGCAAGGAGCTCACTGTCCAGTCCAGGAGAGAGAGACCCTCAACAATGAACTATAATAATGCCTGAAAAGTCTGATGATGGAGGGAAAGGCATCTAACCTAGCAGCAGGTGACAACATCCGATTTGGGTCTGGGATTTCTTGAGCCAAAATGGTAGATTCACTGTTTTCCAAACACACTTTCTCAGCTTTCTGCCTCCATGCACTCATTCGAGCTTCTCCCATCTGACTTGCCCTCTACTGGTTTCTTCTGCCCAAATCCAACCAGTTCAGTAAGGCCCAGAACTCCCCCTCCTCCAGGAAGCCTTCCACAAGCAACCCAGCCCTCGGTGGTGCCTGCTCCATGATCCCCCTGCCCTCAGCCTAACTCCCCCATAGCCATCTTGTCAATTCTATTTCATGGGGGTGGTCTTTCCTCCACAGCTGAATTACGTCCTCCTGGAGAGGAGAGCAGAAATGTAGTCTTTCGCCCCCGCCAGTGTCTCTCCGTGGACCAAGCACAGGACTGAACACTCAGAAAGTGCCCGAAATACCTCCTGGATATGGGCAGGTGAGCTTGGTAAGGTTGGGTGGGGTGAACTCACCTGCAGGCGGTCATGCCCTGAGAGGTGGGTCATGCCTGAGGAGGCCAGGGGTACCTCCACGCCCAGGACCCCACTGCTGAAAAGGGGGTCAGCCATGGGGCCAAAGCTGGGGGGCTCCAGGAAGTCTGAAGGTGTGGGCGTCTGTGGGAGGCGGTAGTTGGTGAAAAAATCTGTAATTCAGATACATAGGGTGGCAGCAGTTAGGGCTAAGGCCATGGCTAGAAGCTGTGGGAGGAGAGCGGACCTCGTGCCCTGTCCCCAGGCTGGGCTGGGGAGGGGGGGCTTCCACAGGAGATTGTGAAACTGGGAGAGTTTCTGTCTCACTCAGGGGAAGCAGCAAGAGGCTTGGGTGGGATGGGCCTGAGTGGAAGACAGCAGGGAACTGTGTGGCAGTGTGAGCAGGACCCCAGAAGCAGCTTTCCCACTGAGCCCCACACTTGGCTCATGAGGCCCCCTTCCCCATCCCCAGGCCTATACCCTCCCTTTGCTGCTCCTGTTACCAGCCCTGCTGGGATGTAGAAGGCAGGGGGAAGGGTAATAGAGTGTGCCAGGGAGGGAAAGGGGTGAGGTCCAAGGGAGGAGGTCTGGGTGACACGAGTTCAAGGGGTGAGAGGGGTCAGGAGGTCAGTGGGTCTGGGACAAGTGGTTTGTCGGAAGGTCAACAAGTGGGGCCTCAAGAGTAGAGCCCAGGAGTGGGCTGAAGGGGCTAAGGGGTGATACAGGTCAGAAATGGGCTCAGAGCTGGGGCTGGAGTGTGGAGGGGCTGGAAAACCAAGACGACTTGGTGCGGAGGGGGCAATCAGAGTTTTTGAGGTGCGGGTTGTGTAAGCCCCAGGCTATTCTGGTTTTGGGAAGCAGCTGCCTGTGGCCTAACCACATCCCGGGCCTGGGTGCTGCCCGCCCACCCGCTCCCTTCCGGGCACCTATCTCTGACCCTGACCAGCCTTCAGTCTGCACCAGCTCCCAAGGCCTCCTGGTCTGGTCAGACCCAGCCCTACCCGCTTGCATGGGCCCCGGCCCCCCAGCCAAGAGAGCTGGTCAGGTCTCTCCCCCAGGGTCCACCTCGAAGGACACCCAGGAGTGGGACAGAGAAGACCACAGCAAACCTTGAGACTGACGGGGTCAAACCTGTGTATATACCTTTTGTGACTCTGGGGCCCACATGTCACTGGGCAGATGGCTTTTCAAGTCAGTGTGTGATGTCATGCAGCATCTGCCTATCTGCCTCGCTGTGTGTCTGTCCCACTGTCTGTAGCTCTGAGTCTGCGTGCACCTGCCCTGATGTGAGATACTCGGTGTGTGTATGTCTGCCCTGTGCCCGTGTGTGTGTGTGTGTGTGTGTGTGTGTGTGTTCTTGGCCACACCGTCAGAAGGGATCTTCTTGTCCTGCCTCCCTTTAACGAAGGAACTAGGTGGCAGTGAGCAGCCTGATTCTCCATTCTCCAGACCCCGGAGACCGGAGGCCTCCTCACAAGGCCCCTGAAGCCTGGGCTCTAGAACCAGCCACATTCTGGGCCTGGCCCCAGGTGCTAAGGGCCACAGAGCAGCTGCCTGCTCCCTGCTGCGGGCAGCCCTGTCCCCAGAGCTCAGCAGGCCTCATGGAGCAGGGAGCCCAGCTCATCACTAAGTCACCACCACCCTCTTAGAGTGCAGGCTTGTCCCCACCCGGCCTTGAGAGAAGCTACTTCCTAGCCCGAGTCACCCACTGAGTCCCTCCCTAGTCTGCTCCCCACAGTGACCTACCATCCCCTCCGCAGGCCCTCTCCCATCTGTAAGCTCCCTCCCCTTCCCTGAGCACCCCTCGCTGAACCCTCTCCTCACCAGCCCCCTCACTGGGCTTCCTTTCCAGCGAGGACCTCTTGGGGACAATCATAGTGGTAGCCTTGGCAGCCCCAGTGCTTCCTGCCCTCCCGGTGCACGGAGCACTTGAGGGGGCTACACTAGCCACCTCTTCTGCATGACATCCCCCACCATAGGTTGCCCACATTCACCACCCACCCCAGCAGCCACCCTGGGCTGAAAGAAGTCATTCACTTCCTAGCCCCAGGTTTTGCCCAGGGTGGGGGCGGCTGAGTTCCTACCTGTGGCAGGGGTCTGTGTGCCCAGACAGAGCCACTGTCCTCCCAGGCTGGTCTGCTCCCAGGTCACTGCCATCAACACTTCTGCCCCCTCAGCCCCCACTCCCGCTAAGGGCTGAGGCAGAGGTGGGGGTGGTTCCTCATTCCCTAGTCCCCGCCCCATAGGCCTCCACCTCTTGACTGACAGGCCCCGGACCCTGTGGGGAAGGTGTGAAGGGGTCACTGAAACTAAGCCTTTATCCCAGGAGCCCCCTTTTTGCCCCCTAGGCCTTGGCTGAGATAGGCTGAGATGTCTACCTGACCCCCAGAATAGCTCCGAAGTCCTCTAAATGTATGAACATCAGGGGCAGTCTCCAAGATCTACAGCTAAGTGAAGAAAGCAATGTGGGGAAGAGTCTACCCTGAAAACAAAAGCAGACATTTATCCATGAGTGCTCATTTTATACAGATATGAGTATCTCTGGAAGTACATGAGAAACCAGTGACCTGGTGGCCCTGGAGATCAGGACAGGGAGTCAGGAAAATATATTACTTAAAGAAAAAAGCTTTACCAGATATAATTCCTGGGATTTTCTTAAAAATAACATAGGAGGGGAGCAGTGGGTGAGTTCTATATGAAACAAGACTGACCAAGAGTTGATGAATGTTGAAGCTGGTAACGGTTACATGAGGGATCCTTTAACTCTCTACTTGCATGTATGTCAAATGTTCTTTAATAAATAGTTTTTTAAATTAATTATGTAAATAAATAGACCCAAACAAATCAGTCCCTTTCTTCCCTGAGAGAGTCCCAGCATACACTGCTTTCCTGGGAGCTCCCAGGGTCTGCAGCTTCGAAGCCCCTGTCCCATCCCCTGTCCCCTGCCCAGGTACTCGGTCTGGCCCTGCTCTCACCTGAGGCCACAGTAGCTTCATCCCAAGGCCAGACAAAGAGACACCAGGAAGATCTCTCAGAAGTTACCCGGACCATCCACCCTCCCCGAGGGGTGTAGAAATGGCCTGAGGTCGGCCCAAGGACCATCCACCCTCCCCGAGGGGTGTAGAAATGGCCTGAGGTCGGCCTTGGGCTCTCCTCACACTGCCCCGGCCCTTCCACCCCAGGGGAGCGGCCTGCCCCACCTGAGATCTCCATTAAGTCATCCAGGCTGGGCTGCAGAGGCGTCAGTTCGGGCTGGATCATGTCAGCATTATTGACGTAGGCTGGAGGCGATAGTGGTGACATCAGAAGCAGCAGGTAGGGTGGAATGGGGGCACTGGTCCCCGGTCATCCTCCCTTGGCTGCCTGGGTTCTCAAAGGCCTCCTTTCCCGGGTGCAGGCCCTCACCATCCTCGGGGGGCAGCTGCAGGGGCGTGGGGCTGGGCTGAGTCATGGTGAAGAGCGTGTCGGAGATGTCGGACAAGAAACAATCCAGGTCCAGAAGCTGCCGCCCACTGGGCTCCTCCTCTGGGCCCCCCAGCAACACAGGCACCACGCTGGAGAAGAGCTGCTCGCACCATCGGTCCGGTGGCTGCCACCCGGCTTCCGCCTAGGGAGACAGAGCTGTTGGTAGCAACCCAAGGGCTCCACTGCTCCCACTCTCCCCCAGTCTGAGGATACAGGGGTCTCCCACTGCCCCTGGTCCTTCCACATCACCCCCCCCCATAGGGATGAAGGGATCAGCTAGTGTGAGGGCTTCTCTGCACACAGCCTCTCCTCACCTCTCTCTGATGGAACCAGTTTGCTGCCTGGAAGGCTAGGGCCATCCCATTGGCTTCTAACAACTACCCCCAGGAGACAGGCAGGGATGGCCTGCTGAGGAGATAAGGGTCCCCTTCCTGCCCCATACTTTTTCCTGCCAGGGACCCCAAGTTTTTAGGACCCTATGTTCCCCCATCCCTCCCCACCACTTGCTCAGTCAGCCAGAAGGGTTAGGGTCTTCCCACCACTGCGCTCCAAGGGCTCAATTAATCAGAGGACCAGGGCCACGCCCACTCCCCTGATGTCCCGATATCACCAACCCCCACAAACCGCCACTGCCTCCGCCCACCCAAAGGGAAGCTGTCAATTCTCTCGGTCCAGAGAGCACCCACCTGCTTTGGGGCCAGGAGATCCCCTTCCCTGCTGGACTTACGGAGCTGCAGGAACACACAGAGGTGGACACTGGATTCCTTGGCCCTTCTCCATCACTCCATGCCAAGGCCTCCCCTACTCACAAGCTCCCCCAAATCAACGGGATCCCCCATTTCCCCTCAGGACCTCTTCCTCCCTGAAGGGTAAGGAGGCTGCGAGGAGGCCCTACGGCCACACGGTGGCGATGTCAACCTGGGTCTTAATGGAGGGCGGGGCTGGGGGTCGAGGGAGACCCTCCAGGGCCC
This sequence comes from Rhinolophus sinicus, assembly GCF_057876585.1. Lineage (NCBI taxonomy): Eukaryota > Metazoa > Chordata > Mammalia > Chiroptera > Rhinolophidae > Rhinolophus > Rhinolophus sinicus. The sequence goes on from NC_142503.1 coordinate 93,229,268, forward strand.
TTCCAAGAGAAGCAGTGGACAGCAGCCTCAGAGGAAAGGTCTGGGGCTTCTCCCGGGGCCCCCACTGACCCGCTTTTTGTAGTAGATGCGCCACTTGTGGTACTCGCGCATCACCACCTCAATGCGCCGCTTCCAGTAATTTCCCTCCAGGACCACCGCCTGGGGAGGGTCGGGAAGGGATCAGTGCGGGGTGAGGTGGGGGTGGGGGGGGGCAACACTGACTCCACCCCTCACTCAATCCGCATCTTGGCCGGCCCCTCACGCCGAGCCAGGGGAGAGACCGGAGGCAGGTGAGTGGTGGTCCCTTCAGTCTCAGCTACCTCAGGTTTCCCGTGCTCGTCAGCCTCAGGTCCCTGCAGGGGGGTCACGAAGCCACACACTGGACTCCTCCTCCGCTCCACATCTGAGAGAAGGGCACTAGGTCAGGGGTGCCCAACTCCCTCATCTCCCACCCCAAGGGGACTGGGACTCAAGTGCCACACTACAAAATCCTGCCTGGCTTTCCATGCGCAGATTAAGTGCCACCTCCTCCAGGAAGCCTTCCTAGCTTTCTCCTTTAGCCCTACCAGATTTCCCTCTTCTATGCAACCCTGTGAAATGAACCCAGCCTAGTAGGTAAGCAGGCAATGCTTGCAGAACGGGATTTGGGGGTCACAGGGAGTGAACTGCACTAAGAACATCCTGGCCAAGGGCGGCCAGATAGCTCAGCTGGTTAGAACACGGTGCTCTTAACAACAAGGTTGCCGGTTTGATCCCCACATGGGCCACTGTGAGCTGCGCCATCCACAACTAGATTGAAACAACTACTTGACTTGGAGCTGATGGGTCCTGGAAAAACACACTTAAATAAATAAAAGGTGTTTTTTTTCTTTTAAAGAACATCCTGGCCAGACTGGCAGGCCAGGGGCCCAGAGCCCTCAGTCTCCTGTCTCAGACTCCTTGGCGCTGCCCACTCCGAGCTCAGAGAACCACCCCTTGTCTACTTCAGGCCACCTACCTGAGCTCTTTTTCCACCTTCCTTACTCCTTTCCCTGTCTCCAATTCTGATCTCTCTCCAGGCTCTTTCCTTCTGGCCTATAAACACATTCCAGGTTCTCCTTTACCTCCCGAACCTTTTCCTTCCCTGTGCTACCAAACAAGCTAATGCTTTTGCTTTCCTCCCAAACTCTAGACGAGTTATCACTTCCACCTCCGTTTTTGCACCTCCCAGACTCATCTTCACCTCTTATAACTCAGCATTTGCCCCCACGCCCACCTCCCAACCGCTTTCACCCTGCCCCTTTCCAGCTTCAGACTCATTTCCCACTTTCCTAGGGACCCTCCACTAGGATGTCCCAAAACCTGTCACTCTCAGATGTTTGGGTGGGGCCAGAGCAAGCACAGGGTGGGACTGACACCTGGGGGTGGGACGTGGCTCAGGGACAGGAAGGTTTGAAGTCCTCAGCCAGAGGTCTGGCCTTCAAAACCCTGGAACCCCCAGGCAGTGATTTTCTGGCAGTCCTGAGAAAGAGGACTTCAGGGGTGTCCATGAGGGGCTGTCCTGCCCTAGCCCTCAGCCAACTTCCTCTGGGACAATTGACAAAGAGGAGTGGGACCACCCCAACATGAAATTTCTTGGGACCTTCAGCGTCATTTACAAAGTTCTGTCCTAAAGGACATTCTCCAAAACAACCTCCATGGGATTGGAGTGGGGTTGGGGTGGGGGGTTTCCTGGTTGCTGAGCGTGGCTTGGACAGAAAACAAAGGGAGAGGCCCTTAGGTGTGTGGACTCCCGGGGGTTACAGCAAGGAGGGTCTCAAACAGTATCTGCCCCTGGCTTCCCAGATGAGGAAATGAGTACCAGGAAAGAGTAAGTTTGCCCAGAGTCCCCCGAGAATCAGGGCTGAGCAGACCTGGCAAAATCACCCCCCCTCACCCCCCTGCTCTGGATGGAAGAGCAATGACCATGTGGCTGCCTGGGGTGGGGCAGGCTTTATTTACCAGTGAGAAGTTCATCCATTCATGCAGCCACCTAGCCCCTTGCACCTATTCTGGGACTGATGCGGGGACAGAATCCTCGGATGACTCAGGGCACTCACAGCTTAGTGGGCGGGATGAGGAAAGCACACACATACATGAGCTAATGCCAGCTGGAGAGTCTGCCCATGACAGGGGCACTGTGCTCTGAGAGCTCAGAGGAAACCGAGACAATTTTGGGGTGTGGGAAAAGAAGGGATCTTGGAGCCCAGGAGACTGCAGAGGGGTGGCAGGTGCCAGGGGAATGAGCCAGGCAGCCCTCCAGCCCTTGCTACCTCTCTCCCTTTCCTGAAGCCCACCTGCAAACCTTGGGTGCCCAGAGAGGAGGAGCCTGACATTTTTTTCTCTGCCTGCCCGTGCTGTTGCTATTATCACACAGCAGTGATGGATCTCAGGGCTCACCCTCAGGGAGCCCTTGTGTGTGTCTGCGTGATGCTGAAACATGATTGTTTTGAAAACTCACAGCAGACTTCAGCAGTAGGACCTATTATTATGCCCACTTACAGATGAGCAAGCTTCAGCTAGCCATGGCTAGGAATGGCTAGGGACTTTGCCAAGGTCACACAACAACGGCATACTAGAACTTGACTCAAACCCACCTCTGTCTGACTCAGAACCTGGGGTCCTTCCAGCTACTTGTACAATAGCTGTAGACCAGAGTCCGCTGGGTGAGGAACCCGGGTGGCATCAGAAATTTCTGTAGAGAGAAGTGTTTGCATCCCAACCAGCTTTGGGGGGAAAGGTAGAGGGTGAAACCTCAAGGTAGCCAGGTGAGGGTGGGGGAACGGACGATGACACTAATTCCCCAGGCATATCAGCTTCCTGGTTTGGGCAGGGTCTGTTCTCGGAGGAGGACTGGAAACCAGCCAGCAGGTGCAGTGGAGGGAGCATGGGGCTCAAAGTTGGGGAGCCTTAGCCTTGCAGCCAACCACAGCTCTGCTAGCTTTATGCTCCGTGACCTTGAGTAAGTCACTTGCCTTCTGGGCCTCACTTGCTCATCTGTAAAATGGAAGTAATACCATCTCTCTCCCAGTGTCGTTAGGAAGCCTTAAATAAGACGATTTATTAAAGTGCTGGGCACATAGATGAATAGAAACCAAAAAACACTCCCCCTCTGCTGAGATGGAATGCAGTGGGGCCAGTACAGAGAATACCGTGTATGGTGGTTCGTTCCGTCCTGGGCTGTGTGTTCCCAGCTCAGCGCAGCCTTTGATCCTGCAGCAGGACCTAACTGAACTGGACAGGTCCCAACACAGGGCCAACTAGTCTGAGGCCTCTCAGCCTCTGCTGCCCTGCCACGGGGAGTGGCGGGTGGTCTTGTATCCCCAAATGAATGACTGTGACCTTCTCAAGGGTACATCAGATTCAACCATCATTTATTGAGCACTTTGTGCCAGACCTGTTCATACCTGTTATCTCCATGCCAACCATGAAAGGGAGGACTATTGGCATCATTTTATAGATGAGGAAATAGGTTCAGAGGGGTTAGACAACTTGCCTGCAATCACACAGCCATCAAGGGGCAGAGACAGGGTGGGAAACCAGCTCTGGGTGACTCCAAGTCTGGAGTCCCTTCCACTCTACCACATGGCCTTTCTGGGCTCCTTCCCCGCAAATCTCCATGGGGGGCACTAGTTGGATGTTCAGTAAGGACTTCAATGAAAGGCTGGTGGAGGTCCACGCAGGATCCTCTCCTTCCCCATTTGCAAAGTAACAGAATTGACCCAGGTAATGTCTAATACCTCTTTCTACCCTGGCGTTTGAGGCACCTGGCTGTATTAATGGGATGCAGAATGGGCCCTGAGCTGTTCCCCCAATCACAGCCCACCTTAGGACTTCCAAGGGGTGTCACCCAACTTCATAGTGGAGAGTACTCTTAGGGACACATTCCCCAAGACTCTCTGGGGGTCAGAAGCTGTTCAGGGGTGATGGTGCTGGGGGCTTGGTCTCCCCCAAAGCACTCTCCTGGTGCTGACTGGGGGGTTCCTGGGCAGCCCCCCAGCTACATCACTCCTCCTGGGAAGGCCCATGGCACCCACTCACACTGGATATACCAGGCCCTCCAGATGGCATTGTTGAGGCGGATCTTGTCTCGGCAGAGCAGCTTGAGGCCTTTGAAATTCTTCCACTTGGGAGACACCAGCTTGCCACTGTCAGAGGGAGAGGGCTGGGTCACGAGGGCGGTGGAGAAACGGGAAGGTCGGAGGGGGCTTGCGCAGGGGCTGCTTCCACTCTTCCCATGCACCGGGCACTCATCTATGGTGGGCAATTTGAAGGACCCTCTCAAATCCTGGCCCGTAATCTAACCTGCCTCAAATTCCTACCCTGATAGTCAGGCTTTTAAAATACCCTCCCAGGTCTCCACCAGGGGCCCTTGTGTTCTTCGGTGAGATGCTTATTAACCTACTACCAGAACTGAGCCAGGGCTGGAAGCTGTTTATCAGCTCAGTCCTTGTAACAACAGCCAGTGGCCTTACAGGCATCTGTCTTATAGTCCAGCTAGCGTGGATTCTCAGATGCATTTTTTACTGAAGGAAACTGAAGATCAAGAAGGGAAAGGGACACGCCCAAAGCCACATGGCAGAGACTCACTCAGGCCCTGCAGCGTTTTCTCCACCAGTTTTGCTGGCCCCCTTAGATCCAGTATATGTGTAAGGTTTGGGTGGAGAGGGAGTCTCTTCACCAGAGGTGGCCTCCAAGAAGCCAGTCACTGCCTTTTCATTGCCCTTCCGGTGTCTGCCCAGCCTCGAATCCTAGGATGGCAATCTGGACTGAGCTGGAAGGTGTGCCCCTTCTCAGGGGTGTGCCCAAAACAATACCATTAGGATGCAAAGGAAGGCAGCTAGGATGGTGGAGTGGTGAGCAGTGGGGACACAGCACACTGACCCTAACCCTAGCAGTCAATCAAATCCATGAGACAGAAGGGCTCTACAGAGGTGTGGGGCTTGACACTCAGCGTCCTGCTAGGCACAGGCCGAATCTGCCACCCCCAGAGAGCTGACCTAGGAGGTCAAGATGTTCAAGGTCTTAGAACACTGCTTGTCCCTCCGTCCTCATGGTCCACAAGCCAGGGTTGTATACAGGCCCCTCTGGCTCACCTTCCCCAGCCATTATTCATATGGAAAGCTGACGCCTCCAGACTTAGTCTTTCAGAGCACAGAGCACCAGGCCTGCTCTCTCCAGGGGCCTCTCCCTCATCCTGGGGGTGGGGGGTAGGTGGGTGGGAGTCTGACTCCTACAGCCCCTTGGGTGCATGGGTCACTGGGTCCCCTCTCCTTTCTGGTTTCCAAGCTCCTATGTTTGCTTGGAGTGGGGAGAGGGGAGAACTGCCACGCAGGGCACAACAGGCCTCATTACCCAAATAGAGTACATAGCCCAAGAGTCCAGGCCCACGAGCTGGCCCCCTCCCTCCTAAGTTAGATAAACACCATCTGTCTGGAGACATGCAGGGGCTCCTGGACCAGCTTCTTTTGTGGAACCTGGGCGGGGGGGGGGGGGGGGGGCTCCTGAGTTTATTCCCCTGCCTGTATCCTAGCAACCTCCCAGTCCACTCTGAGCTCCCAGTCGTCGTCCCCCCCCACCCTTCCTCTTCCAGAGGTTGTAGTGTTGTGGGCAGGTAGGGCTGGGGGAGATGAGGCAGTGATACAATCTAAGCTCAGAAGGAAAGGTCTGTGCTGGACCTGTTTATCTGAGGGGAAGAGAGGGGCCCAACCTGGAGCAAAAAGCCTGGGGCCAGGGTTCAAGGGCTTCTTATAACCACAGATAATCTGGGAATCTTGGGGATGGGTTGGGGAAAACTCAGAACTCATAGCTCAGCTCTCCTCCCCCCGTGTATATGTACCTTACAGTAATTCCTTTAGTCTCCCTGACAGGATCCTACTTGCTCTCTAACTTCCCTGAGGCCATTCTTTCCATAGCTCTGATTACAGCTCTGGCCAGCTCTGACCATGAACAAGTGTGTTCTTAGAACCTCCAGAACCTGCCTCCCTGGGGCTTCCACCCACAGAACCATGGAACATGGGGATCCTCCCAGAAGAGAAGTCCTCTGCCCACACTGCCCTTCTGAGGGTGCAAGACGGCCCGGCGTCTGCAGGCTGTCCTCCAGGCCGAGCTGGCCAGCTCTTCCCAGCACCTCTGGACCCCTTGCCTTGCTGTCCGTTCCCCTTCACTCACTCTTGGGACACCCTGGTTTCAGCAATCCTCTCCCCTCCAGGGATCCCCTATAATTATGAGTCTTTAAGGACTGAGCCTCAGTTTTTTCCTTTACCAAATGGGGGAACCCAAAAGCTCCGCTGGTACAAGCTACCTCCATCCCCGGCTCTTGGGCCAACCAAGGCAGGTCAGAGAGAGTGAATATTCCAGATGTTTAGAAGAAAGCACAGCTCTCTCCACCCTAGCTGTCCCTGACTGGGGTCACACTAGCTTCTAGTCAGCCTCTTAGTGGGGGCAGTTCTTGGCGTGTGCTCTGTCCCCTACCTTGCCACCTTCCCTGAACCTCCCCTTGTGGTCACTCACGGTCTGGGGTGCAGGGTGGGCGTGAGCCAGCCCAGGTAGACAAGTGTGTAAACTAGAAAGTTGCAGTTGGAAGTGGGTAGGAAATGGAGGACTGGGGCGCAGGGATGCCTGCACCTAGTGTCCCAGGACCTTAGACGCCCTGCTTAGGCGGTCTGTGAAGTCGGAGGGGGGGGGGGAAGGGGATGGGAATCTGAACTTTCTACATTGGTCTGGCGCCTGGGACTATCGGGTTGCAACATGACCTGGGCCCGGGGCCAGAGCTTGAGGGCCAAGGTTACATCGCTTCCAGCCAATGGGGTCGCGGCTGGGCAGCCGCAGTTGGGGGTGGGCAACACTCCCCCACAATCTCCACCCCAGCTCCGGCTCCGGGTCAGAGCACCAAGTGCCGGTCTGTAGCCAACAGTTCTCTGACCGGGAGGAGCGCCGCACAAGAAAAGGAATATTTGCAGAGAAAAGATCAAGGACTGACTATCCCCCTTCCTCTCCTACGGTTTTCGGTTGATAATTTATCCAGGCCCCTCCGCTCTGGGGAACTTTGCTCCAGGGCACTGGGCCAGGATCCAGGTTCACGCCCTCCCTTAGGACGCAGGCGTGGAGCTAGAGCCCGGCTGCCGGCGCGCTCTGCGACGCACCAGGCGTTAGGTGCTCAGCCTCGCGCGCCGACGGGGGTAGGTGAGCCTAGCCTCCCGGGAACAAGCCCCTCACGGCCTGCAGCACCCCCTGGCCAGACCACGGCTAGGAAACTCTAGGCTAGGCAATCTGCGCCCCTCTGGGTCCGCCCGGGGCACCCTCCTCCTACCACCCTCGATCTCGCAGGTCAAGAACAGGTGTCCCGGCAATTAGGGGGTGCAGGGTGGACGAAAGAGTGGGTTTCAGTCGACTGGCTATGAACTGGGACAACCTTGGGCGCGAAGACTATCGAAAGGGTGCAGAAATTGAGTGTGTGTGGGCCGGGGCTGCTGGGGAGGGCGCAGACCCCTTCAGGTGATCTGGGGGAATGGCCCCCGAGTGGAGGGAGGGATGGCCCAGAGTCCTGGCATTTCTCTGAGGGCAGAGGAGTGGAGACGGGGTGTGGGCGCCCGCGGTGGGCAAAGGGAGGTAGAGGTGGAGGGTAGGCGGTCCGCACCCTGGGGAGAGAGTGATGGTCCTCAGAATGGGAACCAGGAGGTACGCAGGCCCGGTGGGGGTCAGTGGTCTGGGCCAGGGTCAGAGGACGCTCCGCACGGGGGCAGGGGGTATCCAGGATGTGGCCATAATCCAGAGCAGCCGGGGACCAAGGCTCAGGGCCGGGTGGGATGTGCGGCCAAAGCGCGCGGTCCCGCCTGGAGTGCGGTGGCCGTCGGGTCCCAGAGCCGTCCTACCTGTAGGCCAAGCTCATGCACTCGAAGAGGTGGGTGAGTGTGGGATCGATGCTGCGCGGCCCGAAGTCGGCGAGCCGCACGGTCCCCTCCTGGTCGCGCCTCCTGGTCAGCGAGTCGTTGTGCGGCGATGACACCATGAAGTGACCGCTGTGGATGACCTGTGAGCGTAGCAACCCGCCGGCGCTGCGGCGAGTACTCGGGTCCTCCGAGTCTGTGTCTGAGTCCGAGTCCGGGCTGGGGACGACTCGCGGGCCCTGTAAGCCCGCAGCCAGACCTGCCAGCGCCCCGGCCATGGCCATTGCCACCACCACTTCGCCTAGGCTTGGTGGAGTGGCGGCGCGGCTTGGGTGGCTACACCGACCTTATTAGCATCGTCCCGCCCCTCTGTCCCAGTAGGCCGCTCTAGGGGGCGGGGCCTAAGTGCGCGAGAGCGGACAAGGCGGCGCTAAAATTAGCATAATCAATATGCCAGGTGGGAGCTCGTGGACCCGGAGCCCCATTGAGTCTACAGTTTGCAAGAGGAGGAGCCCCGTATCTCCCCTCCTGCCTTTCCTTCTGCTGTAATCACTTAAGAGTCCTGGTGGAACCGTTCCTACTTCTTCCGAAAGGGGTCTCGGGAATATTCCATTATCAGTCATTCACACCTGAGCCTGAAAGCACCTCAGTGCCTGGGGTTCCTGCTTCCAAGGGTACACTCTCGTGAAGCCCCTCACCTAACTACAACCCCACAGCCGTCTCTGACTGCCCGCCTCACATTCACCCCCCTCTCGGTCCTCCATAGGCTGGAAGCACCAACCCCAGAAGTCTTGTATGACCTGGCCCACAGGAAGGTCTCGGCAAGCCCAGTTACCATTATGGTCATCACTACGCCTGCACAGAGCCCCAGAGGGTTACATGAGTGTGAATTCAAGCAGGATCAGTACCAGTGGTGATAGGTGATGGCTAGCAAGGTAGAGCCTTGGTCACCCTCCCCTGGACATCCATCCCCCAGCAAGCCATCTGCCCAGGAGCTCTGGGCTCCCTCCTCTCACTGACCCTGAGGTCCAGCTTATGTTCTGTTTCTGCAGGTCCTCCTCTCACCCTGAGGACACCACACAAGCTGTTTGGTCTGAGGCATTCACACCTGTCACCTTGCTGGCACCTTTAATAATCCTCAGAGGTAGACTTCTTGCCCCATTTCAATGGGGCACCAGAGTCCACAAGAGTGGAAAAACTGCCACGCGTCTACAAGGGAAGAGCAACAAAGCCTGGTTTAGAAGAATTCCAGACTTCCCACTTAGGGCCCTAGTGGGGGGTAGGGGAGGGCTGGAGGTAAATGCTAAACCCCCTTGGCTTTGAGGAGGATGTAGCTATATATGGTCACAGGAGGTGGTCGGGTGGGGGCTGGAGCTTGGAAAAGGTTCCTGCACAGGCCTTTCTTCCATAGTAGGGTCACACAGCTCCCACAATCCAATGGCAGTACCCCAAGGGCCCCTGGGACCACGGAGGTGCTGAAATGGTTATCCAAGGCTGCTCACAGGCCTGCCCTTCTAACCACCTATGTCTCTTGGCTGGGTACCCTCTGTCCCTGCCAAATAGTCACCTCGTGTTCCCAGGAGCCCCAGGTGTTCTACTCCACTCATTCCCCACTATTCCCTGCAGGAGTTACATTCTCCCTGCCCATCCCTGTCAAATTCTGGGGGGCCTCGGGTACCTACCTCGGCCTGCCTCCTCTGAAGAGAGAACCATCCCTACGTGGACCTTTTGGGATCCTTGGCACAGAGACCAAATGGGTCATTATGTATTCCTTATGTGCTTGTCTGGCGTCTCCTCTGGTTGGTGGGCCCTGACACAGGACTGTGTCCTAGGGTCTTGGAACAACCACACTGGGTACCCAGGGACTTGGGGGATGCTTGGAGAAGGGCATGATGCTAAGAGGAGCTGGTGGCCACTGTGGGGATTGAGGGTAGGAAGTAGATTATCTCCCTCACCCCATGCCCGTCCCCTTCCACAGCCATCAGTTGGCCCTCAACAGGCATTTGCACTCCATTTCTGCCCTCCTCAGGGCCTGATAACATCTTTGGAGGCCTAAGCACTGAAAAGACAATCGCTCCTGGTATAATTCAAAACAAAACACTAAAGTATACAATAAATGCAATGAACTCCACAAATTCTGATTTCTCCCATGACAACATCTTCAATTAAAATTATATAATTACTAAATTTTTTTTTTTCTAAAAGAAATGTTTTAATGTCCCAACCTTGCTGGGGCTTTGAATATATGCGTCCATGCCTTGTCCCACCTCCCCAACATATCTGTTTGGCCATTTAAGGAAGCATGCATTCCTCATTTCAGGCACTGCATCCAACACTTCTGAGCCATCATCTCTAACCCTACTGCAATAAGTAATATTACCTCCATTTTACAGGTGAAGAAACAGGCTCAGAGGGTGAAGCACTTGCTCAACCTCCCCAGCTAAGAAAACATACAACCAGGTCTGACCCTGAGCTTCAGGGTCCTTCACCTATGAGGCTGCTGCCCTCTCCTCTTAAAAATGGTTCTAGGGCCGGCCCGGTGGCTCAAGCGGTTAGAGCTCCATGCTCCTAACTCCGAAGGCTGTCGGTTCGATTCCCACATGGGCCAGTGGGCTGTCAACCACAAGGTTGTCAGTTCAACTCCTCGAGTCCCACTAGGGATGGTGGGCAGCACCCCGTGCAACTAAGATTGAACAGGCACCTTGAGCTGAGCTGCCTCCCAGATGGCTCAGTTGTTTGGAGTGCATCCTCTCAACCACAAGGTTGCCAGTTCGACTCCCGCAAGGGATGGTGGGCTGTGCCCCCTGCAACTAGCAACGGCAACTGGACCTGGAGCTGAGCTGCGCCCTCCACAACTAAGATTGAAAGGACAACAACTTGACTTGGAAAAAAAGTCCCGGAAGAACACACTGTTCCCCAGTAAAGTCCTGTTCCCCTTCCCCAATAAAAAATCTTTAAAAAAGTGATTCTAAGCAAATAAAACAGAAATAGATTCATAGATGCAGAGAAAAAACTGATGGTTGTTAGATGGGAAGGGGGTAAAGGTAAAGGGATTAGAAAGTACAAATTGGTAATCACAAAATAGTCACGGGGGTGTGGAATACAGTATGGGGAATATAATCAATAATGTAAAGATTATGGAGGGTGCCAGATGGGCACTGGACTTGTCAGGGGGATCACGTCATAGACTGTGTAGAGGCCTGACCAATGCGCTGCACACCTGAAGCTGAAGTAGAATAACATTGAATGTGAACTATAATTAAATATATATATCGGATGTAAAGTACAGCACAGGGAATATAGTCAGTGGTATTGTAACAGCTATATACAATGACAGGGGTAGTAGACTTGGGGGGGTTATCACTTTGTGAGAGGTATAAATGTCATTATGTTGTTTTGTATACCTCAAAATAATATTTAAAAATATAATTAAACTAAGAAAAATGACTCTAGCCACAGTGTAACTGGTGAAATCAAGCCAACTGGTGGTATGGGGGTGCCTGGCATAAGTGGCCATGGGCACAGCTGGGTCAGGGTGCTCTTGCCCAGATGACAGTGCAGGCTTGTGTGAGCTGGCCCAGCTCACCCTCTCGCTCTCTTTCCCATTTAGCCTTTATCACGCACTGCCCAGTGTTTATAGCCTCTAGATACACACAAGTCTTGTTCAGGGTTTGGAGGTGCAGGAAGCTGTCCTGACTGGGGTGTGAAGAACTGCTTGTCCCGGTGATGCCGCCTGACACCATACCCAGCCTGTCTCCCAGTCTTAGTTCTCAGGATTTCTCCCCGAGACTGCCCCTCCACGTCAGGAAAGCTCACCCATCCTAGAAGTGCCACCTCCACCTCTGACATCTTTCCGGAGTTCCCACAACCCGTGTTCGGATACGACTCGTTTCATTCGGCTCTGCGTTCACCGTCAGTGATGCACATGCCTCTCTTTCCCACTAGATGGCGCATTCCCTGAAAGCAAGAATCACATCGTACTCCACAATTTTCTCTCAAATACAAATGTGCAAATAAGTATTTGCTGAATGAGTTTGTATTATATCTATCTACCAAGTGTACTCTATCCATCCATACTCACACACAAATAATATTTGTTAAGTACATATTATGTGCCTGTCCCAGTGCAAGGTATTTCACTTTTGCAAAAGTTAAAAAATATAGAAAAGCAAAGATTCAGCATTTTTAATATCCATAGAGATAGAAAGCAGACTAGCAGTTGCCGGGTCTCATGGGTATGAGGTTTCTTTTATGGTGATGAAAATGTTCTGGAATTAGATAGTGGTGGTGGTTGCACAACTTTGTGAATATAATATGTGTATTATATCTCAGTAAAAACAAACACACCTCACTTTAATACACAATTGCATTTGTTGTTAATCCCCTTAACTGTGTGTGTGTGTGGGTGTTAGTATTGTGTGTAGTTATCACCATCTTACAGAAGGAGAAACTGAGGCTCTGAGAGATGAAGTGATTCAGTGGGTTGTGTGAGAATTAGCTATAAGTAGCTAATGTTTATGGAGCCTAACCTAACTGGTCTACGGAATCTTCAAAACAGCCCCATGGTTTTCAGCCAATGTTGTAAACAGGAAACTGAGATTCAAATGCAGGCAACCTGACATCACCCTGCCTCCCAAGCACCTACCTTCTCCAATTAAAAAGATTAGTGATTATTTGTGGGGATGTGAAGCGAGTAAAACCTCACCCATTGCCGCTGCCAGTGTAACTTGGTACAATCACTTTGGAAAACTATTTGTCAGTATGTACTAGAGCTGAACTTCCACATACCTTCTGACCCAGCAATGCCACAGAGACGTGCGCGTATGTGCACCAAAAGATGTGTACAAGACTATTCGGAGCTGCAGCATTCTTATTAGTTCCATATTGGGAACAACCCAAATGTCTATTAACAGAGGAGTCGACAAATACATTTCAGTATAGTCGTACTATGGAATATTAACAACAATGAGAATAAACACTCTACAACCAGATGCAACCATATTCATTAATCTCACTGAAAATATGGAGCAAAAGAAACCTGACATGAAAAGAGTATATGCCATATGATTTCATTATGTAAAGCTCTTAAACAGGCTACGGTGTTAGTTGTCGGGGTTGTGTTCAGCCTGTGTTACTAGAAGGGATGAAGAAGGGGCTTTCTGGGGTGCTGTTAACATTTTTTTTTTTAAATCTAGGTTCAGATTATATGGGTGTGTTCACTGTGAATATTTATTGAGTTGGACACTTATGATACAATTATTAAAAGAGAAACCGAGTTTGCACATGCATACACATACAAAACCAGGAAGGCTCCCTGAAGCCTGCCTCAGCTGGCAGGGCGGGGGCGGGGTGGGGGCCCTTGACAGTTGAGGAAGTAAAGGATGGAGGGGTGGATGAGAGTGAGAAAGAGGAGTCTTAGCTGTGTTTTTCACTGGCAGCAAATTGGGAAGTCATTTCCCCTTTCTGGGTCTCAGTTTTTGCATCAGTAAATGGGTGAACAAATCAGGAAGGAAAAATTGATAAATATGTCCACATTAAAGTGAGGAAGTTGGATGGGATTAGTTTTCATATCAGGAGCATCCAATTGTTCTATCAAAAATACGGATCTCAATATATTAGGAATGAAAAAAAAATATTTTCCTTTGCAAGAAGCATGTTTCATGTTTATAGACTTTCTGCTTCAGCAGTTCATATTGTTTACACATTTTTAAATTATGAAAATACCCAGGGTGGCCGGTTGGCTCTGTTGATTAGAGTGTAGCGCTCATGCAGTGCTCGTAACACCCAGGTTGCCGGTTTGTTCCCCACATAGGACAGTGAGTTGCGCCCTCCACAGCTAGAGTGAAAACAATAGCTAGATTGAAAACAATGACTTGATTGGAGCTGATGGGTGTTGGAAAAACACACTGTTCCCCAATGTTCCCCAATAAAAATTAAAAAATAATACCCAGTCAAAAAAAGGGAAAGGAGGAAAGGCAGAGGAGAAAGCACAACAGAGTAGCGCTCAAGTGAGGCCAGCTATCTGTCCACCCATCTATCTGTCCATGTAGTCATTTACCTATCCATCTATTCATCCAATCTGTTCACCTACCTGTCCATTCATCCACCATCTATCTAGTCATACTCTGTTAACCAATCCATTCATCTCTTCTTCCATCTCTTCTTCCATCCATTCATCCATCCATTTTATCCATCCATCTCCTACCAATCTGTCCGTCTGTCCATCCAGCCTTCCATCTATACATCTACCTAACCTTCCATCTTTTCATTCATAGTCCCACCCAAATACCCACTCATCTGCCCATCTACCACACGCACTTACTGTCTGCTGGTATCAAGCCCTCAGATGAGCCAGGGGTGGAGGAACAGGGGGTGCTCAGATACTTATAACATGACTCCTGCCTGCCTTCAGGCAACTCAGCATGGGAGAGTGAGTATGCCCACCACTGACTCAGCCAGGGGCAGAAGTAGTGCCCAGCCCTGTGGAAACTCTGTGGAGGGAGGGCTGGCTTACAGCCTGCGGGTTAGGGAACTCTCTCTAGAAGAGAGTATGCTTGAGCTGGGCCTCAAAAGACAAAGCAAGAACTAGACATGCAGAGAGGGAGAAGGTGTTCTGGGAGGAAACAGCAGGGGCAAAGGCAGGGCTGGGGAACCACAGAGTGGCAAGTCATTCACCTGGGTGGGGTGCGATCAGGCCGCCAGTAGCCCATGTGTCTGCTTTGCTCTCCAGCAACCACCCCTGGCCCTGCCCCTAAGCCTGGCTCGAATGGGCACTGAGGCCTCCACACTAGTGCCACTCAAAGTGTGGCCCATGAAGCACCGGTTTCCCTTCCCAGTTCATGACAAAATAAATACATAAATTGAGAGTGCTTAAAAACATTTATATCAACTTAATAGAGTCATCTAATATCTGTTGGATATATTTTTTAAAAAACTGGGCTTATAGTTTATTTCAATTTAATTTTTCTAGTATTTCAATTTTTTATTGTATTTTGCATAATTATATGTCCACGGCAGATTGAAAATAAAAATGGGCCCTTTGCCCATTTATTTTGGGGCTGCAGGAAGTTTGACAACCATTGGTGGCCAACGCAGCTTACACTCATATACCCTTTGACAAAGTGGCTTCATAGTCATTACCTCAATTCCCTGAGAGCAAGGCCAGGCGAGAGAGAACTAGTGACCCCATTTTATAGCATGACTGGCCCAGGTTCTCACACATGGTAAGTGTCAGGGCTGAGATTTGAACCCAGGACTGACACGGTATCAGGGAAGCCTCCTGTGAGCTCCTGTTCCAGGCGAGGCTGAGCACGGAGGGCCCAGCAGAGGAGGAAAGAAGCAACTGGAGAAAGAACAGCAGGCAGGGTAGGAGCTAGTGCCCAGGGCCTATTCTAGAGTCTCTGTGGGTTCTAAGGGCACTGAAGGGGGACAGGAAGACTTCCTGAGGAGAACTGCCTGAAGGTGAGCCTGCGCTGCCCCAGGTGGTCCTAGAAGAACCAGGACAGGCCCGGGGATCTCTGATTCGGAATACGAGGTGGGGCTAGTTCCAGGCCCAGCCCACTTCCATCCCTCTCCATCATCTTTTCTGCTTTTCTCCTTCTGCATCCCTCTCCCCCTCAGCCAGCCCATGAGCTTCCTGAGGCTAGGGCCTTGGGCCGTCCATCTATGCACCCAAAGCCCACCCAAAGTTTAGCAAACAAAACTATTGGTCCCTACCTGGCCCTTGGCAGGAACCACCGCATTTTCAGACACTCTCTCCTCTGTTCCTCAGGGAGAGCAGATGGACCGGGATTATGATTACTCCATGTCACTAATGAGGGAACAGTCTCAGAGAAGTTAAGTCACTTGCTTGAGGTCACAGAGCAGAGAATCTAAGGCTCTAATTCCTGACCCTGTACTTTTTGACTAGTATGGTGAAATAGAGAGGGAAGCCACTTCCATAGGGTCCTGGGTGCAGCACATGGTGTGGTGGGGGTGGGATGGGTCGTGTGCAGGGCAGCTGGGGAGAAGAAAACAGTGGTGTGTGGCATGACCAGTGAGGTAATCTGTCTAGAAACTTCCCCTTCTCCAGCACTGTGGCTGTTTCCTGGGCAGCCTTAAAGCCCTATCCCAGGCCAAGAAGAGGCAGGAATGACATGATAGGGCAACAGCCTTTCCCCTGCTCTGTTGGTAGGCAGGGAACATGACATTATATTTTTGGAGAACCATTTGGTAAAATCTATTTCACCGAAAATGTTAGGACTCTTTGAACCATCAAGTTCAGTTGCAGGAATTTGTCCTGTTAAATATTTCCATTAAGTGTGCAAAGAAGGTCCTAGCGAGGCATATCTCTCACCCAGAGTCACTGAGCTGACTGTCACCTGCCCACCCACCCACCAGCCAGCCTGCCCCATATCTCAGGGCCAGTCATGAGGATGCATCACCTATTTATCAGTGCCAGACCCTGCCCTGGGAACGTTCTGTTCTTTCCTGCCCTGTTGGGAACTCCCTACACAAGGTCAGCTTTCCCTACTTCAAAGAAGAAAGCCAAATGTGAGCTGCCTTGCCCCTTGAAGCTCAGGAGTAGAAAGGCAGGTGGGGAGGTGTGGGAGGTAGGTGCAGGCCATGTGGATACCCATGAGCTCCCAGGAGACACCCCTCTTGTGTGCTGCTTCCGAATGCAGAGTACACGTTCATTTACTACTGCTACTGCCCGACAGTCCAGGCAAGTCCACTTAGACCCAGGTTATGGATGAATACAGTGAGGCCCTGGAAGAGACAGGGTCACCAGGGGGCGAATCAGAGGCAGCAGTGGGAGCAGACACCAGAGTTTTAGAATCAGGCTGCCTGGGTTTGAATCCTAGCCCTGCCATTTCCAGGCTGTGTGACCTTGAGCCAGTGCCTTGGTCTCTCTTGGCCTGTTTCCTGTAAAGTGGAGAGAATATCCTTTCCCTCTCAGGTTATCAGGAAGGAAACAGGGACAGAAAAGCTCTGCACAGTACCTGGCACAGTGAGGGAGCCCCCTGTCTTCTCCCTCCTCTGCCTCACATCCGAGCCAAAATCCCTTCTTTGGCCCTGAACAGGGGGTGAAAGGGGCTGACAAGGGCCTCTACCAGCCCAACAGCTCCAACACAGAGACAAACCTGCCTTTACCCACTACAAGACCAGCAGCAGGGCCAAGGGCAGCCCCAAAGGGAGGCCCCAGGGAGGGCATCTGGGCAGGTGTGGTTCAGGCAAGCCTCAAAAGCTCAGCCCCTCCTGCTTCTGTTCCACTCTGCAGTTTGTCAACGCTCATGTGCTCTCCACCTCAGTTTACAAATGTCATCTCCACCAGCGCCGCCTCATGTAGGCCAGGTGATTTCATTCACAGCATTCTAAGACCCCAAGTGGGGCACTGACTCCAGCTCTCAGGGGCCCTCTCACCTGGGCCCAGGTTGAGTCCTCAGCCCAGCCTGAGCCCTGAGCATGATTCCAAACTAAGCCGTTGCCTGGGGTAGATTGTGTCCTTAGGGGGCATGGAGGGCCAAGTGTAATCAGAAGACTCATCCTCTCAGGAAAGGGAACCTCCCAGTTGCCACAGCTCCAAGCTCCTCAGCTGGAAATTCCCTCCTCCTCCAGGAGCTGCACCGGCCCGGAGGCTGAGGAGCTGAGCCTCATTGGGTGGATCTGAGCCCACTGCTTGGTTCCCAAGCCTGAGGTTCCCAGACCGCTGTTCTGAGCCCTCCCCTGGGTCTGAGGCCTGGGCAGGAGGAAGGGCCGGCGCCGAGAGTGAGAGGAGAACTTGGGCAAGATGGCGGCCTGGTAGATCCCTGACCCGACCTGCCACCTGACCGAGCTGACCCTGTAACGTCCTCCTCTTTGTGAAGGACCAGAGAGACCTTGCTTGGAGGATAGGGCGGCCCTATCTTCCTGGTGTCCCATTTTATTCTGTCCCTGTCTCCACGCCAGTGGCCCAGGGACAAGTCTCGCCATGTCCCAGAGGGAGAACCAGGCCCAGAGAAAGGAAGTAGTGTGCTCAAGGTCACACAGCCGGACACAGACAAGAACCCAAAGCTCCTAAGCCCAGCCCAGGCCTGGCCATGGCCTCCTCGCCCACCAGGATGGCCTCAGGAGACATACGTGGGGGCAGATGCCTGGGAGCCAGAAGGAAGCCCTGGCCTTCTTGGGCCAGATCAACGGGAGTGTCCTTTGCCACTTCTTTAGCCCCTACCAGGTGGCTAAAAGCCTGGTGGCCGTGAATCTACATGGCTTCCCTGCCCCACTGTGACATCTGGCTTCTCCCTGCCCAGCCAGGGTGAGCTCTGGGTCCTTGCCCCTGATCCCAGGGCCTACCTGAAACCAGTTTCTCTACTGGTTCTTCTCTACACCTGCCAGGCCCTCGCCTCTTGCCTCCCTGGGCCCACACTGAGCTCCAGGGAGAGCTCTTTAGACCACCATTCAGCCCCAGTTCAGCCAGTGAGACCCAGGAGGCCACGGGAACCTGCGAGCACCCCACCCTCTGCAAGCAGGATGAACTCTTGGCTTCTTGATCCTGAGCCCTCCCTGGGGTTGGAGCTTGCCTCTCTCTCTCCCCCTGGCAGCAGAGCCTGAGTGAGGGGGCAAGTCCACAAAAGTATTAATCCCTGTGCCCAGCAGAGCCATAGAAGTGCTCCTCCCCATTTGACAGGTGGGAGACTGAGTCCAGCAGAAGGCAGGTCCCGACTTTCCTTACACTAGGCACCTGCACCCACCTGATCCTTTTTATGCCCCTCACCTGGATAATGCGCGATCTGCGGCTGGGGTGGGTTCCAGCCAGGGCCACGGGACAGGTTCCCGGGTCGGCGTCCCCGCAGGATGCTCCGGGGTGATGGCAGCGGCTCTCAGTGTCTTCTCTGCTCCGGTGGCAGAGGGCTCTGTGCTCTGCGCTGCACGGCTTTTAGCTGCGGCTGTGGAGGCGGGCGCTGCCCGGCCCCCCCACCCCGGTCTGCTCAGCGTGTCCTTTGCCCCTTGATTTGGTGCCTCCTCACTTTAGCACGTGGGTGGCAGCCGCTCACCTGCCTGGAGACCTGTGGGGCAGCCATGGCCCTGGCCAGGGGCCCAGGTGCTGCCAATCCCCATCTGGGACCAGCTCATGCCCGCTAACCTTTAACCTCCGTCTCTCCCCCAAGGCTTGGTGCCTGGTTCCCAAGCCGCGGGCTGGATTAGAGAAGAGAGGAGGAGGAGACACAGGTGTAGGGCCAAGGCAAGTGAGGCAAAGCCAGGCTGCCTCAGCTACCTCCCTGAGCCCCACCCCCGCTGGAACCCCATCCCAGTTCCTAGTCCCTAAATTCTCTCTCTCTCTCTCTCTCTCTCTCTCTCTCTCTCTCTCTCTCTCTCTCTCTCTCATCCTCTCCTCCCCCAGCTGGCTCACTGAACCCCATCCATTCCCTACGTACCACCTCCATTCTGTGCCCCCTCCTGAGCCACCTCCTGCCCCTAAGCCCTTTCTCTCTCCCTGATTTCCCATTCCCTGAGCAGCCCTCCTCCTTCTCACAGCCCCTACCCTTACTGAGCCCGCCCCTTCCACCGCTCTCTACTCTCCCTGAGCTCCCATTACCTCCTGGAACCCCGCTTTCTGACCTCCTTTCCCTCTCCTGAGTCACTCTCTCCTCCTCAGCCTCCTTCCTCTCCCTGAACCACCCTCCCACCCTGCAAGCCCTTCCTTGAGCCTCCCTGAACCCCACCACTTTCCTGACTTTTCCTCCCTCACCCCCTCCTGCCTGCCTGGAGCCCACCCACCTCCTTCATGTGATTTTGGTTCTGGGTCCTCAAATTCCTCCTGACTCTTACATCCATCCACGAACACCTTGAACACCCACCAGGTAGCACCCTGAGAGAGGATGAGGCCAGGATTCTCATCAGAGTCTAGCAAGGACACGCAAGTCCTTAGAGGCACTGCTGAGTGGGTTCCACCTGAGAACGGGGTATTCAGGGCCCTAGCTCACCTGCCAGCTCCAAGGGACTTCGTGGGGCAGAGGGGGCGGGGCCCAGGCAGTCGGGGTGAAGAGAAGGAAGAACAGGTAATGGTTGGTATCCCTGACGATGAACAGATTCCTGTTGGTCCCATGAGCTTCGTTCCTTCTTTTTTTTGAAGCTAGAGATGGGCAGCAGAGTTTGGGGGAGCCTTGCCAAGGATGACACTGGAGTCCCTGCTGATGGTAGAAAGTTGAGTGCAGGGCGCTGTGACATGGGGAGGCTGAGGGATTGGCTGGGCCCACAAGAGGCCCTGGGTTATTCAGGATCCTGCTCACCCTCCAGCCTAAATTCATGCTGCCCTGGGTGGGCATCTCGAGAAGGGCAGCTGATGAGGATGCCCCCTACTCCTTCCAAACCCCTCATACTCCGGGAGTGTTTCTTGTGGGTCACCTTGTTCCTTCTCTGCTCACTCTTCCCTCTCCTCCATGAGCTTCCTTTCACACGGGCTCGCACTGTTGGGCCTCAGTCCTGCTACCTTGGACACAATCAGAGGCAGGACCCAGAAAATGAAATCAGGTAGCAAGCGCATGTACGTGCCCGCACGTGTGTGTGTGTGTGTGTGTGTGTGTGTGTGTAAGGGAAGTCGGGCTTGAGCCAGGGCAGGGGCCGCACTGGGGTATAACCCTGGTCCTGCCACTAACTGGCTCTACAACTGAGCAAAGTACTTAACTCTATTTCCCAGAGCCTCAGTTTCCCTGTACATAGGGTTGTCAGAGTTATCAAATAAAAATCCAGAATGCCAGTTGAATATGATCTTCAGATAAACTATGAATATAGATATATATTTCTTATTAAATAAACTTTTTTTAAAATTGGGAAATATTGGGGAACAGTGTGTTTCTCCAGGGCTCATCAGCTCCAAGTCGTTGTCCTTCAAACTAGTAGTGGAGGGCGCAGCTCAGCTCCAAGTCCAGTTGCTGTTTTCAATGTTAGTTGCAGGGGGCGCAGCCCACCGTCCCATGCGGGAATTGAACCGGCAGCCTTGTTGTTGAGAGCTCGCGCTCTAACCAACTGAGCCATCCGGCCGCCCAATGAATATTTTTTAAGTATAAGTATATCTCATTCAATATTTGGGGCATACTTATACTAAAAGGTCATTCATACTATTATCTAAAATTCAAATTTACCTGAGCATCCTGGATTTGTAAAACATATGTAAAACAGGGAAGGCAGGAAAGTTTGGGTAAGATGTTCTCTCTCCAGGACCCTTCCTTGTTCCAGCTACACCCTGTGAAAAACCTCAGGCTGACCTGGAAGTGGTCTGGAGGTGTCTGCATTCCTTGCAGAACAAGGTGGAAATGGAAAGCAGGGTGGAGGGCATGGCTAGGGTTATAGGGCCTTCACATCAGAGAAAGGGAGAGGGAAGGAGAAGTTCCTTGAACTAAGCCAATCCTGGAAAGTTCCCTACAGGAGGAAGATGTTCACGCTTACTTTGATGCTGAGAAAGAAGAGAGGTGGGTTAGATGGCCTCTGGTAGATAGCTCCCCTTTCCTTAATGGAAGCTAGGGAGGAAGCACGGGGGTCCCCTCACTTAAGGAAGTCTCCTGAAGACCAATATAAAGTATCTACATCTTATATGAAGATTCTCTAGAGTGAGGGCAGGGTCTCATTTCAACTCAACACATCACTACCCCTTGTAGCTAACGTCTGCCATCAGATGGGATGGGCGTTTTCTCCCCATTTTACAGATCAGAAAACAGAGGCACAGAGCGGTAGGGTAATTTTTCTGCGGTTCATATAGGTGGTCGGTGGCAAAGGTGGAATTTGAGCCCAGGTGTCCTGTCCCTGTACTTGCTGTGTCATAGATCATATAGTGGGGGCTGGCACTGGAAAGATGACATAAATGCGGTCCCTGCTCTCAGGGGACCTCTAGTCTAACAGTGGAGGACAGGTGAGACTTTAATGACTCTGGTACAGGCCAGGCTAGGATCAGGGCTGTGACAGAATCTGCCGGGAAGGAAGGACTGATTCTGCTGGTGAAGGAGGAGATGTGTGCTAGGCCAACAAGAACGGGGCAGTTCTTTAACAACTTCAGGACAAGGCTTTGGAAGAAAGGCTTTCTAGGTGGAGGGACATCTTGGGCAAAAGCAGGGGAGGTATGGAAATGCGGCAGAAAGATGGGGAATAGTCTGGAGTCTGGCTTGACTGGAGGGGGGTCTATAGGTCAAATATCAGATCCAGGAAAAGAAAAAAGGGAGAGAATCAGGTAGGAGCACAGGCATCAGACAAAGAAATGTAGGCTTCATCCCTGGGGAGGACAGGGAGCCATGGAAGAGTGTCAGGCCAGGCAGGCCCCGCCGGGGTTTGCTGGGGGTGAGGAGGGGGCAGCAAGGGGGAAGCAGTGCAGGGGAGAGCCCGGGGCCATGCAGCGTTGGTGCCTCAGCCCAGGAGTGGCCAAGTTGCCTGAGCTGTCTGAGAACCATGCGACCCTCTGGGGAGGTGGATGGAGGGCTTGTGGAGCGAAGGGACCAATTGTTGCTGTGATTCTGTGTGTCTTTCTGCAAAGGGCTTGGGTCTCCTTCAACTCTGAATCCAGCCTCAGAACAGGACCTTACACAAGATAGCATGTTTGTAAATATCAGCAGAATTGCATGAAGAGGATTTGGGGACAGATGGAAGGTTTAGGGTGAGAAATATGGAGGCTTCAGGAGGCTTTCCTGTTTTGAGCCTCATCACCTCCTAAACCAAATAAGGAGGTAGGCGAGACTGAACGCGGGCGGAGTGGGAGACACTGTATTGAAGGGTCACCACTGGGTGACATCCGGCAGGCTGTTGTCCTCAGGATGGCAGGTAAGGTCTGAGCCTCTGATGTGGTAAATGACGACGCTCTGAGACAGCTGAGGATATCAGGCTGCTTGTTTCTTGGATTGATGTCTCCTATGTGCCTAGCCCCGTGCTGCTGTGAACATGATCACAATGGAGGAGGAAGCTGTTCCCTCAGCAGCAAGACAAGATGGCTGATGGCAGAGCCTTCACTTTCTATGAGATCCAAAACAAGCTACAAATAATATATTGTTTAGGTGCATGTGTCTATATAATAAAACTATTTTAACAAAACAAAGGGACTACACACCTGTTCGAATGGCTAAAATGAAAAAGACTGACCATATAAAGTGTTGGTAAGAATGTGGAGCAACTGGAACTCACATACTGTGGTGGAGATGTTAAAACAGTTTAGAAAACTAGTAGTTTCTTAAAATGTTAAACATGCAGCTGTTGTCTGATCTAGCCATTTCACGCCAAGGTATTTAGTCAAGAGAAATGAAACGATATGTCTATACAAAGGCTTGTACATATACAAAGACTTGCACACAAATGCTTATAACAGCTTTTTTTGTAAAAGTCTGAAACTGGAAACAGCCAAAATGTCCATCGACAAATGAATGGATAAACAAATTGTGGTCTATTCACGCAATGGAATACTATACTGCAATAAAAAGGAACGACCTGTTGATAAATGCAACAGCATGGATGAATATCAGAATAATTATTCTGAGTGAAAGAAGCCAACCCCTGCCCCCAAATAGTATACTTCCATTTATATAAAATTCTAGAAAATGTAGTCTAACCGGTAGTGACAGAAATCAGGTCAGGGGTTATTTAGGGATGGGGTTGTGGGGTGTGGGAGAGACTGGAGGGAGGGATTACAAGAGAGTATAAAGTCAGTTTTGTGGATAATGGCTATGTTCATTGCCTTGATTTTGGTGATGCTTTCAAGGGTGTATATCTATGCCCAGACTCATCAACTTGTACACTTTAAATGTGTGCAGTTTATTGTGCATCAATTATACTTCAATAAAGCTTTTTTTTTTTTTTTTTTTTTTTTTTAAAGCAGGAGAGTGATAAACTCCACATTTAGGAGTGTGGTTACCTTGGGTGTGGGCAGGCACAGACTTGGGTAGGAGAACCCAGATGTAGGCTATTGGTGATGTGCCAGTTCTGGATTGGGTGGTGATTTCACTGGTACTCATCAAACAGTGATAATTCCACAAATAAATAAATTAAAGCAGGCCACATATGGGCCAAAGATGAGAGTGTATTAAAAACAACAACAACAAGAATTAGGATTAATCTACATCTGTGTACCTGAGGTCCATGTTTTAAAAAGGGGGTGTATGTGTGTGCTTGGACAACTGGATATCCACCTGGAAAAGTATGAAGTTGGATCCCTACCACACAACACATACAAAAATGAACCCAAAATGGATCAATGACCTAAATGGAAGAGCTAAAGCTATAAAAACTATTAGAAGAAAACATAAAGGTAAATATTCATGATCTTGAGTTAGGAAGTATGTGCTTGGATATGATGTCAAAGCACAAGCAACAAAAATAAAAATAGATAAATTGAAATTCATCAGAATAAAAACTTTTGTACTTCAAAGGACACCATCAAGAGAGAGAAAAGACAACCTACAGAATGAGATACAATTACAAGTCACACATCTGATAAAGGACTAGTGTCCCTAACACACAAGGTGTGATTAAAAAAATATGGTGAATGTTTAAATTTTAAAAAATTATTACAGTAAAAGACACATTGCCATTAATGCCCCTGAAAATACTTCCCCTCACTTCAAACACAATTATTTCATTGTTCATGCCACTTTCTGAAGCAGTTCTGGAAGTCCTCTTTTGTGAGTGTCTTTAGTTGCGCTGTCATAGCTGCCTTGATGTCCTGAATCGATTCAAAACGTTTACCTTTCATGGTCATTTTGACTTTGGGGAAGAGCCACAAGTCACACGGTGCCAGATCTAGTGAATAAGGTGGATGAGGACACACCGTAATGTTTATATTTGACAGAAATTGCCTCACCAGAAGCGATGTGTAACATGGAGGCTTTCCATTGTGATCATAAAATACGGTGAATAATGCTGCCAAGTGCCACCAAACAGAAAGGCAGGGATCTTCAGTACAGAAAGCGGCACGCTGAACCTTAGTAACAGTGTGTGACAAGTTTCAACTTGTTCGGTGCAGTCAGTTGGGTGTGAACTACGGTTGAGAGAAGGTATGCTTTAGAGTGTGCGTAAATCGTCCTCCATCATGACAACGCTCCATGTCACACATCGTTTCTGGCACAGCAATTTCTGTCCAATAAATACATTACGGTGTGTCCTCATCCACTTTATTCACTGAATCTGGCACCTGTGACTTCTGGCTCTTCTCCAAAGTCAAAAAGATTCAGGACATAGAGGCAGTCACAACAGCGCAACTAAAGACACTCACAAAAGAGGACTTCCAGAAAGTGGCAAGAACGATGGGATAAGTGTGTTTGAAGCGAGGGGGAGTATTTTGAGGAGGATTAATGGCAATGTGTCTTGTACTGTAATAAATTTTTTAATTTTTATTGGGGAATATTGGGAAACAGTGTGTTTTTCCAGGGCTCATCAGCTCCAAGTCGTTGTCCTTCAATTTAGTTGTGGAGGGCACAGCTCAGCTCCACATCCAGTGCCGTTTTTAATCTTAGTTGCAGGGGGCACAGCCCCCCCATCCCATGCAGGAATCGAACTGGCAACACTGCCTGTTGTTCAGAGCTCGCACTCTAACAAACTGAGCCATCTGGCCGCCCTGTAATAAATTTTTTTTATTTAAATATTCACCGTATTGTTTGATCACACCTCATACATCTGTGTACCTCCACTCAGCTTAAGAAATGGAACTCTCTCAATGCCATTGAAGTCCCCTCTGGTCTCCTCTCTGATTCCATCCCTTTCTGCCAGACAGCCATGCTCCTTATTTTGGTATTTACTATTCTCATGCTTTTACTTTATACATATCTTTAGCAATATGAAGTATAATTTTGCATGTCAAAATTTATGTAAACAGTATTATACTGCATGTACTCTTTTTATACTGCATGTACTCTGAGGCTGCCTGTTTTTACTCAGTGTTGTTTGTGAGATTCATCCATATTGACATGTGTAGCCGTACTCTACTCATTTCCATTGCTTAGAGTACGAAGTATTCCATTGTGTGAAGGTATACCAGTTCCTTTGTCATTCTCCTGGTATTGGACATGTGGGTTGCTTCCAGGTTTTTGTTATTACAAGACAAGCTGCTATGAACATTCCTGTTCTTGCCACCTAGTCCAAGAGAGTGAAACTTCCTAGGAGTTTGTGTTAGTTTCCTATGGCCACTGTAACAAATTATCACAACACTAGTGGCTTAAAACCATACAAATTTATTATCTTACAGCTCTGGATGTCAGAAATCTGAATGGGTTTCACTGGGCTGAAATCAAGGTGTTGGCAGGTCATGCTCCCTCTGAAGGCTTAAAGGAGAAACCATTTCCTGGCCTCTTCTGGCTTCTAGAGGCCACCTGTATTCCTTGGCCTGTGGCCACTTCCTGCATCTTCAAAGCCAGCAAATAGTGTCTTCAAAATTTCTCTGACTCTGAACCTCTGCTTCCATTGTCACATCTCTTTCTCTGATTGACTCTCCTGCCTCCCTCTTATAAAAACCTTTGCTATTCCATTGAATAGATAGGTAATCTCTCCATCTCAAGATCCTTCACTTAATTACATCTGCAATGTTCCTTTTGCCATGGAAGGTAACATATTCACAGGTTCTGGGATTAGGGTGTGGACATCTATGGGGGCCAATATTCTGTCTACCACAGAGGGAACAACTGAGTGGTGTGAGATGAACATTTTGAATTACGTGTTTGTCAATCTGCTCTCCAAAGTGAACTGATTCTCTCTCCTACTAGTGGGGCATAAGCGTTCCTGTCACTCCCATTTTCACCAACACTTGCTATTATCTGACTTTCTAATTTTTGTCAATTGACGGTTACGAAATGACTGGGCTCTGATTGCTGTGTTCAAGAAAGAGACTGCCAATGGTGTCAAATGTGAAAAACAGGGGCCCCGGCAGTATGAATGTGGTTGATGACCTTGGCTAGAACAGTGCCTTTAAAGTGGTGAGAGGGGCCCGAAATCAGACCAAGTCAAGGAATAAGGAGGGTGAGGAAATGGACACAGGGAGAGCAGAGTATAGGGGTATGTCTCAGTCAGCTCCTGCTCAGTCAGCTCACAACATAATATCACAGACTGGGGGGGCTTCAACAGCAGACTTTTATCTCTCACAATTCTGGAAGCTGGGAAGACCAAGACCAAGGTGCCAGCAGATTCAGTTTCTGGTGAGAGCCCTCTCCCTGACCTGCAGACAGCTGCCCTATTGCTGGCCCTCACTTGGAGAAAGAACTCTGCTCTCTTTCTCTTCTTTTAAGGACACTAATGCCATCATGGGAGACATAATTTCTTGACTTTATCTAAATCTAATAACTTCCCAAAGGTCCCCCTTTCAAATACCATCATATTGGGGATTAGGGCTTCAAAATACGAATTTTGGGAGGACAGAAACATTCAGTCTGTAACAGGCTACTTTCAAAATATTGGGGGTGAGTGTGAAAGGGAGGTTTCAGTCTGAAGGCAGAAAAAGAGAGATATAAGTGATGGAGTAGAGCAAGGCATCTTGGAGGAGGCAGGTAAAGGTGAGACCCATAGAGAGGGCAGCTGGATTGACTTTGGAAGGAGGAGAAGCTGCCATTTCTGGAGGTGGGAGAGAAGGAAGGGCACTGAGACAGACACAGAGAAAATCCAAAGAGGTAAGGCAGAAAGTGGCAGGAGCTTCTCCCTGTGATGGGCAGTGGAGTTATCTACTAAGACAAGCAGGAGTGGGTATGAGGGTCTGAGGAGTTTGGTGAAGGTTTACAGAGGACATTGCTGTGGAATATTCAACAGGGTACTCACTCAGCTGAACAAAGTGGAATTGGTGACAAGGTGGGGACAAGCTGAGGCAGGGCCCTCCTGACAGGTCTTACCAGCATCTCTTAGGGTGAAGAAACCTGGAGCCCAGAGTGGGAGGGGCCAAAGAAGGGCCATGTGGGAGGACTGCCTAGGAGACCCCTGGAAGCTTAGTGGAAATGGTGGGTGCTGAGGAGGCAGAGCAGAATCAGGGAGATCATAGCCAGGAAATTGGGAGGTGAGCAGGAGCTCTTGATAATGCCCAGGGCCATGGGAGAGCAGAGACTGTGGGAGCCCAGAGGAGAGGGGCACACAACTCAGGGTAGGTGAAGAGGGCTTCCTGGAGGTGGTGGTGTTCCAGATGAGTCTTGAAGGGGAAAACCAAATTTCAGTTATCATAAAAATATGGAAGAAGTGTTAGTTTTACAACCTGTCAACAAGCCTGGCCTGCCCCACTCCATCCGTTTTGTCTCTCTTGCTCTGCCCAGTGTGCACTGGCTGGATTGGAAGAGTACTTGTTGGGCTCTTTTAGCCCCTATGTCTTGGCTTCTGGTTTTCTCTTTGGTTTTATCATTTTCTGCTTCAACTTCAGAACTCTTATTCATCCTTGAAAACCCAACTCAAATGTCACCTCCTGTGGTGAGCCTTTCTGATTGCCCTGGCAGTGTGGTGCTTTCCTAAGCAGTGTGGTGAAGTGGAACAAGCTCACTCATTACTGTTTGATTCAGACAAGTGACTTAATCTCTGAGTGTCTGTTTCCTGACAGTGGTACCGGCCAAGCCTAACTGTGAAGATAAGCTACATGACATCCTCTGGCATCACATGAGAATCCCACAGGAAGCCACAGTGTGATGATACCTGACATTCTGTCTTGCCCTAGAGTGAGTTGAGTGCCTAATTCCATGAGTTCCCTGATAGCAGACATAGTGCCCCCACAGCTCCTAGCCCAGTGCCCAGCACAGACGGGCATCATGTGCTCTGTGGATCCTGCACAGAAGGGAAGAACTGAGATTGCCTATCATTTACCTGTAATGTGACTTTGGAGAGATGACATCATCCTTATGAACCTGTTTCCTCATCTGTAAAACAACATATTAGGTATTCATTTACTACAAATAAGGCACTCAACACTCACTATCTCATCCTCACATTGTACATCATCACCCCGTTTTACAGAACAGAAAACTGAGCCTTGGGGAGGTGACTGACTTGTCCAAGTTAGCCGTAGGGCAGGAGTTCCTGGCGCCCAGCCAAACTCAGAAAATTGTTCCGCGAATCCAAGGGGGAAATGAGAAATAACCCTGCAAATTGTAAATGCCTGGGGTGGGAGAGTCCATGCCTGGGGGCGTGGTAAATGATGGCTGAGTGGAATGCAGAGAGAGGCGGCCTCAGATTATCCCGAACGCGGCAGGAGGATGGGTTTGCCCGCGCTACGCTGATGCCGGAGGCGCGGCGCCGCGCTCCTCTGCCTGGGTGGGTAGGGGTGCGGCTCGCCCCCTCCCCGCCCCACCCCCAGCCCCCACGCCGCGGCCCCTTTAAGAGAGGGCGAGGCGCCCTCTGGCGGCGGAGCGGGGCGCGCGGCCGAAGCCGGAGCCGGATCCCGGAGCCGGAGCCGGAGCGGAGCGGAGCCGGGGCGGAGCGGGCCGAGCGGGCCGAGCCAGCAGCCGAGCTGGGGGCGCGGGCGGGCGGCATGTACCGGGCCCGGGCGGCGCGGGCGGGGCCGGAGCCCGGCAGCCCGGGGCGCTTTGGGATCCTCAGCACCGGGCAGCTCCGGGACCTGCTTCAGGATGAGCCCAAGCTGGACCGGATCGTGCGGCTCAGCAGGAAGGTAGCGCGGGGGGTGCGGGCGGGGGGCGCGGGGGTCGGGCTGCGGCCTGCCGGACCTGCCGAGCGACCAAAGGGCCTCACGGACCGGGCCGCGGGGCCGCCGGTGGGCGCGGGAGCCTGGCACGTACGAGTGGGCCCCGCGGAGCCGCCCCCGGGGGAGGGGGCGCCCGGAGCCGGCCTGGGGAGGGTGGGGCGCCAGAGACCCAGGGAGGCACCCGTGCACCCCCGGGATGGCCGCGAGGCGTGTCCTACAGCGGATGCTCCGGGGAGGTGTGTTCCGGGGGGCAGGGTGGCTGTGTTGTGGGGGGCCCTACACCCACGTTCTGTAGGGCCGGAAAGGGGAGGCGCCTTCCATAGGGAGAACTAGGGGCCTGTTTCACACCTGGGGGTACCTTTGGGGGACAGCCCGCATTCCAGGGGTGCAAGAGGGGGCTTTGTGTCTTTCTTTGGGAGGGGTACTGAAAGCTGAGCTGTGTATTCCATAGGCCACCGTAAGAGAAAGTTGTATATTTCACAGGAGATAGGCCCAGGCTGGTTGGCTGTGGGGGCCAGAAAGGGAAAGTGTGTGTTGAAGGGAGGCAGAGAGGGGCATGTGCATCGTACAGGGGACAGATGGAGGGTAGTGTGTTTTCCAGGGGCTGGGAGAGGAGGCTGGGCGCTCCTGGAAACAAGGAAAAAGCATTCTCCAGAGCCAGGAAAGAAAGGGGGGTCTGCTTTCTGCAATAGAAGGAAAGCTGGGAGCAGGTGCTAGGGGATTGGGGAGGAAAAGGGGGTGTGTATTGCTTGGGGGTGTGGGGATTCCACTGGAGGGCAGAAGAAGGGGTGTGAGGGGAAGAGAGGGTGGCTTGAGGGGGTACTATGCAGGGACAGGGAGAAGACCACTCTGGAGAGTCAGAGCAGGGGTGGGAGTGTTTTCCGCACAAACACCTGAGGAGGAAGCAGACAAAGGCCTGGAATGAGAGGGAAGCTGCCCATGCATGGAAAATGGGACAGAGGAGGGAGGGGGACTCCTCAGGGACCTGAGCAGACATATTAATTGAAAAATTAAAAATTAACTAACATTTGTAGAGGCCTTCATAGTTTTCCTCACTTCAGTCTCACCGTAGCCCTATAAGGTGGCCCTTTTTAGCTCACTTTGTAGAACAGGAAACTGAGGCCCAGAGAGGAAACTCAAGGCAAAACCCTGTCTGGGCCTCTTGCAGTCCCTCCACCTGTTGACTTGCATCCTGAGACAGGTGCCCTCGCCTGGCCCGTGGGCACTGTCACCCAGGGTGGCGGTAGGTGGACATGGACAGACTCCCTGAGTATACCTCTTGGCTCTTCTCTGGTCGCAGTTCCAGGGCCTGCAGCTGGAGCGAGAAGCATGTCTGGCCTCCAACTACGCGCTAGCCAAGGAGAACCTGGCATTGCGGCCTCGTCTGGAGATGGGTCGGGCCGCCCTGGCCATCAAGTACCAGGAACTTCGAGAGGTGGCCGAGAGCTGTGCAGACAAGCTGCAGCGACTGGGTGAGGGGAAGCTGAGAGAACCGCCTGGGGTGGGGGGCAGTTGGCAATCTGGCTGGTTGGCTTTGGGAAGTGTAGGCGCCGAGGGGTGGGAATTGGGCAGACCTATTCCCGGGTCATGTTTGAAGGGTACTCTTGGAAAATGGAGTTGGGGAAGTGAGCAGTTGGTGAGCAGAGCTGGGTTGGAGAGGCCAGAGGGGGTGCCCTGGGCAGTGGGAAAAAAGGGAGCCTAATACCCAAAGGCCTGGGGTGCTCTAGGAGACAAAGCTTCCTCTTTTGCGCTAAGACTGGGGGGAGAATCTTGGGGGAAGGTGCACAAACTGATCACATGGGCATTGTGTACAGGTCCCAGAGGGGGGAAGGGAAGCACAGAATCACACACAGGATCAGTGAGAGTCAGGATTGGGCCCTGGGGCTCTGGCCTGTCTGTCTTGGGTGACAGGCCCTGAGGGCAGGGGCTATTCACTCTGTCCCTCTGTGGCCCTCAGAGGAAAGCATGCATCGCTGGAGCCCCCACTGTGCACTCGGATGGCTGCAGGCTGAGCTGGAAGAGGCTGAGCAGGAGGCTGAGGTGAGGGGGAAGGCGACTGGGCCTGGGGACAGGTAGGGAGACCTAGCCTACCATCCCCCCACTTCATTCTTACATTGCAGGCTTGAGAGCTCCTCCTCCAGGAAGTCTGTCCTGAGTGCCCCCAGGAGAGCCCACCACATTGCTGTCCTCACTGTACAGCAGGGCTCCTTCTTCCCACTCTCACATCCCCAGCCCCCCTCCTCCACCCACCCACCCACCCCCAGCTCCCCTGTGAATGTCTCAGGGCAGCGTAGGCTGGGTCTACTGAGGAGCTGGGACAGACTTGTCAGTGCTGGGCTGGGAGTGCAGTGCTCAGCGAGTCAATGGAGGTGGGGAAGGAGGGGCCCTGGCCTCCATGAGAGATACCTAGTCTACCCCAAGTGTGTCCCCATCTCTGTACTGCCTCATCTCTAAGGAAATCAAGGCTTGAGAGTAGAGGACATTTGTCTGCAGTCGCTCAGCAAGTCAGAGGCAGGCCCAGGCTGGAACTCAGGTGGCCCGTCCCCCAGCTGTGGTCAACATTGGAAGGGATTCAGGGTGAGAGGGAGAGGACCAGTCAGTCCTCAGTCTTTGGTTGTGCTCCTCGCAAATTGTCCTTACCTCCTGTCCCAGGAGCAGATGGAGCAGCTGCTGCTGGGGGAGCAGAGCCTGGAGGCTTTCCTGCCCGCCTTCCAGCGAGGCCGAGCCCTGGCCCACCTGAGGCGGACCCAGGCCGAGAAGCTGCAGGAGCTGCTGCGGCGCCGGGAGCGGTCTGCCCAGCCAGCCCCCACTGCTGCTGCGGATCCCCCCAAACCCTTCCCTGCTGCAGCTGTCCTGCCCACCGGGGCCGCCCGGGGGCCACCAGCAGTGCCCCGGAGCCTGCCCCCCTTGGACTCCCGCCCAGTGCCCCCGCTGAAGGGCTCCCCCGGGTGCCCCCTTGGCCCAGCCCCTCTGCTGAGCCCTCGGCCCTCGCAGCCAGAGCCCCCCCACCGGTAGGATCCAGGGTATGGCCCCCACAATGGGGGCCCAGACAAACTTGATGCGTGGCTCCTCCTCCTCCCCAACTGCCTGGGTGGGGGGAGGGGCAGGCCCCTCCCCCTGGCCTCAGGTAGGCCCTGGCCCTGGAGGCTGAGCTGGGGAGGAGAGTCACCTAGAAGATGCCCTGAGAGAGGGCTGAGGGTGGGGTGGGCAGGGTGTTATGCCTCTGGCGCTGAGGAAACTCTGCCTTTTTTTGTCCCCAGTTGGGGCCTCCCGGGTGATGGGCAAGCCCCAGTGAAAGAACTTGACTCCTGGGGACCTGGGAAGGTGCCCACTTCCACCAAGGGGCCCTGCCACTCCACTGGACTTGCACAATGCCAGGCTGACAGGAGTGTTGTCCATCATGTCCTGAGCCTACCTTTCCCCCAGTCTTGGGGCCCACCACCTAGGAGCCAGGTGGTCAGGCCCCAGCTGCAGGGTCAGGGACATCATGGCCCTGGGGCTTTATGTGCCCCACTTATGCTCCAGAACCTGGGGCAAGGTAGGCCAGGGGCTTCCGACCTGCACACGTGAGAGTGGGCCATCCCCAGGAAAGACCATTCTGTATTTTTCTGTCCCGTCTCCTTAGAATGGAACCTTTTTGAGGGCAGGTCCTTGTCTTTGTATGTTCTGTCCCCAGCCCCGCCTCCCAGGGGCCGTCAATAAATGTGATGATGAGGATGACGATGCTGCCTGACTCCTCTCTGCTCCCTCAACCAGCCACTCTGCTGTTGCAGCTGCAACATCGCAGCTCCTGCGCTTCCTACAATTGATGCCCTTCCTTCCTCTCTGCCCATCCAAAGCCCAGCTGTCCTTCATGTTCAGCACTGCTCCTGCCTCTTCCATGAAGCCTTCTCTGATTTCCAACCCATGGGAGCCTTTCCTCTTAACTCCCCAGCACTTCTGGCCAGCACTCTGCTTCCTCACTGTTTTCCAAGTGCCTCATATGTATGTACCTTTTCCTGGGTTGCCTGTAAGCCCAGTCAGGATGGTACCTGCTCCTTCTCTGGCCTGCCAAATGACCACCCCACTGAATGATGGAGGGGGTTCTATAGTGTTGAAAGGATCTATCTTCAGCTAGGGTAAACACGAGGTGGCCAGCGTGGCTGATGAGTGTGGGACAAGGTGGGAGAGCAGGAACATGCCCTGAGTCAGCTTAGGTCAAGTCTGATGAGATGAAGCTTGGCAGGGAGGCATGAAGATCTTGCAAATGAGTGGGGACAGTCAGAGTGCTGTAGAAGCTAATGTGACCTTGGTCTACATTAATAGGAATACAACCATTTAGAAAGGGGGATTTTCATTGAAATTTTACACTGTAAGAGGGATCCCCCAAAATAGCACCTTTGGAGTAAACACGGTAAGAGGATTGAGACTAAGTCCCAGGTTGGAAGAGTTGAGGGATCTGTTTGAGATACATGTGATGTTTAGCCTTTGAATCTCCAAAGGACCGCTCCTTGTAGAGCCAGAAGTCAGAGGCAAGACCAATGGGTGGAAACCACAGGGAGCCAGATTTTGGCTCAGAATGAGACTGTCAGGGCTGCTACTGGAGGTAGATGGTCCCCATCCCTAAAGTTGAGTGAGCAGCGCCTGAGTGACTGGATGGGATCTTTAGAGATTTAGGCAGTAGTTGAAGGGACTGGCCCATTTGAGCTTTGAGGGCCCTTCAAGTCCAAACAGATTTGCCACGTAGGGGCGCAAAGCACTGCTAGTGCCCAGTTGAGAACCTCCATCCCACCTGGCCTTGGTTCTCCTCCCCTCACTGCTAGCACTCGAGCTGCTGGAGGCGGAGGGACACCGGAACCGCAGGGTGCTGGCCTGAGGTGACAGAAGACAGTGGTTCTGGGAGAGCTTCCCAATTCTAAGCCCAGCCTGAGGGTAGGCTGGGCCCCTCTTGCCATGGCCTCCCATTCCTGATCCAGGCTTCCAGGCAGTTTTTTGTTTGTAACTAAATGAAAAAAAGGGGCTAAGGCTGCGCATGTCTGAGCCTTCCTCCACTATCATGCACTGGGGAGCAGCCTCCAGAAGGCAGAGAAGTTCAGCCTCCCCTCCCCAGGGCAGGTAAGGAAAGAAAAACCCAGGTAATGGAGGGACAGGGAGAGGAGAAGAGCGTTAGCATGGAACTGGATGGGGGTCCTTCAGAAATCCTTCCACACCTCACTGCCCTCAGAGAGCTGACTGAGGAGGTTCAGACTGAGTACTGAGGTTCCTCAGTGTGCAGCTCCAGCCTGAAAAAGACCAAGGCCGGGCGGACACCACCAGAGGAGAGCGCCTAGTTCTGGCCCATGGAAAGGCTGAGAATTGGATGGCTAATAAACTTTATTAACTCCCCCTACTTGAAGGTACATGGAATGATCCGGAAGGTTCCCAGGCAGGACTCTCTTCCTGCTTGAAACCTTTTGGAATTCTTTTTCCAAGTTCTAGGGCCCCAGGGAATGTTTCTGGCTGTGATCCTCTGTGAGAACAAACTTGAGTCTACATCAAGAAGCCCGTGAGAAAGGTTTTGGCTTTTACAAATCACAACCGGAAAGTTGCCCAAGTGACAAACTCCCATCCTTTTTGGAGAAAAACAGAGGGCCTGTCCCTTAAGAAAGTCTGTTATGCGAACTTCCTTACTTAGGAATCACTAGCTTCTGTATATTTTCCTAAACTTCTCCCCGTTTTCCAAATATGAGACATAGTAACATTAAATTTTTTTTCGTTTTCTTTTGCCAATCAAGGCTTGCTAACCTAAGCAGGCCTGAACCAGAGTGGGTTCCCTTCATTACCACTAAATTGTGTGATCACTGCAAAGCCATGGCTAAGAACTTGCCCCTGATCTCCAAGTCTAGAGAGAATCCATCAAATGGTTTCCAAGAGACCAAGTTGGACTAGCTCTGGGTTTATCCCAATTTATACAAGGATTTCACACAAAAGATTGAGTGTAGGAATTGGTGTTACTGTAGCAGAGTACCTCTGGCTTTGGCCAGGACCTTGCCACTACTGTAGATGTCTCCAAAGATTCTTTTCCACAATGAAAATAAGATTCACACTTTACCTCCCTGCATAAAGTATGGACTCTTAGATATGATGTAACCTAGGGGTCTGCAAACTCAAACCCCTGTGGGACCAGGAAGATCACAGGTGCGAAGCAGTCCATTTCCACAAACAAATACACCCTCCCATTTCTCCAGAAATGCATGATCCTTTTAACAATTTTCCCTCTTGCTAGACATGGATAGAGGCATATTTCTCTCACAGTGGTCCAAGTGTGTGCATGCAGGCCTTTGACGCTTCCTGTTGGTGGGAGAGTAGTGAAATGGGGAGAGATGTCCTATAGAAAAGGCAGGCATGTTACAGCTTCTGCCAGGCAGTAATATAGTTACCAAAGTGAACTCAGTGGCTATGCTGCTCATTTTTTGAAATATCAGAAATCTGTATTTTTATGCAGTCTCCAAAATTATGAATGTTGACTAGTTATTTTAAGACACTGCCAGCCACAGCCAAAGTGTGTGCAGGTTGGCTGTGGTCTGTGAACCATGAATCTTGGTCTGTTCTTGGTCTTCCTTTGTCTCGTAGCAGTCCCCTCCCAGAACTGAGAGTGTGAACCCTGAAGAGGCAAAGGCATGACGGTAGGGCCGACCCACCTCATGACCAGTGACAGGACTCCAGGTCTGGACCGGCACAAGAGGGTGGTGTGATGGCTAGATCCAGCGACATTATGACCTCAGGACACATGGTGAAGGTGAACTCTCTGCACTGACTTCTTGGGGATGAGAGCACTGAGTGTTCTTAGCATACGCAAGTTCACGAGGTCCAGACTCAGGTCTCACTATCATCCTAACACACTAACAGGGACATTCAGCTGCTTTGCACAGACCCTGTGGCTGCCAGGGCCACAAGCTGGGCCTGAGAGCAGGTGAGGCTGGCCTCCTATGATCCTGCTCATAGGCAGGTGGCAGTGTGACCTCATCACAGGGCTGAGGAACTGAGGGGAGACAAAGGCCAGGAGAGCGCCCACTTTTCTAGTGCACCGCATTCAAGAGAGTAAATTGAAGTAGCACCACCACTTACCTGCTGTCCCTTCTCTCAGCCTCTCTTCATGAGGTATGTGACCTTCCAGGAAGCCCAAAAGTCTAAGACATAGTCTCCCACTCACTATTTTCCCAAGAGTGAGTGTGGTGGCCACTGGCTTGGGCTTCACCCTTGGTACCTCAGCCTCAGGCTGTGGATATAAGGTTAATGACCAAATGGACAACTCATTGGCCTAAAGCAGGCTACTCTTATCTGTTCTGGCTCATGCTGGAACCACTCCAGCGGGCAAGTTACATCCTGTGAACAAAATGCCAGAACCTCAGAAGGAAGCAAGAAATTCTACTCTCTCAGCACTGGGATCTAAGGATTTCACCCAGCAAGAAAAAAAAAAAAAGAGGGGGAGCAACAAAGGGAAAAGCAGTTTGGCTCAGGAGAAATCAGGTCTTGATGAAGACCAAAGACAGTATCATGAACGCCTGGACATGTACACCTGTGACCCTGTCTTCTTGTCTGTCTCCCCAGTTAGGACCTGTGTATGCTGCTCCCTCAGCCTTGTACTGCACCCCCATCCTCGCCCCAGTGAGCAAAGCCTGGGGCAGGCTGGGTTCCTCTTGTCCATCTCCTGTCAAAACGGGACTAAAGCTGAGCACGTCAGAGCCTTCCTCCACTATCAGAAACTGGGGAACGGCCCCAGAAGGCAGGGATTAATGTCTACTGCCTGGTTCAGCCTCTCCTTCCCAGGGTAGGAAGGGAGAAATGTTACCATGGGGACCAGTTTTGTGTGCTTTTTTTGGGGGGTATCCTTCAAAACCTCCCAACATATCCCCCCCCTTCCATAAAGAGCCCAGACTCAATTTAGGGAAGGTAGGGAGTGGAGTCTCTCAGAGCAGACAGAATGGCACTAAACGGCAGAGCGGGCCTAGTTCTAGGTCTCAGGAGAAGCTGAGTTAGCTGGTTAACAAACATTATTTACTACCTTGTTTGGAGTTGCATGGAATGTTCTAGAATGTTCCCAAAATTTCACATTTTGGACCCCCCCCCCCCAAAAAAAAGAAAAAAACCCTTCTGGAACTTTCTGTTTCCATGTTCTGGGGCCCCACAAAATGTTCTTGGCTGTGATCTTCATAGAGAGAAGACAAACTTGATAGGTCTATGTCAAGGAGCCCATGCAAAACGTCTCAGCTATTACTAACCACTAGTGCTTTTACAAACAAAACCCAAAAGAACCCCAACCCATTTTGACAAAACTCTGATAGACTCTTGCCCCAAGGACACTCTGTTATGCTCCAACTCCTTGGTTTAGAACCACTAGTTTCTGTACATTTTACTAAGCTTCACTTCCTGCAGTTTATATTTCAAAAAGAACAGACCTTTCCTGTTGTTTTTCAAATATAAAACATAATAACATTAAGTGTTCTTTTTCAAACTACCTATGCCTCACCCCCCAAAATCAAGGCTGAACAGACAGAGCTGTCTTGAATCAGGGTGGGCTCAAATCTTTACTACTGAATCATGTGGTCACTGCAAAGACACGCCTGAGAGCTTGACCCAACCTCCAAGGCTAGAGAGAATCCAACCGTTTCCAAGAGACCAAATTAAACTAGCTATGGGTTTATCCCTTGGTTGAGAATCACTAGTTTCTGTACATTTTACAAAGCTTCACTTCCTGTAGTTTACCTTTCAAAAAGAACAGACTGTCCCTTTTGTTGTTCAAATATGAAACATAACATTAAATGTTCTTTTTCAAAGTACATATGCCCGCCATCCTGCACCCACAATCAAGGCTCAGAGTACAGCTGTCCTGAACCAGGGTGGGCTCAAATCTTTTTTTTTTTTCGTTTCTTCCACCTCCCCCTCCCACTGCAGTTCAAGCGGTTGTTTCTCTGTCTAGTTGTGTAGGACACAACTCCCTGGCCCATGCTGGGATTATGAGCCTTGCGCTCTCCCTGCCCCCTCCCCCCCAGGGCAGCCAGTCACCAGTCATTGGTCAGCCATTCACAGCAGCTCTTGCCGGCTGCCGGCCACTCACACTAGCTGCCGGCCACTCACGCTGGCCACCAGCTGCTCCTGGCAGCACACAGCAGCCTGTGGCAGCTCAAGCCAACGTTCGGCTGCTCATGGCAGCCCAGATCGAGAGAGAGCTGTTGTTCAGTCTTAGCTGTAGAGGGTGTAGTTCACGAGCCCATGTGGGAATTGAACCGGCAACCTCGGCGTTAGGAGCACGGCGCTCCAACCACCCGAGCCACTGGGCCGGCCCCGGGCTCAAATCTTTACTACTGAATTCTGTGGTCACTGCAAATCCATGACTAAGAGTTTGCCCCCGACCTCCAAGGCTAGAAAGAATCAAATGATTTCCAAGAGACCAAGTTGAACTAGCTGTGGATTTATCCCAATTTATACAAGGATTTCACACAAGAGTGTGAATGCAGGAATTGGTATTAATGTACCAAAGCATGTCCGGCTTTGTTTAGCCTCTACTTAGACCTGCACCCTTCTCGTACATTTCTTGGAAAGGTTCTCCTATCCCATAGCTTTACACTCAGCTCCAGTACACAAATGCTCGAGCACCTATTATTGCACAGCCACTCACTCCCCAGGTGCAGTGATTCAGGGTTAAGAGACTCTGACTACCGCTCCAGCCAAGTGATGACTGACCAACTGCTTAGCACAAACTACAAACAGAAAAAAAGAAAAAGCTTCAGCCAGCTCTGAACAAGAACCGACTTTCCACCACCTTCTCCTGTCCCTCAGTAGTCCCACCAACTTCAAATCCCGCACAGCCTCAAGCAGCCACGGTTCAAGGACTTGGCTTGTGGGGCCTGAAATAAGCACTGCGAGCTAAACAGGATGGGTCACACCGAGGACTAAAACTCCCAATTTGTTGTACTATTTCTGGGAGGGGATGGGCTTGCAGTTAGCAACGGGGCTAGCTGGTAAAGGGATGACCAGGTGACAGGCACACTGTCCCAAGGATAAACTTGACTCTACTAGCATGCTTTAACCACTAAGCCCATTAGAACTATGGATAATAAAATGTAACAGATCTTGAGAACAAATGATTTGCTCTCTGCTGTCATGCCCACGAAGTAACTTCTCTAAGGTCATTCGTTAGATAAGTACGGGCACAGGAACACTCACTCCTTATGCTCAGTGACCTTGCTTTCCCACTCCCACACGCCACCAACAGAAGTGACAGTGGGGTTTGGGGCTGACCATAGAAGAACGGCAAGGTTTGCACGTATCACATTCCTAGCTGGCATCGGATCTCACCTGTGGCTTGGGTAACTCACTGAAAGACAAGGTTCTTACAAGCCCAGAATTTTTTTGGCAGCCAACAATTGGTCACACTGCATGCATGTTTCAAGGTTACAGAGGAGCCCCGTGGTACAAACATGGGGCAGGAGCAGACAATTCTTGCTCAGAGCTTTACCGTAAAGCCAAAGCAAGTGTTCCAGAAGTTGGCAATATCAGGAAGGAAACCTCTGAAAGCAGGCACCCAAAGGACTGCTGAATACCCTTCACTCTCGAACTTTCAGGGCTCTTCATTTTGGGGCCTCTTTCTTGGGCATCGAAAAGCCTCCTTTTCTGGACCGTAGGGGTAGGGACGCGCAGGTCATCGGCTAAGCTGGGCGGGTGGGTTAGAAGGAGAGGGCGGTTCCTTCGGACCCCAGCAGAGAGGTAGACTATGGAAGGCGAAGGGTTCAAGACTGGAAAGGCCATTTTCTGAGGGCTGACTGGGGGCTGTTCCCCTTCCCTCCTCTCTCCAATTAAAACCGCAAGGTCATGATGATGAAGACTGTGAGGAGAAGCAAGACGAAAGTCGTGTCTCGGATCTCGTCCCAGCGGAAGCCTTTATTAGCCCGGTCCTCCTGCTGCTTGCGAAGGGCCTCACGCCGGGCCCTCAGACGCCGTTCACGCTCTAGCTGTTCTCCGTAGTGCGCCTGATAGAAGGCGTCAAAGTTGAACATGGTGCGGTTGGCTCCCGGCGCGGCCTGACCACTGTGGTGGGTCCGAGAGGAGGGCGGTGGGGCGCGGGGCGAGCCCGGGTCCGCTGCGGACATCTTGGAGGGCCGGACGCCAGGTCCGCGCAGGTCTACGTCGCTGAGCAGGCCCCGGTCATACTTGCGGCGCAGGGTGGCACTGCCCAGCACCACGTATGCCTGGGAGATACGCGTAAAGCGCTCGGCAGCCTCGGCACTCCCCGAATTGCGGTCCGGGTGGTAGAGGAAACTCTGCCGGTAATAGGCCGCCTTGATTTGCGCCTGCGTGGCGGTGGAAGGGACGCCGAGGACTTCATAGAGCGCCGTGCGCGAGTACGGGCCGTCGCCCCGGGAATAAGTCCTCGCTTCCAGGCCCAGGCCCGATACCCGGTTTTGTGGAGGTCCCCGGACCTGCCACAACCTCCACAGAACCAACCACGGCCACCTCAGGTTGCGCTTGGCTGCCATCTTGGAAGGGTCTGGCGGGCGGTGCTAAGATAAACTGGCCAATAGGAGGCGTGCGTTTTTCTCAGCATGTCGGCCCTGTAGCCAATCGAGTAAAAAAGAAGGCGGAGAGGGGAGTGGAGCATGCGTATTGCGAGGCGGGCGCAGGACAGATGATATAAAAGCCGGCTCGGAGCGGGTTCCCCCCCCCCCCCCTTCCCCAGCACTAGTTGTACCGCTGGGGCGTGAGTATGTCGTGTCGCCGAGGCAGGCCGGAGCTCGGCGGGCCCCCGGAGCTGGTGAGGCCTGTGGTCCGCGGGCACCTCTTTCTCCTCTAGGTTCTCTGCGTCCTGGTTTCTTCCCCTACTCCCCTTTTCTCTTTCTTTTTCCCGCAGTATTACGACCAGAATGAAGCCCGGAAATACGTGCGCAAGTAAGGGAGCCTGGATGTTGCGCGGCGTTGGTGGTCGGTCGGGAACCCGCATGTTGCCCTGATTTGGGGCCTTGCTTTAAAAGCACGCAGAATTTGTGGGGGAAGGAAGGGATCTGGGTTGATACCATTCTTTTATAATGGCAGAGTCAATTTTAGTGTAATCTCTGAACCATATGGGCCTCAATTACCTGGGCATTGTGATGGGCGTGATCGTGCCTTTTTCTAGGTTGTTTTCAAAGTTACTAACGTGACAACTCGTTTTAAGCCTGTGGTAAAATAGGTAGAGGACAGTGGCTACGTGGAGGGGGTTAGTGCTGTTGGGAGGAAGGAGATAATATTCATTGAATGTTTTTTATGTGCCTCTCTTTATGTTATCTCACTAAATCCTCATGACAACTGTTGGTGTAATATCTGAATTTCATAGAGGGTAGATATTTGTTACACAAAGTCATTTGACAAGTGAAGGGTAGAGCAGGGACTTCCAGACCTACCTTTCTGATGCACTGTCCTGAATAAAATTCTACAGATACTCTATCTTGGGAAAACCCTATGTACTATATAGGCCCGTTTTGTTCAATATGATAACCAGTAGCCATCAGCCTCCTATCAAACATGTCTAGTCTGAATTAGTTAGGATGAAGAAAATGTAAAATATTTTATTGATAATTTTTTATGTTGATTATGTGTTGAAATAGTTTGAGCATATTGGGTTAAGTAAAATATATTAGGTACATTGGTGGGGTTAACTATTAAAGTTAATTTTACATATTTCATTTTAACTGTGGCTACTAGAAAGTCTTATGGCTTGCATTATATTTCTCATGGACAGCACTGTTAATAGGTTTTGTTGTGCATTGTTGATCTTTATATATGAGAGTAACTGGTGGGTAATTCTTCCAGAAAACATGTTCTTATGTAATGCAACATCAAAGCCTGATAGATTTGAAAATACCCAGTGGTTGGTCATTAGCTAAGTGATTTGTTCTCTTCATATTAGCTTTGCGTCTGGTAGTTATAACTTGTGTCACAACAAAATAACATGTTACTGTATTACATGGACATTTGGGGTCACCTTTAAATAGTTTTAGTTGAGTTTGTTGACCAGGAAAGAGTACTTTGTTCTTTTTCTTTGGCTGTTTTTGGTCTGGGTGCAGTTTTAACCCAGAACATTACCACTTACTTGTGTTTCTGCCTTCACAGCTCTCGGATGATTGATATCCAGACCAAGATGGCTGGCCGAGCGTTGGAGCTCCTTGATCTGCCTGAGGATCAGCCCTGCTACCTGTTGGATATTGGGTGAGATTCTGGGTCCCAGTTCATATTGTCCAGGTCGTGGGGCATTGTTGCTACTCACACGGTTGCATTCCTGTTTGATTGTATCTTCCAGCTGCGGTACTGGGCTGAGTGGAGATTATCTCTCGGAAGAGGGGCACTATTGGGTGGGCATTGACATCAGCCCTGCCATGCTGGGTAAGTATGTCTCGTTTAGCGCTGGGATGGACTACCCTCCTGAGTATGGAGCAGCTGTACATATTGTCTGTTTCCCTCACGTACTCTTCTCTAATGTAGACGCAGCCTTGGACAGAGACACGGAGGGAGACCTGCTTCTGGGGGATATGGGCCAGGGCATCCCTTTCAAACCAGGCTCCTTTGATGGTTGTATCAGGTCAGAATCTTCCATGTTCTGCTTTTAGTCCTGCAGGCCAGTGCTTCCCATACCTGGCTGTGCAGCAGAGTCTCACAGGATACTTAAAAATACACATACTGTGGAATTTTTAGATTCATAAGGTCAGAGCAAGGCCCAAAAATACGTGTTTTTTAATGTTTCGAAACTATTTATTCCTGTGATTATCTTACATTGCCAGGTTCAGGCACCACTGGTACAGATTCTCTGTCTGCTTTGAGTGTGTGTGGTAGGGGAGGAGTGGTTTTCTGAGCCACTAGGAGCCATCTTGCCTCCTTTTGGAGGAACTGTAGTGAAGAGTGGCCTAGACTGCTCCAGTCTCTTCAGCAGCTTGGGAGTCTTTTCTGGAGTATCAGGGTCAGGTTTTGAGCACGTACATAGTACTTTGATAGTGGATCTTAGACCATTGAAGCTACTGTTAGAAACATGATGTTGTTCTTTGTTCTCTATGGTGGGAGTTGCATAGTGTTTCCTGTAGTATTTTGTTAATGAAGTGGAGGTACGGAATAGGAGAGGAAGTCATAGTTTGATCATTTTGTGGCAGGGAGCCCTCCTTCTGTGAGCAGTAGGAATGCAGTGCAGGGAGAAATTTGGATTTGAAGATTTTCTTCTAAGATAAGAGATTAGCTTACATCTGGGAACAAGATTGGGGGGAAAAAAACATTTCAAGGATAGCAGTTGCTTTTTGGTAATGATTGGGTGAGATGTTCTAAGCTGCAGAAAATCAAAGGCCAGTGGCATGGTCTGTATGTTTTATTAGTAAATGGTCATTTTTAGTTTGTTTTTAAGAGACGAGATGTTAAGGTAAGCTTTTTCTTTTTTTTTTTTTAACATTTATTAAATGTAAGACATTATGTATAGTGTGCTATGGAGTTTGTGGAACTAAAATACAGCCCCTGCTTTTAATACTCTGCATGGTTTATTAGGCGCTATGAGACATGGAGCAGGTTAAACGTGAGGCTTAGTCTGGGGTGTGCCGTAGGGAGTCATGGAACCCACCAGAGTTGTGAAGAGAGAAGCAAGAGAGCAGAGGAAAACCTTGAGAAAAGAGGGCTGGGGTTGGGCCTCCAAGGCTGGGAGGAATTTGGATAGTCAGGGAGAGGTTTTCTGAGTGAGGCAATAGTGTGAGCGAAGGCTTGGAAGTGGGTGGGGAGAGGAACCTGATAGATCGTAGGGATGGATGAGAGATTTCATGGAAGTTGAGATTGTGTGGGGTTGGGTCCTAGAGAGCTTTTAACTCCATTCTGAAAAGTTTGGGCTTTATTCAGTAGTTGATGGGAACTGGGGAGTAACAAGATCAGATCTGTGTTTTAAGAGGATTATTTAAGAGAAGAAGAGAGGTGAGATAAGTTAGGTTGTTGAAACAATTGAGACGGTAATAAGTGCTGACGTAGGAGAGTGGTTGAGGGAAGGAAAAGCTGGGCGAGGCAGTGGGACAAACCAGCAGGGTTTGGGGTTCTGTGGGGGGGTGTGCACAGGACTGAGGAAGGGAATGCCACAAAGGAGGGCGTAGTAGCTGCTCGAGGTATTAAATCGGGGGATTGTGCAGACACTTACCAGGTACAGTTGAAGGAACTGATTTTGGAGGAGAGTGAATGGATGGCTTTGTATAAATACTGTAAAGCATGTGGGTTGGGTGGGTGGCAGAGAGAGTTGATATAGTGAGTAATTTTGAACTTGAGATGCTTGTGGAAGCAAGGTTAAGAAAATGTTTCTTTGGACTGCCTGCGAGGCAGTTCATGCTGACCTTCTGCACCCCGTTAGTTCCCGTGTTGTAGTGTAGTGACC
Source organism: Rhinolophus sinicus (assembly GCF_057876585.1). Classification (NCBI taxonomy): domain Eukaryota; kingdom Metazoa; phylum Chordata; class Mammalia; order Chiroptera; family Rhinolophidae; genus Rhinolophus; species Rhinolophus sinicus. The sequence continues at coordinate 93,274,131 of NC_142503.1, forward strand.
TGGAGTGGGCCTGCACGTGCCAAGAAAGGGAGTGGTGGGCAGGAGGGTTTTACCTGGAGATCGAGGATGTGTGGTGTTTGTCCTGAAGAGGCGGGGGAGCAATGTGTGCCAGTCCCTTTCCTGACTAGGTCCCTTCCTTTTTTTAGCATTTCTGCTGTTCAGTGGCTGTGTAATGCCAACAAGAAGTCTGACATCCCTGCCAAGCGCTTGTACTGCTTCTTTTCTTCTCTTTATTCCGTGCTGGTGAGTATGAGCTCTCACCTGGGCTGGCTGCCTAGCCCTGCCTTGTCCTGCAGGTGGGGTGATAAAGTAGAGGCATCCCATGGCAAGGCCATTCAGATGGGACTGCATGGCGTGGCAGGACCTTATTGTGCTTCCTTCTGTCCAGGGTCTCAGCCTAAACACATCTCAGGGGGCTGATACAACCTAATGAAATGCAGGAAACGCTGATGTCAAAGTCTAAGACCGATTATAATTCCTGTGTCACTGCTGAATTGTAGTCAGAAGTTGATTTGGGGACATAGACTTCACAGAGTGTGGGGACGTCATGTCAGGCCACACCGAGCTCACCTTCCGGAGTCCCACATCCTCTGACTCCCACCCCTCCCTTCCACTGCTGATGCTCACGTGGGGAGCAGGGTGGTTATTTACCTCTGAGAGAGCCTTTATTTATAACTGGTGGTGGTGATTTCCATTGTTTACTAGGATTAGATGATAGTTTGAGATTGTAAGCCCTAAAAATGAGTTCTTTTATGTTTCTGAAGGATCCAGGAGTTTCTTGGTCTCTCTGGTGTCCCTACCTCAGCCCTGGCTTTCCCAGGGTGGGTTGTTCCTGCAGATGGCAGGCTGTTCTTGTATATCATGTGGTTTCCGTCCTGTTCACACACTAGGGTTAATCCTGAAATTCTGAGGGTGTCGGCCTCTGGGCTGAGACGTCTTCCTGCGTAGCTTTCAATAACCAGCTCCCTGCTATATTCAGGTCTCTGCTCAAGTGGTCCTCTGAGAGAGGCCTTCCTTGAACCTAAAGGAAACTCAATAGTCTTCGGTCACTCACCATCCTTTTTCCTAATTTCTTTTTCTTTTTGGCACTTAATCATTACTTCCTGTAAATTAGATGCTTCCCCCACTAAAATGTGAGCTTCAAAAGTTCAGAGGCTGTGTCTTTTGTTTGTGGCTGTATACCCAGCCCTAAGAACAGTGCCTTGTACATAATGGAACTTGGTCAATATTTATTGAATGAGGAGGAGAGTGTCTGGGTCCTGACCCATGGGGTATTTGTAAGACAGTGATGTCTCTGCTTCTTGCAGGTCCGTGGAGCCCGCGCTGTTCTGCAGCTGTACCCTGAGAACTCAGAGCAGGTGAGCTCTTGGCTACTGAAGGTGCAGGGAGGGGTTGTCCAGAACAGGTAAACTCCCCATGTCCTGCACCTCACTCACCTGCCCTCCTGCTGTTGGGAGATGACAGAACAAGGAACTGAAGGCTGGTTGGTAGGAAAAGGGAGGAATGAGAACCCAAGAGTGGTCCCTGTGGCCCCTGATGGCATGTTTTATGACCTGATGTCCTAAGGAAGAACGGCGGTATCTGCTGGGATGGGATAGGGCATTATCATCTCTTGACAGATAAGATGGTATCACAGGTAGTGTGATATGTTACTGGTTTCCATACCACCTCAGCAGTTGTCTGTTCTGTGGAGTGTCATGCAATAGGAAGGAAGAGGTAGGAGGTGCAGACTCTGAGAGACACACGATGAGCTGTTCCTGACTCACACCATGAATGAGTGTCTCCCAATTGGTGGTCGATCATTTTCTGAGACTGGAATGGAGAGATGGGTCCCTGGGCTAGAATTGCTTGTTCTCTAATTCCACCGAGGCAGGTGTATGCCATGGCTGGTTCTAGCCTGCACGTTCCTCTATGTGGCTTTGGGGCACTCAGTTGGGAACAATCTGATAAAGAAGACCTTCAGTTCTCCCAGGCAAAGCCTATCCTGGGTCCAGACTGGCTTCTTAACGGGAATGAAGGAAGCGTGTGCTCCAGTGGCCTCCCTGCATGACTCACCGCTCTTCTCTCCTCAGCTGGAGCTGATCACAACGCAGGCCATCAAGGCCGGCTTCACTGGTGGCGTGGTGGTGGACTACCCCAACAGTGCCAAAGCGAAGAAGTGAGTGGTGGGGGCCAGGGTGCTGCCTGCGCTGTGGGAGAGGGGGTGGCGGTGTGGACGCGGTGCTGGGCTGGGTCCCCAGGGCGCAGAGAGGAGGCCTGGACTTTTCTGCACCTGCTTATGGAAGGGAGGGTGAGGGCTTGCCTTGCCCCGCACGGCTTTTTGAGTCCAGCCTTCACCTCATACTTTCTTTTTCAGGTTCTACCTCTGTTTGTTTTCTGGACCATCGACCTTTCTGCCACAGGTGAGGGACCCTGCCTTGTAAGTCCATGTTGTGGGTTCCCTTCTTGTGGGACTGGGCCAGTCCCTGTTGGAAGGTCTCAGGTGTGGGTACCCGGGCCTTCTGGGGTGGTGTAAACGTGTTGAGAAATCTCCAAGGTGATCTAAGAGCGCTTTGGCTCCCGCAGGGCCTGAACGAAGTTACGGCTGAAGAGAAGGCCAAGGAATCCACATTCACGAATGAGAGGTATAGTGGTTGTTCAGCCCTGCGTCGGGTGCAGGGCTGCTGCTGGTTTATTAGACGTGGAAGAGGAAGGTGGAAATGGCAAGACCACCCATTTCTCTGCTTTCCCCACGTCTCGGCCTCAGATGTGGCAGTGATATCACGGTGGTCACAGAAGGGGAAACCCCTTGGGACTGCGCCTGCTCCTGCCTTGGGATGTCTGTTGGCAGCCCTGCAGCCGTCTCCACTTCTTCTCTGCCTTTTCTCTCGCCATGCCTGGCAGTCTGTCCCCACCTTCCCTGAAGCCCATCCTCCACTTATTTACTCTCCTGGGCCATTCCCATCGGCACACAAATGTGCTGCACAATTTCTCGTCTTCAAAAAGCCTCCCGTAGCCCCGTAAAAACTTTGAGCTACTATCTTGTTTATCTGCTTCCCTTTATAACAAAACTGCTTGCCTCTTATTGCTTCCTCCCCTCCCGTCTCTCAGTCCTCTTTGGCTCATGCTTCTGTCGTATCATAGATTGCTCGTCAAGGCCACCGCCAAACTGTCTTGCCAAATCTATGGTCACTTCTCAGTCTTCTTTTCCTGCTCTGTCCTTAAGTCGCCTGCTCAGTAGGAGCTGATACCTGCTTAACACTTTCCCCAGTTGGTCTCCCACCCACTGTCCTGGTTTTCTCTTAACCTCACTGGTTGTCACTTCTCAGTCCACTCTGCTGGCCCATCCTCAGGGGCCCATTCTGGACCCCTTATCTCTGTGCTGCCTTAACTTCTAGGCTCATACCTTCCAGATCTGTATCCTTGGTCTCACTCCTACCTCTCATTTCCAGGCCGTCTTCTAAGTATCCGTCCTTAAACTTCCCACAAATGTCTCGAACAAAACAGCTCTTGGTTTGCACCCCTAAACCTCTTTCCTCCATTCTTGACCGTTCTCATTCATTCCTGTCCTCCTTATGTCTCATATCCAGCCAATCCATCAGCAAGTCCTGCACCCCACCCCTCAGTGTATGTTGTGGACCCTTTTAGTTCATGAACACTCTCTACAACCTAAGTCTAGGTCGTGTTGTGTCATTCCTTTGGTATAAAATGTCACCCATTCCCCCTTGCTTAATGAGGAGAGGGCACATTCCTTGCTGGTGTTCACACCTCCAGCCAAGTGAGATTGAGATTCTGCCCCAGCCAAGTGAGATTGAGATTCTGAGATTTTTTTTTTAAGTTCTTTTTTTTGTGACTCACTTTTGTTAGGTCTTGCAGTCTGGCTTCTACTTAGTCCACTGGTCCTCAAGCAAGGGGGAGACTTCCATAGGAACCAAATTACTCAATCCTCCGCAGACCCTCACACTTCCATTTGGACAGAAGAGTCCAGGCACCCAGGACTCTTCTGTTCCCTAACGTTCATTCCTTTTCAGTTTCTCATTTTCATGTATTGCTTATCTGGAATGCTGCCCCCACTGTCTGCCTATAGAAATACCAGCGTATCTCCGTGGCTCTTGTTTTTCCCAGAATCTGTGCTTTTCCTTTCCCAGCACTCCCTTTGCAGCTCCTGGGCCTGTCAGCACTTGCTTTGCCTAGTGAGGATAGTCTGCCCCAGCCTAGCCATGAGCTCTTCAAGGGCAAGACTGCTTCATAGCCATTGTAGAACACGCATGAGCCGTGCATTCAGGTGCTCGGGAAATGGTGGTCATTCAAATGGCAAGCAGCCCTGCATGGGGTGAGTTATGCTGGAAACAGTGTGATCCCAACTGCCAGGTGGGGATGTGGTTTGGGAGCCCAGGCTTCCCCTGTTCTCAGGGCCTCTCTCCCGTGAGGCTGTGGGGGGTCTCTTTTCTCCTCAGCCGGGGCTGGAGGCCAAGATCAGCCTTTGAGGATCATTGTCGGGGCTGCCACAAGCGGGGCAGCCTTGTTTTCCTACCTCAGACAAGTGTAGTTGCTGGGAGTCCCTACTTGATGGGATATGCTGATGCCACAACCAGACTAGGGCCGTAAGTGGCAGCAGTGGCATGGGGGCTCTAGCTTTCTGTGGCTACTTAGGCTCTGGTGAGCCGTTACCCCAAAGGTAGCCTCGTCCCCTGCCTGCCCGCCCCATGGGCAGGATGTATGCAGACACAACAAGCAGTCTACCACAAAGATGCCTGTGAGTGAGTGGGGCCTCGTCTCTGTTGCCCTCCTACCAAACTGCTGGAGGTGGGTGTTACAAGGCTGGGGGGTGTCCAGAGTGGGACTTCTGTTGTAGAAGGGCATCAGGGGAAGCTCAGCCTTGTTCCCTGCCTGAATTAACTTGGGTGCCAGCCAGGCCGTTCTAGCCATCAGCTCATAGCTGTGTCTCTTGCACAGGGTCCGGAACAAGATTGCGAGGCGGGGGTTGGTGAGGAAGAGCCGTGAATGGGTGCTGGAGAAGAAGAATCGGTGCAGACGACAAGGCCGGTGAGTACCTGGCCTGGGGGGAGTCTGTGGCCACTAACGGCTCACCTATGTTTGAAGGGGTCCCAGGGATTGTTCTTTTTTCTGAGACTCTTCTGTCCTTCCCACCCGTTATTTCTTCACCACAGGGAAGTCAGACCTGACACTAAGTACACTGGCCGCAACCGCAAGCCCCGCTTCTGAGCAGTCAGCTGCATCCAGTGGCACAGCTCGGGGTCCCGTTACGAGCTGTGCCGTCCAGCCCAGGCACTTGTCTCCGGAAAGTTTGCTGTATTGAAGTGCCCACTTCATACAGCTGGCAAAATAGTTTTAGAAAAGTTCTGAAGTATTTTCATTAAACAAAGTTCTGAGAGTATTTTATTTTTTATAAAAGCAATAAACCACTTTCTGTGGGACTCTGGCATTTTCCAGCTCTGATTCTAAACAATTTTCTCAGGTTCCTCTGTTGGTGGGGGTACTACTTGACTGCACAGGTACGAATTAGGTTTATAGATGTGTGAAAGCACTCAACCTACAAGGAACATAGATAAATGCCGTTAATTTAGGGCTTATAACACTAGGCAAAGTTGGGAAGGATGGGCAGGATAAAATGTATGCATGGTACCCATTGGCTGGTCATTCAGGCAGCAGCCCTGCGTGGTCTGAGTTATGCTGGAAACAGGCTTGTGCCCAGTGCCTGTTTTCCCTGTGGTCTGCAGCGCTTGTCCAGCCCATGGGCCAGGCTGCCCTTTGGCCCTGAGCTGCATGGGCAGCTGCTGACCCAGCTCAGGGGCTTGTCTCCGGTCTGATCACTAGTGGTCAGCAGGGCAGGTCCTACCTACCTTGGGGTGTGTGGGGGACTGTCTAGCAGACTAAGAGAGGGGACCCATTGGTCACTTGTGGCTTCTAAGAAAAAGGGAGATCTGAGCCCATAGACATCAGTCAGGCTTTGAGCAGGACCTGAGACGTGCAGGCTTGGTGCAGGGGCCAGAGGGTCTGGAAGCTGAAGCTGAGCGAGGAGACGGGGATCTGAGCCTGTACGCCCCTTCCCCTTAGTGTCACACAGTCACCCCCAAGTTCTAAGGCCATGGCACTGTAACAGAAATCTAGAGCAGAGGCATGGTACAGATACAAATGTTTATTCTACATAAAAATTTCACAAAATGGGCAGCTGGTTGTACCAAGACCTTTGGTGAAGGGGTAAAGGGGGGAGGGAAGTTGCGGTTAAAGAAGGCAACATGGACAGTGGTCAGTCACTGGGCAGGAGCAAAGCTGAGGGACGGTGGGGCTCCCACGTGGCCCCACGCCCACTGCATGCACTCGCATGCACACTCCTTGCCTGTCAACGAGGAAGAGGGGCACGTTTCTAACTTGAGAATCCCCGAGATGGTGGGGGGGGGAGGTCCCCCTCCCTGGCTGGCTGCTGAATACTGCATCCAAGACACCTGACATTCACGTGGCACATCAATGGGAGGATGGCAAGGGCAGGATGTGGCTGCAGACCTGAAGTGACATCTGACTTCCCGGAGCACAAGAGCAGGGACCATTGTCCCAAACATGCAACACAATGGCTTGAGGACTGGACAAAGGCCTGCTGGGCAGGATGGCTGGCTCTCTGCCTTAGCTCCAAGGGTGGCTGGAGACGGGGTACCAGCCAGCCTCTTCCAGAATGTTACCAGGGGTCAGGCACAGCCCAAAGGGGCTGCTCCTGGGGCCAGAGGGATGTGGGAAGGGAGGTTGAAGCAGCCAAAGACCTTTTGGACTCTGCCCCTAAGTAGGGGAGGGAGCCTGGTCTTGACACTGCCAGAAACCACCTGGCCACAGCGCCCTGAGCCTCCCTGGCAGTGACCAGCTGTTAGAGGCTTAGAGCTGGGCTGTCTCTCAGGACCGTCCCTCCCCTAACCTGAAAAGCAGCACCATGTGGCCAGCTGGTCCCCACCCCTCAGGGGGTTGGGCTTGGGACAGCTGGAGAGGGCAGGGGAGATGGGTGGGGCAGTAGGACACAAGGTTGGGGTCCAGAGCCTTGAAGCCCAGAGAGGGCAGACCCCCAGGTCAAGAGTGAAATTACAGAAGGCAGGGGAAAGGAAGCGTGGCTGCCCTGGGCAGCCCTTCCCGGGAAGGGTGAGGGGGCCAGGGCCTGAGTCTTTCCCTTGCTGACCCATCCGCACCCCACTGGCTGTTAGCCAGCCCGGCTCCCCTCTGCCTCTTCTGCACAGACGCACACTTACAAAGATCATGCACACGACGGCTCAGGGCAGGGTGGGTATGGAGGCCCCGTGGCAGAGAAGGAGCAGTATGGGGTGGAAAGGACAGGGCTCCGAGCCAGAGGGTGGCAGCAGCCAGGGGGCCTCCTTGGGGTGGACCATCCAGAGTGGAGTGGCAGGTGGGGTGGTTTCTATCCGAAGATGCCACCAAAGATGGAGGCAATGACGATGCCCAGGACCACGCAGCAGATGATGATCATGATCTTCTTCTGCACCAGAGAAGCAGGAAGGCAAGGAAGGCCTCAGCTGGCGGTGGGGGGCGGGGCGGGATGAGAGGTGAGGGCCAGAGTGCAGGGCTGAGGGGGGCGGGGTGAGAGGTGAGGGCTGAGAGTGCAGGGCTGAGGGGGGCAGGGTGAGAGGTGAGGGCCAGAGTGCAGGGCTGAGGGGGGCGGGGTGAGAGGTGAGGGCTGAGAGTGCAGGGCTGAGGGGGGCAGGGTGAGAGGTGAGGGCCAGAGTGCAGGGCTGAGGGGGGCGGGGTGAGAGGTGGGGGGTGGGATGAGAGGTGGGGGCTGGAGAGAGTGCAGGGCTGAGGGAGGCAGGATGAGAGGTGAGGGCTGGAGAGTGCAGGGCTGAGGGGGGTAGGGTGAGAGGTGGGGGTGGGATGAGAGGTGGGGGCCGGAGAGTGCAGGGCTGAAGGGCCGTGAGGAAGGTGACAGCCAGGAACGGTCTGGAGGATGGTTATAATGTACTGAGGGCCTGGGAGACAGGGAGGCTGTGGTCAGAGCTGACAAGTGGCCTAAAGGCAGACTGGGTAGGAGTCTGACCACTGATTGGGGACAGGGCTGGGCAGAGTAGGGGCTACTGACCCGGCGTGCCTTGCTCTGGTACTTGACGGCCTTCTTGGTGTCAGACACGGCCCTCTCCACGTAGTCCACTGCGTGCTCCACGTTGTACTCAATCCTGTCAATCATCTCCCCCTGCAGGGCCGGGGGCACCCCAGCTCCAGAGGGCTCACCTCAGGGTCAGGAGGGAGCTCAGGCAGGACTTTGGGAAAGCACCCTGAGGTGAGAGAGAGAAAAGGGGGTGTGAGGATGGGGTACAGCTTCTCACCTGTGCCTTTCAGGCCAGGCACCCTGGGCCGCTCCCGCCTCTCCCCACAGAGCAGCTATCCTGCGAGGGGAACAGCCATGCAGTCTCAGCCAACGGCGTGGGGACCATGCAGAGAATGCTCAGCTGGGACCCTGACCCCGGTACTTGGTGCTGGACAGAGGACAGTGCTGGGTAGGTGAAGGCAGGAGTAGGAGTGGGGGCGTCTGGCCACAGCTTACCAAGTGATCAGGGTGAGTCCCCCATTCCGTCCTCCCCAGGCATGATGGTCTTCAACCTTTAAGATCGCCCTGCCCAGCTCCATAGCCCTCTCGGGCCCTTCAGTGAGGTCCCATGCAGCCTGCAGAGGCCACTGCCCATTACCCTGCCCAAGACTCCTAGCAGTGGCATGCTGGCAACCGACAGCTAGCTCTCTGCAAGGCCACCGCTTCCACAGGTGTCCATGTCACTACGGTCTCTCGCCCGGATGGCAAGGCAGTCTCCTTCTGGCCTCTCTGCTTCCTAACTCAGGTCACGCCACTCCCATACCTAAGACCCTCCAATCTAGAAGAGACTCCAGATGCCCAGTGCCTGCCAGGGCCCCCGTCTGCCTCGTCCCCACTGGCCGCTGTGCTCCAGCCTCACGGCCCTCCTTTTCTGCTCCCAAGTCAGGACCATGGTGTTGCTGGTCCTTCTGCTGAGCCAGCTCTTCACTCCTCCCCTGGGAAGGCTCCAGACTCACACACCACCCCGCAGAGAGGCCTCCCTAAGCACTCCGCCCACAGTGGCCCCAGTGACGGTATCAAGTGTGGTCTTCAGACCTGTAGTATCAGCATTAGCCTGGAGGGTGTCAGAGATGCTAACTCAGGGGCTCTCACCCTGACCTCCTCATTTCTGGGAAGGGGGATCGGAGCAGGGAAACTTATAAGCAAGCAAGCCCTCCAGGTGATTCCTGGGCACTTTCAAGTTAGAGAACCATGGCTCTATCACAATGCCGCCCAAGCACCTGGCACAACTGGAGAACATTCCAGTTGTCATTTACTTATGCTGCTCTTCCATCCAACAGACATTAGTTCGGGAAGCAGGCCCTCAGCTGTCCTGGTCACTGCTATACCCCCAGCTCTTAGAAAAATGCCCATTCCCAGTGCCCACGTGACAGATAGCTGGTGCATAAGACAAGGTGGGAGGACAAGCAAAGCCATGCAGGGTCTGGGGCCTGGCGGCTGAGCCATGCAGAGAGGGTCTTTCAGGTGGTCAGGCCCCGGAGGCAGTTTCAACAGCAGGTGGTTATTTACCTGAAGACGGTCCCTCCCAGGCAGGGCAGCGTGTTGGGCAGAAAGGGTTGGGGTCAGCGCAGCCCTGGCTGTGGCGCGGGCTGTGGCGGGGGTGGGGGCGAGCACGCACCTGGCTCTCCACAAGCATGGCCATGTCCATGAACATGTCGTGCAGCTCACGGATGCTGTTCTCCAGCTTAATGATCTCGCTGTGCCGCGTCTCGATCTCGCTCAGGGCTTGCTTCGAGATGCTGGAGTCCATGATGATCTAGGGGGGCGAGCAGTGGGCTGGAACTCGGCGCCTGCTGCGGGGGCCGGGCCAGGACAGCAGGGGGCCGAGTGCCAAGGCAGCTGGACGGGCAGTGGCAGAAGCAGGGCTGGAGGCTTCCTCCTTAGCCGTAGCCCTCCCTCCACTTTCCGCTCAGCTCATCCTAGCTGTGAACCTACCTTCTCTGAGACTCGATTTCCCGCCTGTCATATGGGGTCATGAACACTTCCTACTGTGCTTGCGCATGGCAATTGCTAAGTGGTAGTTCTTCTCATCAGCACTGTACAGAGCTCAGGACGACTTCCCCATGGGCCCCGGCCTTGAACTGCCTTTCTCCTGTCCCCTCCTCCTGTTCTTCCTCCTGCACTGCATGTAGCAGCCCCGCCCCTCTCCTGGAAACCACATCCCCAAACTACCTCCCCACCTGTGTGCCAGCTCCCTCAGGAAGCCCCCTGTGTGGCAGAGCACAGAGCTTCTTCAATTGAATGTAGAGACGGCCACGGGCACTGTGTCCTCCACGAGGGGAAAAAGGTCGAGGCTGGTGGGAGGAGGCCCTATGCCAGTGGTGAATGGGCAGAGGGAGCAAGGAAGTGGACCCAACGGGGAGAAACCAGCAGACCTCTGCCACTGACATTTACGTGCCCTCCACCTGGTCCCTTCTCCTCTGTGGGACTTGGCCTTCTTTAAAACCTTCCTTACAAGGCGGCTGTGTCTAAATACTGTCCAGAGCAAGCGTGTAGCTCACATGCCAGGGTCATGGTAGGAGGGCTTCCCGTGGGAGGAGCAGGGTCCACACTCACCCCAGAGGCAAAGATGGCAGGGTTCCCACTCTCCAGCATGTCCTCCAGCTCCTCACTGGTCGTGGTCCTACCAGCTGCAAGCAGGGTCATACTGAGAGAAGCCCTCCCGAGGGAGTTCAGCAGCACCCCTCAGCTGCAGCCCACCCCTCGGCCCCAGCCCTGCCCCCTCACTCACTGATCTCCAGCTGCCTCTGGATGCGGCCCTTGCAGCGCTCCCGGTAGTCAGACTGTGTTGCGTTGTACTCAGACATGACTTCCACAAACTTCCGGGACAGTGTGGAGTGCTGGGGGTCCAAGATAGGGGTGCAGGTGTCAGCCCGGCCCACAGGCCCAAGAGCCTCAGACGCCTGCCGCCCACCAGAGTCCCAGGCCACACCTGCGTCTTCCGGATCCGCAGGTCAGCAGATGAGCGGTTCAGGCCTTCCTCCTGCTCAATGCTCTGCTCGATGCCTGGGGGAACAGATAGCTGCTGAGCCATAATCGGCCCCCATTCACCACCGACCCGACCCACACACCCAGAATCTGGCTCAGGATCCCCTTGGAAGACGCGTGGCCTGTAAGTGGGGTCACACAGGAAACAGAGGAAGAGAGAGGGCCAGGCACTGATGGAGGAGGGGCCAACAAGGGCCTTTCCGGGCACGATGCATGTGTAGGTGTGTGCACATACGTACCCCCACTTGGGAGGCCTCAGGCACACACCAAGCTGTGTGTGTGACCGTCCACTATATGCTAGGCCTGGGGGCTCAGGCCTGCGCTGTCCTCTCCTGCTCACAACGGCTGGACGCCCAACAAGGGCTCATGCCCAGAGTGGCGAGGGCCAGGTTCCCACCACCTTCAGGACACACTGCTCCTAGGTCTGTGCATTGCGGGGGTGCATGTCTGTGCTCACATAGGGGCTTCTGTTTGGCACCAGGCAGTGTTGGCCACTCCTCTAACCCTCTGTGGGTGACATGAGGCCCAGAGTGGAGCACTCCCTGGAGGAAGCCTCAGGCATCTGTCCCGAGGCCCTGCCCAGAGCCTGGCACAAACAGGCCTGGCCAGTAGCTGTTGAGTGAATGGCACACGATGGTAGCCTCATAAAGGAAAGCAAGATCCAATGTGCCCCCTGAGAGCTGGTGAAACCCTGCGGGCTGCGTGGAGGAAGCAGGCCTGGAGCTCCCTCACCCTAGTCAAGGCCAGAGCCCAGACTCACTCTTCAACTTGGAGCGCACTTTGTTTGCTGTCTTCTTTATGTCGGACATGAGTTCCTCCAGCTCCTCCTTCGTTTCTGTGGAGGCAGAAGGAGAGGAACCCAGGCTCACCCTCCTGCTCAGGGGTTCTGCTGATGGCGGTGTCTCGGCAGACCCTGGGGCTCCCCTCTTTCCTGAGTAAGGCTCTGCCTGCCTCTCCAATCCTGGGCCAGGGCCATAGCAGCTGCAGCCTCACACCCTCTAGTGCTGCCTTCCAAGGAGCCTCCCTTCTTCTTTTGCTGGCTCTCCCACCCCCTGCAGATAACAGATGGGGCTAAATTTAAGGCAGAAATAATTGTGGAGCAGCTGGTGATGCTGGAGTTGGCACTGGGGAGCACTTACTTGATACTGCCTAAGTCGAAGGCAGGGGGGCTGGCTCACCTAATGTTACCTGGTGGTGAGCATCCAGCCAGTGGGCTGACGGGCCAGGGGCCAGCAAGGCGGAAGCCAGTCCCCACATCAAGCACCCTGGGTGGGGCAGACTTTTTTCCACTCACAAAGCCCCCTCCCCAGGTGCTGAGATCAGTGGAAGCCAACTGCTGAGTGCCCAGTGGCTGGATGGGGCAGGAGGCACCTGGCCTAGGTGGGAGGTGGAGAAGAACTTCAAAGAGGTGGGCCTCCTGGGGCACAGTTGGACATGGAGGTAGCAGGCAGCTGGGCCTATGAGACAGTGAAGTTGGGGGAGGGCTGGTGTTTCTGGCCTTTGTTCCGACAGGAACCATCTCCCTAAAGCTGGCGGAGGCTATGGGGGTGCCCAGGTTGCCCCACTCCCTGGGAGAGGCTGACTGGCAAAGTGGGGCAAGATGGCTGCTTCCCTCTGGGGTGCTTGGTGGAGCAATGGGTCCTGGCATTGCCCCAGCTTCAGGGCAGCCCCAGGACTCCACTTCCAGGAGAAACCACAGCTGAGCTCCTGGCGATACCCTTCTCATCCACCTTCTGCTTGCCTCCACGGCTGGGGCTTCTACAGGGCTTGGGGGGGGGCATTTACAGTGGACGATCAGGTGGGGCCACTCCCAAGTGGGGTATGAGTGAGGTGGAGTGGGGGGCTTTGGGGAGTGGAGGAGGGCGCCTCATTCATATGAACAAAGGGAAACTTGGTTACCAGCTGCTCTGACGTCTCAGCCTTTTTAGTTCAGACCCAAAATAGCCCAGCCCGGATGGCAGCCCCCAGAAGAGGCAGAGCAGCCTCCCAGGAAAGCCTCTCACTGCCATATTTCCTTGTGACTCCTCTGTAGCTCTACTCACCTCTGCCCTACAACCTTTAACTTTACTCAGCCCCCACCAGTGACTCCTGACAGCTCAGCTCATGGGTGGCAAGTTCGAGCTGCTCACTACTGACTGTGTGAGGAGAGGTGCTGAAGGTGGCACAGGGGAGTTGCGGTGGGGAGCTAGGCAGTTCCACTGCCCCATGCCCCCCACTTTCCAGAAGGTGACAGGCCAAATCCCTAGCTCTTTATAGTTCCTGCCCCACAATCAGCCCCCTTCTCACCAGGAGTGACCCACCGGGGACACACACTGACCCAGATACACATGAGCACACAGACACCATGTCACAGCCGGCCATCCCAGACAAGCCTCTGGGGAGGGGGTGAAGCATGACTGCACTGGATCTATGCCCTGCTTTGGGTGGTCTCCTTCCCCTTCCCACCCTTCCTGAGACAGTCCTCCTGGCTCCCAGCTGACTCATTTTGCCTTCCAAGGGCTTGAAATTGGCCTTGGGTTCAAGCACACTTTGGGGCTGTGGAGAAATTTTTTTCTGGGTGCTTGAGGATGTTTGTGGGCTGGGGTGAGGGGCCATAGAGAGGGAGGCAGGGCTGGAGATGAGGCTGAAAGCAAGTTCTAGGTGCCTTGGGTGGCAGGCTGTGAGCCCTGGCCCCTGTCACTGCCTCCCTGGGGCTGAGGGTGAGCCCCGTCCAGGGGAGGGGGTCTCCAGCCTGCTGCGTGTTGTCAGCCTGGCACATAACAGTGTGGTAATCAACACCCCAATAGGAATTGTGACAGCCAGGGCAGGGGGACCTGTCTGGGGACAGAGTGGAATGCACACACACACACAGGCTCCTTGTGCAGAGGGACAGGTGACTTCCTGGAGCCCTGAGAATGTCTGGCTCCGGAGTACCAGTGGCCAGGTGTCAGGGGTGCCAGCTCTTTCCGGAAGCTCTGCCTGCTTGGCCGGCTTGCCCTCCCACAGCGTTGATGCCTCAGAGCTGCCATCTGCTCCCCAGGGAGGCGAGGGAAAGGGAGGGGCTGGGCTGAGAGGCCTCCTATTTATCAGAGGCAGCTCCCTCCTTCCCTGTCTCCCTCCCAGAACCCTAGTGCTGCAGCCAGCCCAGTAGCCTTAGGAAAAAAGCCAGCTTACCAGGGGAGGATAGGCTGGCTACCTGACCCCAACCAGGCCCGAGAAGAGCCACCTCTCCCACGACACTTGGCTGAGACCCAGATCCAGTGGGTGATACTGGGCGCTGTCCACCCCCAAGCCGAGGCCTGGGACAGCTGGTTTCCTGAGGTTCCCACGGAGCCCTCCCCAACCTGGTCAGGCCCAGTGCCACTCCCGGGCAGCAGGCCCTTCCTGGAGGCCTCTGGGGCCTGGAATCCGCCCCTCACTCCTACACACTCACTCTCATCAGGGTTGGGGGAGGCCAGGATGGCACTGTGCTTCCGCTTCACCTCCTCCACGTTCTCTGAGATCTTGTCAATGAAGCCGCGGATTTCCTCCACCTGTGGACCAAGACTGGGCGGTCAGGAGGAAATCTAGGGACAGGGCTGCCTGTCCTATGGCTTGCCCAGAGTGGGGCCAGAGGTCAGGCTCAGGGCCAGGCGGGGCCAGCCTTCGAGTGGTAGTGGTGGGGGTGGCTGCTCCAAGTTTCTTCCAGACCGGGGTGGGAAGGAGTGGGCCGGTCCAATCCCAAACTTTGCTCTCCCCTGGGCTTCAGTCTCCTTAACGTCAAAATGGAGGTGCCTGCGAGCTGCTGAGCCAGGCACGGGTGTGTAAGAGCCCTGGGCCTGGCTCAGAAGTGAGACGTGGTCACCCAAGGCCTGCCCGTGCATGGGGAGAGGCGGTGTGTGCTGGCTCCCACCTGTTCGAAGAACTCATCCATGAAGCGGTCTCGGTCCACACTGACAGTGACATCGTCATCATCATCGCTGTCCTTGGCCTGCACGGAGGGGTGCACACGTGAGTGGACCTGTGGTAGGACCACTAGGTCCCACTGGACCTGGGACCCCACACTGCCTGGTATTCATGCAGAGCAGGCTTGCAGGCTGCAAATCCAGGGCTCTAACCACCGTCCTCTGTCCTGCTGGCGGGGACAAGGCCTGGCTGTGCCCTAGCTCCCAGCCACACTGACACCTGGGAGATCCCTGGGGACCCAGCAGAGGAAAGAGGCCCTACCTGCCAAGTTGGTGACGGGGCTCAGTCACTCTCTCCAGCCCAGGGACTCCGCCCCCTGCCCAGCTGCCTGCCTCTTCCCCAGCACCTCCTTCACCCTAGGTGCCACTCGGAAGGCCCTGCCACTGACTGGGCAAGAAAACATAAGGGCTGGTCCCGGCCAATGGCTCCAACTCTCAGACCTTGCCTGAGACAGGCTGCTTGGAAGCCAGGTTGTCTACTCTCCTGGCTGGAGTTCCCAAGCTCCGTTTCCTGGGAGGGCCGAGGAGGGGAATGCCTGGGCTGTGCCAGGCCTGGGCATCAACACCTCCCTCCTAAAAGGTTGGACGGGTCAGACACAGTGCCCCAGAAAGGCCTGAGAGACTGCCTGTGCAGGGCTCTGCCAGCTGCCAGCTTTGTCCACTCAGCCCTCTCAGGAGCTTCTCTCTCCTGCTCAGTCTTGACATTGGATCTTGACCCTCTTTCTTTCCTGGCCCAGAGAGGCCAGTCATGTTGCCACTTGGCTCAGGGCCTGCCTTAAGCCTCAGCCACAGGCTCAGCCCCACCCTGCTGCCCCAGGAGCAGCCATACAAAAGCCACCACCCCCATCACACCCCCATCATGGGGTGGGGTAATTACACCTCTGCCTCCCAAGCATGCTGGCTATGCTCATTACTGTCCACCCCATAACTTGACTCCGCCAGGGTGAGCCCACTCTGCTGGTAAGGCCAAGGTCCCTCTCCACGGCCAGGGCCAGAATACCCAGGGCAGGACCATGCCTCACCCCTCAGACCATCCATCACCCCTCACACTGAGGTTCTTGGGCTTGGTCACGCCTTCTCATTTTTTTTTTTTAATTGGGGAATGTTGGGGAACAGTGTGTTTCTCCAGGGCCCATCATCTCCAAGTCAAGTTGTCGTCCGTCAGTCTAGTTGTGAAGGGCACAGCTCAGCGCCAAGTCCAGTCGCCATTTTCAATCTTTAGCTGCAGGGGGCACAGCCCACCATCCCATGCAGGAATTGAACCGGCAACCTTGTTGTTGAGAGCTCACAGTCTAACCAACTGAGCCATTCAGCTGCCCCACACCTTCTCATTTTTCAAGACCCCACAGGGAGGAGGCACTAGCTTGGTGGGCACTGGCCCTCACATCCACGCTCTCTCACGTCAAGGACACAGGATGGAGGCAGGCGGAGGTTGAGGGGATGGAGAAGCGGAGGGACCCATCAGGGCCCCACCTGCTGGGTTCTGGGCCCAGCACAGACACTGACTGGCTGAGGGACTCACCCTGTGAGTCTGTTTGCTCCTCTACAAAATGGGGACAATGAACCTGGCTGCAGGGAGGGAGGGCTGAGGAAGGGTGGGGAAGCATAGCATGCTCTGCAAAGGGCTGTGCCGGTGGGACTTTCAGGGTCCCACTACCCCACAAAAGTGGGGTTTGGGTAGGAGCTTTAGGAGACGGCTCTGAGCGGCTTCTCTCAAGAGATCACACCTCTTCCCCCAGAAGTTAAAATAATCCTGGCTCCTACAAGTGCTTGCAGCTGTTACCAGGTGGCCCCCTCCCCCCCACCAATCCCACCTATAGACACAGGGAATCTAGGAGCCATTCCCACACTTTTAGACCATGCCTGGCCCAGGAATTTCCCTAGGGAAACTGAGGCAGAGTGCAGCCTGGAGGAGCCCAGTTCCCTTTCAGGTTGGCAAGTGGCCCCAGGAGCTCCTGTCCTTCAGCGTCCTGCCTGATCTGTTCTTCTGGTGCCCAGAAGATAGGAAGGGGCAGAAGGAGAATTTTCCAGCTCCCTTCCCAGAAAGAGTAATGACCAGCGAGGGCCACAGACAAGGGCACCTGAGCCACCAGAGATGAGAGTCACTGCCAGAGACCCCTGGGATGTGGGTTGGTACCCCTCTCTGGACTTCAACTTGCCTACCTGTGAAATGAGGACATATCTTCAGCCATCCAGCCAGCTCTGACCTGCTACCTCCAGAGCCTCCGCAGAGGGCTGAAGGCTGGACTCAGGTAGCTCCTCCAAAGGAGGTTGGCAGGAGAGACGCCCACACCCTCCTCCAGGCTCTCCTTCTACGAGGGCAGAGCTGGGGAAAGGAATGCCTGGGGACAGGGTCTGACGGGACCCAGGTGAGGGCATTCAGATTGGCCTCAAAGTCAATTGGGAGGTTTAGGTCCTGACCTCACAGCTTTGGTCAAACTATCCATGGCTTCAAGCAAAACTTTGAGGGGATGCTCCAAGCGGACCCTTCCTTACCAAATCCTACTACTTCTTCCTCCTGAGGACTTTTCACCCCCAGCCGCCTCTTTATCTCACTGCCCCAGCCTGAAATCTGATCTCAGCACACCTCACCTGTAACGGGCTCCCTGCCCCTACAATCCACCCACTGTCCTCCCTGCTTTCTCCATGCAGTTCCTGCTGCCTGGGATGCTAACATTACCCTCATCCTCAGATGCCACCTCCTTCCAGAAGCTTTCCCAGCTACCCTGGGGCAAGGCTTCTAGAAGGAGGCTTCCTCTCACTCCTTTGGTTCCCCACATCCTATTTACATCCCCACTGGAGCCACAACCAGACTCTCAGGCCCTAAAGGACCTGAAAAAATCACCTTGGCCACAGCTTCCAGTTTCAGTTTGCATGCCTCCTGTGATGGCGAGCTCACTAGCTTTCCCAGGCAGCTCTGCCCATCTTGGTTAGAAAATCCTCCCTTTCCTGTGGTTTGGTCCAAGCCACAAAGAACCTGTTGGTGCCCTCTCCCTGGGCTGGCTGTGCCAGATATCTAAAAGCAGCATCCACATCTTCCCTGGGTTTTTCTTCTCAAGTTGACCTCCCCTTCAGATCCTTCCCAGGAGCCCTAAATTGTAGCTCCTGCTCCAGACTTGTTCAGCTTGGCCTGTCTTCGCCTGTAGTACAGAATACAAACTGAATCTGCTGACTGTGGTCTGAGCAGTACCAAAGAGCTGACCCATCCCCTCCTTCTTTCTACATATTTTACCTCTGTTAATGCAGCCAGAGATCACAAAAGTGATCCTATAACACTTGCTGCCAAGGAAAACCCCAAGCCCCTCCCCACCAGTCTTCTTGGTTGGATTCTGGGCTCAAGTGAAGGAACTTCTTTCTGTTTCATTTCTTTATTTATTCTGGTCCTTGTTCTAGTTTGTGAGAATCTGATGACTCATGAGTCTGTTACCTCCTGCAGCCTCATCCACACCTAGGCCAGAGCCCTGTGGCACCTTTCTAGAGATGTCCTCCAGATTAACACAGACCCCTAATCATTTCTCACTGGACACTGAATAAATGTCAGGGAAGTAGGATGCCAGCCCCCCTACCACCCCTACCCCCAACTCAGACATGCTCCTGACCAAAAAGGAACTTGGAACTAGTGTCTTCCTAATGTCCTGGGCTGGCCAGGGTGGACCTCATACACATGCAACAAGTGGGTACCCAGATATCCGTTGAATGATTAGGGCCCCAGCTCCCTTAGGAATCCACCAACCCTTTCTGAGTGGCCGTCACAGCTCTGGAAAGAGGGCTGGGTTGGAGGTGGGGACATGGGAAGCTTCTCCATGGAGGAGGCAGCTGGAGTCGTGGGGGCAATTACAAGCTCCAAGGTCCAAATATCTTTTGGATCAACCCACCCAGACATCGTGAGGGCTCCCTGCCAGCTACCTGGCCCAAACTAGGTTCTACCTCTTTCTCCTGAACCCTCTCCTCTGAAACCCCCTGCTCAGAACCCCCCGTTCCCAAGGGCCCCTCAAATCAGAAACCGGGAGGCATCCATACTCTTCCTCCTCCTCTCACATCCAACCAACATCCGATTTGTCCTGGTGTTTTCTGTTCATCCTTCAGTGGTTCTCAACCCTGGTCCAAAACCAGCATTCCTTGGGAAGATTTGGAAAAAAACACCTCCCAGGGTCCTACCCCAGAGTGATCGAATCAGAATTTACGGCAGTGGGGCTGGTGAGGCTAGGTTCATGGTCTCCTAGGACTGAGAACCACTCACTGGTCTGCTCTCACTCCCCTCGGACCTGCTGGCTGTCTCGCTCCAGCTTCACCACCACCGGCCTGAGCAACCAGGAATGAAAGCCAGGCAGGGTGGGAGGGGTACTGCCCGCACCACAGCAAGAGAAGATCCTGCTAGAACCAGCTAGAATCACTGGCAGGAAACCTCAAGCTTCCCCTAGTGGAGGCCAGGCAGCCCTGGTGGTCTCTCCTGGCAAAAACTCTAGGATTTCAAGGATACCTTCTTGGAAACACGAGTTTGCTTCCTCCAAGAGGCTTGGAGGCCAGGCAGCCTCCAGCCGGTCCCCAGGGATGGCAGCAGGCCAGCCAGCGGGTTGATTCATTCCTGCTGAGCAGGAGTTGCTGTTGTCTGCCTTGAGAGCTATTTTTTCCCCTTCTCCTTTTTAATGACTAATCAAAGTCAATATCACTAGAGCAAAGAGGCCGAGAGCTGAGTCAGGGGTGTGTGAGAGGCTGAGCTGGGTCTCCAGGAAAGAGGGCTCTCCAGTCTGATCCCTTCACCCTCTCCCCATCCTGCGTACTCCCTCCTCCACCAGACAGATCCCTGCTCCCAGGAGGGTCTGTGCCTTAGCAGAGCCCCAGCACAGCTCAGGGCGGCAGCTTCAGGCGGTGGGAAAGGGCTGGGCTCTGCCCTCAGACATTGTGTGACTTTGGATAAACGCCTGGCACTTTCTGGACCTCACTTTTCCCATTTGTAAGATAGGATGAACTACATAGCCCCTGAAGGCCATTCCAGCTGCACCCCCGATGAAAATGTGCTTAAATCCACTGTTTCTTCTGGAAAGAGGTAATTGGAAGGAGGGAGGCAGGGAGACAGCACCCTGAGCCTGTTCTTACACCTTCCACTCTGCAAGGAGGATCCTGCTGCCTCCGTTGTACAGATGAAATGAGCATAGAGGTTACGGCACAAACCTGCCTGGTGTTAACCCCGGGACCCCCAGTCTCTTCTCAGGAAAGAGAAAAAAGTAACTGGTGGGCAAAGGAGGCACTGGGCTTCCCATCCAGGCCTGTCCTGGCTGCTCAGCAGGCTGGGCCCTGCTCTGGACTAGGTGTCAGGACCACCCGTCATTCTCTCCTGATTGGGCATTCCCACCTCTCTGCCTTTCCTTACGTTGGTCCCTCCTTTTGAACCACCTCTCTCCTCCCCTTCAAATCAAACTCCTTCTCTTGGGCCATCCTAAGTTCTCTTCTTCCAGGAAGGCTTTTTCCAGGGTCTGGCCATGCTGACTGTCCCTCCTCTCTCTGTCCTCTGGCTCCTGCAGCAGGTTCCATGTGTCCCACAAGGCCTAGTATGTAGATAAACACTTTCTGGGGCAGGCAGGCCTCTGACTTGGAAGAAGCAGGCAGCTGCATGCTAGGTAGGGCTGCCTGGGTCTCCTCGCCCCCAAAGTCTCCTGGTTGTGTGATCTGCGCTAGCATTTGTCCCTTTTAGGCTTCCAGTTGCTCTTCTGCTCTCTGAGGGCTGCCTACAAGGTCAAGGCCCCCACACTGGCCCCGGTGAGCCCTTCATTCTCCATCTGGACAGGAGGATCAGCCCTATGAGAAATGGGGGCTGGAGGCCTGGGCCTGGCCTGCAGAGTGCTGAGGAAACATGCCAGCTCCTTCCCCAAGTGTGACTTTTATAAATAAGCTCCCTTTGCCTGCCTTCCTTCCAAATGTCGTGGTGTTGGGTGGGGAGGGAGAAGGAGGAAGGGATGCAAGTAGCTGTCTCAAGCACCACCTCTGTCTAGCCCAGCAGTACTGGTCTCTTGGTTCCTGGGGTTCTGATCTGAAAATTCTGACCCCTGGGGTTCAAGGTCTCCCCCATGAGTCAGGAGACCCGTGACCCCCCCACCACCACCTCTTGCCCTGAGAATTTGGGTTCTGGGTTTTCCTGTCTCCACTTCATTGATGGGAACTCGAGGCCCAGAGGGAGACTTGTGGGAATGGCAGGGCCAGGGGAGATTAACTGTTCTACCCCATCCAGTGTGGGTTCTTGTCAGCCCCCACCCCCCAGGCTGCTAGAAATGGACAGGACTACTCAGCAATGAGGACAGCAGCCTTCATGGGCTTCGAATGCCTGAGGGGTGGGGCCTAGAGAGGAAGCCTCCATCAATTCACAGAGAAACCAGGCCTCACCATCTAAGGGCCCATCCTGGCTAGTGGGGTGGTGGGACTGTCATAGAGACACATACCGTATTTCCCCGAAAATAAGACCTAACCGGCAAATAAGCCATAGCATGATTTTTCAGGATGACATCCCCTGAACATAAGCCCTAATGCATCTTTTGGAGCAAAAATTAATGTAAGACCCGGTCTTATTTTCGGGGAAACATGGTAGCAGAGCAAAAGACCTGGGTTCAAGCTCCCTACAACCCAAGCTTTCCCAGGGGTCCCCCAGTCCCAGCCAGGCCTAAGTCTGCCTGTCTTCAGGGATTAGGGAAAGCTCCTTTCTACCATCCCTCTTGATCTACCAGGCAAGCCACTTGCTCTCCTGTGCCTTAGTTTCCTCAGCAAAGGAGATGAAGGCTGATGAACCAGAGGTCCTATCAGATGTAGACGACTGTTCCCTCTGAGCATTGGTTCCCACATATATTCTTGTCTGCCCCACCAGGCGCCCAAACGTCAGCAAATGCACCACGCAGCCATTCATTGCACAGATAACACTCTTTCTGACTCAACAGAGCACAGGAAACTTGAGGGCAACCGCAAGGGCTGGCAGGGAAGTGTTTAGACACCACATACGACATGAGGGACCGTCTTCTTCCTTTGAAACCTCCTGAGGTTTTCCCTGGGGGCTGGGCATTCAGCCAGGAAAAACACGGATCTGACAGCAGGGTAGGGGTTGGCAGCCAAAGCAAGGGGGAAATGGAGGCAGGAGGGGACAGGTCTCAGACCCAGGCTGTGGGGGCGGGTGGGGGGGGACTATAAGACTGGTACAATGGGGGTGACCCAGGCACAAACATAGGGAGGCTCTGGGCAGTGAGGACAAGCCATGGGATCAAAAGCCCAAAGGATGCTTGAAACTTTCCATATGAGGGGATGTAGGTCTCTGGCTCCAAGCTGGACAGCAGGGGTAGGTTTCTGGGGAGCCATTGAGCTAGGGCTCCCCCAGAGATCAGCAGGCAGGGCCTGCCAGCAGGGTGGTCAGCCAGGGGATCAGAAGAGTCAGCCAGGTCTAGACCCCTGATGACCCTCGCTCCCCACAGGCAAGCTGGCAAGCTGCATTTCCTTCACTGCCCCCCACAAACCCCAGGCTTGCCATCCCTAAAGGGAGAGGTATGAACGTCGGGCTAAAGGACAGCGGCCAGGGGAGGGGGCGGGGCTGTGGATGAGGAACAGGTGGCAGGGGTCTCTGTCAGGGCTGGGAAGGGGTGGGCTCTGACTCAGAACCTTTGAGCATCCTCCTACTCCCCGCAAACTTCGCCCCAGGAGCCACACCCCGGGGACTCCGAGACACAGGTGGAAAAATAGGTTCAGGTCGGAATCTGACCAGAAAACCCCGGAAAGGTCTGGAAACGCCAGCCCAGGCTGCCCCAAAGCCAGGAAGGTGGACCGGGGGCGGGTCTGACGCGTTCCGCACCCGGGCGGGCAGCAGATCTCGATCGCTACCGGGTGGGGAGCTACAGGTGATGGGAGCTACAGGTGATGGGAGGTGATGGGGGCGGCGGGCGCCCCGCGAGCCAGTGCCCGCCAGAGAAGCCCGGCCCCACCCGACCGCCGGGTTTCCGCAGCGCATCCCGCGGCGGGGCTCTGGGCAGGGGATCGCCCCGGCTCCTTCCCACCGCGGTCCCGCCGTCTGTCTATACCAGCGCGGGGAAAGGAAGGTCAGTGATCTGGCACGGTGTGGGGACACAGACCGGACCTGCTCCGCGTACCCGGAGAGAGGTCGGGCTTCTGTCCTGCCACCGATATCCGATTAATACCCCTCTGACCCCCTAAAACAAGGGGACGCCCAAAACTTTATTCAGTACCCCGGACTCCAGCCGCCAGCCCGCGGGCCAAAGGGGCCGAGTTCACGACAGTCCTGACCCCGAGTAGGTTCGGGGGGTTGGACTTGTTGTGGGGTCGGGGTCCCCGGCTCCGCCCCAGTCCCTCCCGCTCCGGCCGGGGACGCAGGGGCTGCCGTCCGGGTGACCGCCGGAGCCACTCCAGAGGGGTTGTGGCCTGTGCGCTGGACGGGCGACAAGCCGCGACGCTCGGGGACCGGACTCACCGTGCGGAGCTCCTGGGTTCGGTCCTTCATGCTCCCGGGAGTGGCCGCGGAGCCGGCTGCAGCCTTGTGAGCCCCGCATGCGCGGCGGCCGCCCGGCGGCTGCGCAGCGCCAGCCCGGCCCCGCCCCGGCCCCCGGGACCCCGGCCCAGCCCCCAGCCAGGCCCCGCCTAGCGCCGGCCCCGCCTCGCCAGTCCCCGGCCTAGCGCCGAGATCTGGAAATCCTACTCCTTGCCCCCAGCCCCAGTAGGGTCCTCTGTTGGGTCCAAGCCCGGGGACCTAGCCCCATGCGTTGTAGACGCGTGATGCCTGCCTGGGATTG
The DNA here is from genome assembly GCF_057876585.1 of Rhinolophus sinicus. Classification (NCBI taxonomy): domain Eukaryota; kingdom Metazoa; phylum Chordata; class Mammalia; order Chiroptera; family Rhinolophidae; genus Rhinolophus; species Rhinolophus sinicus. The sequence continues at coordinate 93,297,893 of NC_142503.1, forward strand.
GGCCCCAGCGCCCCTGCTCCCTCACCTGCCCCAACGCCCCCTTGACTTAGCTGCTCAGCATCCCTCGTTCTGGACCCTGGATCTTCACCCCCAGAGCCCCTCACATCCCTCGGGTTTGCTGGAGGTGGGATTCCCCCCTCTTGATTTTATTGCTTGGAACCTCCGGCAGCCCCCTCCAAAAACCTCCTTCAGAGTTCCAGCCTCTGAGCCCCTGCCCTTCCTCCTTTCTCCCATTATCTCACCCATATTCAGGCTTTTGCCCCCTCTTTCCCCAGGATTTTCAGTTCACAGGTCTGATGCTGGATGACCACTCCTTTTCCTTTAGTTTCCACTCCCAGCAGAATGCAGGAACCATTCTATTCTTAAGGAAGGGAAATCTAAGTTGTAGCACCCTTTCCTTACCCCTTCCCTGCTTCCCCAACCTTGAGCCTCAGCCCCAAGCCTGAGATCCTCTTTCCAATCTAAAAGCTGGGGTCCAGCTCCCTCTGGCTCTACTGGGAAGACCTTAGCAGTACTGTAGAGGGATAGTAGGTGGGGGCTAGTCAGTAGCAGATGCTCTTTTTCTGGTCCCTGCCAGCATCTTGTTGGGACAGCAGCCACACACACACACCCCAGCTGTCCCTTCTGTGCCCTGGCCCACACCGTCTTGACCTCAAGTCAAGCACTGCCCCTTCCCTTTCCCAGGGCTGCCAAGGTGTTGCTCTGGAGCTGGGCCAGCCCCCTGCTGCCCAGTGTGTCCAGGCTGGCACTTCTCCCAGACTGTGGGCACAGGTTAGTTGGCTGGCAGACAGTCTGGAGACACTGTTCCAGCCATCCTTCCTTCCCTAGAAATTCTGGCCCAAGACTGGCTCAGATGTAGCATGGCATGAGAGACAGCCACACCCCTTCCAGTTGTCCAGCCCTCAACCTTGAGGATCCCACAGGACAAGCATTGGCGGTGCCTCATATGACCTATGCAAAACAAAGACTGGCCTGCTAGAGGGACTTGCTCAGGATTACAGGGAACAAGTGGCAGGGAAAGTGCTGCCTGACTCCTGGTACAGAGTGCTTTCCTGTGTGTAGCATGATTCAATGGAGTGGGTCATGGGTGCACGCCAGAGCCCAATGTCTGGCCCTGCAGGGAGAGGGCAGGAAGGGGAGACACAGGTCTTGCTCTCAGAGAACCCCAGTGTCAGGCCAAGCATCACTTACTGAAATGAATGTTAAATGGTAGCATGCAAAATAAATAAAAAATGAACATGTGCCCTTCACCTTAAACTCCGCCTTTCTGATAAAGGTCTTACCCTCATTCAATCACTTACTCATTCATCAAACATTCTCTTGAATACCATGCTCTGGTATCACTGTTCTGTCAGGTGCTCCTAGTGTAATGGGAGAGACAGATATGATTTCAATATGTGAGGGATCCAGGGAGGCTTTCAAGAGGCGGTGTGATGCTCCAGCTGTGTGTTGGAGGAGTGGGGTTGCAGTAGGGGGTATTGCAGGGTTTCTGGACAGAGGAAGGTGTGTGCCCAAAGACACTGGGGTGAGGGCAGCACTTGGAGAATCTCCGGAGCCTGCTGTGATGCTCAGGTGTAAGGGTGAGCATGGGTGGGAGATGAGTGAGGGAGGCCTCGAAAGTTAAACTTTATTGTGCAGACAAGGAAGAGACAATTAAGGATCAGACTTTTATTCCTGTAATCAAAAAGTACTTAGTCACCCTGCAACTAAGATTGAACATGGCACCTTGAGCTGAGCTGCCGCTGAGCTCCCGGATGGCTCAGTTGGTTGGAGCACGTCCTCTCAACCACAAGGTTGCCGGTTCGACTCCCGCAAGGGATGGTGGGCTGCACCTCCTGCAACTAACAACGGCAACTGGACCTGGAGCTGAGCTGTGCCCTCCACAACTAAGATTGAAAGGACAACAACTTGACTTGGAAAAGTCCCAGAAGTACACACTGTTCCCCAATAAAGTCCTGTTCCCCTTCTCCAACAAATCTTAAAAAAAAAAAAAGTATTTAGTCAGCATTTACTATGTGCCGACTGTTCTAGATGTCGGAGATGTGGCAGAAAACAGGACCAACAAAAGTCCTTCCACAAAAGTTCTTTCCCTCATGGAGTCCACATTCTAGTAGAGGAAAGAGATGGTAAACAAACAAGTAAATAACAGAATGGTGATAATATGCGATGGAGAAGATAAAGTAGGAAAGAAGAAATGAGGGTGCTGGGTTTGAGGTAGGATTCCAATTTTAAATTTGGTGGTCAAGGAGGGCTGAGATGGTGGCATTTGAGTATGAGGTCGGACAATTAAGTTCGTGAAATCCTAGAGAAGGTGCTACATACTTCATTGCTGAATATCACTATGGTCACCTTCGAAGTACTCCCCTTGGGAAGCTATACACAGATGCCTGAGCCTAGTCCACCCTTCAAAGCAATTTTGGAACTCTTTTTCTGGAATGGCCACCAGAGCTGTCGTCGTATTACCCTTGATGTCCTGAATGTCATCAAAATGTCTTCCTTTCAATATTTCCTTTATCTTCAGGTAAAGAAAGATAAAGTCACCCTCCCTACTCACCTGATCTGGCCCCCTGGTTACTGGGGGCCAGATCAGGTGAGTAGGGAGGGTGTTCCAATACAGTTATTTGTTGACTGGCTAAAAACTCCCTCACAGACAGTGCTGTGTGAGCTGGTGCATTGTCGTGATGCAAGAGCCATGAATTGGTGGTGAAAAGTGCAGGTTGTTTTTGTCTAACTTTTTCATGCAGCCTTTTCAGCACTTCCAAATAGTCAACTTGGTTACTTGTTTGTCCAGTTGGTACAAATTCATAATGAATAATCCCTTTGATATCAATAAAGGCGAGCAACATCATTGCAACGAGTTTGCGAGCTTAATTGTCAGACCTCATAAGTATCCAAAAGGGGTGAGGAAGTGAAACATGTATGTCTCTGGGGAAAAGCATTCTGGGCAGAGGGAACATCGAATGCAGTGACCATGAGCATGGAACGTGTTGGAGAAACAGCAAGAAGGCAAGGATGCTTGGAGCACAGTGAGTGAGGAAGGCGACGTCAGAGAAGTCGAGGGAAGGGCCTTGTAAGCAATGGCGCTTTTGGCTTGTACTCTCTGAGTAGGATGGAAGCCACGGGGGGGGGGGGGGGGGGATGTTGAGCAGAGGAGGCACGTGATCCATCTTGGTTTTTAACAGGATCGCTCTGACTGCTCAGTGGAGAGGAAACCGAAGGGGACATGGAGGAAGCAGGGACATCATTTAGGAAGTGTTTGCAATGATGCAGGTGGCTGGGACAAAGGTGATGACAGTAGTAGTGGTGAGAAGTGGTCATATTCTGGATACATTTTAAAGTCAGAGCCAACTGAGAAAAAGAGATCGATCTCAAGGATGACTATGGTCAAGGTTTTGACCTGAACACCCGGATGGTGTTGCAGTTTGCAAAGGTGGGGGAAGAACTAGAGGAGAAGCAGGTTGGGGTAGAGGTAAATCAGGATTTGGGGTTTGGACCTATTAAGTTTGAGTTGCCCATTAGACAGCCCAATGGGGAGGGCAAGTAGGCCATTGCCCATGTAAGCCTGGAATTCCTGGGAGAGGTCCAGGATGGGTGTGGCCAGCATAGAAGGTTCTTAAAACAGAGGTCCCTCTGCAGCAGTGTGGAGGACAGCTAGAAAGGAGTGCAGGAGAGACACCAGAGACTGTGACTGTCTGAACAAAAGTAGGACTGTCAGGCTGGAGAAAAGGGTCAAAGGGATTCAAGAGATTTATTTAACATGATATACTTTATTTCAATTATCAAAAGAATATGTTTGTTGTGAAACATGAAAACAATGACAGATATTATGAACTAGAAGCTCCGGCCCTGGCGACTGACCATATGCAGATAAGAGCAGAATTGACACTTGGAGGAGGAGCAGATCGGGGCAGGTGAGGAGTTCAGACTGGGACGTGTAACCCAGACATCCAGGGAGACCTGTAAATGGTCGATGAGGAGTTGGTGTGGAACACCAGCTGGGGACTTGGGAGGCAGGAGTATCCATTTGGGGTAGAGATGGAAGTTGCAGGGCACAGTCCAGACTGGGAGAAATATGTTGACACTGACAAGATAGTGACAGGGAAGTACAAGGCTTCACGGGTCCGGAGGCAGCTTGTGTAGGATTCAGGAATAGCTCTGTCCCTGGGGAATCGTGGGAGGGTGCAGAACAGGAAGGGGCAGCCGACCCCCTCCGTGGCAGGGGAGTGTGTGTGTGTCTGTGTGTCTGTGTGTGTGTGTGTGTGTGTGTGTGTGTGTGTGAGAGAGAGAGAAAAAACAAGGGCTGCAGGTGGAAGTGAAATGCCCCTCACAGGTGAGGGATGGGCAGAGCCAGAGGAGCCAGAAACATGGCAGACTTTAAAATAGAAACTGCTACACAAGGCGTCATGGGTTGCCAGAGCAGCTAACTCCCTGAGACCAGGGACCACTTCACAGAGGCGGGGCATTTGAATTGGGGCGTAAAGAATGATGGCCTGGTGAAGAATAGTACTTGATGCTACTATAACTCTTATTCCTGTGTGGATATATTCTGTGTGGGGTGTCTGTCCCCTCATTTGATGGGGACGTCTGAAGACAAGAAAATGAGCAGTGTTCCTAGAAAGGAGCACTGGGGGGAAAGGCTGGACATTTGGGAGCTTTCAAGGCCTCTGGGCGCAACGTGGGGTTTCCATCCCACAGGCCCCTTGCCCACTGGATCCCTGATGTTGGCAACTGCTGCCACCTGCTGGGGAAGGCTGGTGTTGCCTCGCGCAGGCCATTGCAGCTGAGCACCTGTGTGCCCAGGTTGGGAGGAGAAAAAACAAGGGCTGAAGGTGGAAGTGAAATGCACCTCACAGGTGAGGGATGGGCAGAGACAGAGGAGCCAGAAGGAAGAAAAGGCAATGGAGTGGGGCGAGAAGGTAGCCTTACAGAAGTCGGGCCCAGGTCAGGAGGGCGTCTAAGTCAGGGGGAGCCTGGTTGTTTTGGGAGATTCGATACAGACAGGGGGATTGAACAGATTATTAAATATATTGAAGACATTTGGGGAAATGGGGTAAAATATGGGAAGGGGGAAAGCTGGGATAAATCCTGTGCCATTGGACTGGAATTTAAGCTCTAAATGTAAACATTTTTTTCCATATATGTAAATTGTATTTGTTAGGGTTTTCCAGAGAACCAGAACCAATAGAATAAATATATAGAAAGAGATTTATTATGAGGAGTTGACTCACAGATGATGGAGGCTGAGAAGGCCCACAGTCTTCGTCTGTAAGCCGGAGACTTGGAAAGCCAGTAGTGTAGTTCCAGTCTGAGTATGAAGGCCTGAGAACCAGGAACACTGACAATGTATGTACCAGCACAAGGGCAGGAGAAGACCAGTATCCCAGCTCAAGAAGTTAGAAAGAGAAAGAATTCAACCTTTCCTCTGCCTATAGTTCTATTCAAGCCCTCAACAGATTGGATGAAGCCCACCCACGTTGGGAAGGGCCATCTGCTTTACTCAGCCCACCGAGTCAAATGGTAATCTCACCCTCACAGATGCACCCAGAAATAATGTTTAACCAGAAATAATTTTTAACCAGTCACGTTGACACATAAAATTAACCATCACATAGATAAACATAGATGTAACTGTGTGTTATGTGTGTGTATAAATGTGTGTCTCCTGAGTGGGCCTGGGAGTAGCGATTACCCTATTGGCAACAAGCACACCTCCCACCCAGATCTTGGTTTCGAAATACTATTCCCCACCAAAAAGAAGCAGGTATTCTTCCACAAATGGCTAATTCGAGAGCTGGTGCAGGGAAAAATAAGATGAGCCTGGAATATCTTGTTGAGCCATAAAGAAAGGCAGTGTTCAAAGAATGGTGGCACATATCCAAACAGCAAGAGGTCAGCAAGGGGCACCTATTGACCAAACCTAGGACAATTTGAGCTTCGAAATAAAAGACAGGAATGGGTTATAATGCATTGAATAAAATAGGAAACCATGATCCCATCTGATAGAAATAAATAAATAAATAAATAGGGGTGATGAAAAAGTTATATTTTTTTTTTTGGGGGGGGGGAATAGTGTGTTTCTCCAGGGCCCATCAGCTCCAAGTTGTTGTCCTTCAATCTAAATCCAGTCACTGTCCTTCAATCTGACTCCAAGTCCAGTCACCGTTTTCAATCTTTAGTTGCAGGGGGCGCAGCCCACTATCCCACGTGGGAATTGAACCGGCAACCTTGTTGAGAGCTTGTGCTCTAACCAACTGAGCCATCTGGCCGCCCCAAGAAAAAGTTCTTTACAGTAGAATACCAACAAATAATTGTAGAAGAAATGATGAAATTAGAAAATCATCATTTGTGAACTATTGTAGTAATACTTAATTTGGGCAAAAAACATCAATGGATGCTGAAACCTACGGGTGAAAGTGGGACGAAGGAAGTTTCAACGTCTCAGAGCACCTCCCTTCCCCAAGACTTATGGAGCATGATCAAGTGATCAACATTACTACTGCCAGTCATGGTTGCAAATGATATTGGATATGAGAAGACAGCATCATTTCTGATATTTCCTCCCAAAATGTGTAACACTGATCTAATCATGAGGAAGGATGGGACAAATGCAAATTGAAGAATGGTCTACAAAGTAACTTCCCTGTAATCTTCAAAAATGTCAAGGTCATGAAACTCCAAAGGCTGCAAATAATGTTCCGTTCTAGATTAAGGGAGACTAGAGAGATGTGACAACTGTGTACATTGCTTGATACCATATTATGTTTTGTGTTTTTTAACCATAAAAGGATATTTTGGGGGGGACACTGAACAGCAGTTTCCAAATAAAAAGTTAAAAAAAAAAAAAAAAGTCTGGCAACAGTGTTAGCCCTTCTTTTGGCTGACTCCTGCCAGCTGCAAGATTCATTTTGGATAAGCTCCTGTGGAACCCTTTCACTGACTGGGCGTGAGGGGCCTTCTTTGTGCTCCCACTGCCCCTGGACTCTGACATCCTTTCCTAGCTGTGCTTCACCCCTGCTAGCCCTGGACGTCCCTGAGAGCAGGAGTCTTGTCTGGATCATGGCACAAAGCAGCCTCTCAAAACAATGAACCTCAACGAAAGGGGTGTATTTGGGAATACAGCGCAACCCCACCTCTTCACCTGGGGTTCAACTAAAGAAATTGTCATGTCCGGCTGTTGGAGTGTACCTGGCTGAGTGGGACCCACAAGCAACCAGGAGTCATGTCTGAAGGGGTTTTCCTCGGGGGTCTCGGAGGAAATATTTAGGGCCTAATTCCCAAGACGTAACCTGGCAGAAGAGCCTCTCAATAGGGAAAATTCCCTTTTACACCTTTGACGTCACTGATGTGCTCAATGGTCACATTGGGAGGCGTGGGACACTGAGACCCTCTCCAGAGCACAGCAGACCCACCCACGCTCAAGGATCAGAATGGTGGAAATGTTGGAGGAATGAACAATATTGCTAGGGAAGATGGACATTCAAGATACTAGGAAGAATTTACCAGAAATAAACTTTTTCCTTCTGTTTTCTGCTGAGGTGAGGTTATAGTTATATGTGTGGATGATGCTATTCAAGGTACCAAGGTGCCAACCCTTCAGGTTGGGGAGCTAGGGCACGCATGTCTCTCAGCATTGCAGCGGCCCTTGCCGTCCTTTCTCTTCTCCTGAGGTGGGTAGAGCGCCCCCTTGGGGTGAGGAACACAGGAGAAGCTCTGGGCCTGCTTTGAGGGTTCCAGGATCTAGGAGGGTAGGCAGAGGACTGGCCTGCCCATCTGGGGCGGGGCCTGACAGGAGTGCCTTGCCAGGAAGGGAGGGCAAAGGGCCATGTCCCGTACCTGCCCCACCCGGGTGACAAGAGTCCCTGTCACCAGGCCACCCTCTCCGTCTAGAGCCTTCGAGGGGTAAGTGTCCTTCTGAATCCACCCTGTCTCTTTCCTGGGGATCAGGTGAGAATTCCTTTCCTCCTTGGGGGTCCAAACACCCTGCCCCCTATGCTTACCCTTAGGCCAGGCAGGGGCCACACCTGCCACCCCCTCAGCATGGGCACAAGTCTCCCTGCTCTACTTTCAGAAATCCATGAAACTGGGGCACTGGGTGGCAGATCTGGAACGTCTCGGACCCTTCTCCTTCTGACATCAGCATCAGGGATAAGACCAGAGCAGAAGGACCTCATCCAGGCGAGCCCCAGATCACTGTTCCCGCCTGTCACCCTACAATAGAGCCCAGTGACGGGAGCACTGGGGGACACCCAAGCAGAGCCCTCGCTGGATCAAGTACTCCAGGAGAGGGATGAAGCCATTGCTAAGTGAGAGGCAGTTGTTTGTGGGGTTGGGGAAGCAGTAGGTGGCTTACCCTCACGACTCTGTGCTGCTATAGGAGGGGAGGGGGGAGTCAGGCATTCCCTGTGGGAAAGCCAAACACCCATCCAGTCATAAGGCAGGGGCTGTGGCCACACCTACCCACCCCCAGGGCCCAGCATCAGATCTGCAGGGCCCAGGCCTCAGGCTGTCCTCCCTGCCACCTGCAGGAAGCAGGCAGTGGAGGCTGAGCTGGACACATGCAAAGCCAAGTTACGAGCTGTGGAGGCCCAGCTGCTGGAGGTCCTGGAGGAGAAACTGAGACTGAGGCAGGAGGTGGAGGCCTGGGAGGTAGGGTGAGAATGTCGGCTGGGCACGGGAGGCACAGGGAGATGGGCCCAGGGTCTGCCCCTGAACCTGCTCTCCTGCCCGCAGGAGGACGTGCAACAGCTGGTGAGGCAGCGGGTTGAGAGTCAGCTGCACAGAGAGTCCAGAAGCTCTTTGAGAGCCCCCATGGAACCTGGAGCTGCCAGGGCCCCTTCGGTCCCATTCCTCCTGGTTCGATGGGGACGTTGGCGGTGAGAGAGCTCAGCCCAGGACCTTGAGAGCTGTGTCTTTATTCATTAAACTTGAGGTCTGACTACCTTTACATACTCATGCCCTTTCAATGCTTGCCTGAGTCTTTCTGTGCAGAAATATGAAGCAGGCCACAGGGTCCTGAAGCCTGGGTTTGAAACATGCCCCTTCTGGCCAGCAACTCTCAGGTCAGAAAGCCTCGTATGGCAGCCATGAAGTCCTGCGGGCAGTTGGCGTGGATCCAGTGGCCAGCATTAGGCACCGTCTGTATCTGGGCCCGAGGGAAGAGTCGTCTAATCTCAGGGTAGTGACTGGGACTGTCCGTCAAAGAGAAGGCCACCAACAAGGGGTGAAAGTGGGGAGACGGGGAGAGAAAGAGAGAAGTGGAGGCAGAGCCGGGAGAGATGGAGAGCCATGTGAGTTCACATGTCCCACGGTGTTTCTAAGCTCTCAGGAGCCCCCTGCCCACCCCCAAGCCCTCCCTGAGGTAGGCACCCGGGCTGATGGCTGGATAAGTAAGGCATGCCCTGCCTGCCACCCAGCCTGGCTTACTGTACGAAGTTAGAGTTTCCACCAAGGAGGAAGAGGGTTGGCCCAGGGTAGGCTTCTTGGCATACTGGGAAGGCCAAGATCTTGTCCACGTGCTGGGCCAAGGCATCCAGGTTCACCCGCCACACAAAGCGGCTCCCTGCCTCCACCAGGTTGGTGAGCAGGAACTGCCGCACGGCAATATCCTGTAGGGGGTGTAGTTGGGGGAACTCCCTGTGACACCTGGGGCGACCACTCTTCCCTTGACAGGTCCCAACCAGCACCATCTGGGGGGCTTGGGGGCATCACCTGGATAACAAGGCTGAGCTGTTCATCAGCTAGTTTGCGGGCACAGGAGCGGGACACTTCATCTGGGATCTCTATGGCTTTCATGGCTGCTATGTAGGTTGGAAAGGCTGAGCTGGATGTGGTCTCCACTGGGCTGATGTCCACGGCAATCAGACGTTCCACCAGCTCTGGCTGTGGGAGAGAACCAAACTGGGGACTCAGCCTTAGGGCAGGTACAGTGGGTCACAGGCACAGTTCCTGGATCCTGAACTTGGCCATCCAAGGCTCCTTTGAGTGTCCCAGGTTGCCTGCTGGGCACTCAGAGTCTATAGTGGATGAGAGGAAGCCCTGGATAGGGACAACTCACCCTCTGGAGTGCCAACAGCATGGCTGTCTTGCCTCCCATGCTGTGGCCAATGAGGACACAGGGAACCAGGCCCAGCTGGGGCAGCAGGTCCTGCAGGTCCTGGCTCATGTCTTCGTAGCTCATGTCTGGGCTGTGGGGGCTGTCACCATGGTTCCGAGCATCCACTGTCAGCACCTGGGGAGTGAGGTGAGAGGGGCAGCACTGACATCCAAATTCTGGGTGTAGACAGGCCTGGAAGACAGGCAGGTTGCGGGGGTGGAGAGCCTGGGGAGAGATCCTGAAGTGGAAGAAGGGTGCAGATGGTGAGAGGGCTCAGTTCCCTCGGGAGCCCAGAAGAAGAACCTGGGGCCACTCTGCCACAGAAGGGAAGGCCCAAGGAGTGTGACCACATCTCTGAAGGTCTGGCGGAGCTGGGTGGCAACCCCAGAGAAGGCCGACGCCAAGAATTTCCAACAGTTGAAGCACAGAAGGATGGGCTGCTGTACGAGGTGATAAGCTCCCTGTCATCCCTGGTGAACAACCAGGGGCTGGTCCTCTTAGCGGGGAGGGTGTTGGCACTCAGGCATTGGACAGACGGGCATAGCTCAGAGTAGAGCATGCAAATGGGAATAGACTGGATGGAAGAAAACACAAGGGAATGAATGGAGTCCATCTAGGGCCTGGGTCTGTCCTGCGGGCTCCATTCTTAGGTCAACCTGTCCTTTCATTTCTTCAGAGATCTGTCATTGCTCAGCCGGGGCCAAGCAGCGAGGGCACAGAAGCGGGCCTAGCCTCACCCTCATCTCTGGTCCCGCCCACAAGGCCCCGCCTCCTACGGGACCCCGCCTCCCCGGAAGCTCACCCTCCGGCCTGTCTGCTGGGCCAGGGCCTTGGCGATGGAGTTAAAGTTGGTTTTGCAGCCGAAGAGTCCATGCAGGAAGACGAGGGCCGGGAGGGCCGCCTCCCCGTCCAGAAGCTTGTAGGAAAGCGGCACAGGCCTAAAGGGAGGAGCAAGGATGGGGGGAGATTCTGAACCGGCTGGTGAAGTGGTTTGGGAGGAGCGGGCTGAGAGGGGGCGGGCCCATGCGGGGAAGGTGGAGCCATCGGGGCGGGACCAGAGGGGAACGATTAAAGGACTGCCTCCCACCGGGCGCCCTTGACTGACCTCGGCTCGGCACCGCCTGGTCCGCTGCTGCTGGGTGCGACATGAACCCTGGAGAAGCTGGTTCTGGAAGGGCTGAGCCCCCTGTAGGGGAGCCTCCTGGCGCAGGCCCAGCAGAGCATACCCGGGAGCCACTACTACCCAGCACGCACCTCGCTTGCAAGTCCTGTACCCTAGCTCCGCCTCCCGCCTTTGCTCGGAGCCGCGTCCAGTTCTGACTGGAGCTCCGCCTTTTCCCCGCCCCCTATCGCAAATTCCTCCCCGCCTTTGCTCACGTTTCCTTACGTAATCCCAGAAGCTGTCCATCCCCCTCCAGCTCCGCCCCTTGCGCCGCTACGTTATGTCCTCAGGCACAGTGACCGCCCGCCGGAGCACTGCCCCTAGCCCCGCCCCTGCGGAGCTCCGCCCAGCCCCTCCCCGCTCAGAATCCTTGCGGGGAGACAGGACCCTGCTTTCTGGGAATCGGTCCCAGCCTGTCAGGATGTCTTGGGTTTTGGCGCGAGCTCTGGGCAGCCACGGGACAGGTCCTTGGCAAGCCAAGGAGGCTCTGCCTTGGCCCGCTCCCGTCGCTGCACCTGGTCTGCTTCCCTGCCCTGACGCACCGTCTTGGGTGGGTGCCATACTTTCCGTGCCGCAGGCGGGCGCAGGCGTGAAGCGCGCAGTACTCCAGAGCCCGAGGCCCAGACAGGACAGACGGAGCATCTCTTACCCATTCTGAAGTCGTGGACTCTAGGAATAGCTGAGAGGGACTCTGGAAGTTATCTTTAATCACATCCCCGCCCTTTACAGGTGGGGAAACAGAGGCAAACCGGAACCCTCTGGTCTGCCATTCGTGATGTGAGTCAAGATGGGAGGCCAAGGTCAAACCCTGGCCAGGTGTTTGTACTGGTGGGGGCATCTGAGCTGAAATGGCTCAGATCTTCTCCCACCTCCTCTTCATTCTCCCCCCCGCCCCCATTTACCAATAAAGTAATACACTATCCTCTCACCCTTAGAAATCCTGCAGAGAGATCACGTTCCTTTGCAATCCTGACCCGCTGCCATCTTCTCTCCCCAGTCTGGGATCGTGGTGGCACTGGTAGTATTGTCTCAGGTCTCTGAGCTCAGGTCTCATCTGGCTTCTGCTGCAGTCCATTTTCCAGCGGTTGTAAGAGTACCTGCTCTTGCTACAGCATTCTTCTCGGAAACCTTCAGGGACTCCCCATCCCTAAAGCTGACCATTGAAACTTCACCAAATTCCAAGACTCTCACAGTCTGATCCTACCTACATTTCTGCCTATGCTCCCCATTCTCTTATTACCCAATGAGGCACCCAGAAAACTACATTACACACCACCCTTTAGGTTTTACCACCCTCCTCCCGCACACTCCCACTGCTGGGATGTTGTGTCTGCCTTCCAGACAGCCAGTTGCCTGAGTCCAGTATAATTGCCATCTCCCCCTCAAGCCTTCCCAGATTTCCCCCTTGAAACTAATCTCTTCCACTCCATGTTCTCAAAGCATTTGCAAGTCTACTACACAGTATTATAGAACTGACCTTCTCTGTGTCCACCATTGGCTGGGGGCTCCTGGAGGACCAGAGCCATGTTTTGTCCATGTTTTGTTTGGTGCAAAGGGCAATAGTAATTTTACTGAATGATAATGGACAGATTCAGGGCACTGAGGCTTAGCTCGTGGCTGGGTCTGTGACCCCTCCAGGAGATGACACCTGGGCTAGCCAGTGTTACCCCACCCCCAACCACGTCTTTAGGGCAGGCTGGATGGAGTCCTGACCAGTAGGAGGCATCCTAACTCTAAGGCCTAATAAATGTCTTGCTGAGTGAAATGGCCCCCATCAGCCTGGGGACTAGTAGGTGTTTTGTCTAATCTGAGGAGGGCTTTGAAGTCATTGGAGACTCTACACACAGCAGGTGGTATGATCATTTGTTGTCAGCATAGTCATTAGGGAAGTGATAAGGACACCTGAGCCCTGGATGGAGGCTTTTCCAGGGCTTGGGGGGCTTGGTCCAAGGCCTGGCGGGGGAGGGGGCATGCTCAGAGAGTTGATCAAGCAGTGTTTTTCTAGAGTTGGTGGAAGAAGGGGAAGGGGGTTCACCTAATATTGGTGTTTCAGAAAGGTAGTATTTCAAACCACCCCCACTACAGCCTACTGTCCAGCCCAATAACCTGAGCCTGACCCAGGACGCTTGACATCAGCCCAGAGTCAGATCCCTGAGTCTAGGGGCAGAAGCGATATTGAGGCATTCTCGGCCCCAGGACCTCAGGTGTGTCTGCTTAGGGCAACATCAACAAGCAGAAAAACCAGTGGGCTTAAGGTTTCCACTTGCTGCTACCTGGGAAAAACTCTGATGATGGAGTGTTGGGGATGAGTGAACCTGGGGCCGGCCCACGGTTCCTCACCTCGTTAGGAACGAGCCAGTGGACTCGCTGTTGGTTGGTGAGGGTCTCTCCTTTGGGGGTGTCAAGCCGCTGGAGGGCAGGCCTTCTGAACCCCTGCTATGCTGAGGTGGTGTGGGGGAGGGGGAGAAACGGTGCAGAATGAGAACCGCGAGGAGGTTGAGTCTACACTTTTGCGTCCTTGTTCCCAGTAGTCCCGACTCCCCTGTGACGTGGAATGGTGTTTTCACTCTCATTTTACTGCTGTGAAAATGGAGATACGGAGGTGAAGTAACCCAGATCCAATCACTCAGCCCGTGCATGGCCCAGCCCGCATTCCTTCCCGGGCTGTGTGACGCCTAATGCAGTGTTCCGCCCTTCTGGCTCGGGACTGCAGGCCCAAGGGGTGCGGCCTGCGGGGGCGGGGACACTGCACCCCGGTGGCGACGGCGTTGAATGGGTTAAGGCGGGGAGGCGGCGGGTGTCGCGTAACCGCACCTGGACCAGTATCGGTCACGTGGCCAGGGTTTCACCTGCCCCGCTGAGCAGGGACAATCAGGCCGCTGTTCTGCGGTTGGTCGCTATGGTGACAGAACTGAGCCTGGGGAGGTCACGAGGGCAAATTCCTGCCGGTCAGCAGGGTGGGGCGGGAGTGTCAATCATGTTGGGTCCGGCTGAGGCTCTCAGAAGACCCCTTGAAGTTTCTCAGGGGGCTGTCCCCAGCGGGCCCCTATGTGACTCCCACCCAACCGTCTCCTATCTCATCCCTCCCATCCACGCCCCCCCTCCAGTTTAGCTTCTCGCCACAGATTTTGAACCTGAGTTTATTAACCTGCCAGGACTTTCATCTATATTATCTTGTTTAATCTGCACAACAGCCTTTTTCCCTCATGGGCGTGGTAATCCCCTGTGCCTCCCCCAGACTCACGGAGTACTTTGAGAACATTCTCTCCTTCCTTCTACAGCCAACGGACACTTTTGGAAGTCTCTACTACTACGTGCCTTTCTACACACAGGCACCTTTCTAGACACAACCATGAACAAAATAAACTCGTGGAACACACACTAGTGGGTTCTGTGGAGTATTTATTTTCTTCAGAGCATGTTGGGAAGGCCCCTGGGGACCGTTGTCAGCAGGCAGGGACTGCACGTGGTCATCCCATCGCTCTGGTGTCTAGAACACCTCTGGAGGCCTCTCTGCCACCCCCAGGCTCCTCCTGTTCCTTCCCTCCATGCTTTGCCCCAGGTCGACAGATCCTCCAACTTTTGCTTGTATCCACTCCAGAACCTCCAACAGGCCTTGGTAAGAGCAAGGCTTGTCAACCTTTTCTCTATCCAGTCTCATGTGCATGGTCACTGCAGACCGAGTAATAGTCTCATCACACACACAGATTCTTAAAGTGGGTGGAGTGAGCACACCTTCCCTTTTGGAGTAGAGGTGGTGAAGGGAGTCCTTGTATTTTGAAAACCAACAACCTCCACTCCCTGTTGACAAACACCAGCCTGCAAGGTATACTCCAGCCTCCTCTGCCTGCATTATGGAGACTTTGCTTATTGAGCACCTACTATGTGCCAGGCACTGGGGATGCCAGGGTGAACCCAAATCAACTCATAGACCTGGAAGTCAGGTGAGGACTAGTAAATATTCAAAGGAAAGTGAGAATAGAAAGCTGAGGAATCTGATAGAACCTGGGGTCACTAAGGTGGCTCTAAAGAAGTGATGTTTCTTTAGAATGGAGCATCTGAAGGCTGAGTAGGAGTCTGCCAGGTGAAGGATTTACAGTGGAGGAGGGTGTTCCACAAGTGGGAACACCATGTGCCATGGCAAAGCCATCCCATCTCCCAGCGTAGAATCTTAGAAGTCATTCTTGTCACCTGCTTCCTTACCCCCCACCCCCATCCACTCCCTCACATAGTTCTGCTGATTTTTATCTCCCGGATAGCTCTGCTATCCATCCACTTCTCTCCTTCTCCATGGCCCCATCTCCCCTGCATTGCTGCCTCCTCACTGGACCCTCCAGCCCCTAAATGCTAACCAGCAAGATCTTGTATTTTGATGTTAATCTAGTTTGTTCCTTCCTACGTTTTTCTATTTTTCTGTGCTCATTGCCCCCCTGGAGATAAACATATGTGTCAGACCAGAAAGTAGAAAAGCTGGTTTATGAGTTTCAAAAACTGAAGCCCTGAGGGGAAGGGAATGCATCAGCAGAGACAAGTATCTTGGACAAGAATGGGAGGGAGAGTCCGCCACCTGCTTCTTGGCAGCGTCCCCAGAGAGGAATGGCTCATGGGTTTTATAGGCAGGCAGGACCATAGGCAGCTTGCAGAATATTCCCCAGTCCCAAGCCCAAACAGACACAGTGTAAAGCACGGGAAGGAAGGGGCCAATGAGACAGGAGGGTTATGTCTCAGCAGTGATCACTGTTGCCTGAGGGCTGGATGCTGTCCAACCTCCTCCTCCCCCCAGTCTCCTTCCTTGCCCTTCCCCACCACCCAGCAAATTTGGCCCTGCTGAATATCCTGGAACTGCGTCCCAGCCTCAGGAGGATTAAAGTTCAACTTGTTTCCAACTTCCTAGGGTGAATGGAGCATCCAGGATATAATGTCATTGTATGTCTAAGTTGGTGGACTGACTTTCATAATTGCCACTATACCATACACATTCATCACTGACTTTCTTTATAAATCAACAATCCAATAATACATTTAACAAATATTTGCTGAGCACCTGCTAATGCCAAGTGTGAATTATAGAGCTAGGAATATGGCAATTACATGGCCCTGTTCCTCAAGGAACACAAACACACACACAGACACACACACACATAACACACACACATGCACACACACACACACACACACACACACACACACACACAAACACACAAACAAAAATCCCTGGCTTTTGTTCTCTCCAGTGGGGAAGACAGGCCATAAACAAAGAAATTTAAACAAAGAAATAAATATGTAGGGGGCTGGCCCACTGGCTCAGGCGGTTGGAGCTCCATGCTCCTAACGCCAAAGGCTGCCGGTTCAATTACCACATGGGCCAGTGTCCTCTCAACCACAAGGTTGCCAGTTTGACTCCCACAAGGGATGGTGGGCTGCACCCCCTGCAACGAACAACAGCAACTTGACCTGGAGCTGAGCTGCACCCCCCACAACTAAGATTGAAAGGACAACAACTTGACTTGGAAAAAAGTCCTGGAAGTACACACTCTTCCCCAAAAAGTCCTGTTCGCCATCCCCAATAAAATCTTTAAAAAAAAGCGCAGTATTTCTCATTCACCAAAAAAATAGAAATAAATATGTGATAAATTCAGAGAGCAGGCTGCTATGCTTGAAAATAATTGGGGGATGAGATAATTAAGTAGGACAATAAGGAAAGACCTCAGGTAAAGTGAAAGCTGAAGAATAAGAAGGAGGTAGTCATATGAACACCAGGGGAAAAAGTGTTCTAGGCAGAAGGAATAGCAAGTGCAAAGGCCCTGAGGTGCACAAGACCTTCTCCTGTTACAGGAAGTTGGAGCAGAGAAAGCAAGGGAGAAAGCATATATGAGGTGGGCTGTGGTTGGTCCAAGCAGGGCCTGGTAGGAGATCTGGTCTTCATTCTAAGAGAAATGAGAACCAGTAAAGGGTTTAAGCAGGAAGAGACATGATGATTTACATTTGTATAGGGTTTTTTTTTTTCTGTATGGGAGAAGGTGGGGGACAGATTAAAGGGGAAATGGAAAAGGGGAAGGACAAGCAGCTAAGAGGCTATTGCAGTTGTCCAGTTGGGACATGATGGTAATTTTTGATCAGGAGGAGGCTGTGGAGGTAGAGAGAGAGAGAGAGAGATTTTTTTTTAATGATTAAAGTTTATTGGGGTGACAATGGTTAGTAAAGTTACATAGGTTTCAGGTGTACAATTCTGTAATACATCATCTAGATATCATATTGTATGTTCACCACCCAGAGTCAGATCTCCTTCCATCACCATATATTTGATCCTGAAGATAGATAGATTTGAGATATATTTTGACTTAGTATTAATGGGATTTGATGAAGAGTGGGTGGGTAGAGAGGAAGATGGTGAGAAAAAAGGAAGGAACCAAGGACAACTCCCAGGTTTCTGGAATGAACACGTGAGTAGTTGTGCTGTTTCCTGAGTGGGGGAAGGCTGGAGAGGAACATTTTCCCCCCCTCTACAGGGTACTAGCTGTAGGGAGTTCCACTTGAGGCATGTTAAATTTGAGATGCCCATGAGATATCAAAATAGTTGGCCCTCCATATCCTCAGGTCTCACATCCATGGATTCAACCAAATGTGGATCAAAAATATTTGGAAAAAAATTATCATAAAGTTCCCAAAACAAAACTTGAGTTTGCCACAGGCGAGCACTATGCTGACTCCACATGACTGAAGTGATACGTAAGTGTACCCTGCTGTAGCCTCTAGGCAAATGCTGCACTGTTTTCTGTAAGGGACTTGAGCGTTTTTTTTTATTTTGGTATCTGTGGGGGTCCTGGAACCAATCCGCTGCGGATCCTGAGGGACAACTCTAGTTAGCATCTACTGAGTGTTTAACATATGCCAAGCACTGTTCTAAGTGCTTTATATCCCTTAACTTACATCCATTATATCCGTTAACTCATTTAGTCCTCCTAATAGCTGTGAGAGGGTACATGTATTATTTATGATTCCTCCTTTATAACTGAAAGAATTGAGTCACAGAGAGGTTAATTAATTTCTCAGGATCACACAGCTTTGAAGCTGCTGGGCCAGGATTCAATCCCAAGTAGTTGCGATCTAGGGTCCATACTGTTAACTGCTGCCTGCCATGACCTCTGAGGTATTCAAGGAGGCAGCTGGACACCTGAGTGGGGAGTTTGGAAGAGAGGTCTGGGAGCCAGAGGATGTGAAAACCATGGGAATAGGAGAGACCATCAAAGGGGACACAGCGTATGAGAGGAAGCAGGCCCAGGACAGAGGACCCTTGGAGTTAAGCAGAGTTAAGACCCAGGAAGGGAGCCAGGAGAGGGGGCATAGAGGGAGGAGAAGGCCAGGTGAAGTGGTGTCACAAAGGGCAAGATAAGTGGAGATCCTGTGGAGGAGGGAACAGTCAACTACATCAGAGATTGCTGAGAGTTGTGAGGATGTTCCAATTATAAAAATGGCTGTTGACTATGGCAACCTGGAGACTGCTGGGGACCTTGTCAGGAGTAGCTTGAAGGCGTGAAGTTGTGGGGCCAGGAGCAGACCTGAGTGGCTGATTGCAATGTGGGTGGGGAGGAAGCAAAACTGGGGGCCAGATAACTTGAGAAGGTGAGCAGAGAAACGGGATGGCATCTGTTTGGAGACGAGAAGTCCGGAAACTTTTTTTTTTTTTTTTTAGGAATGGAAATACCTAAACCTATTTGTATGTTGATGTGAAGGATACAGTAGACAGGGGTGGCATTTGATAAATACAAGAGAAAGAAGGTATTTCTGAGGTATATTTTTGTGTGTCAGTACAGATGTATCTTTTCTTTGTTAACTTTTTAGTATGAAAAATTTTAAACATATGAAGGGAGATAGAATAGGAACCTCCATGTACTTATCAGCTTCAACAGTTATCAACTTAAGGCCAATATTTTTAAAAAATTAAATTAAATTTATTGGGCTGACATTGGTTAATATATTATATAAGTTTTAAGTGTACAATTCTATAATAATACATCATCTGTATATTGCATTGTGTGCTCACCGTTCAAAGTCTTGTCTCCTTCTGTCACCATATATTTTGCCCCCTTTACCCTCTTCTTCCCCCCAACTACCCTTCCCCTCAGGTAATTACCATGCTGTTGTCTGTGTCTATAAGTTTGTCTGTTTGTTTGTTGCTTTCGGTTTTACATCCTACATATGAGTGAAATCATATGGTTCTTGTTCTTTTCCATCTTATTTCACTTAGCATGATACTCTCAAGATCCATTTATGTTGTCCCAAATGGCAGTATTTTATCTTTTCTTAAGGCGGAGTAGCATTTTATGGTATAAATGTACCACATCTTCTTTATCCAATTATCCATCAAAGGGCACTTCGGTTGTTTCCCTGTCTTGGCTACCATGAATAATGCTGCAGTGAACATAGGGGTATATATATCTTTATGAATAAATGTTTTCAAATTTTGGGGGTAGACACCCAGAAGAGGGATTGCTTGGTCATATGATAGCTCTATTCTTATTTTTTTGAGGAACCTCCATACTGTTTTCCATAGTGGCTGTGTCAGTTTACATTCCCACCAGCAGTGAATGAGGCTTCCTTTTTCTCCACAGCCTCTCCAACACTTGTTATTCCTTGTCTTATTGATAATGGCCATTCTAACAGGTATGAGTTTTGTGGTTTTCATTTGCATTTCCCTCATAGCTAGTGAAATTGAGTATTTTTTCATATATCTGTGGGCCATCTGTATGTCTTCTTGGAAAAAGTGTTCAGGTCCTTTGACCATATATATATTGTTTGCAAATATATTCTCCCATTCAGTTGGTTGCCTTTTCATTTTGTTGATGGTGTCTTTTACTTTACAGACACTTTTTGGTTTGATGTGTTTTATTTAGTATGTAGTCCCATTCATTTATTTTTGCTTTTACTTCCCTTGCCTTTGGGGTCAAGTTCATAAAAGCCTCTCTGAGACCAAGGTCTATAAGTTTAGTACCTATGTTTTCTTCTATGTGTTTTATTGTTTCAGAACTTATATTTAAACCTTTAACCTATTTTGAGTTAATTTTTGATATATGGTGTCAAATAGAAGTCTAGTTTCATTGTTTTGCAATTTTCCCAACACCATTTATCAGACAGGTTTTCCTTTCTCTATTGTGTGTTTTTGGCTCCTTTGTTGAAAATTATTCACCCATATACATGTGGGTTTGTTTCTGGGCTTTCAATTCTGCTCCATTGATCTGTGTGTCTTACTTTTCTGCCAATATCATAC
The DNA here is from genome assembly GCF_057876585.1 of Rhinolophus sinicus. Lineage (NCBI taxonomy): Eukaryota > Metazoa > Chordata > Mammalia > Chiroptera > Rhinolophidae > Rhinolophus > Rhinolophus sinicus. Next base: position 93,318,416 of record NC_142503.1, read on the forward strand.
CGTTTTAATTATTGTAGCTTTGACTATAATTTGATGTTAGGGAGTGTGATACCTTTGGCTTTGTTCGTTTTTCTCAGGATTGCGTTGGCTATTCAAGGTCTTTTGTGGCTTCATAAAAATTTGATGAATTTTGCTCTATTTCTTTGAAAAATGCCATTGGGATTTTGATGGAAATTGCATTAAATCTTTATATTGCTTTAGGTAACATGGCCATTTTAACCATGCTGATTCTTCCAATGCATGAGCATGGAATATCTTTCCATTTCTTTGTGTTTTCTTCAATTTCTTTCAACAATGTCTTATAGTTTTCAATGTGTAGGTCCTTCACTTCCTTTGTTAAGTTTATTCCTAGATATTTTATCTTTTTTGTTGCAATTGCAAATGGAATTTTTTTTTCTTTCTTTTTCTGATATTTTGTTGTTAGTATATAGGAACACAATGGATCTTTGTACATTGATTTCATATCCTGCAACTTTATTGAATTTATTTGTTTCTAATAGTCTTTGGGGGAGTCTTTAGAGTTTTGTATAAATAGAATCATGTCATCTGCAAAAAGTGATCATTTTGCTTCTTCATTCCCAGTTTGAGTGCCTTTTATTTCTTTCTCTTGCCTGATTGCTCTGGCTCAGACTCCAGTACTATATTGAATAACAGTGGTGAGAATGGGCATCCTTGTTTTGTTCTTGATCTTAGAGGAACACTTTCAGGTTTTTACCATTGAGTATGATGTTAGCTGAGGGTTTGTCGTATATGGCCTTTGTTATATTAAGGTACTTCCCTTCTATACCCATGTTATCGAGGACTTTCATCATAAATGCACATTGTATCTTGTCAAGTGCTTTTTCTGCATCTATTGATATGATCATATAATTTTTATCCTTTATTTTGTTTATATGGTATAACACGTTGGTTGATTTGCATGTGTTGAACTATCCTTGCTTCTCTAGATTGAACCCCACTTGATCGTGATGTATTATCTTTTTAATGTATCATTGTGTTCAATTTTCTAGTATTTTGTTTAGAATTTTTGCATTGATATTCATCAGAGATATTGTCCTGTAATTTTCTTTTTTTGTGCTGTCCTTACCAGGTTTTGGTATCAGGGTAATGTTGGCCTCATAAAATGTGTTAGGAAGTATTGCCTCTTCTTCAATTTTTTGGGAAGAGTTTGAGAAGGATAGGTATTAAGTCTTCTTTGAATGTTTGGTAGAATTCACTAGTGAAGCTGTCTGGTCCTGGACTTTTGTTTTTTTGGGAAGGTTTTCAATGGCTGTTTTGATTTTCTTACTGTTGATCAGTCTACTTAGGTTTTCCAATTCTTCATAATTCAGTCTAGGAAGGTTATATATTGAAGGTTACACAGTTCTAAGAAGTCGTCCATTTCATTTAGGTTATCTAATTTGGTGGCATATAAACTTGCATAGTATTCTTGTATAATCCTTTGTGTTTCTGTGGTGTCCATTATAAATTCTCTTCTTTCATTTCTGATTTCGTTTGAGTCTTTTCTGTTTTTTTCCTTAGTGAGTCTAGCCAGAGGTTTGTCAATTTTATTTATCTTCTCAAAGAGCCAGCTCTTTGTTGCAGTAATTTTTTCTATTGTCTTTTTGTTCTCTATTTTGTTTAATTCTAATTTTTATTATTTCCTTCTTTCTGCTGACTTTGGGCTTCATTTGTTCTTCTTTCCCTAGTTCTTTAAGGTGAAATGTTAGATTGTTCATTTGAGACTTTTCTTGTTTCTTGAGGTAGTCCTCTTAGTACTGCTTTTGCTGCATCCCTCAAATTTTGATATGTCATATTGTCATTCTCATTTATCTCTATGTATGAGGTATGATCAAACAATATGGTGAATGTTTAAATGAAAAAAAATTATTACAGTAAAAGACACATTGCCATTAATTCCCTTCAAAATATTTCTGCCAAATAATGACATTACGGTGTGTCCTCATCCACATTATTCACCGCATCTGGCACCATGTGACTTCTGCTCTTTTCCAAAGTCAAAATGACCGTGAAAGATAAACATTTTGAATCAATTCAGAACATCAAGGCAGCCATGACAGCATGAAAGAGGACTTCCAGAACTGCTTCAGAAAGTTGCAGGAACAATGGGATAAATGTGTTGGAAGCAAGGGGGAGTATTTTGAGGGGTGTTAATGGCAATATGTCTTTTACTGTAGTGATTTTTTAAAATTTAAATGAATTTAAATTCATTATACTTATATGATGAATTTAAATTCATCATATTTTTTTGTTAAATTGGGGAATATTGGGGAACAGTGCATTTTTCCAGGACCCATCAGCTCCAAGTCAAGTCGTTGTCCTTCAGTCTAGTTGTGGTGGGCGCAGCTCAGCTCCAAGTCCAGTTGCCATTTTCAATCTAGTTGGGGGGGGGGGAGGCAAAGCCTACCATCCCATGTAGGAATTGAACCGGCAACCTTGTTGTTAAGAGCTTGCGCTCTAACCAACTGAGCCATCCAGCCACCCCACCAGCAGCTCAGTGGTAGCTCGTTGTCTTCAATCTGGTTGTGGAGGGCACGGCTCACTGGCCCAATGTGGGAATTGAACCAGCAACCCTGTTGTTAAGAGCTTGTGCTCTAACCAACAGAGCCATCTAGCCGTCCCAAACATTCATTGTATTTTTCAAATCAGACCTCATATCTTTTGATCTCTTATTTCTTCTTTGACCAAGTAGTTGTTCAGTAGCATGTTATTTGATCTCCACATATTTGTGGGGTTTTTTCTCCAGCTTTATTTTTGCAGTTGATTTACAGTTTCAAACCACTGTGGTCAGAGAATATGCTTGTTATAATTTCAATTTTTTTAAATTTGTTGAAATACTAGTTTTGTGCCCCAAGATATGGTCTATCCTTGAGAATGTTCCACATGCACTAAAGAATTTCTAACTGTTTCATAAATTTCATAAACTTTTTAACAGATTGAATCAGAAATCAATTAAGGTAAACAATTATAATTGGTTGATATATCTTTTAAGTCTCTTTTGATCTATAGATTTCCCTACATCTCATTTTTTTTTTCCTTGAAAATGTTTTTTGGAAGAACCCATTTATTTCTCCTACATAGGCATCTACATCTGGATTTTGTTGATTGTGTTCTGTGTAAATGTGTTCCTCTCTCCTTTGTGTGTCCTGTAATTAATATTGGGTCTAGAAAATTGATCAGATTAATATTTGGTTTATTATTTCTATTTTTCTGCAAGACTAGTTAGCAAGAGGTGTTGTACTTGATTCCTCTTTTTATGGCAGCCAAGTTGTACTGGTTAGGTGCCTTTGGCTAGAAACCCCAAGTCAAACAGGCTTAAGCAACAAGAAAAGCTGCATCTCCCACAGTCAGAGATATAGGGAAATGCCCAAGGGCCCCAGGAAGGAGACAGTTACTAGGCACAAAATGTTTCCAGGATTCTAGGTTTCTCCCTTCCAGACCTTCCCTGCTGTCTCATTGCCTGGAGCTGTCACATGCCCACTCTAAACCAATCACCATGGAGGGAGAGAGAACAACAACTATGATTGGCTTAGTCTAATCAGGAGGTAATGCTGGTGGAATCTGTTCCAGTTAGCTATAGCTGCATAAAACAAAGGTGTTATATTCTTGCACACCATGTGAGTATTTCTGAACAGTTTCCTAGAGTTGGAATTGCTGGGTCTCAGAGTATTTTTTTATATTTATAAGGGACTTCATATTTTATAGAAGTGGTCACATTGCCCTCCAAAAATCGGTTATTGTATCAATATATACTTTACCAACAGAGAAAGAAGAAAACAAAAGAGGTAGGGGAGTGCAGTGGTTAACAACCTGGGCTCTATCAGGCCAGGCTGCTTGGGTTCAAAGCCCAGCTCCTGTGTGTAATATCTGTGTGAACTTTGGGCAAATAGTGTAACAACCTTGCGTCTCAATTTTCCTATCTATAAAATGATGATGATAATAATAATACCACTATTCCCTCAATACTTGCACTTAAACATTGTTAGCTATTACTATTCTCTGTCATATGGGATATCATAATAGTGCTGGTTATTGTGCCCAAATCCATTCTCTGCCTTCTCTGCGCCTCTGGGAGGCTGACCTTTATAGACTGTATCATCCTTGCCTCCTGGCTTCTGAGGGTGAAAGAGAGAGATGCTGAGCTTTTTGTCTCCCCATTGCTCCCTGGTTTGCTCTGGTTCCAACAGAGGCTGTGTCCTTCTACAGCTTACAGTCCAATAACCTTTTTTCCACGGTTCCATCTTTCAACTTGGCTCCCGTACTCAGTTTCCCCCATTTGCTCCTTTAGGCTTGGAGGTGGTAATGGCTCTTTTAAGTCTGCCAATCTGAAAGAGAGGAAATCTTGTTTAATTTAGAGAAATATTGGGCTGGCCCGGTGGCTCAGGCGGTTGGATCTCCATGCTCCTAACTCTGAAGGCTGCCAGTTCGATTCCCACATGAGCCAGTGGGTTCTCAACCACAAGGTTGCCAGTTCAATTCCTCGAGTCCAGCAAGGGATGGTGGGCTGCGCCCCCTGCAACTAACAACAGCAACTGGACCTGGAGCTGAGCTGCACCCTCCACAACTAAGACTGAAAGGACAACAACTTGACTTGGAAAAAAGTCCTGGAAGTACACACTGTTCCCCAATAAAGTCCTGTTCCCCTTCCCCAATAAAATATTTAAAAAAAAATTTAGAGAAATATTATTTAATGGGGAAGTTATGCATCTTTTCATATGTTTATTAGTATAAATAATTATTTTTATAATTGCTTCTTCTCATTTGCCAATTATTCTATTTATTGTTATACTTTCTGTTGTTGATTTGCAGGAACTCTTTTTATATTAGCTATATTGACCTCTGTTACATATGATACAAATATTTTCTCCCAGTTTCTTGCTTATCTTTGAAATCTGTTTATTTCTTTTCCTCTATATACATTTTTTCACTGTGATTAAAAAAAGTAACATAAAATTTATCATCTGAACCATGAAGTACATTCACACTGTTGTGAAACACATATCCAGAACTTTCTCATCTGGCAAATCTGAAACTATACCGATTAAATAACAACTTCCCAAATTTATGTAGAACTGGAAAGAGAACTGACTCTGGGTGGTCAACACACAATGTGATATATAGATGATGTGTTAACAGAATTGTACACCTGAAATCTATGTAACTTTACTAACAATTGTTGCCCCAATAAACTTTAATTTAAAAAAACCATAATAACAACTCCCATTTCCCTCCTTCCCCCAGTCCCTGGTAACCATCATTCTACTTTCTGTCTCTATGGCTTTGACTACTCTATGTACCTTGTACAAGTGGAATCATACAATATTTCTCTTTTTGTTACTGGATTATTTCAATTATCCTAACATCCTCCAGGCTCATCCAAATTGTACCGTATGAGGTCTGACAATTAAGTTCACGAACTTGTTGCAACAATGTTGCTATCCTTATTTTGATATCATAGGGGTTATTCATTATGAATTTGTACCAACTGAACAAACAGTTAACCAAGTTTACTATTTGGAAGTGCTGAGAAGGCTGTGTTAAACAGACAAAAACAACCTGAACTTTTCACCAACAAATCATGGCTCTTACATCACAACAATGCACCAGCTCACACGGCACTGTCTGTGAGGGAGTTCTTAGCCAGTAAACAAATAGCTGTATTGCAACACCCTCCCTACTCACCTGATCTGGCCCCCAGTGACTTCTTTCTTTACCTGAAGATAAAGGAAATATTGAAAGGAAAACATTTGGATGACATTCAGGACATCAAGGGTAATACGACAACAGCTCTGGTGGCCATTCCAGAAAAAGAGTTCCAAAATTGCTTTGAAGGGTGGACTAGGTGCTGGCATCGGTGCATAGCTTCCCAAGGGGAGTACTTCAAAGGTGACTGTAGTGGTATTCAGCAATGAGGTATGCAGCACTTTTTCTAGGATGAGTTTGCGAACTTAATTGTCTGAGCTTGTATGTCAGAATTTGCTTACTTTTTATATTATATAAGCAACTTTTTATATATATATATCATATTTTGCTTATCCATTCATCCATAAACATTTGCATTGCTTTCTACCTTTTGGCAATTGTGAATACTGTTTTGAACACAGGTATGCAAAATATCTCTTTGAGACCCTGATTTCAATTCTTTTGGGTATATTGGATCATATGGAAGGCTTTACTTTAAATTTTTTACTCCATACTGTTTTCCACAGTGGCTGTAACATTTTACATTGCCACCAACAGTCCACAAGGGCTCCAAATTCTTCACGTCCTTGCCAACAGTTATTTTCTGTTGTTTTGATAATAGCCATCCTAATGGATATGAAGTGGTATTTCATTGTGCTTTTGATTTACATTTCCCTAATGATTAGTGATGTTGAGCATCTTTTCAGGCCATTTGTATATCTTCTTTACAGAAACATCTGTTTAAGTCCTTTGCCCATTTTTGAATCAGTTGTTTGCTTTTTGTTGTTGAGTTTTAGGAATTCTCCATATATTCTGGATATTAATCCTTTATCAGCTATATGATTGGCAAATATATTCAAACACCATTCTGTGGGTTGCCTTTTCATTCTTCATACTGTCCTTTGATGCACAAAATTTTAAATTTTCGTGAAGTCCAATTTGTCTGTTGTTTTCTTTTTTTCTCTGTGCTTTTAGTATCATATCCAAGAAATTCCATGTTTCCCCAAAATAAGACCTAGCCGGACCATCAGCTCTAATGCATTTTTTAGAGCAAAAATTTACTATAAAATAAGACCAGGTTCTTATATAACATAATTAATATAATATAAGACTGGGTCTTATATGATATAATATAATATAATATAGTATAATATAATATAGTATAGTATAGTATAGTATAATATAATATAATATAATATAATATAATATAATATAATATAATATAATATAATATATATAATAATACCAGGTCTTATATTTATTTTTGCTCCAAAAGATGCATTAGAGCTGATGGTCCAGCTAGGTCTTATGTTTGGGGAAAAAACAGTTGTTGCCAAATCCAATATCATGAAGATTTTGCCTTATTTTATTCTAAGAGTTTTATAGTTTTAGTTCTTATGTTTAGGTCTTTAATTCGTTTTGAGTCAGTTTTTGTATATAGTGTTAGGCAAGGATCCAACTTCATTGTTTTGCATGTGGATATCCAGTTTCCTCAACACTGTTTGTTGAAAAGACTGTCTTTTCCTCATTGAGTGTTCTTGGCATCCTGCCTGAAAATCATTTGACCAAACATGTAATAATTGATTTCTGGCTTCTCTATTCTGTTCGTTTGGTCTATTTGTCTGTCTTTATGCTAGTACCACACTGTTTTTATTACTGTAGCTTTGTAATATGTTTTGAGACCCAGAAGTGTGGGTCCCCTAACCTGTTGTTGTTTTTGATTATTCAGGTCTCTTGAGAGTCCTGAATATGAATTTCAGAATGAATTTTTCTATTTCTACAAAAAATGACATTGGGTTTTGATAGGGATTTCCTTGAATCTGTAGATTACTTGTGTAGTATGAACATCATAGCAATTTTAGGTCTTCCAATCCATGAACATGGGATGACTTTCCATTTATTTGTGTTTTCTTTAATTTCTTTTGGTAATGTTTTGTAGTTTTTAGCGTACAAATCTTTTACCTCCTTGGTTAGGGTTATTCCCAAGTATTTTATTCATTTTGATGCTATTGTAAATAGAATTGTTTTCTTAAGTTCTTTTTCAGTTTGTTCATTTAATTTATATTTTTTATGCAATCAAATCTGATCATCTTTTCTTTGACTCTTTCTGGGTTTTTTGTCTTGTTTCAGTCTTATGAAAGTATTTTTCTATATTGTCTTCTAGTTCTTTCATAGTTTTGTTTTGTGAGACCTTTAATCCTATTTAAAATCTTTCCAGTCCCTTAGTCCCAAATGGTTCTTAGAAGCCCACCCAGACTCCATGGCATGCCTTAAGAGGCCCTGCATTCCCAATGAACTGCCAATTCCCTAGTGATGATTAGGACTTGGATAAAAGGGAAGGCAGAAGGACAGGGACAGTAAAAGGTGCAGAGACTGGAACAGCAGAATATGCTTAGGGGAACAGCTCCAGCTCTATTGTTGGGTCTGGAAAGGAGGAGGCAGTGAAGGGCTTGGAATGCCAGGCAGAGAAATTTGGATTGAATTGTAACTCCATGTCCCTACTGAATTTTTTCAACCTTTTCTCTTATTTACCTATATACAAATTTTCTACTTCAACCAAGTTGGCCTTCTGGTCACACCCATGTATATTGTTTTTGTGCCTTCCTCCTTGCCTTTGCCCAGTCAGTGACTCCTGCCTGGAAGGCCTTCTCCTCTTAGCTGTGCCCATCTAAAACCAACTTATTCAAGACCTGGCTCACGGACCCCTCCACAAAACCTTCCCAGACCGTTACAGTTCTTTGTGACCTCTGAGTACTTCTGGAACCAAACTGCTGTTCCTTGATTGCACTTACGACAACCATTTTCTTCAAATTGCACCAAGGGCATGGGCCTTGTTTCTCCTTTAGTAAGTGTCAGCTCCATGCTGGGCATTCTGCTACACTGGGGACATAAACAAAGGTGAACAGGATGCATAGGGCCCCTCCCCCAAAGAGCTAAGGGTCTAAGGGCAGGAGAACAACAAGAGATGATTCTGGCACAGAGTGACAAATGCCATGGTGTAGTCCTGGATGCATAAGACTCTATGGGAACAGGCTGAATATCAGGGAAGCTTCCCTCAGCTGAGACATGAAGTGACCTCCAAGCTTGCCAAGAAGGTGAGGTGAAGGTGGGGAAACTGTGTCCAGAAGAGAGATCACCTTGTGCTGAGGGTCCAGAGAGTGCAGGGATTTTGAGGAAACGAAGGAGGTCTAATCAGGTTGGGCCTTGGCAGTGGGACAATATGGAGAGTGCAAACAGAAACAAAGGCAAGCATGGCTCTGCCCTCGCAGGACTTCTTAAGGCATGCCATGGAGTCTGGGTGGGATTCCAAGAGCCATTTGGGAGTAGGGGACTGGAAGGATTTTAAGTAGGGGAGTGCTATGGTCAGATTCAGGACTGTGTCCCTCGGAAAATCACTTGGTTATTCTGAGACGAATGGCTTGGAAAGCAGCATAGCTGGGTTGGGATTGTGGAGAGGGAGACAGGAGGCAGGAAATCCTCTCAAGGCTGTTACAGGAAGGTGGCTGTGGCCTGGTTGGAGTAATGGTAGTGCAAGTGGGGAAGAAGAAAGGTTGACAAAGATTCACCGGTGAGGGGCTGGCAATTGACAGGAGTTGGCAGGACCTGAAGCCCAGTCACATCAACTTGTGAGCCTTGGTGGCTTCATTGTGTAATGCCTACTTTGCAGGGTTCTTATGGGGATAACATAGAGCAGGGACTGTATCACCTCTCTACCGGTGAGAGCAAGAGGTGGACCGTGACTTGCCCAAGGCCCCTCAGCGGGCACCAGAACCAGTGCTCTGGCTCTCTTCTTTACCTGCTCTGCACAGCATACTTGCCTTGGCACACATGACCTTAAATGGAGCCCTGGTAGGGGAGGGAGGAGGAAGGTACTGTCTGTTCTTCCAGGTCTGCCGCAGACCTTGAGGGAGCCACAATAAATGCAGTGTTTGATAAAGCATTTGGCTTTTGGTCTCCACAGCAGGAAGAGCTAGAACAGGTGTGGCAAGACCAGGGTAGCCTGCGGCACCACAGTGGGAGGTAGGGTGGGACAGAGCCCCAGGGCCTGGCAGGGGGCTCCAGGGCTGTGGATCTTGAAATCTGGGGACTTTCTTAAGACCTAGCCATTTCTCTCATGTTACCAGGCACCTGCCTGGCTGAATACACCAAAATATTTACTATACTTATTCACATTAATTAAGGTCCTACTGTGTGCCTAGCATCATACCAGGTAATTTTCATACACAGTGCGTTCATTTCACAAGCTGGTGCTGCCCTGCACTGGGTCCTGCAGACAGAGAGAAACTCAGGACAGTTCCCCTGACCTTGGGAAATGACCTTCTGATGGGGAAATCTGACAAGAAACGAAACAACTCTGTGTAGTATGTGCTGTGATGGGATGAGAAGAGGCTACGTGGGAACCCAGAGAATGACTTAACTAATCCTCAACACAGCCCAGTGCTACTATCATACCCATTTTGTAGATGAGGAAACTGAGGCCCAGAGGAGGAAACTGCTCTGCTTCCTGGTCAGTTTGGTTCTGACTAATTTGCTTCTGTGAGGTGTGATAAGGATGAAAAAGACAAGTTAGAGAGGCCCTCATGGATCATCTGGTCCAATCCCCTTGTTGAGATGATGGGGAAACTGAGATCCAGAAGGGGAAGGGAATTGCTCAGAGTCACAGGAAAAGGAGCAGAACTAGAAACCAGCCTACTCCTAATCCAGGGTGTTCCTTGACCCCAAATGCCTTTCTCTTTTCCAGCTTTCTGAAGAACTCCTGTGACCCCTCATGTGGGTCTCTCCTCAGCTTGTGGTCTGTATGCTGAAAATTCCACCACCTCTGTTTAGGACCTAATCTCCAGAAAAGATAAGAGGAGGTTGAGTTAGGACAGATCCTGAAGCCAGGCAAGGATGTGTGTGCCTGTTCCATGTAGAATTGAGTAGGATACATCACTACCCCCCAGGTGGCCCCAGCGGAGCCCAGGCTTGGGGAAAGCCCAGGGAGCCCAGGGAGGGTCCAAGGCCCCAGAGCTCTTCCCACCCTACCCGAGGATCAGGATCGGGTCTGTCTCCCTTCTCTGCCACATCCCTCTGACTTGGGGGCTGATGGGGGTGGGGGGGGCTGGCTGGCTCTGGGCCTCAGGCTGCAGCTCTGCCTGTCCAGGCTGCTCTCTTGAAGCTGGTGGTAAGTAAGTAAACTTGCTCCTGCCTTCAGGGCTCTCTGGGACAAGGAAGCCTCCTGGTACCTCTCAGTTCTGGCTTGGGCCAACCCGGCTCCCTGGCTTCTCTGGCCAGAGACTATGGGGGGTGAAAGCAGATGCAACCGCTCTGCCCACCCCCCAAATCCTATCTCAGGCAGGCCCAGAGAACATTTCTCTCCTCAGTAGCCTCCCCCTCACCTATTGCTAAGCCTCCTCCCTCTCTGAGCCCCCTCCCCTTCACCGACCCCCTTCACTGGGTCCCTTCCCCTTCACTGGGCTCCTCCCCTCACTGACCCCCCCACTATGCTCCCTTCACCTCGCTGAGGCATCTCACGCTGAGCCCCTCGGCCTTTTCTGAGCCCACGTGCCCTCTCCAGCTCTCCCTAGGACCCATCTCCATCAGTTGTCCTCCTCACCTTCATATTCAGTCACTCTCCCTGTTTCCTTCCTCCCAGGCGAAGAGTGGTTCTCAAAGGCAAACCAGTTGGAGAGTAATGGCACCCCAAGTCCTTTACTGAATCTCACAGAGGATGACCTAAAGCTAGGGTATTCTTATTATTTATAGTAATCTACTTCCTCTTCCTTGGGTCATACAGGGTGACAACATGTCAGTTTCCTTAATTAGAGGAAAACGTTTTGGGAGCTAAGTGGAATATTCTACTGCAAAATCTGGCTGCCATGGGGACCTTTTGCTTTAGCTTTGCTGCAGGCAAAGAAGTTCAAGATACAATAATTTTGAAATAATTTATAGTCTCCCCAACCCCAAATACCTGTCCCATGACCCTCATTCCCTGTCAAGTTGCTAACTTGACCTAGATTTCCTTTATGTGCAAACCTCTGGAACGCAGAGTCTACATGTTCTGTTTTTGCTTCTCACCTCTCACTCACGTTTCTGCCCACTGTGTCTGCCCCCACGCCTCTTGCAAAGGCCCCCAGTGACCACCTTGCTGCTTTTAGTCCCATGGCTGCTTCTCAGGCTTCATCTTGCCTGACCACTTTTGCAGCCTTGGACACCATGGCCAATGTCTGCCTTCTTGAATCTTTTTTTCTCTTTGGTTTCTAGACTGACCTCATCTACTCCCTTGGTTTCGGTTCCCTTCTACATGCTAACAACCAAGTTGACCACTCCTGAGTTCCAGAGCTTTACATATGGCCACTTTGTGGGCATCTCTGCCTGGTGGTCTTACAGGGTTTCCAAATTCTGTACACTCAAAACTGAAACCATCCTCTTCCACCGACAACCTGGTCTCCTATTTTGGTAAATGGCACCACCATCCAGTCACTGACCTAGGACGGAAAATCAGGGTTCTACTTCTTCCCTCTCCCTCACCCCACATATCCATATCCAAATGATTCTCAAGTCCTGGTCATCTTGCTTCTGTAACAGCTCCTGCCAGGCTCTGCCCCTGGCCCGCTATCCCTGCCTTATTTCTGCACTGCATCATCTCACATCAGGATGGCTATATAACCTTAGTCTTCCACCTTCATTGGCCTCCTTGAAAACCGGCTCCGCAGGGGCGGCTGGAGAGGTTGTTTTAGAGCATAACTAACCAGGTGCGTCCCTTCCATGATTCCCGTAACACCAGAGAAAGGTCCAAAGTCTGTCATTCCGCCCATGAAACTCTCCATGCCTTGGTCTCCTCTGGGCCCCTGGACCTCTTTATCACTTCCTCTCTCACCTCACTATCCATCCAGCCATGTGGAATCTCTATTTCCTGGCCCTGGACACAGGCCCCCTTTCCTACTGCCTGAACCTCCTTCATTTTCTGTAAGATGCCAGTGTTTCCCCACCTTGTTTACCTCCAGCATTAGTGTCACCAGAGGGTTCTGAGTTCCTCCTCTTTCCCTCCCTCCTGGGCCCCAGGAAGAAAATGAGGCCCCTCACTCATCTTTCCTTCAGGTGAGAAGATTCTTCCCAGCTTTACTTTTAGTAAAAAACAATAGGCCTTTCTGTTCTGCTTTTCCAAATATGAAATCATAGCATTGAATATGCTCTTTCATGCGGCACAGGGAAAATTCAGATGTGCAGCCACGCTGTAGAAAACCGATGCTCGAAGCACAAACCCAAATGGCACAGCCTGGAGAAGAGGGTCCCTGACCCCCTCCCCCACCCCCATGCCTCTCTCTGCCACAACCTGCTGGGAGTGCCCAGGCCTGTCTCTCTAGATTGGTCCTTAATCCTCTGAATCCCTAGCGAGTAAGCGAGTAAGCCAAATGCCCACCTAGAGAGCACCCAGCTCAGTTTACAATCCCACTTTCTTGGTTACCGAACCTCTGTCCCTCTAAGCTTCATCCCCAGCAGAATCCAGCCAAGGCCAACCCTTGCAGGGAGGTGGAGACTTGTCGGCGGTGCTCAGGAGAAGGAGGCGCCGGCAACTGCAAAACGAAAGACTTTTATTAAAGAACATCAAGCGGCCCTTTTCAAGACTGCCCGTCTCTGCCCAACGTGGGCTTTGGGGCCGCGGCCCAAGTGGGAGGGCAAGTAGGGGGGCCACTCTACCCCCTGCTCCAGAGGCGGAGGTTTCATTGTCTATGCGGGCTGGTCCCTGGGCTCCGCTGTCCCGCTCCCTGCCCCCGAAGGGGTGGCAGCTGGGGAAAAGGGACGCTGGGCTGGCCCCTCCCAGTCCAGCGAGAGGGGCTGCGGGACATCTGGGGTGGGTTGCTCTCCCACGCAAGGCGGCTCGCTGGACTGATGGGCGCTCCAGCGCGTGGGGGTGGTGGGGTCTTCGCGCTGTTGCCCCTCAGACGTAGTCCTTGCGGTCGTAGGCTGTGCTGGTGCCAGTGCCCGGCCCCGTGGAGCGCGGCGCCGAGTACAGGATCTTGGTGGGCGCATACTTCTTCTCGCGCGGTGGGCACGAGCAGCAGAGCAGCGCGCCCCCCAGCAGCTGCATCGCTGCGGCCGCCCAGCCCACGTACAGGCCGGCGCCTATCTCGCGCTTCTGAGCATCCGGCACCAGGGGGTTGTAGAAGTCCCGGACGATGGTGTTGGCCGACCAGGACACCGGGATGAGGGTGAGCAGGGCGGCCAGCAGGAAGAGTACGCCCGCAACGATGGTGATCTTCGCCTTGGCTGTGTCGTCCTGCACGCAGTTGGTGCACTGGGCGCCCACGAGCGCCACGAGGAGCCCAAATGCAGCCAGCAGGATGGCGACGACGAGGAGGGCACGGGCCGCCTGCAGGTCCTGCGGCAGCGCCAGCAGCGAGTCGTACACCTTGCACTGCATCTGGCCGGTGCTCTGCACCACGCAGTTCATCCACAGGCCCTCCCAGGTGATCTGCGCCGTGATGATGCTGCTGCCGATGAAGGCCGTCACGCGCCACATGGGCAGCGCGCAGCACACGATGCTGCCCAGCCAGCCCAGCACGGCCAGCGAGGTGCCCGTGATCTCCAGGCCCATGGACATGGCTCTGCTGGGAGGCACCGGGTGCGGGGACGACGAGGGGCGGCGGACGCTGGGCCTGGGCTGGAGCTGCGGCGCGCCGACTCACGGACGCCGGGACGCACGGACAGACTGACCGCGCGCTCGCTAACGGCTCCGATCTGCCCGCTCGCGCAGCGGCTGCGTCGTCTGCACCTGCCTGTGGCTTTGTGAACAGGCTGCGGCGACTGATCTGGCCCTGCGTGGGGGCCGGTTGGTCTTAGATCCGTGCCCAGCTCTCCGGCGGGGGCGGGAGGGGCAGGAGGGGCGGAGCTGCGTTCTCCCGGGCCTGGGGCAGTGACGTGGCCCCTCTTCCCACCTTTACCGAGCGCCCTAGAAGAAAGGACTCCGCCCTGGGTGGCGCGAAGCGCAGGGGTGTGTGGAGGTGGGTGTCGAGAGGGGGCGGGGCCTGGGCGGGGGCCTGAGCCCCAGCCCCCCCGCTCCTTGTCCCTCACTGCTCTGAAACTAATTCCTGGAGGGCGTTCCAGGATGGTATGCAAATCACAATCTACTTGACGATCCCTCGAGCCCCCGCATTTTCGGCGCCTTTGGCACGGGCAGCGTGGGCAAGGGGTCGCTGCCAACTGCCTGGGATCTGACCGGACAGGAAGGACCAGGGTGGGCGTGGCCGCGGCTGTTTTCCGGACTGGGCCGCTGCCCTAGGAGCTGTGCACCTGCTCCTGGGTCCCTCCAGCCTCTGAGGCAGCACTCGCGGTGCCGGATCCCAGCCTGATTCAGGACCATGCGGTTGCCAGCCCTGGAGTTCTGGGCTCAGCAGCCAGGGACCGTCCGCAAAGGCATCCAGAAGATGCCCCTGAGCTACTGCTGAACTCAAATTCTCCTCCAGCCTCCCTGCAGCTTTCTCAGCTCTTACCCCTCGCAGTGACTCTGGATTCTGGCTGAGCTGCTCTCCCCTCACAGAAGCACCCCCTACTCCCTTACTGAGTCCCCTCCTCTCACAGAGCCCTCCCTGTCTTTCCTCCCTCTGGGCCTCAGTCAGTGCTGAGATACACCTTAATGAAGAGGTGGTGAAAGTGATTTGACCTGGGCAAAAGTGGGAAGTCAGAGACATTACCTGCAACGTCCTTGCTCCCACACCTGGGCTACTCCTCACCCTGCTTAGAGCCCTTCAGAGCTGGCCTGGGACGTTCTGCCTTGCCTGCCCCCGCCCCTCCCCCATGTCTCTTTTCCTCACACTCTAGCACTTGGATCCCCTGGCTATTTCTCCAGCATGCCACATGCTCTCGCTTCAGGGCGTCTATGTCTGTGACAGTGAGACAGTTGCAGATAACCACATGGCTCACTCCGTCCATCTTTCAGGTATTTGCTCCCAGCAAGGCCTTCCCTGACCACACTATTTAAAATTACAACTACTCACCCCACAGTGCCCTGTCCTCTTTTCGTACTTTATCTTCTCAGCATTTAACACCACCTGTTATACTCTATATTTGTCTTATTTGTCTTTTATTCTCTCTCTGCTCCAGTGTGTCAGCTCCATTGGGACAGCCAGAATATCTCCAAACTGGCAAGGATTTCTGCTGGGTTTATTCACTGCAGTATCTTCAGTTCCTAGAACAGTGTTGAGCACTCAAGAGAAAGTTGGTTTCATGACATGAATGAAGGAAAGGCATCACTTTCTTGTGTTCTTGCAACCTTGCTGGCCTGGGCCCCCCTACAGGCATAAATGACTGACAATGGGACACAAGTGTGCTACCTGAATCAGAGGGCTTTGTAATCTAGTAGAAACCAGGGGCACTTCCAAGCTAGATAAGATACTTCATTGAGCCGGACCTAGAGGTTTTTCTGGTTTTCTCCACATCTCTCAAATCACAGGCATGTAGCCTGTGTTCTTTTCTATAAGTGCCCAAGTCTTGGGGTGATAGAAGAGTAAGGCAAACAGGGCCAGAGGCCCACGGAAACCAGGGTCCTACTTCTTGCAGGGGCAAAGGTCTTGGGCGGGGCCTGTTGGGGCTAGGCTGGGCAGGGCTGGGAGTGCCGAGCCTGAGAGCCCAGCTGGTGCTGGGTGGGGGCTGCCCTGGAGGAAGTTCGTGGAGCCTAGGTCCATTTCAGTGGACGGCTCGCTGCTAGTTTCCTGGTTAGTGGGGGTGGCTTTTATTCTGAATGGGGGCAGAACGCCCAGGCATTGTGACTAGGCTTGGTTGGGGGGCTGAGGTTTGGTCCTTTTTGCCAGAGATTTTGTGTGAACATGTCTTCATTTCTATGGGATAAATGCCTAGGAATGCAATTTCTGGATTGTATGGTTGTTGCACATTTAGCTTTTTAAGAAATTTTCAAACTGTTTTTGAGAGTTGCTGTACTATTTTACATACCCATCAGCAATGTGTGAGTGAGCAATCCAGATTCTCTGCATCCTCACCAGCATATTGTCACTATATTTTACTTCAGGCATTCTGATAGGTGTGTAGTGGTATTTTATTGTGGTTTTCATTTGCAGTTCTTTAGTGACTAATGATGTTAAACATCTTTGTGCTAATTTGTCATCTGTATATCTTCATTGAATTGTCTCTTCATGTCTTTTGTTTATGTTCTAAATGGATTGCTTGCTTCCCCCACCCTCTTCTTCTGCCTTTCCCCACCCCACACTCCAGTTCAAAGCGTTGTTTCTCAGTCTAGTTGTGTAGGACACAGCTCCCTGGCCCATGCTGGTATTATGACACTTGCGCTCCCCCCCCCACCAAGGCAGTAGGTCGCCAGTCTTTGGTGGGCCGTTCTCAGCAGCTCAGGGCAGCTCTCTCCAGCTGCTGGCTGCTCACAATGGCTGCCGGCCACTCACGGCAGCACACGGTTGCCCGCTATAGCACTTACCCCAACCTCTGGCTGCTCACCGCAGCCCAGCTCCAGGGAGAGCTGTTGTTCACAATCTTAGCTGTAGAGGGCGCAGCTCACTGGCCCATGTGGGAATCGAACCTGAGATCTCCATGGCGTTAGGAGCATGGAGCTCCAACCACCTGAGCCAACCAGCCAGCCCCCCTTGCTTTTTTTTTAACTGTTGAGATTTGAGTTTTTTATATATTGTGTTTGCTGAATGTGTTGAATGTGTGGCTGGAAAATATTCTCCCACTCTGTAGCTTGTCTTTTTGTCCTCTTAACAGAGTTTTCCACAGAGCGAAAACTGTATTTTTATGTTTTATTTTATACGTTTATTTTGTATCCTGTGACTTTGCTGAACTCAGTTATTTTGGGAGTTTTTTTGTAGATTTCTTAGGATTTTCAACATAGACAATCTTGTCGTCTGCAAATAAGGATAGATTTATTCCTTCCTTCTTTCGTATCTGTATACCTTCTCTGTCTCTGTCTCTGTCTGTCTGTCTCTCTCTCTCTCTCTTGCGTTATTGCGCTGTCTAGGACTTCTAGCACTAGTTGAATAAGAGTGGTAAGAGCAGCCATGCCTGGAATAAACCCCATTTGATCATGGTGTATAATTCTTTTTATATATTGCTGAATTCTATGTGATAATATTTTGTTAAGGCTTTCTAAGTTTACATTTATGAGAGACATTGGTCTGAAGTTTTCTATTTTTGTACTATATTTGTCTAGTTTGGGTATTAGGGTTATACTAAATCAAATAAGTTGGGAAATGTTCCCTCCTCTTCTATTTTTCTGGAAGAGATTATGTAGAAATGATATTAATTCTTATTTAAAATTTTATAGATGTGATGTTTAATTTTATGTGTCAACTTGACTGGGCTAAGGGATGCCCAGATAGCTGGGAAGACATTATTTCTGGGAGGTCTGTGAGTGTGATTCTGGAAGAGATTAGTACTTGGATTGGTAGACTGAGTAAAAAGGTCACTCACCAGTGTGGGTGGGCACCATCCAATCCATTGGGAACCATCAAATCCAGTGGAACAAAAAGACAAAGGAAGGGTGAATTCCTTCTCTTTCTTCTTGAGCTGGCGTCTACCTTTTCCTCCCTGGGACATTCACACTTCTGGTTCTCAGGCCTTCAGAATTGAACTGAATTAAACCACCAGCTTTCTTGGCTATCCAGCTTGCAGATGGCAGATTGTGGGACATCTCTGCCTCCACAAATGCGTGAGCCAATTCCTGTAACAAATTGCTTCATATATATCTATATACCGAGGGTGCCAAAATATTTATATACACATTTTAAGAAAGGAAAAAGTTGTATTAATATATACTAATAACGAAAGATGAACACAATTCACGTTTGACTTCTGCAATTACAAGAGGTGCTCAAAGTGGTTACCATCAGCGTCCAGATACTTCTGATTATGACTAACTACTGCTTGAACAACGTTGACCAAAGTGTTAACATCTCTTAAAATGTATATACATTTTTTTGGCACCCCCGATATATGATATATAGATATAAATGCAGTGTGATCACAAAATATGGTGAATGTTTAAATAAAAAAATTTGCCATTAACCCTCTCAAAATACTCCTGCCCCCCGCCCCCCCATACCCTTCACCCCTGCTTCGAACACAATTATCCCATCGTTCTTGCCACTTTCTGAAGCAGTTATGGATGTTCTCTTTCCTGAGTGTCTTTAGTTGTGCTGTCGTGGCTGCCTCGATGTCCTGAATCGATTCAAAACGTTTACCTTTCATGGTCATTTTGACTTTGGGGAAGAGCTAGAAGTTGCATGGTGCCAGATCTGGTGAATGAGGTGGATGAGGACACACAGTAATGTTTTTATTTGACAGAAATTGCCACACCAGAAACGATGTGTGACATGGAGCCTTTCCATTGTGATCACAAAATTTGTTGAATGCTGCTGCTGAGTGCCATCCAACAGAAAGGCAGGGATCTTCAATATGGGAAGTGGTGTATCGAACCCTAATAACAGTGTGTGACAAATTTCAACTTGTTCGGTGCAGTCAGTTGGGTATAAGCTATGGTTGAGAGAAAGTGTGTTTTAAAGTGTGCTGTAAATCATCCTCCATCATGACAATGCTCCGTGTCACATATCGCTTCTTGTATACGGAATTTCTGTCCAATAAAAACACTACATGTGTGTCCTCATCCACCTTATTCACTGGATCTGGCACCACACGGCTTCTGGTTCTTCTCCAAAGTCAAAATGATTCAGGACATCGGGGCAGCAATGACAGCACAACTAAAAACGCTCACGAAAGAGGACTTCCAGAACTGCTTCAGAAAGTGGCAAAACAATGGGATAAGTGTGTTCGAAGTGAGGGGGAGTATTTTGAGGGGGATTAATGGCAATGTGTCTTTTACTGCAATAATTTCTTTTTTATTTAAACTTTCACCATATTGTTTGACCACACTTCGTAGATATGCTTGCATATCCTATTAGTTCTGTTTCTCTGGAACCCTGTTTTTGAGTGTATAACTTTGTATAGCAATTTTAGTGATTGTTCTGGACATTACATTTTATATATATATATAACTTATCGCAGTCTATTGGTGCCATAATTTCAAGAATTCAAGTGAAGTATAGAAACTTTACCTCCCTTTATGTTTCTTTACCCTCTCCCATTTATAATCTAATTGTCTTAAATATTTCCTCTCTATATATTTAGAAACACATCAGTGTAATAATTTGTGCTTCAACTGTCAAGCATAATTTAGAAAATTCAAGAGGAGAAGGAAAACCTATTGCATAAGCCTATTTATATTTTTATAAATATGTATAACTTCTACATTTTTTAATTGCTTGAGTTTGGCTATTATTTAAGTATAAAAGCAATGCCTGTTTATATAGGCAAATCAAAATGGAAAAGAACGTTAGAAAAATTATAATCCTATCCACTTAAAGGTACCATTACTGACATTTGTTTGTATAAGTCCCAAGACACATTTCTAGTCATTTATTTTCAAAAGTGGGATCTGCTAGAATGTAAACTTGGTGACCCTAGGGACCTTGTCTGTCTGCACCACCACTGTATTTTCAGTACTAGAATACTGTGATGCCCACCAGAGAGCAAGCACTAAGTACTTGTTAAATGAATACTGTCCTATTGTACTACTGTGTTTTTGTTTTGTTTTGACGGGTTGTTTTTTGTTTTTTAAAGGAGGGCACAGCTCACAGTGGCCCATATGGGGATTGTGATAGCACCGGTAACCTTGGTGTTATCAGCACCATGCTCTAACCAACTGTACTACGGTTTTATAACATACTGTAATTAAATTTAAAAGTTTTACTTTTTTATTGTGGTAAAATACACATAAAATTTACTATCTTAACCATTAAGTGTATCATTCAGTTGTACTAAATACATTCATATTGTGCAACCATCACCACCATCCATCTCCAAAATGCTTTTCATTTTGCAAATCTGAAATTCTACGAGATCTGACAATTAAGTTCGCGAACTCACCCTAGAAAAAGTGCTATATAACCTCATTGCTGAATATCACTATAGTCACCTTTGAAGTACTCCCCTTGGGAAGCTATGCACCAATGACAGCACCTAGTCCACCCTTCAAAGCAATTTTGGAACTCTTTTTCTGGAATGGCCACCAGAGCTGTTGTCGTATTACCCTTGATGTCCTGAATGTCATCAAAATGTCTTCCTTTCAATATTTCCTTTATCTTCAGGTAACCAAAGAAGTCATTGGGGGCCAGATCAGGTGAGAAGGGAGGGTGTTCCAATAAAGCTATTTGTTTACTGGCTAAAAACTCCCTCACAGACAGAGCCGTGTGAGCTGGTGCATTGTCGTGATGCAAGAGCCATGAATTGTTGGCGAAAAGTTCAGGTTGTTTTTGCCTAACTTTTTCACGCAGCCTTTCAGCACTTCCAAATAGTGAACTTGGTTAACTGCTTGTCCAGTTGGTACCAATTCATAATGAATAATCCCTCTGATATCAAAAAAGTTTAGCAACATTCTTTTGACTCTTGATTTGGACCGACAGAACTTTTTTGGTCGTGGAGAATTGGCTGACTTTCACTGTGCACTTTGACGCTTTGTTTCAGGATCGTATTGGTACACCCATGTTTCATCACCAGTGATAACACGGCCCCAAACATCATCTTGCCTCTCCAACAGGTCTTGGCAAACTTCAACTCTCCTTTGCTTTTGTTCATCGGTGAGCTCCTTCGGGACCATTTATGCACACACCTTTCTCATGCCAAGATTTTCAGTTAAGATTCTCCTAACTGTTTCTCTATTGACGTTTACTTGGTCTGCTTTGCTTCTCACAGTCAGCTGACAATTTCAGCGCATAATTCGACGAATTTTTGCAATGTTTTTGTCAGTTCTGCTCGTTACTGGACACCATGACCTCTCCTCATCAGTGACACGTTCTCTCCCCTCAGAAAAACGTTTAATCAATTTGTATACTGCCATTTTCTTTATGGCATTATCCCCAGAAACTTGGACTAACACGTCCCTGATTTCACTTCCACTCTTGCCAAGTTTAACAAGAAATGTAATGTTTGTTTGTTGCTCTAACTCAAGCTCAGACATTCTCTCGACAGCACACAAAAACGTGCAACAACAATAATGAATGCCACTCAGAAAGACACCGCCACATGTAGACACGAACACAGCTGAGAGACACTGATATACCAAGGTTATGAAACCTCACCGAGCTGTTTGTACAGTGCTGCCTATGTAAGTGCACGGTGGCAAGTTCACAAACTTAATTGTCAGACCTTGTATACTCATTAAACGCTATTTCCTAATTCCTCCTTTTCCCCTTCCCTGGCCTTTGGCAACAACCATTCTACTTTCTATTTCTATGAACTTGACTATTCTATGCTGCATATAAGTGGGATCATACAGTATTTGTTTTTTGTTACTGGCTTATTTCACTTAGCATAATATCCTCAAGGTTCATCCATGTTGTAGCAGGTGTCAGAATTTCCTTCATTTTCAAGGCTGAATAATATTGTATTGTATGTATATACCACATTTTGCTTATCCATTTATCTGTCAATGGACACTTGAGTTGCTTCCACATTTTAGCTACTGTGCATAAAGCTGCTATGAACATGGGTGTACAAATATCTCTTTGAGACCCTGCTTTCAATTCTTTTGGGTGTATACCCAGAAGTGGAATTGTTGGACAATATGGTAAATTTATTTTCAATTTTTTGAGAAAACGCTGTATCGTTTTCCACCGTAGATGTACCGTTTTACATTTCCTTCACAGTGAATAAGGGTTCCAATTTTCCACATCCTTGTCAACATTTAAAAAAATTTTGACATTAGTCATCCTAATGGGTGTGAAGTGGCATGTCATTGTGATTTTGATTTGTATTTCACTAATGATTAGTGATATTGAGTATTTTTTCATGTGCTTATTGGTCATTTGTATATCTTCTTTGGAGAAACACTTATTCAAGTTCTTTGCCCATTTTTGAATGGTTTTTATTGTTTTTGAGTTTTGGGAGTTTTATATATATTCTGGATATTAATTCCTTATCAGGTATATGATTTGTGAATATTTTCTCCTAGTCCATGAGTTGCCTTTTCACTCTGTCCATAGTATCCTTTGATGCATAAAATTTTAAAATTTTCATCAAGTCCAATTTGGCTGTTTTTTTCTTTTGTTGCCTGTGCTTTGTTATCATATCCAAGAAATTGTTGTCAAATCCAGGTTGTGAGTTTTGGCCTATGTTTCCTTCAAAGAGTTTTATAGTTTTATTTCTTATGCTTAGGTATTTGATCCATTATGAGTTAATTTTTGTATATAGTGTTAGGTAAGGGTCCAATTTCATTCTTTTGCATGTGGATATCCAGTTTTCTTAACACCGTTTGTTGAAAAGACTGCCCTTTCCCATTGAGCGTTCTTGGCACCCTTGTTGGAAATCATTTAAACATATATGCAAGAGTTTATTCTACGCTCAATTCTCTTCTGTTGACCTATTTGTCTGTCTTTATGCCAGTACCACAATGTTTTCATTACTGTAGCTTTGTAATAAACTTTGAAATCAGGAACTGTGAGTCCTCCAACTTTGTTCTTCTTTTTCAAGATTGAATTGCCCACTTGTGTATAACCTTTATTTTTGCTTACCATTTTATTTCCTTTTCTGATGTTCTGTGGTTACTTCTTTTATCATTTCCCTTCTGTTAGAAATTTATTTTAGCTCTTTTGTGATAGTAGTTCTGCTTGTGACAGATAAGGTAATTTCCCTTAATTTGCAAATGTCTTTTTCTTTTAATTTGCAAGTGTCTTGATTTTTCCTTCATTCCTGAAGAATATATTCACTGAATATAGGATTCTATGTTCTTTTCTTTCAACACTTGAAAAATATTGTGCCGCTTTCTCTGGCCTCCATGGTTTATGATGAGAAATTTACTGTCATTCTAATTGTTTTCCCTTATAGGTACGGTGTTATTTTTCTCTGGCTGCTTTTAAGACTTTTTCCCCCTCAGTCTTTTGTTTTCTGAAGTTTAATTATGGTATTTCTTGGTGTGTATTTCTTTGGGTTTATCCTGTTTGAGATTTGCTTAGCTTCTTGAATCTGTAGGTTTATGTCTCTTACCAAATTTGGGGAGTTTTCAGCCATTATTTCTTCAAATAATTTTCCAGTTCTGGCCTCTTTCTCCTCTACTCCTGGGACTTGAATGACACAAATGTTAGATCTATTGTTATCATCTCATAGACTATACATATATATATGTTCAGTTTTTTAGGTTTTGTTCAGTCTATTTTTTCTTTGTTGTTCAGATTGGGTAATTTCTATCGTTATATCTTCCAGCTCACTGATTCTTTCCTCTGTCCATTCCCTTCCGCTTTTGAGCCCATCCACTGAGCTTTTTTTCCCCCAATTATTTTACTTTTCAATTCTAAACTTCTATATGGTTCTGTATATCTCCTATTCCTTTGCTAAAATTTTATATTTTTCACTTATTTCAAGTACATTAATAATTGCTTCTGTAATAATTTTATATCATGGGTGGTTTAAAATGATCTCTGTCAGGGAATTCTAACATCTCTGTCATCTCGGTGTTGGCATCTATTGATTGTCTTCTTTTATTCAGTTTGAAATCTTCCTGGTTCTTAGTATGATGAATGATTTTCAGTTGAATCTGGGGCATTTTTGTATTATGCTCCAAGAGTATGTATCGTATTTAAACCTGCTTTATTTTGACACTGCAGGAGAAGGATGAGGGGCTTCCTCATATTGCCAGGTAGAAGCAGAAGTCCAGGTTCTCCATTTGGCCTTGATTGACACCTGGGGCAGGGGAGGAAGGTGGCTCCTTGTTATTACCGGACAGGGGTGGGAGTTCCAGCTGCCCATATGGTTTCTACTGATGGCACGGTGGGAGTAGGCTCCTCTGACCCCAACCCAGTGTGGACTGGGTGTGGTGCCTTTTTACTACCTGGTGGGTGTAGAAGGCTAGACTCCCCATGTAGTCTCCACTGGCACTGGGGGGAGTGGGGGTTGTGATACCACCTTGGTGGGGGTGTTGAGGTGCTTGGTTACAGTCTCTTGAGGGAAGTGTAGGCTCTCCACCTGATCTTTGCAGTGTGGGTGGGGTAGGGCCATAGTTTTTTTCTCTAGTGTTTGGCTAGAGTACAGTGGTTATTGTCTAAAAGTTTTCTGTCTTTTTAGGCTGCCCTTTTCCGGGTCCCTTGACTAGAGAAAGCATGTTTTTGTTGGGACTTTTTATGTCTGTGCCTATTAGTGTCTTCCAGTTGCCTGCTTCTTCAGTTCCGTGTCTGGGATATATGAGAGAAAAAGAAAACCCAGCGCACTCGCCATGTGCCACAAGGAGCCCAAAGGCGGCCAGCAGGATGGTGACAATGATGAGGATGTCACACATCCTTGGGTCCAGAGGTCCCTAGCTAATCTGCCTTTTCTCCACCTTTCAACCTTCTCCTGTTTGTTTTTATTGATAAAGTCCTGAGGTTTTCGTTGTACCTGGCAGAAGGAATAGGGAAACACATGTCTGCTCCTTTTTCTTGGAAGTGGAAGTCCCCCACTTATTGTCTTTCAGTTGGTTTTTCATAACCCATTTGGTCCCTGTGACTACTTGAGTTTGAGACCCCTGGCGTTTTGGCCCTGGGTCCCCTACTGGTAACCAAAATGAGAAATACGAAAAGGAAAAAAACCTACGGGAAACTCAGTTGGGATTGGCTGGGGTTGGGGGGACTGCAGGAGAAAGAGGAATGTGAAACCTCAGTCCCCAGTCCCTGTGGGGTCCTGTGTTCTCACCTCACAAACATCCCTCCCAGAGAATGGAGGGTAACAGACTCTTTTGACTTCTAAGTTTATTTAAACCTTGGGGACCTTATCATATCTTCATCCAAACAGTACACAGTTAAACAAAGCAGCTTTTGAGGCTCAAGGAGAGAGAAGTTGATTTAAGATAGTGCTCTATCAGAGATTACTTAGCCCTTTGTGCCTCTTGCCTTATCACTGATAGAGGCCTCGGTCCCCTCTTATGGCAGCCCTGTGGCACTGTGTGCCGTGACTAAGCTCCAGCCCAAAGGAGAGTCTTGCTGCTGGAAAGGCTCAGATAATTTTGTGGGCTGATAAACAGCCTTGTGGGTGCCTTCCTCCCCAGCCAGCCCAGTGTCTGCTCAATGCACCATGACCACGGTGGCCACTATGGCAAGAAAGGAGGACATGCCAGCTTTCTCTCACTGAGACCAACCCGAGTGCCCACTGGCAGCAAAATAGCACCAATCCTGAATCCAATACAGCACCTTCCTTCCTTAGGGACTAGGTAGGCTGATGTGAACCCATCTCCATCCTTCTGCTGTGTGGTCATCAGCAATTTGTCCATACCTCGATAGATGTTTATTTGGGGTTTGAATTTACTTTACTTGCATATCATGTTCTTCCACTACCACTATTCATGAACTTATTAATGCTTCATATGCTATTCTGGTGAATCTTGCAATATTGATTTTGATCTAGAAGCTGCCTTACACCAAGTATGGGGTGATGTCCTGGGAGTCTGTTCTTATCAAGAACCCCACCATCTCAAAGCATCTGGCCTTGCAGGATGATGGAATGGCCTTTTGAAGACAGCCCTGGCTCTACCTGGGAGACAGCAGTGTGGGAGGTTGGACTGCCAGCTTGCAGATGCCCTTACACCTCATGCTGTTTCTCCTATAGGCAGAACACATGCATTCACAGACTTCCTCCTTCCCTGGTCTGCTAAAGAGGATTCAATAATTGCCCCGGATTTCCCTCCTACCCCCTCTCACTAATCAGAAGGTGGAAGAATTGCTTGCTGCGGAAAAGGCTATGCAGCTTATATATTGAAGTGTTGAGATGGGCAGGGGAGGAACAGGGCTCTTTAGACTGGGTGTGGGAAATGGGTTTTGGGGGCAGCTTCTAGAAGATCTGCTTAGTACCAGTGTGGGGTGTGAAGTGAGAAGAGAGGAGAAGAAAGGAAGTTCTCATCTGTGTTGCGGTAGACCACATATTTCGGTGTCTTGGACATCTCTCAAAAGACATCTCTCAAAAGTGTGGGGTAGGGCATTCCTATGCACCTCTAGATCATGTTCTGTGACTGTGACACCAAGCCTGGGCTGCATTAGATCTCCAGGATCTCAGTGTTATTTGTGGATCCAGGAACTAATAAATGTTCTCAGAAGACCACCACCATCCCAGACAGGATCATCAATGGCTGGGAGGCCCAGGAATGACGGTAAAGTCACCTGTGTGGGAAGAGAGCATTGGCCCAGCTGGGGGGCTGCAAACACTGAACTGTGGAGTGAAGGAAGGAAGGCATAAGCTGGGATCAGCTGCAGAAACCAAGACGGCAGCCCACCATCTTGCTGGTAGACTGTAAAATTGCCCTCTTCCGTTTGAACATATTTTTAAAATTATGAGATATTTCAAACACACAGGAAAGTATAAAGAATAACATAAAGGGCCGGCCTGGTGGCTCAGGTGGTTGGAGCTCCGTGCTCCTGGCTCTGAGGGCTGCTGGTTCGATTCCCACACGGGCCAGTGGGCTCTCAACCACAAGGTTGCCAGTTCAATTCCTCAACTCCCACAAGAGATGGTGGGCAGTGCCCCCTGCAACTAGCAATGGCACTGGACCTGGAGCTGAGCTGCGCCCTCCACAACTAAGACTGAAAGGACAACAACTTGACTTGGGAAAAAGTCCTGGAAGTACACACTGTTCCCCAATAAAGTCCTGTTCCCCTTCCCCAATAAAATCTTAAAAAAAAAAAAAAAAAGAATAACATAAAAATGCCCATAGGACCATACCACTCAGATTTAGCAAGCCTTATTTTGCTGAAGGCCCTTTGTACTCCCCTTTCCGATCACTTCTCTTCCTCTGGGTACATTTCTGAAGTTGACCTATCTTTCTGTTTAAGTTTTTATAATTTTGTTAAATAGGTATACATCCATTCACAATACATAGAACTATCTTGTGCATTAAACATTTTTACGTGGATGGTCTTATATTGTATATACCATCCTATAATTGCTTTTTTTTATTGACCTTATTTTTTCAAAATTTACTCAACGTTTATACAAGAAGCTCTAGTTCATTCATTGTAACTGTTGTGTAGTATCCTTTGAGTGAGTAAGCTACAGTTCATATCCAGTCTCTTGATGAGCATTTGGATTGTTTCCAACGGTTTTGCTATTACAAATAAGATGTGACACATATCCTTGTGACTGCCTCCAGGTGCATATGTATGAGAGTTTCTCTAGAAGTGGAGCTGCTGGATCACAGGCTATACAGACATTCCACCTGACCAGATATTGCCAAATGACTCTATAAAATTCTTGTACTAATTGACACCCCCTCCAACATGTTGGAGAGTTTGTATTGCTACACATCTCTGCCAACACTTGGAAGCATCAGATTTTTTATTGTTTTTCTCATTCTGTGGGTGTCAAGTGGCATCTTATTGTAGTTTTAATTTACATTTCTCTGATGATTAGCGACATTGAGCATCTTTCCATTTGTTTATTATTTATCTCAATGTTCTTTTCACGAGCTACTGCTTGATGGCATTTGCCTAGTTTTCCATTGGGATGTCAGTCCTTTTCTTATTAATTTAAAGAATTTCTTTATATGTGCTGAGTACCAATCATTTGTTGGTTATATGGATTGCAAATATCTTCTGCCAGACTATGGCTTATCTTTTACCATTTTTATGGTGTCTGTTGCCAGTTTCTTTTTTTTTTTTTGAGACATGAAATACATTCAGAAAGGTCCTTAAAATGCACAAATCTTAAAGATACAGTATGATGAAGTTTTTACATTTGTATGCACCATGTGACCATCATCCAAATCAAGATTTAAAGCACTTCCATAGCCCCAGAAGGTTTCCTGGTGTCCCTTCCCTGTCCCTCTCCCCAAAGGTGGCTACTATCTAACTCCTCTCGCCATTGATTACTTTTGCTTGTTTTTTACCTTTATACAAATGGAATCACAGTGTATGTTCATCTGTATCTGGCTTCTTAAACTCAACATAATGTGTGTGAGGTATGTTGATATTGTTGAGCGTGTCAGTAGTTTATTCTTTTTTATTGTTGCATAGTATTCCCTTGTGTAAATAGGTCACAATTTATATTCATTCTTCTCTTGATGAGCATTTGGATTGTTTATAATTGTTTTGCTATTACAAATAAGATGTGACACACATCTTTATCCTCCAGGTACACATGCCTGAGAGTTTCTCTAGAAGTGGGAATGCTGGGTCAAAGGATAACGCATCACTCACCTACCAGATATTGCCAAAAGATTCTCTAAAATTGTTGTATCAACGAATACTCCCTCTAGTATGTCAGAGAGTTTCTGTTGCTACACATCTCTGCCAACACTTGATAGTGTCAGACTTTCACTTTTGTTCTTTTGTGGATGTGAAATGGCAACTCATTGTAATTCGCATTTCTCTGATTGCTAGTGAGGTTGAACACCTTTCATATATTTATTAGTCATTCCAGTTTCTTCTATAGAAGCCAATTCATAGCCTTTTCTTTCTATTAAGTTGTCTTTTTCTTATGGATTTGTGAAAGTTCTGTATATATTCTGATTGCTAACAATTTGTTGGCTATGTCGGTTGCAAAATGTTTGATTTTATACGTTTTTCATTGTTTTTTAAATCAAGTCAGCTTTTTAATGTACCCAAATTTATCAACTGTTTTCTTTTTCATATATCTTTTGTACCTTATTTAAGAAATGCTTCCCTAGCTACAAGAAATAGGTATATCTCCCCTATTTTCTTGTAAAAGTTTTATAGTTCTGTTAGGTAGAAGTTAGAAAATATAGGAGAAGGAGGGTGGGAGGGGGTCCATAGTGCCTACAGAAAAATCAAATAGCTTTGATTAACTGCTTCCAGCCACGCATTGGTTTCTACAACAACAGATGATGAGAGGTGGTCGGGAGCAAGATAAGGACATGAGTCAACAGACCTCCACCCATCCTAGGAGGTCACGACCTCCTGTGGAAGAGCAGGCACTGCTTTTCCTGCCAAATCAATATGTAACTCCCTCAACGCCCCCAGCAGACTATAAGTCCTGGAGACAAGGGCGCTCTTTCACCCCTCCCCCCTTTTTTGCGTCAGCTCTCTCTCTCTCTCTCTCTCTCTCTCTCCCCCCTCATTCCCTCCTTCTCCCTCTCTTCCTCTCTCCCCCACCTCACTAGGCCCATTCTCTTCCCTGAGAACGTATCACTAATAAACCTGCTTGCATATTAATCAGCTTGCTGATCTTTGATTCTTCACTGCATCGGCAAGAAGAACGGAGACTCCCGTAACAATTCTTTTCATTTAGAGCTTTAATTTTTTTTTTAGTATCTATATTAGAATTTATATATATTTCATATACATGTGATTACACTATGCTCGTCCCCAAGCTGTCTCTGTTTATGCTTTTTCTGGAATTTTATGATTAACTCTTATTGCATCCTATTTGCCGCAATTCCCATACCTTTTTTTGTGACTTGTTAAACATTGTCAGTTTTTGTTGCTTTCAATAAAAACAATCATATCTAGCACACCCGCTCTCTTCTGGTGTCCTGGTCTGATTGGAGAGATCTGGTCTTGCCTTTGTGTAGACCTTTCTGAGGGGACACAGGCCCTGCCTTGGAAAGCCTCAGTCTGGGGCAGAAAAATGCGGAAGATTCACATATACCAGAAGCTGGCAAACAAGTCAGCAGATGCCACAGCCTGGAAGCCCTGGCTCTGTACGTCGCTGCTGTACGGCACTGACAGCAATGACCAAATGTGGTCAGGGGCTATTGGTTCCGGGGACTTCTTGGAGAGGTGATTTTGCAGGCAGCTTTGTTATATAGACACCTGTGCTGGGATGTCAAGCTTTTCCCTACTGAGACCTAGCCTACAGTAGGGAAAATGTTGGCAGCAGTTGGCAATGAAGGCAGGGGAGGGACATGTCAGGTTCTTGTGGTGATAAAGTGCCGGGCCCTTCCTCACAGCAAGGTCACTAGGGAATGCCCTCACCCACCTCTGCTGCCTGGTGTCCTCCCCTCCCTTTCCCTAAAGAGCCTCTTAAACTGGCCAACTGAGAAGCAAAACTGGTTCTGGGGCCAGCTGGGGTGTGGGTGGCTGTGCCTGTAAGCAGGTCTTTGTGTTCATTTGGGTGGTAGGATTTGTGGTGGGCTTCTCGGGGGACTGTCCTCCGGGTCCTGAACTAGAGGGACTGTGTCCGGGTGCCTGCAATTGTCTGTGGGTAGCGAGGGTTTATTTCTGGGTGAGGGTGCTGGTGTTTGGATTTAGTGCCTGGATGTGTCTGTGTGGATTCCTGCTTATGTGAGAGGGTGTGTGTTTCTCAGCCAGGGTGTCCACAGTTCTGGGTGTGGTCTGTCTCTTCCTGTGTGTGATGGTGGGAGGTGGAGGTGAGAGTGACCAGGACAGGGTGGAGCTGTTTTCTCTCCAACTGGCCTGATTGGCTGCTTTGGGGTAATTCCCAGGCTCTGAGGTGTCACAGAGCCTGGAAGAGAGGAATGAGTCACTCCTCCCTCCCCACCCTTGAAACTTCTTCCCTGTCCTCAGGGCCAGGTTTCACCAGAAGCCATAAAGAGGCCCTGCCAAGCTACTTCCATCTTCAGCCAGGCGGGCTGAAACTGAGCCTGGGGATTGCCTCGAAGCTGTGCCAAGGGTGCTGCCTAGATGGGACCCAGTCCCCACGGGGACTACGTGGCTGGAGACCACCCCTACCGGGCTCTTCCTGGTCTATACTGCTCTGGGTCCTGAGCTCTCCCTGCCCATGCTAAGCGCCTGGCTCTCTGAGACTCGCCCCTCCCAGACTCCCTTGTCCTTCCTGAGCCCCCTCCCCTCACTGAATCTCCTCCCTTCACTGAGTCTCCCCCTTTGAGACCCCTTCCACTCTCTGTGCCTTGTCTCTTCACTAAGCTCTGTTTCTCGGGGTGGTGGAGGGAGCATGGGAGAACATGGGTGGGATCAGAAACAGGAGCTTGGTGAGAGGGCTGGTGCTGAGAGAGGGCTCAGGGCCAGGTCTGGGAGACAGCCAGCTTGTTTTTGGCCTGGCTGGCTCTCCATTCCATTACGAATGGGTGGGCCAGGGTTTCACCATCTTTCCAGGCCCAGGTGGGCCTGGCTGGGACTGAAGCGGGTGCTGGGGAGGGGAAAGAGTAGGAGGCTGCAACTCTGGAATTGCCACTATCTCAGGGGCTCCTGGACAGCACCTGCTTCTCCTCCCCTTCCTTCTCTCTCCTCACACAAGCACACACTCATCTACGTTCTCTCCTTCCTGCCCCGCCCGTGGAGGGCCCAGGAGAAATCCTGTCCCTCATCCCCAGGCTCTCAGCCCTCAGATCCCAGCCCTTGGGCTAGGAACCTCTACCCCACCCTTCCCGACAGACCCAAAACTGGGTGCCAGGGTTTTCTTCCAGACTTGGCCGAGGACTGCAGAGACGCTCGCCTCCACTCGGGGGCACTCTCCAGCACCCTGTGACCTCCCCATCAGGTGTGAGCTACCAGCTTCCGGCGCACCTCACCGTCCTGCCATGGATGGCCACCTCCTCGGCCTCTGCCTTTGGGGCTCAGCCACGCTTGCTGAGGCCTCAGGCCTGCCCATCCGGACCCTCCCTGGGGACGTTGGATGTCTGCCACGCACATGGCACTGGGCAGCTTTTATTTTTCATTATGATGAAAAATCTGTAAACCCCACCAATGACTCATCATTGACACTGAACCCTCTCCCTTTACTGAACCCCAGTTGGAGGGTATTTTTGGCGGCCCCATCGCATTTCTCCCTGTCAGGTCTTCTCCACACGCCATAGCACAGAAGCAATTTTCAAAATGTCCGTGAGCTGGTGGGTTACACCTCCGGAGCTGCAGTTCCCTGCAGCCAACAGGAGGGGGCGACTCCTGGGAAGGCTGCCGCGGGCCCGCCTTGGCGGGAAGGTGGACACTTAACATTTGCCGCGCCACTCCAGGGGTTCCGCCTCCTTGCTGGGCGTCTCAGCTAGTTCTGGACAGTTACAGTTGGGAGTGGGAGTGAGGGGACCCTGAATTTCCACAATCCTGTTACTTCCCCGCACCCTTCACACCAGCCCCACCATCACAGGCAGGTCGACCGGCTCCTGAGTGTCCAAAGAGGGACCAGCAGGCCTTGAACACAGGGCCTGCGGTGGTCTGAGTTTCTCCCCAGCTCCAGAGAGTTTGGGTCTCAGTAACGTCTCGGAAACAAACTTGAGTTGACCTGATGCATATTATGGTGGTTACACACACAGGTTTTGGTTTTGGACAGTTCTGGGTTCAAATCCTGTTTCTACAAGCTGTGGGCTCCTGGGAAGTCACTTAAATGCTCCACGCATCACTTTCTTCACTGGTAGAATGGGCTTGTAGTCTCGATCGCGGTGTCCTGGTTAACAGGGGTTAACAGAGGTTGTTTGGGGCCTGCCTGGCACCCGACAAGCCTTTGAAAAGTGCTAATTGTTATTATTTGTAAAGCAGGTTTGTTGAGATAAAATTCACATGTCTTATAATTCACCCATTTAAAGTGTGTAATTCAATGGCTTTTAGTACATTCACAGAGTTATGCAACCATCACGAGTCAGTTTTAGAATATTTTCATGTTCACCGCCAGCCCTAAGCCGCTAATCTATTTTTTGTCTCTATGGATTTGCCTATTCTAGACATTTCATGTAAACAGAATCATACAATGTGTGCCCTTTTATGTCTGGCTTTGTCCAATTAGCACAATGTTTTCAAGGTTCGTTCATGTTGTAGCATGTATCAGTGCTTCATTTCTTTTATGGCTGACAAATAATTTCAATGTATGGGCGCAGCACATTTGGTTGATTCATTAATCCATTGGTGGCTACTTGGTTGCGTCCACTTTTTGGCTATTAGAAAAGTGCTTCTATGAACATTCAGATAGTTATTATTATTAATGTTATAGCCTTATCCTCCAACAAAAGAGGCCTGAGCTCCCCTGCCTGGCCAGAGCACAGAGAAGACAGAGAACCCACAGGGTTGTTTTGTACCAGACTCATCCCAAAGGGAGACTTGAGGAGGCAGAGAGGTAGGGTGGGGGAGCCACTTCCCCACCAGCAGGGAAACTCAGGGTACATGGTGCTGGGTCAGGTGCTGGGGAGAGACCAGGGCATCAGTGAACATGGGGTTGGGGACACAGGAGCCAGGAAAGCCCTTGTATGTGTGTTTGTGGGGTGGGGGTGGGCAGTACCTTTGTGATCCAGTACCCTCTGGAGCCTTGGCAGGGTGGTTGAATGGGCTGGAATGGGGAAGCCAGGCCGGAGGAACTCTCTCCCTGCCGGACAGATGGCACGTGGGCTGCTGCTGTCCCCACTCAGGCTCCACTGTACCTCAGCATCTCACCCTGGCCTGACTGGCTGGAGGATTCAGGCCTCACCACTCTCTACCTCCCACCTTACCCACCCTCTCCTCACTCCCCTCCCCCACCTTCTAGGCCTCTCATCCTGCAGCACCTCTTCCAGGCCTCACCCCTTTGCACATGTGGTTCCCTCACCTGGAAAGTGGGTTCCCCTTACCCACTCACCTGACTGGTCCCTTCTTAATTTTTCTCTCAACTTTTTATTTTTAAGAATTTAAAACCTACAGAAAAGTTACAAGAATAGTGCAACGAACATTTATATACCCTTTTACCCATTGTTAACATTTTGCCACATTTGCACACTCTCTTTTCCCTCCCTATGCACTTTTTTTCTGAACCATTTGAAAGTTACATGAATACGCCATTACAGTTGACTGCTCAATACTTCAGCATCCATCTCCTAAGGACAGGATATTCCCCATTAGAGGTTCTGGAACATAAGCAAGGCTGAGTACTTAGACCTGGCTGCTGGGTGCCCCTTCACTGCCCAAGCGTGAACCAGGAGGGCTCCCTGGGGGCACTTAGGCTAGCTTGTTTTCTTTTCTTCTCTCTTCTTTTCTCTCCTCTCCTCTCCTCTCCTCTCCTCTCCTCTCCTCTCCTCTCCTCTCCTCTCCTCTCCTCTCCTCTCCTCTCCTCTCCTCTCCCCTCCCCTCCCCTCCCCTCCCCTCCCCTCCCCTCCCCTCCCTCCCTCCCTCCCTCCCTCCCTCCCTCCCTCCCTCCCTCCCTCCCTCCCTTCCTTCCTTCTTTCTTTCCTTCCTTTCTTTCTTTTTCTTCTTTCCTTTTAAAAATAGACTTTATTTTTTAGAACAGTTTTAGATTTACAGAAAAATTAAGAGGATAGTACAGAGTTTTCATATAATCCCCACACCTAGTTTTCCTGTCATTAACATCTCATATTCCTGTGGCACATTTGTTTCAATTAATGAGCCAATATTGTACATTATTATTTACATTATTATTAACAAAAGTCCATGCTTTACACTGATTTCCAGTTTTTATCTAATGACCTTTTTCTGTCCCAGGACCGCATCCAGGATACCATGTTACATTTAGTCATTATGTCTCCTTAGGCTCCTCTTGGCTTCAAGTTTCTCAGACTTTCCTTGTTTCTGATGACCTTGACAGTTTTGAGGAGTTCTGGTCAGATATATTATAGGATGCTCTTCTACTGGGATTTGTTTGATGTTTTTCTCATGATTAGACTGGAGTTACGGTTTTGGGGATGAAGATCATGGAGGGAAAGTGCCATTTTTTCACACTATATCAAGAATATATATATTATCAGCATGATTTACGGCTATTGATGTTGACCTTGATCACCTGGCTGAGACATGTTTGTCAGGTTTCTCCACTGTAAAGTTACTCTTTGTTCCTCCTTTTCATACTGTCCTCTTTGAAAGGAAGTCACTGCGTAGCCCACGTGTAAGGAGGGGATATACTCCCTTTCCATGAGGGTGCAGTATCTACTGGTACATACATTCTTTGGAACTTTTCTGCATGGGAGATTTGTCTCTTCTCCTCCATTTATTTATTTAGTCAACCATTTATTTATATTAATATCTGGCTTCTTTTTTTTACTCTTGTTCAGTAATAATAATTCAGTAACCTGTCATTGATGCATATTCTGATACACACAGGGAAGAAGCCAGAGAAGAGGAAATCACTGTCCTTGCCCTCAAGGAACTCCCAGCCTAGCTCCACAGCCACACAGTGTAGCAGGTACTCTGATGGGGGTGATCACAAGCATTTGGGGGAGCCCAGAGGCAGTCCCTGAGCAGCCTTGGAGCTGGGGTTCGAAGGATGGGACGGGGTTTCCCATATGGCAAAATCTTGAGTGGGCACCTCAGGCAGAGGCCTGGTGTGTGCAAAGCCTAGCGGACCTGAGAGGGACACTGTGCTCAAAGCTGAGGGACCAGTGGCTGGTGGGGATGGTGGCCAGGCAGGATGTCAGGATATCAGGATGTGAAGTAGGGGAAAAAGGCTGGGCCAGACCATGGCAGGCTTCAGTATCCACACCTAGGGTCAGACTTCATCTCACTTGCTCAGGGAATCCTGGAAAGACTTCAGTGGGTGAGTGTGTGGCAAAAGGTCACTGTGGCTTCCACGTGAAGAGTGAGGCCTCAGGAGGCCAGTGAGGAGGCTGAGGAAACAATGGCTGGTGTGAGTGAAATTATTGCCATAGAAATGTGTGTTTGTTCTCTCCCCTTCCCGTTTCCAGCAGCAACTGGCCAAGCTTTGGACTGGGGTGGGGTGGAAAGAGAGGCAGGGCAGAGGCAGAGGCTCTATGTGAGCTTGACCGAGAGCCCGGGTTTGGTGTTTCCAGAGTGGGAACAGAGAGGAAGGATGGAGAAGATGTTCCTCCATTGGCAGACAATGATTAGGGACTGTGAGTCACTTGAGAGTGTGTGGTATGGGGGAACCTCTTACTAGGTGCCGGGCACTATTCATAGGAACAAAAGGTGGGACCTTTTAGTTGATGGCTGCACGGCTCCTGACCAATGATTTCTGAATCCTCGGTGTGGCTGGGAGGCCAGAGCCCCAGGCCCTGAAGGGCTCTCACTGACGGGAGCCTGGAGGTTTCCATGGCAGCCAGGGCTTGGCAGTGGCTGGACAAAGAGCGACTTCCCAGTGTCCTGGGACCTGGAATATCCCTCATCAGAATAGGAGCTTCAGAAAAGACCAAGCTGGAAAGTCCTGCCCGCCTGCTGAGATGGCAAAAAACTGGAATGAAGTTGATTGAAAATAAAGAAACATGGGTGTGCACCCATGGATGAATGAATAAAGAAGATATGGTACATTTATACAATGTAATAGTACTCAGCAATAAAAAAAAAAAAATGAAATCTTGCCATTTGCAACAACGTGGATGGACCTAGAGGGTAGTATCCTAAGTGAAATAAGTCAGACAGAGAAAGACAATGATTTCACTTGTATGTGGAATCTACAAAAGCAAACAAACAAACTAAACTAAACAGAAACAGCACAATATGTCGATAATATCATAATAACTATGTACGATGACTGATGGTCATTAGACTGATGGTGGTGATCACATTGTAAGGTATACAAATGTCGAATCACTATGTTGTACACCTGAAACTAAGAAAGTATTGTATGTCAACTATAATTAAAAATAAAAGAAACACGGGACCCTCGTACACTCAGGTGTGTGGTGGGAACTTCATATGGCCTGGGTGAAGTGTGGGGGTGGACAGCTATAGAGTGATGCTGAGGGGTAGTGACACCAAGCCAGTGGCAGCTGGCCAGCCCTTTGGACATCTGCAGCTTCCTCAGATCAGCTGGAGAGAAGCAGGGAGTATATGGATAGAGGGAGGGAGGGAGAGAGTGAGGGTGTGAGTGAGTGAGTGAGTGAGTGAGCGCTGGGAGTGAGCACTCAGGCATACGTCAGAAGTTCAAACATGTACGTTAAGCCCTGCTATAAAAAGAACATTAAAAATAAAAAAAGCAAGCCTAACCTCAAGCATGGCTGTTCCCGGCTTGGCCCCGCCTCCTGCTCCCCAGCTGATGGTGCAGGGTGTGCCCTTCCTTGGGGCTAGCCTGATCCGGACCTGGGAGCCAGAAAGGAATGAGGGTCGGTGGGTGCATGTGGCAGTAAGGCAAAGATCTGGCAGCTGGACTTCCGGGCCCCAAGAAGGCAAGGGGTGGGTATCTGTGTGTGTCAGGAATGGTCTCGGTGATGTCCACCCATCCGTGCCAGGAGGCATGGAGCAGGAGGGAGGCTGGAGGAGGCCTCTGCCCTGGGAGGAAGGGTGATATAATGTCTGAGTCAGCTGGGGCTGGGCATTGATGATCCCTGGATCTCTGGGTTTTGTCCCCAGCCTGTCACCACTGACTCACTGCCTGAGAGTCCTGTCACCACTGGCTGCCTGCCTGAGAGTCCCCTGGTCACCTGCTGGTTTCTCTCTCTCTCTCTCTCTCTCTCTCTCTCTCTCTCTCTCTCTCTCTCTCTCTCTCTGTGTCATGGAAGCAGAAACAGCTTCTTTGTCAGCTGTCGTCATCAGGTGTATGCCCTGCCTAGGCTTCTTGGAGGAAAGGGTTGCTGGGCTCCAGGATCCTCTGGGGCTATCACCTGTGAGGTGGAGAGGAAGCAGATTGGGATGACTGCCACCTCCACCCCTGGCTCTGCCCACTAGAAACAGGCCTGTTCTGGCCCTGGGGCTGTGGGCTGCTCTGGGTGACTGGGATGGTCGTGGGTCAAGATGCCCCCTCAGTGAAGCCTCACCTCGTCTGTCCTGAGGCTCCATCATCCACCCAAAAGCAGGGCAGCTCCCTGTCTCTTCCCCTCCAATCAACCTGCCCCACTGGCCCAGGTACTTCCCCACAAGTCACAGCTGGACAAGCCTGTCCTTGCTCAAAGCCTGTCTATGGCTCCCCTGTGCCCCCAAGCTTCTGGGCTGGGCACTTGAGGCCTTTCCTGATGTGCCCAACTTGCTTTCCAGTCCAGCTCCAGACCCTGCCTCTGCCCCTTGCCACTCCCCTTTTTGGAGAACTCTCTCTTCATAAGCTTCCAAGCTTCTTCTTACCCTTCAGGTATCCTTCCCACCTGCCACCTCCTCCAGGAAGCCTGCCCCGGGCCTCAGGTGGAGCTGACCGTTTCTTCTCTGGAGTTTACACAGAGCTGGCTTCTCTGGTGTCAGGAGTTGTCTATTTAGATGGGGTGGGGAGGCTGAAGGACAGACATCAGCCTGATTCTCTGCTGAGCTCCATGCCCAGCCCTGGCCCAGTACAGGTACTCAGTATATCTTTCATGAAAGAATAAAATAAGAAACAAAAGAAGAGTAATAAATGAGAGGTAGGTGCAGAGGATAAGTCCCAGAGTCAGGCAAGGCTGGGTGTGAATCCTGGTCTTGTCATTATTCCGGTGGCCCTAGAATGTCTCATCAGCAATCAGAGCCTTAGTTTTCTCATCTCTAAAATGGGAATGATAATGCCCTGCATGGCTTTGTAGTAAGATAAAATGATTTCTTGTAATACTAAGGCACCTAGCCAAGTGCTTGGCCTATAGCAGGTGCTCAAAAAGTGTTTGCTGACCAACTGATTTAGGGAGGATGGGAGGAGGCTTCCCTAGCTGGGGAGGGATGGGCCTGGGCAGGATTGACAACTCCATCAGATTAGAGGGCCCCCAGGAATCCCCTGGCCTTCAGGGTCTCTCCTTCTACTGTTTCTGGAAAGTTGAAGACACGACCATCAGAGAAAGGGGCTGCCCTGAAGTGAGGTAGGGGGAGCAGGAGGGAGGGGTGGGGTGGGTAGGATGGAGGTCTTATGTCTGGAGCCTGGGATGGACCTCTCTGAGAAGTAGGGAAGTAGCCTAGGAAGGGCTGGCCAGCTGTGTGGGATGGCAAGGAAGACCAAGGTCATGCATGAATATGGGGCTTTTGAAACCACCAGACAGAAAGTGGAATCGGATGTTCAATTTAATGGAAAGTAATTTAAAAACTTACTCAGTCCCATCCTCTCTTTAAGCCTCCACCTCTTCCCCCCATCTGAGCCCCACTCTCTAAGGCTATTCACTGAACTCCCATCCCCCTCACTCAGCCCCTACCACGCTGTGAACCCATCTCCCATCCTTCTGTCTTGTCTCTAGAAGTGCCCTCTGTGCCTACCTGGACTGTGGAATTCCAGCCAGCATGCAGCAGTGTGACCTTGCTTCTCTTCCTTGGAAACTTCCCAGACAAGGCCACCCCACCCCCACCTTCTCCCTCAGCCCACGTGGGGCCCAGTCTGGGGGCAGCACTTGCTCAGCCAGTCTGGCCAGCCAGGCAGCCAGGCCTGTGCAATCAGGTCTGTCATTACCCTGTCCAGGGCCAAGTGAGAGAATGGCCACTGGTGTTAGCTGCTGGGCTGAGGCCTGGGGGCTACCTGCTCAGCCTGGACTGGACCTCCACTTCTGAGACCAGAGCCTGTGGCTTTCTGGGGCTTGCACTGGTTCCCCTGTCAAGGTGGCCAGAAGAATCTCAGTGGGCTGAGTGGGTCCAGCTCCCAGGGCCTTTACTCTGTCTTCACTGAACCTCCTGGTGCCTGGGAGGGAGGGTTGTCATCCTCTTTACCCAGATGAGGAAATTAGTTGAGAGTTTAATTCTATTGCCCAGTGTCACAGAACTGGTAGTGGCAGAGCTGGGACTCGACCTACGGAGGGCTGAGGTCATGTCAGATGAAAGTCATAGAGGGGCCACCACATCTTCCCGAAGATTCTGAAGATCCCAGCCTGGGGGCCCAGCCCTCCCAGCCGGTGCTGGGTCCGCCCTGGGGAAATCCCCTGGCTGCCAGAGCCATGTAGGAGGTGGCCAGTCCACACCCGCCCGGGTCTGGAATTGTCCGCCTGTGTTTGCTGTAAGATTCCAGGAGATCTGCCTTCTGGAACAATACAGGGACGTGGCTCTGAAATGATTTGGTGACACAATCTTTACACAATCTTGACTATGATCTCCCACTGCAGATTATTTACTAGAATTAAAAAAAAATGATAACTTAATGGCATTTTCTCTGGTTAAGAAAAGAACAGGATCTTGACTTGTGTCTGTGGGCTGAGAAGTTAGTGAACTCTGGCAAATATAGTTTTCAACCAACTCCCAGCTAGACTAATTTTTAAGCTGAGGGTGAGGTTGCTTTCTTTTTTTCTTCAATTCTACAAGGATATTTATTATATCCTTAAATATATTTTTAATATTTTTCTTCTGATTTTGTAAGGATGAAAATGTATAGTGGGGAGGTATAACTTTAAGTTGGCACCAGCTCCCCTGACTTTAGTCTTCCAATTCGCAGACGATAAGGAATAAAGGTCCCGGGACCTGTGTCCATTGGGCCCTTCTGAGATTCTTCTGGCCGCCCTGGCAGGGGTCTGGCAAGCCAGGCGCAGGTCCTGGGCTCAGAACATAGCAGGACAGCTCAAGGTGGGATGGGGAACTTTATCTGCCCCTTTCCTAGGGCCATCCGGGCAGCTGAATGCAGGGCAGTGTGTGTGTGTGTGTGTGTGTGTGTGTGTGTGTGTGTGTGTGTGTGTGATTAAGGACTTGGCTGAGCCCCTGGGGTTCTGGGGACAGAGGGCTGAGAAGCCCTAGCTCCTGCCTGGTACATCCGGTGTGAGGAGGAACTGTGCCATGAACTGGGCTCCTTTCTCCCCTCACGGTACTTCTTCAGCTCACAAAGTATTTGCATATCTTTATCTCCTTTCACAATTGTCCTAGACAGGGGAGGGGTGCTCATGGAGGGGTGCTCATGTCCTCTTACAAAGAGGGGCTTACAAAGAGGGGAAGGGATTAAAGAGGGGAAGGGAAAGTTGAGGCTGACCAGAAGAGGAAGTTGAGGCTGAGGGGAAGGGGAAGTTGAGGCTCAGAGATGGGAACTCCCTGAGATCACAGGTGGTAATATGATTATGGAATGAGGAGGGATGGGAAAAAGGGAAAGGCACACGCATTGGTGTGGTAGATAAGAGGGCTGTCCTTCATGAAATCCAGCATGTAGGATATAATTCTTCCCCCCCACCTTTTTCTGCCTCCCCTCCCCCCCACCCCAGTTCAAGCTGTTGTTTCTCAGTCTATTTGTGTAGGACACAGCTCCCTGGCCCATGCTAGTGTTATGAGCCTTGCGCTCCCCCAGCTGAGGCAGCTGGTCGCCAGTCGTCAATCAGCTGCTCACAGCAGCTCATGGCAGCTCTCACCGACTGCCGGCCACTCATACTGACTGCCGGCCACTCCTGGTAGCTCCTGGTAGCTCATGGCAGCTCACAGCAGTTCATGCCGAGAGCTCCAGCAGCTCACTGCAGCCCAGCTCCAAGGGGAGCCGTTGTTCACAATCTTAGCTGTAGAGGGCCCATGTGGGAATCGAACTGGTGACCTTGGTGTTAGGAACATGGTGCTCCAACCACCTAAGCCACCAGGCTGGCCCCTAGGATATAATTCTATTGGCATCAGATTGTACAGTGTATGTTGGCAGAAAGAGGAAGAAATAAGTGCTAACACTGACCTTCCTGCCCCCAGAGCAAAGGTGATGAAAATGAATGCAGACACATTATAAAGTGTCACAGTAAAAAGCCGTCTGAGCCGTTGGGAGGGACAGGCTCAAGGAGGCAGAGTGGGTGCAGGAAAAGTGCCTCGGCTTTGCTGGCATTTTTCCTGCCCCAGGTGGGGGAGACACAGGCAGTGGCTGCTGGGATAAATACAGCATCAACAAATATCTGTCCAGCTCCACTCAAGTGCAGAGCTGCTCACTGCTCCCCTAAAACCCACCTCCTGCTCCTCCTTCACACCTGAGCTCCCTGAAGACTTCCCCTGCCCTGGGCCTGTCCTTTGCCTGGGCCCCTCCTCTACCTGCCCTCCCCCTAGTTCTCCACCTAGCCCCCACCTCCGCTGTGCTTGGCTGGGCTGGGCTGGGAAGGATACCTCCTTAGTCACTTCTGTTGAGCCACAGATGGAAAGTTCTAGGGCTTGCATGTTTCACTTCCCCCACTTCTGCTTTTCCAAGTGCCAGTTGGCTGTGTCCCAGGAGAACAGGACAGGATGTTGGAGGCAGTGGGAGCAGGGTTGGGGTGGGGGGCTGGCCATCTGGCCAACTCACTTCTGCTTTCAGAAAGCTAGCTGAAGGGCTGGGACAATGGGTAAGGGGCACCTGGGTAAGGAGACTCCAGTGATGGAGTGCCCACCTGGTCCTGGGCAAGCCCCCCTGGGGCCTCAGTTTACCCATTTGTGTAAAGGCAATAAGAGTCTCTGCTCTGTGTACTGACAGGGAAGGTGTGATGAGGTCATCGAAGGAAAGCACTTATGTTAATCTTAAAGTGTAGTTATCTCTGCTGTTCAGCCCACAGGCCTCCCTGCCTGCTGTTCCTCAGAGCCTTGTAAGGTAAATCCCAGGGAGGTGTGCTCTAGGCAGAAAGCATCCCTGTTTGGTTGGTGTGTGTGCCTGTGGGGAGAAAGGTGTGGGAGTGTGGGGGAGGCTGCTGGGAACCTGGAGAAGGCCTCCTATGTTATTGAGCACCCTGAGCATTAATTGAGCACCTACTATGTGTCAACCCTGTGTGGAGTTCTGAGGTTGAATAAGGCATTGCTTCTGTCCTCCAGGAGCCCTAGCCTAGTAGAGGAGCAGGGTGTTTACTAGGAAACAAATACAAGAGCTCCACTTCTCCGGCACGCTAAATTGTCCCCGCCAGCCCTGTTTCATCAGGCAGCCAACATACCCATCTCAAATGCCTCCCATGTGCTGAGAGCTCATAGATGGCTTCAACCAAAATCACGAATGCGTGATGGTTTTCCTGCAGGAAGATGGAGGTCCACAAGTCTTGGTTGGAATTGGATGCACAGCCACCCCACGGTGCCAAATGCAGTGCTGAACAAAGCTGAGGCTCAGGGACATTTTGGAGCCCTGGCTCCTGAGCTCCTCCCTGCCCCCTGCATGGTCGGGAAGAGAGACACTCAGCGACCATATGGAGGGTGAGAGGTTCCCCTGATACAGCTGGGATGAGCCCCAGCCACTTTCTGTCACCCCCATAATGCCCCTTTCCTCTAGGTCCCCTCAGCTCCCTGCCCTGAACCAGGTCCTTTTAGATTCTGGACCCCCTGCCCTGTTTTCACCTTCTCTCTGTTGTTTCCTGAAACACCTTTATGAAAGGTGTTTGGAGATCTCTCAGCCTGCTCATCCCTGTACCTCTGCATAGCCCCAGGCTTGGGCTCAGTGACACTTGAGACAGAGATTTCTGGCCCTTTCACTGCGGCCCTTCCCCCACTACCCCAGCGTCTCTGGTCAGACTGGATTCCTTTGGTTCTCAGAACAGCTGCATTTCCCCACCTGGTGGTACCTTTGCCCTAGGTGTTCTCTCTCCTCCGAATCCTACTTCACCCAGTCCTGCATGGAGATTTCTGTCATCAGTGCCTCTGCAGTATGACCCAAGAATTCAGTGCCCCTTCCTGTCAAGCCCCCTCCCCAGCACCCCGGCCTCCACCCCAATCTGAATTCTCTTGCCCCTTTGAAGTCTCATGGGACTTTGCACCCCTCCTGGCTTTTATCTGACCGACCTACTGCTTTCTGTGTCTTCACAGAGTAAACACCCATTTGCCGGGCTGATGTCCCCAGAGTCTGGCCCATGGCTTGCTCTTGGTGACCGCCCCCACCCAGGGGACAGGCTGCCTTCCTTCTTTGGCTGAAAGGGCATCACCTCCAAGGCCCCCTTCTCTGGCAGGGCTGGAAGCTAGTAGTGGTAGTGAGGGATGGGGAGGGTGGGTGACAGGACTCCTGGCCTCCCAGCGCCTCATTCTTCCAAACTGGACCTCATCAGGCCAATGCTAAGACTGCTGGTGAGGCAAATGAATGGATGATGAGAATCTTAACAGTAGTGACGGGGCAGTGGTGAAGGTGCTAAGCACGCAGCAAC
The DNA here is from genome assembly GCF_057876585.1 of Rhinolophus sinicus. NCBI lineage: Eukaryota > Metazoa > Chordata > Mammalia > Chiroptera > Rhinolophidae > Rhinolophus > Rhinolophus sinicus. The sequence continues at coordinate 93,362,802 of NC_142503.1, forward strand.
AGTAAACAAGGCTCTTTGACCTTCCCAGGACTTCATCCTCAGACCATCTTCCGGATGCTTCCCACCCCTGTCTGCCCATCTAAGCCTGGAATAAGGGCCCCCTAGGGTGTGGGGACTCTGATCTTCAGGCCCCCAACCTGGCTGGGTCTGGCTGCCTCCCCTGCCCTGGGCATGTCCAGGTGGCGTGGGCTGTGACTCAGTGTCTGTCTCCTGGCTGACCTCAGCATGGGGCTGGGGGCAGAGGCAGAGGACAGTTTCCTCTGAGATTGTGACTCAGGGGCCCAGGGCTGGGGCCTCAAAGTGCCTTTGTTGTGTTGGCCTGGGCTCAGGAATCCAGAGAAACTGGTCAGGGGGAGGTTCCCAGGAACAGAAACCACTCCCTCTTTCCGCCCCCTCCCCGAGCCATATAACCGCCCTAAGCTCTAGCTTGAGAGCGAGTGGCAGCTGTCGGCAGGAAGGAAGCAGTCTGGTCACGCTCGCTGGACTTTGTTGCTGGTTATTGGGAGAGATACTTGGTGGCTGCCACAACTGGCTTTGTCTCTGGACTCGAGTGAAAAGGCTCCTTGTGGACACTGAGTGTCCATCCTCAGCACTTGGATTTCTACAGCCCCCAGGCCCGGATCTCAGAAGCCTTCCAGATTCTAGACCCCAGCAGACGCCGAGCCATGGCTTCCATGGGGCTACAGGTGATGGGCATTGCGCTGGCCGTGCTGGGCTGGCTGGGCGCCATACTGAGCTGCGCGCTGCCCATGTGGCGCGTGACAGCCTTCATCGGCAGCAACATCGTCACGTCGCAGACCATCTGGGAGGGCCTGTGGATGAATTGCGTGGTGCAGAGCACCGGCCAGATGCAGTGCAAGGTGTACGACTCCATGCTGGCGCTGCCACAGGACCTGCAGGCGGCCCGTGCCCTCATCGTCGTCTGTATCATCCTGGCTGTGCTGGGCGTGCTGCTGTCCGTGGTGGGTGGCAAGTGCACCAACTGCCTGGAGGATGAAAGCGCCAAAGCCAAGACCATGATTGTGGCGGGCGTGGTGTTCCTACTGGCCGGCCTGCTGGTGATGGTGCCAGTGTCCTGGACGGCCAACACCATCATCCGCGACTTCTACAACCCCCTGGTGGCCGCTGGCCAGAAGCGGGAGATCGGCGCCTCGCTTTATGTGGGCTGGGCGGCCGCAGGCCTGATGATGCTCGGTGGGGCCCTGCTCTGCTGCAACTGCCCACCCCGCACCGAAAAGCCCTACTCCGCCAAGTACTCCGCCGCTCGCTCCGCCCCCGCCAGCAACTACGTGTAAGGTGCAGCTGCTCAACTCTGCAGGTCAGCTTTGTTTCTCCCTGGACTGAGCTCAGCGTGGCCTGCCAGGGACTGGGCAAACAGGAACTGAGCCAGGCCGATGGCCGGCAGCCCTCAGCCCCTCCTGGACCCCTCGGACACCTTCCCAAGGCCTCCTCTACATTAACAAGGATGAACTGAGACTACCGAATCACCCTCCTCTGAATGGCAGGTCGATACAGGGGAGGGGGTGGCAGCAACAGGGAGCGGCAGTGGAGCGGGGAGCTGGCTCTTGCTGGCAGGACAGCTCAGCCTTGACTCTGCTTGGGCTCTGCCTCTGAGTGGATGCCCTGCCCACGTCCCTGTTGCCACTGTCCCCTTCTTTGATCTTCCCCACTGCCTTTAACTGCATCCTGTAGAAACCTGTGGCACTGAGATTGGTTGGGGACTCTCGCCTACCTGCGTGAGGAGCCCAGAGTTGACAGACAGGTTTAGAGGGGAGGGGTGAAGGTTTTACAAACTGGTTTGGGTAGTGATGGGGGAGGGGGCCATAGAGGTGGCCCTGACTACCTACCTGTACCCCTTCCTGCCTGTCCTGCAGCCTCAGCACAAGTACCCTGGGGCCCTCAAGACTGGCCACCTCTGGATTTGCAGTCCCTGCGAAGGTCACTGGTCAGCCTGGGGCAGGGGGAATGGTCTCTCTCTGGACTTTATCCCAGGAAGCCCTGGAACTTTCCCCTACTATCTCTGTGGTTTCTGTTTTGTAATTTAAGATCTATTTGTCACGGTAATTACTATTATTTTCTACAATAAATGGGACCTGTGCACAGGAACTTGGTATGTTTTTGGTTTCATCTGTGGAGGTGGGCAGGGAAGGGCTGGAGGCCTGGGCAGGGTGTCAGTGCATGGCAGGACCGCTGTACTAGTGCCAGGACGGGAACACTTACACTGGTTTTGGCAAATTGTGAAAAAATCACACTGGCCCGGCCTTTGGAAACACCTTGTTCAAGCCCTTCATCTGTTAGAGGGTGAAACCCACACACAGGAAACTGTGTGCCCGGAACCCTGAAGTGTTGGCGACTCCAGGAGTGAGATCATGAGAACACCCAGCCCCGGGGGGTGGGCCACCTGTTGTCTCCCCATCTTTGTTGGGCAGCCAGGATAGTCTGCTTACCCTCCAGGTCCCCACTTCCTGGCCTTTGCTCAGGCTGTCCCTGCCCTTGGTCTGGAATGTCCTTTTTTCTTTCTCCACCCCTCTGAATCCTGCTTATCCTGAAGGCTCAGCTCTGAACCTCCTCCCCCATGAAGACGTCCCACGGTCCCATTTGGAGGAATTATCACCAGCCCTGTTTCCGGGGCAGCCTTCAAGCCACACCCTGCGATTCGTGTTCTGATCCCTTTAGAGAAGAGGAAACCGAGTCCTGGATATGTGAAAGTGTTTGGCCAAGGCCCAGATTCGGAAGTGTGGATTTTCTGGTCCGTAAGCTATAGGTGAAAGGACCCACCACTCTGGGAGGGGCCATAAAGTCACATCAATGACCCTATCAGGCCTGGATCAGGGACAACTCCTGGTGGGGGCCCTCTCTGTCCTACCTTTTCTCACTTCTGCCCTCCACAGGGAGGTCACACTTTCCTGGGGTGAGAGAACTACAGAGCCAGAGTCCTGTCGCCCCTTCTGGGACTCATTTAATAGGCAGAGATCTTCTGAGGGGCAGCGTTGGCACAGAGGCTCCCTTTTACAAATGAAGTGCAGAAGGCTCAAGGACAGGCCTGGCTGAGGCCATGTGGAGGGTCAGAGGCCAGCCGGGGGCTGAGCACTGGGCCTCACTCCCTCCACCTCGGCCACCTCCTGCTTTCGGTATAGGTAGACAATGCCGGAGATGAAGCCATCACTGTCAGAAGTGCCAGACACCACCTCGAGCTGAGAGGTGGCCAGTTCCCACCGGTCCACAGGCCAGGCCACGAGGCGTTCCCACTCCCTGGCCTGCTCCAGCCTGTCCAGGGTGGCCTCCAGTTCCTCTTTGTATCGAAGGTTGGATGGGTTGGTCCTGGTGGTCAGACACACTAGACCACCTGGGGAGGGAAGAAGAGGGGCGGGGAGAGGGAATTGAGTGGGGGAGGAGCAGGAACCAAAGTTCCAGGTTTCAGGCCTGCCCCTGCCTGGGAAGGTAGTCCTCTTTCCTTCAGCCTCATGTCCTGAAGGACACAAACTCTCCCAGCTTTGTCCCCAGGTCAGCCTTTTGCCATTCCTAAGCCTTTAGTGCTCACTCTTCCTGCCCCCAGGAATACCCTCTACTTTCTCAGCTTGAGGGCCTCCTATGTACCCTTTAAGGCCCAAGTATCTTTTAAACTGGGAATTCTTATTTCCCCGGGCAGAGGTGGCTCTCTCCTTACTGCTCACCCAGCCCTTCTACTGGAGGCTATGGTTGTGTCTGGATGCACAGGTAGGAAGGTCCAAGGCTTTGGACCTTGGGCAAGTCCTTTCACCTCTCTGAATCTGTTTCCCAGCTTGCAGAGTGGGGTTAATTATTTACCCTGTCTCACAGGAAGGCCGGTGCAGTCAGTAAAGCACTGGCTTGAATGACCTCGTCCCTTCAAATATTCTCCAGGCACCCATAGCATGCCTAGTATGGACTCAGGTATATTTAGGAGAGACTGTTCTCTGGAAGGCTTCCTGGAGGAAGGGGTGAGGAGAAGCAGGGCCCTGCTGGTGGAGGGGGTCTCCATGAGAGGAAAGGCTCTGAAGGAGGGGAGTCTGTGACATGTGGGCAGGCAGGCAGGGCTCTGGCCAGCTGAGGGGCCTGGTAACACAGGCTGGGCTAGGAGGACTGGTCCTTATTGATTTAAACGATGGCAGTTTCCTGTCCTGAGCCCAATCATTACCTCTCCCTCTGACCCACCAATACCTCTGCATCTGTCAGCCTCCGTGGTTCAGAAGCCTGCTGCCCAGACCTGCCCAGGCTCAGCCACAGCCCCTGCTGGGCCATGTCAGGGTTAGTGGGGCAGGGAGAAAGTGTGATCTTGCAGGGGTAGGGGCACCTTTGGGGCTTCCTGATCCTGTCCTCTAGCCAGGTCAGTGCCTCACGCTCCTCACGCTCCATTACTTTCCTTTCTGCCTGTGACTTCACTTAGGCTGTGTCCCTGTGTGAACTGCTCTCACTCCCATCTCAGCCCTGGGAACTGACTCCCTTCTTTGAAGTCTCAGAGCACTGAACACGCACAGCTCTCGTGGGCCAATCTTGAGCCTGGTGTTTTTCCCCTGGTCCCTTCCTGGGACACAGTGGATTGGTGATCAAGGCCAGAGGGCAGGGTATGTACCTTCTCCCTAGAGCCAAGGCTAGTACAGGGCAAGGCACATAGTAGGAGCTCAATAATCAGCTCCATTTCACTGATGAGGAAACTGAGACCAGGAAAAAGAAAGAGACTCACCTAATAGCTGTCCATGAGTTAGTGAGGAAGCTAGAAGATGAGGGGACTGAACTGAGGCCCTACTAGATGCCAGGACTGAAGCAAAAGCCTTAGAGACATTATTTTATCCAGTGTGACCCAAGTAAGGGGCAGGACTCTGTCCCTTACTTGGCCTCAGGAATTCTGAGGCCTGTGTCTGTGGGGGTGCGGAGGGGAAGGTGTGCGTAAGGTTGGACAGGCTGCTTCTCACCTGGCTTGGTAACTCGCAGGAGCTCAGGTATCGCACTGCAGGGCACCTGGCCATCACTGAGGGCACCCACCATTAGCACTGCATCGAAGGTCCCTGTGTGGGGTGTGTGGATGTGATGTGGTAGTTTGTCTTCGGTGTAGCCTCAGAACACCCTGGAGGATGGTACCCATGTGGGGCCTGGGGAGGGACCAGTGTCTGTAGGACTCAGATCCTGTGGGGAACATGGCAGGTATGGCCCAGTCCCGGGCTGAGGTCAGATTATGGGATGGAAGGCTCAGAGTAAGGGGCTCGGCGAGGCACTGAGGGGCTCAGACGGGAATGAGGGCTCAGTATGGGAAGGGGCTCATGAAAGGATCAGCAAGAGGGGTGGAGATTTCATAAGAGAGAGGGGCGCTGTGAAGGTGCGCTTGGTCAGAGGGTGGGCCTTGGGGTGTTGGGCTAGGAGGGGAAGTACCTTCGGGGCTGGGCAGAGGCTCCTGGCCCAGGGTGCAGAGGCTGAGGTGCTGGTAAAGGCCACGGGCCCGGGCCTGTTCCAACATCCCAGGGCTCCCATCCACCCCATGAAGCTGGAGGAAGCCCCGAGCCTGCAGCTGGGGTAGAAGGATTCAGTCACAGTTCACACCTGCCACTGCCCAGCTGGGTCCCTGCACCTCAGGGAGGGCAGTGGGCCCTGCAATGGATGTAGCCCAAGTATTTGGAACCGGTAAGTCTGAGGGGAGAGGCAGAGTTCTTGGGTCAAGGGGTGACAGGAAATTAGAACAAGTAGGGGACTGAAGAGAGGGCAGGGGATCTGGAAACGCCTCACCTCGGCAGCCACGAGGCCAGTACCACAGGCCACATCCAGGATCAGCATGGTGTGGGGCGGGCCTGGTAGGGCTTGGGTAAGGCAGTCCACTGCGAGGCGGGGGGCACGGTACTGCAGGGTGGCCACATCCTGGGAACAGAATGCTGAGTCAACTGCCACCCCATACCCCAACGTTTGGGGGACCTGTGTGGTGTGACCTAGGAGTCAGCCAGCACTAGCTGTGTGTGTGTGTGTGTGTGTGTGTGTGTGTGTGTGTTGGCAGCCTGGAGCCTGCTAGGACTACAGTGAGAGGAGACCCAGGCATAAGGTGCTGTCCTCTGCCAAAGGGCCAGGACTGGAGAATCAGCCTCCAGCCCACTGCTGGGATTTGCTCTGTTGGCCAAGGCAGTGCTCTCTGCTTAGTCCATAGTGACCCCTCCATGGAACCTCCTCCAGGCAGCCCTTCTGCCTGGACTGCAGTCCCAGAGTGGGTAAGTCTTGGCCCCTGATCTCTAGGGGCTGCCACTGTGGAGCAGTGGGTCTGGTCAGAGGGCAAGGCTGCTGTGGGTAGGCAGAAGAAGGGCCAGTCCAAGAGGGGGACAGGACTGTAAGCCTATTCCCAGGTCTCATTTCATTCTCACAAGCCATCGTGGGATGCAAGGCTACCTATTTCCACTGTACAGATAGGAAAATTGGGGCTGGGTGAGCGATGGAGGTGGAGGCAAGGACTCCCACGGGTTTACCTGGTCATAGTCCCGAGCCCAGCTATCATAAAAGTGCAGCTTGTGGGCCAGGTCAGTGATGCCGTGCGAGGCTCCGACCCGCGCCTGCACCTTGGACAGGCTCCCGTCCTCCTCCTGAGCCATCCTGCGGCGACATGGCCTCCGTGTCCTGAGACCCATCTCAACCTCCACCCCCACCTCTCCCACCCGCCGTGTCCAGGAGAGGCTGTCAGGAAGCGGCCTCTCCAGGTCACTGGGGCAATCCCATTTCACAGGCGGGGACATTGAGCACAGAAAGGGAGAGACCGGACTCCTGGAGTTCACGGGTGGCGAAGGGGAGTTCCCGCGGAGGGAGGGAGGACCTGCCCGCACTGCCTCACCCCTGACGCTGTGAGCGGGCTTCCAGCGCGCAAAGATCTCTACGGCAGTAGAGGGGGACAGACAGAACTCACCCACCGACGGTAGGGGAGCGACGGAACTCTGGATGAGGCCTGAACAGCGAGCCGGGCTCCGCCCCAACCGCCCTCGCTGATTGGCTTTCTTCTAAGAAAAACAACCCAATCAAAGGAAATCACTGGCAGCCCGCCCCTCCCCCACCAGCCAATGAGCTCAAAGTTCTTGTCCCTCCTGCAGCTTAGAAGATCGAGACTGTTTGGAGACGTTTTATTCCCAGTATCCAGGTGTATCAAGTGTCATTGTTCCCTCCCGGCTCCCGACGTCCTTTATGCGTTCTAACACATGAGCTTTTAGACAGTGGGAGCTTCTGAATTCTTATGGGAAAGAAATGGAGCTAGGATTAGCCTTCGTTTTTAGAACATTCACCAAGGTCTAGGCAACGCTGTCCAGTAGGACTTTCTGAGGTGATAAAAATGTTCTATTAATGTACTCTGTTCAGTATGGTAGCCGCTAACCACATGTGGCTGTTAAGCATTTGAAAAGTGGCTAGTGGTACTGAGGAACTGAGTTTCAGATTTTATTTTGTTTTAATAACTTAAATAGCCATCTGTGGCTAGTGGCTTTTGTTTTGGACAGCGTGGGGAGCCTTGCTGCTCAAGTGTGGTCCACAGACTTGCAGCATCTGGTCAGCATGATTAGCTTGCCTTGCTCCGGGGGAGGCCCTTAGCGGCGCTTGTTAGAAATGCGAATTATTGAGCCCCACTCCAGACCTACGGAATCAGAATCTGATTTCTTGGGGGCTAGGCGGGGCCCAGAAATTTGTGTCTTAACAAACTCTCCAAGTGATTTCTATGTAGCTAAAGTTTCTGAAGCACTAGCCTTTGATCCCTTGCAGGGGATCAAAGTTAGAGCAGGCAGAATTTGGAAGGCTGTTGCAGTTGTCCAGCAAGAGGTGAGGGTAGTGTTATCCTAAAAATAAAAGGCAAACGTGTTTATTTGAGATCCCAAAGAATAGCTATTTGGGAAGCATTGATTCAGGCGGAAACCCAAATAGTGTTTTGATTAGGAGGTGAAAACAAAGGGTATTTATGAGAAAGGGAAGGGGAATAATTACATAAATAGTAGGAAGGAATTTCTATGCATGTTAAAGAGCTAAGGAAGGAGTTTCCATAGGTGTAAAGCAGCTCATGGAGTGATGTTAATTCTAAAGAATGCCTTTAACATTCAGTCTGGTAGTCACAATGTTTGCTTTGCTGTTAGCTTTGCAGTTGTTTGGAATGCAATGCTGCTTTAGAGCCAATACAAAGGTTATTTTGCCCAGTTTTAACATTCCAAACATTTGAGGAGTAAGATGTGCAAGGTAGTTCCTTTGTGATGGCAGCTCCAACTCTAATTTTGAAGTGGCCCCATTTACAGTCATGTGCCACATAATGACATTTCCATCACCGATGGACCCCGTATACTACTGTGGTATACTATATAGCCTAGGTGTGTAGTAGGCTATACCACCTAGGTTTGTCTAGGTGCCTCTATGATGTTCCCACAATGACAAAATTACCTAAGGACACCTTTCTCAGAACATATCCCCATCATTAAGTGGCACATGGCTATATTATTTTTCAAGGTAGCATGAATTTGGGTAAAGGGCATGGCCATGGAGAAGAGTGGATGAAGTTCAGAGATATTTAGGAAGTAGAAATAGCAGGGCTCTGATGATTGAGAGTGTGTGGCATGGGGAACCAAGATGTCAGGAGTTGTGCCAGGTTTCTGCTTGAGCCATTGGGTGGATGGTGGTGCCAATCACAACATGGGAACCCAGGAGGAGGGGCAGGTAGGTGTGGGGCAAAGAAGATATTAACAGTGTGGGGCAGTTGAGTTGGAGGTGTCTATGTGAACATGTCCAGGAGGCTGTTTGATGCCAGAGTCTTGAGCTCAGGAGAGGTCAGACAGATTCAGGGTCATGAGTATAACTGGTGGTGACTGAGGCATCTGGTAAAGGTGAGATTATGCAAGGACAGGAAGAGAGGACTCAGGGTGGAAGAGGAGGGTCTAGGAGTGTTGGAGAAAACCCAGAGAAAGTTGGTAAGGATGCCAACAGCAATGAGTTTCAGAAAAGATAGAGGATGGCCAGCACCGCCCAGTGTTGCTGACAGGTGTTATAAAATGAGGCTTACCCTGTTTCACCGAAAAGAAGACCTGGCCAGACAAGCAGCTCTAATGCATCTTTTAGAGAAAAACTTAATGTAAGACCCAGTCTTATTTTAGTAAAATATAAGACCAGGTCTTACATAACATAATATAATTTATAAGATCGGATCTTATATTAATGTTTGCTCCAAAAGACGCATTAGAGCTGATGGTCTGGCTGGGGCTTATTTTCAGGAAACATGGTAAGAAGTAAGCACTGGATGTAGGGATGTGGAGTCTTTGGTGGCCTAACATATAGACCCTGCAGTGTATACCAGTTGCCCAATTTGCCTCTTCTTCCCAAGTTGGACTATGCATCTCAGCCTCCTTCGTGTGTAGGTGTGGCCTGGCTTGTAGAATGTATATGGATGTGTTAAAAAAAGAAGGAAGCCAAAATGGAGTCACTTTTGCTAAGCCTCGTCACCAACCCCAAACTAATAATTAATCTGATTGCAGTTCAACCTCTCCTAGGAGTGGAATTTTAAACCAATAGGCTGACATTTCCTGATCACACTAGTGAGGTCATCTGCCTGATAAGACCTCCAGCTTTCCCCTAAGGGAAGGTGTCCTTGCCTGAAATAAGCCACTCTTAACTTCTTAGTCCAACTCTCTTTCTGCCTATAAAAACCTTCTCTTTCGTAAAAGTCATTGAAGTCCCCTTCTAGTTGCTAGACAGGATGTTGACTGATTCATGAATCACTGAATAAAGTGATTAGATCTTCAAATTGGTTGAATTTTGTTATTTAATAGGCATGAAGTGCTTCGTTTCCAGACCTAGACCATAAACATCTCCTGTATGACTCTCTGTGGAGCAGACTGCAAGCACCAGAGGACAGTTGGGCTACCGTGGGACCCTAAATGATGTGTGGAGCAGTGTTCTCCTCACCAATCTGCATTAGACTGTAACACTGTGACAAATAATAGAAAGAGAGCTACTTTTTGAAGTTGAAGCTGCCATCCAGAGGAATGGCCTTGCTGTCTTACTCTTCAAACCTTTGGAATGTTAAAACTGGGCAAAATAACCTTTGTGCTGGGCCTAAAGCAGTATTCCATTCCAAACAACTGTTTGCAAAGCTAACAGCGAAGCAGACATTTTGACTACTGTACTGAAATTTAAAGATATATATATATATATATATATTTAATATATATATATTTAATATATTTAAAGATATATATATATATATATATTTAATTTTATTGTGGCACATTGGGGGACAGTGTGTTTCTTCAAGGCCCATCAGCTCCAAGTCGTTGTCCTTCATTCTAGTTGTGGAGGGCGCAGCTCAGCTCCAAGACCAATAGCCGTTTTCAATCTCGGTTGCAGGAGGCACAGCCCACGATCCCATGCAGGAATCGAACCAACAACCTCGTTGCTGAGAGCTCGCGCTCTAACCAACTGAGTCATCCCGCTGCCCCCAAAGATATTCTTTAGAATTAGCATCACTATGTTAGTTTGTCTGCATCTATAGAAATTCCTTCCTTCTGTTCATGTAATTATTCTCCTTCCCTTTCTCATAAGTACCACTTGACTTTACCTCCTAATTGGAACACTGGGTTTCTTCCTGAATCACTGTACAATAGCTTGATAGATGAAAAAAAGGGTTCTATGCAAAGTAACCTCACAGGATGATGTGAATATAAATTCCTAACTGGGCAGGTCATAGTGGGTAGTCACATCCCAGGCATATACATATATAGTGGTACATATATACAGACGTTCGGTTTTCGAACGTCTCTGTTGATGAACATTTTGGTTTATGAATGCCATAAATTTTATGGATCTATGGTGTCATTAGATAGTAAAATTCATGCTAAATTTGCAATTTTAGGGGTTGATTTTAAAGGTCTGGAATGGATTAATTCCATTTTGCATTACTTTCTATGGGGAAACTGTGACTCGGTTTTCGAACATTTCAGAACTCCAACGGTCTTCCGCAATGGATTACATTAGAATACTGAGGTACCACTGTAACTTCTTTAGTAAAAGGCTTATCTTTGCCTTAAGCTGGCCCTATCCATGGTTTCTGTGCATCTAGGTTAACACACTTTGAAATGCCCTCTTTCAGACTCCTTCTAAAGTGTGACCACCCTCAAGAGAGCCCTTAATTTAAACTATCTTGTTGTCCAATCCCAACTTTGCTTTCTCCCATCTCCTTGTACTCTTCCTTAGTTCCCTCCTTAATCTCAAATGCATAAAAGAAACGACAAACGGCCATTCTTGGAAGCATTTGAGATCTTACCCCCTCCCCCCCAGCATATGTCATTGATTTGGCTCAAATAAACTTATATAAAAATCCTCTACAGGTATGGACGTTTCTTACATTGACAGCTTCTTCTTCTTCTTCTTCTTCTTCTTCTTCTTCTTCTTCTTCTTCTTCTTCTTCTTCTTCTTCTTCTTCTTCTTCCTCCTCCTCCTCCTCCTCCTCCTCCTCCTCCTCCTCCTCCTCCTCCTTCTTCTTTTTTTAAGACTTTATTGGGGAACAATGTGTACTTCCAGGCTTTTTTCCAAGTTAAGTTGTTGTCCTTTCTTTTTTTTTTTTTTTTTTAAAGTTTATTGGGGTGACAATGGTTAGTAAAATTACATCGATTTCAGGTGTACAATTCTGTATTACATCATCTATAATCCCACTGTGTGTTCACCACCCAGAGTGAGTTCTCCTTCCATCTCCATATATTCGATCCCCCTTACCCTCATCTCCCACCCCCCACCCCCCGCCCCCCCTACCCTCTGGTAACCACTAAACTATTGTCTGTGTCTCTGAGTTTTTGTTTCTCATTTGTTTGTCTTGTTCTTTTGTTGTTTTTGGTTTATATACCACATATCAGCGAAATCATATGGTTCTCTGCTTTTTCTGTCTGACTTATTTCGCTTAGCATCATACTCTCAAGATCCATCCATGTTGTCACAAATGTTCCTATATCATCTTTTCTTACCGCCAAATAGTATTGCATTGTGTATATATACCACATGTTCTTTATCCATTCATCGATCGAAGGACATTTTGGTTGTTTCCATGTCTTGGCCACTGTAAATAAAGCTGCAGTGAACGTTGGAGCACACGTGTCTTTATGTATAAATGTTTTCAGATTTTTTGGGTAGATACCCAGGAGAGGGATTGCTGGGTCATATGGTAATTCTATTCGTAATTTTTTCAGGAACCTCCGCACTGCCTTCCATAACGGCTGCACCAGTCTGCATTCCCACCAACAGTGTATGAGGGTTCCTTTTTCTCCACAGCCGCTCCAACACTTGTTACTATTTGTCTTGTTGATGATAGCCATTCTGACTGGGGTGAGGTGATATCTCATTGTGGTTTTGATTTGCATTTCTCTGATGATTAGTGCTGTTGAGCATTTTTTCATATGTCTATTTGCCATTTGTATGTCCTCTTTGGAGAAATGTCTCTCCAGGTCCTCTGCCCATTTTTCAATTGGGTTGTTTGTTTTTTTGTTGTTGAGTTGCATGAGTTCCTTGTATATTTTGGATATTAGCCCCTTATCGGAGGCACTGTTTGCAAAAATCTTCTCCCATTCAGTTGGTTGCCTCTTTATTTTGTCGATGGTTTCTTTTGCTGTGCAGAAGCTTTTAAGTTTCATATAGTCTCATTCATTTATTTTAGCTTTTACTTCCCTCGCCTTTGGAGTCAAATTCATAAAATGCTCTTTGAACCCAAGGTCCATAAGTTTAGTACCTATGTTTTCTTCTATGCAGTTTATTGTGTCAGGTCTTATGCTTAAGTCTTTGATCCATTTTGAATTAATTTTGGTACATGGTGACAGCAATCTAGTTTCATTCTTTTGCATGTGGCTATCCAACTCTGCAAGCACCATTTATTGAAGAGGCTGTCTATTCTCCATCGTATGTTTTTTGCTTCTTTGTCAAAAATCATCTGTCAATATTTATGTGGTTTTATTTCTGGGTTCTCAATTCTATTCCATTGGTCTATGTGTCTGCTTTTCTGCCAATACCATGCTGTTTTGATTATTGTAGCCCTGTAGTACAAGCTAAAGTCAGGGAGTGTGATACCTCCAGCTTTGTTCTTTTTTCTTATGATTCCTTTGGCTATTCGGGGTCTTTTGTGGTTCCAAACAAATCTGATGAGTTTTTGTTCTATTTCTTTAAAAAAAAATGCCATTGGGATTTTGATGAGGATTGCATTAAATCTGTATATTGCTTTGGGTAATATGGCCATTTTAACTGTATTGATTCTTCCAATCCATGAGCACGGAATGTCTTTCCATGTCTTTGTGTCTTCTTCAATTTCTTTTAAAAATGTCTTATATTTTTCAGCATATAGGTCTTTCACATTCTTGGTTAAGTTTATTCCTAGGTATTTTATTCTTTTTGCAGCAATTGCAAAAGGAATTGTTTTTTGTATTTCTTTTTCTGAGATTTCATTGTTAGTATATAGGAAGGCAATGGACTTTTGGAGGTTGATTTTGTAGCCAGCAACTTTACTGTATTCGTTGATTGTTTCTAATAGCTTTTTGGTGGAGTCTTTAGGGTTTTCTATATATAGCATCATGTCATCTGCAACGAGTGACAATTTAACTTCTTCATTCCCAATTTGGATGCTTTTTATTTCTCTCTCTTGCCTGATTGCTCTGGCAAGGACTTCCAACACTATGGTGAAAAGCAGAGGTGATAGGGGACAGCCCTGTCGTGTTCCTGAGCATAAAGCAAAAGGCTTCAGTTTTTCACCATTAATTATGAGACTAGCTGAGGGTTTGTCATATATGGCCTTTATTATGTTAAGGTATTTTCCTTCTATACCTATTTTATTAAGTGTTTTAATCATAAACGGATGTTGTATCTTGTCAAATGTTTTTTCTACATCAATTGATATAATCATATGATTTTTGTCCTTTATTTTGTTTATGTGATGTATCACATTGATGGATTTGTGGATGTTGAACCATCCTTGTGCTCCGGGGATGAACCCCACTTGGTCATGATGAATAATCTTTTTAATGCATTGTTGTATTCTATTTGCTAGAATTTTGTTTAGGATTTTTGCATCTGTATTAATCAGAGATATTGGTCTGTAGTTTTCTTTTTTTGTGTTGTCCTTATCAGGTTTTGGTATCAGGGTAATGTTGGCCCTGAGTTAGGGAGTTAGGGAGTAGTATCTCTTCTTCAATTTTTTGGAAGAGTTTGAGCAGGATTGGCATTAGATCCTCTTTGAAGGTTTGGTAGAATTCACTAGTGAAGCCATCTGGTCCCAGACTTTTGCTTTAGGGAAGGTTTTGGATGACTGATTCAATTTCGTTACTGGTGATCAGTCTGTTTAGATTTTCCAGTTCTTCATGGTTCAACCTAGGAAGGCTATTGTTCATTTCTTCTAGGTTATTGAATTTGGTGGCATATAGTCCTTCATAGCATTCTTGGATGTTCCTTTGTATTTCTGTGGTGTCCGTAATAACTTTCCCTTTTTCATTTCTGATTTTGTTAATTAGTATCTTCTCTCTTTTTATCTTACTGAGTCTAGCCAACGGTTTGTCAATTTGTTAATCTTTTCAAAGAACCAGCTCTTTTTCACATTAATTTTTTCTATTGTCTTTTTGTTCTCTATTTCATTTAGTTCTGCTCTGATTATTGTTATTTACTTTCTTCTGCTGACCTTGGGTTTCACTTGTTCTTTTTCTAGTTCTTTAAGGTGTAACATGAGGTTATTTATTTAGGATTTTTCTTGCTTCTTGAGATAGGCCTGTAATGATATAAATTCCCTTCTTAAAGCTGCTTTCGCTGCATCCCAAAAATTTTGGTAGGATGTATTTTCATTGTCATTTGTTTCTATGTATCTTTTGATCTCTCCTCTAACTTCTTTTTTGACCCAGTCGTTCTTTAAAAGTATGTTGTTTAATCTCCATGTATTTGTGTTTTTTCCTGCTTTTTTTTTGCAGTTGATATCCAATTTCAAAGCCTTGTGATCAGAGAATATGCTTGGTATGATTTCAATCTTCTTAAATTTGCTGAGGCTGATTTTATGTCCCAATATATGGTCTATCCTTGAGAACGTTCCATGTACACTAGAAAAAAACGTGTAGTCTGATGTTTTAGGATGAAGTGCTCTCTATTTATCAATTATGTCCATTTCATCTAATGCGTCATATAGGGCTGTTATTTTGTTATTTATTTTCTGTTTGGATGATCTGTCCATAGCTGTCAATTGATGTATTTAAGTCCCCTAGTATAATTGTGTTTTGGTCAATTTCTCCCTGTAGTTCTGTTAGTAGTTGCTTGGTATATTTTGGTGCTCCCTGATTGGGGGCATAAATATTGATGACTGTTATATCTTCTTGTTGTATAGTCCCCTTTACCATTTGAAATGTCCATCTTTGTCTCTTGTTACCTTTTTCACACTGAAGTCTGTTTCATCTGATATCAGTATGGCTACACTTGATTTTCTTTGGGTACCGTTTGCTTGGAGTGTCAATTTCTACCCTTTCACGTTGAGTCTATGTTTGTCCTTGTAGCTGAGATGTGTCTCTTAGAGACAGCATGTTGTTGGGTTTAGTTTTTTTATCCAATCTGCTACTCTGTGCCTTTTTATCGGTGAGTTCAGTCCATTTACATTTAGGGTGATTATTGATATGTGAGGATTTCCTGTCATTCTATCTTTAGTTTTCTGGTATGGCTGTTTCTCCATTGTTTCTTTGTCTTTTTGTTGTTGTCTATTATTTCTGTGTGGTGGTATTCTATGATGTTTCCCTCTGTTTCTTCTTTTATTACAGTATATATTTCAGTTCTGGATTTTTT
Source organism: Rhinolophus sinicus (assembly GCF_057876585.1). Classification (NCBI taxonomy): domain Eukaryota; kingdom Metazoa; phylum Chordata; class Mammalia; order Chiroptera; family Rhinolophidae; genus Rhinolophus; species Rhinolophus sinicus. The sequence continues at coordinate 93,378,585 of NC_142503.1, forward strand.
TTGAGTGGTTACCCTTAAGTTTATATAAAAGACAGTTTGATATTTAGAGTATTCCATTTTCTTCAGCACGCTTACTTTCTCCATTCCCATATTCCGGTTCAGGCCTTTACTCTTCCCCTTTTTATGTTTTGGTTGCCACAAATTGTCCCTGTTGATGGTGGTCGAATAGCCTCCTTTAGTATTTCTTGTAGTGCAGGTCACGTATTAGAAAATTCCCTCAGCTTCTGTATGTCTGGAAAGGTCTTTATTCCTCCTTCATATCTAAAGGATATCTTTGCTGGATATATTATTCTTGGCTCATAATTTCTCTCTTTCAATACTTTGAATATTTGGTTCCACTCTCTCCTGGCTTGTAGAGTTTCTGCTGAAAAATCTGATGATGATCGAATGGGTTTTCCTTTGTAGGTTACCGTCTTCTTTTCCCTGGCTGCCTTGAGGATTCTTTCTTTGTCGTTGATTTTAGACAGCTTCAATACAATGTGCCTTGGAGAAGACCTGTTGGGATTGAGGTAATTAGGTGTTCTATTTGCTTCTTGGATTCGAGGGTCTAGTTCTGTCCACAAGTTTGGGAAGTTCTCATCAGCAATTTGTTTGAATATATTCTCTGTTCCCTTCTCTCTTTCTTCTCCTTCTGGTATGCCCATTATTCTTATATTGCTCTTTCTGATGGAGTCAGGAAGTTCTTGTAGAGTTCTTTCATTTCTTTTAAGTCTCAAGTCTCTTTCTTCTTCCATCCGTGTAATTTCCAGGTTTCTCTCTTCGATGTCACTGATTTTTTCCTCCATCTAGTCAACTCTATTACCTAAGCTGGCTACTTCATTCTTAACTTCTTCTATTGAGTTCTTAATCTCCAGAAATTCTAATTGCTTCTTTTTTAAAATTTCAATCTCTTTTGTAAAATGCGCATGTTGTTCTTTGATTGTGTTTCTGAGTTCATTAAACTGTCTCTCTGTGTTTTCTTGCATCTCGTTGAGATTTTTCAGAACTGCAATCTTGAATTCTCTGTCATTTAAGTCACATATTTCCCTATATTTAAGTTCCTTTTCTGGAGACTTTTCACTTTCTTTCTGAGCTGTCTTGTTGCCTTGGTTATTCATGGCAATTACTGATTTATTATTTTTCTTCCTAGACATCTACAGGCGTGGCTTCTGCAACAGGTTGATAGGAAGAGATCTTTCTTTTGTTTTCCAGTACTTGTTGGTAGAATGTTTTATTTTCTCTCCGACTTTAGTCTTTTTCTCTCTCACACATGGTAGTGCTATGTTTTCTCTGCACTATTCCAGCTTCTCACACAATGGGGGGATTCCCTGTGAGATGGGCTTCTCTTCTGTAAATACTTCACCTGGGTCACATGGCACAGTGTCCCAGTGGGTATGCGGAGAGCTTTTGAAGTTCCAAAGCTCTTCCTGCACCAGATTCAGAGCCCGTGTGTTTCAGCAGTTCTGTTTACTCCTGCAGGGATCCGCCCAGATAGGTGGGGCCAGGGGCAGGGTGAGTTGTGAGAGGTGGCCCAGAGCAATGGTGGCGACCACCACCACAGCCGGTCCTGCTTCCACAGCTCCCTCCCTTTGCCGGAACTAGTTCGGCTGCGAATCTTTGTCTGCAGTCCACAGTTCTCAGAACTGCAAATATTCTGTTCTTTTGATCTGACACTGCTACTGTTCCGTTTCTAGCACCGGGCAGGTGGGGGCGGGGCAAGCTCTGGGAGGGGAGGGAGGGGGCGGCTAGTCTCAGTGCCTAAGGCTCCGTTCTCTGCTCGGCAGTGAGGGCTTAAACCACCATTTTCACCCTTTTTCCCTAAGTCTTTTCTCCGAGGTCTCTGCCGTGAGCGTTGGGTTCAGCCATGTTATATGCTGTCCCCTCAGCCCTGTGGGCCATAAGCGGAGCCCTAGCAGTCCGAGTTCTTCCCTCTCCAGCAGCTGCGGTCGTTCCGGGAAGCACTAGCTCGGAGCACTGAGCTGGGTCTGCATCCTGCGCACCTCTCCCCACCCTTCTCCCCCGCTCACACGATTCGCCCTCCTCTAGGTGAATTCAGCAGTGGGTCTCCTTGTCTTGCCTGTCTGCTGTGCAGGGAGTCCTTTGTGGAGTTATTGTTGTTCAATTAGTTGTAAATTCCAGGGGAGCTTTACAGAGGCTCACCTCACGCCGCCATTTTGATGACGTCTCTGTCCTTTCAATCGTAGTTGTGGAGGGTGCACTTCACCTCCAGGTCCCGTTGCCATTGTTAGTTGCAGGGGGTGCAGCCCACTATCCGTTGCGGGACTTGATATATACCAAGCAACCTGGCAACCTTATGTTTGAGAATGTGGGAATCGAACCGGCAGCCTTTGGAGTTAGGAGCACTTAGCTCCAACCATCTGAGCCACTGGGCTGGCCCCCACATTGACAGCTTCTTAATAGCTATTCTTTTGGATCTCAAATAAATGCTTGTTACCTCTTACTTTGGCCTTTTATTTTTAGGTTAACAACATGAACAAGAAATACACTTTCATTATGTTAAGCCACTGATATTTCAGGATTTGTCTATGACAAAAGCTATTGTCATTCTCCTTAATACAGTCACCTTGGCAAGAACAGTTTTGAGGGAGTGGAGAGAGCAGAGGAAACTTAGATATCAGCGGTCTTAGTCCAAAATCTAAACCCAATTCTGTCTTAGTCCAAAGGTGTGTGGTGAATATGTGTGCACCTGTTCTGTTCAGCTGCAAATATCAGAACACCTGCATAGCAGTGACTTAGAGAGAGATTTACTGGTCTAATAAAGGAAGCTGACACTGGGCAGTATGGTTTGGGGCTCAGTTGTACTGTCAGATACCCAGGCTCTTGTCATATTCCCTGTCTGCCACCTTTTGCATGGAGGCCTTTGTCCTCATGGCTGTCACCTGGTCATGGCTGCTACATCTCTGGACATGACTAAGGGGAAAGGGCACAAATCTAGGCCAGCTTAGTCTATTCATCATCATAAAACCTTTATTGGAAGCCCTGCCTCGTGACTTCTGTTTCATCCAATTGGCCAGGCTGGATCACATGGCCAATCCTGAGTCCTCAGTGGAAGATGAGAGCCTGCACAGAGGCTGGGGACGGAGGCTAGCTCAGCCAGCTGACTGTGTGAGTCCCATCTCTGTAGCCTCATATCCTGTTTAGGCCAATAAATATTTATTGTGCATCTTCTATTTGCTCGGCCCAGGGCTGGGCACTGGAGTCACAAAGATGAGTAAGAAACAGGCCCCACTCCAACCCAGTCTACTGAGAGAGGCGCAGAAGGGGTGTGTTCTCCTGTTTCGGCTCTGTTCACTATCTCCTCAGTATCTGTGCAGGCTTTTCCTTCTCAGCTACCACCCCCACTCTGGGTGTCTAGGACCATTCCTTTGTTTGGGGTGGGGGTGGGTGGGTGTGATGGAGATGTCGTAGTGAGGAATAACCCTTCAGGTAAGGTAGACGCCCCAGTAAAGATAGTCCTGTTGGACCATCAGAGGATGGCTTGGGTTGCTCCAGGAGAGATCCATGCGGGTGAGTGGTATCCCGCTCACTGATGAGGGCTGCACAGTTTGTGGGCACCAACATGGCTCCTACAGCGATGGCTCCAGGGCCCTGGTAGAGGATGAGACTTGCCCTTGGGGACACTAGTGGGGGCTGGTGGTCTCTGGGTGCTGCTCTGCTCCTTCCAGGTATGGATCTCAGGCCCCACTGACTTTTCCCTCCACTCAGGATCCTGCGCTAGCCTTGGGGCAGGAAGCTTTACTCTGACTCATCAAGTGTTTTTGTTTCCTCTAATCCTTAGTCCCCTCAAATCCTAAACTTTTGGGACCCTAAATCCTTTTTGTGTCATTTGCTGAAAATGATCCTCCCGAGTCAGGGAATACCATCTTGTTAAGCTGCTGCCAAAATGGGGGAAGGGTTGGGTAATAGAATATAGTGTGGGGCTGAGGAGGGGTAGTAAAAGCAGCAGTTCGTGTTTCAAAAGTATTCTCTAGTCTTACAGATATACAAGCCGAAGGCCAAGGGCTGTGGGTGGCTGAGGAGAGGTGAGAGTCATCCTGTGCCAGAGTGAGTGGGCAAGAATGGGGGCCTCTCAGGACAAGACATGGTGATGCCAGTGAGCATGAGTTCTGGGGGATGGCACACTTTCAGGGGGCCAGGCTGTAGGGGGAAGGAGTGTGTGCATGTGTGTGTGTGTGTGTTGGGGGGTCAGTTGGGATACTTCTGAATGCAAGAGACAAAAACCCACCCCAACGTCATTGAAATAGTAGGGGTTTGCTATTTCTCCTCACAAGAAGTCCAGTGGTCAGCAGTACCAAGGCTGGCTTAGTGGCCCACAGATTTCACCAAGGACCCAAGACCCATTCTCTCATTTGCCACACTGTTTACTCTCAAGATGGTGGCAGCAGCTCAGGCATTTGTGTGTTCTCACATACAAAGCCCCAAGGCAGGCTCGGGATGGGCCTTGTCTCCTGGTCTCTGTCTTTTTCTTTGTGGGGAGGATATTTCCCAGAAGCTCCAGCTGGGAAAGTGTGATCTGGCACTTCCAGGCTGGGGTGTGAGAAAGGAAGTCTGCCTTCGGGAAGGAGGGAGGGGGGACTTGCTGTTGGTGCAAGCTACAGCGCTGCTCCTCGGGGTGTGTGAATGTTTGCACCCACATGTGTGTCCGTGTCTGACATACAGGTGGAGCTGCTGATGTGCAGGACCCAGGCCACGGGGAGCATGGTCACCAGGCTGGCACTTGGTTTCCAACCCTGAATGAATTACAAGGAGTTAAAGCGTCCAGTCTACATTTTACTAAGATGGCGCCTGAAAGCAGTGTGGAGAGTGGATAGCATGTAAGTTGCGAGGTCGTTGCAGTTATGTAAGTGACAGCTGGAATTTTGATCAGTTTCAGGGGCTGCCTTGGGGGGGCTGCCTTGGCGTTGATAGATTGTGAGGTTTGGGGTGACAAGGGAGCAACTTCCTTTCCTTCTGGTTTCCTCCTATCCCAGAAGCTGCTCCTTATCTCTCCTTTGCAGCCTCTTCTCCTCTCCTGTCCTCTCCTCCCTTCCTTTCCCCCTTCCCCTCCCCTCCTTTCTCTTCCCCTCTTCTCCGCTCCTGTCCACCTCAAGAAAGGAGATCTCGGCTCAGTTGTGGGACTTCTTTTCTTCTCCATCTACACCCACTTCCTATGTGATCTCATCTAGCTAGCCCTGTGGTTTTAAATACTATTCATATATTAGTCATTCCCAAAGAGGTGGCACCTAGCCCTGACTCTTCTCTGAACTCTGGACTTGTGTACTTGCCATCTCCCCTTGGAGGCCACAGGTTTCTTGCTGGCAACGTGCCCAAACCCAGCTTCCTTTTTGCACACTCCCAAATCCACCCCTTCTTGGCCTCCTGTCTCGGCAGGTGCCTCTGAACCACTATGTACCTAAGAGCTCAGCCCAAGCTGTCATTCTCCTGTCCTACATTCTGTCCATCAGCAAATCCTCTGGCCTCTTTCCTCTACTTCTGTCACTTTGGCCCCATCCACCCTTTCTTCTCACCCAGACCCCTGCAGCAACCTTCTCATTGGCCTCCCGGCCTCCCCCTTTGCCCCCACCCACAGTCCATTTTCCTCACAGTAGCCAAAGGTAGTATTGATTATTATTTTAAACTTTTCCTGGAAAATTTCAAACACACACAAAAGAAGAGATTAGTACAGTAGCCCCCCCCCCGCCCCCCTCCACGTATTTGTTCATCACTCAGTTTCAGTAGTTAAAATGTGTCCAACTGGAATGATGTTTTTACTGTATAAATTTGATGTCCAAACAACATCTAATATTGCTAATGGGTTTGAAAAAATATATATAAATGTGATCATTTTACAGCTGTTACTCTGTAACTTTCCTTTTTCACTTAACATTATGTTTTTGAGATCTTTCCACTTTGATGCATATCTCATTCATTCTAACCACTGCTTACTCTCATCCCTTAGACAATTATGCCCAGTTCATTTTGTCGTTTCCCTATTGATAGAAAAAAAATGCTACCATAAATAGCCTTGCACATGTTTCTTTGTTCACATGTAGATATTTCTCGAAAGAGTGCTTTTTAGATTGGGGTTTGGAATGCATTAGACAGTAGTGAAAACAATTCAGTTGGTTGTGAAATAGAATGAATAGAAAATAAAATAGCTCATCGCAAGTAGTAAGAGTAATTATTGTTTTGTTAACTTCTTGCTTCAGTTTCACGTGTGTGTAATGGGTGGCTTTGTACAATAGATTTCTCTCTCTGGGTGGCTCTTGGGATCTGAAAACTCCACATGGGACTGCTGGCTCAGGGCACAGTTCTGTCTGATGGTCTGGTTCCCCCATGGACTCAGTCTCATCAATGCACAGGTATCGTCAGACTTCTTTGTTTTCCCAAATGAGTACAAGATAGAATCTCATTCATTGTGGTTTTCATTTGCATTTCCCTTGATTACTAATGAAGTTGAACAACTTTTTATAAGTTTATTGGCTCTTTGGGTTTCCGCTTCAGTGAATTGCCATTACCTATACGTTCTTTTGAGTCACTTGATTTTATCTTAGTGTTTATTATTATGTTTACAGTAGTTCCTTAGATGTTCTGGATATTCTAGATATTGGTCCTTGGACTGTTTCATGGGTTTCAAACATTTTCCCCAGGCTCTCACTGTCTTTTGGCTTTGCTCCTGGTGTCTTTACACCAGATTCAGCAGCAAGGAGTTTATTGGTGACTTAGGCCAGGGCAGTGGCAGTGGGGAATGGGGACAGAAGTTGGTGATAAGGTGGCTGCCGGGGGTGATAAGGTGGCTGTAGGACTCCTTTCAACAACATGGTTTAAATGGTTCGGTGAGGGGGCGCTAAGAAACATTTCCTTTTTTTTCTTTTAATAAAAAATGTGTAGATTTAAGGTATACAACTTAATGTTTTGATAGACATATATATTGTGAAATGATCACCACAATCCAGCTAATTAACACGTCTATCACTTCTACACAGTAACCATTTGTGTGTGTGTTGAGAAGATTTAATAAGATCTATCCTGTTGGCTATCATCACCATAGTGACGATAGTATACATTAGATCTCTAGATCTATTCATCTTGTAGAACTGAAACTTTGTACCCTTTGACCAGCAACACCCCATTTCCTATAACCCCACCTCTGGCAACCACCACTCTACTTTATGTTTCTAACAGTCCAGCCTTTTTGGATTCCACATATATGAGATCATGCAGTATTTCTCTTTCTGCGTCTTGCTAATTTCACTTAGCATAATGTCCTCCAGCTCCATCCATGTCATCACAATGGCAGGATCTCACATGTGTGAATGTTAATTAGTACAGCTATTATAGCAAACAGCATGAAGGTTCCTCAAAATATTACAAATAGAATTACCTTATGATTTAGCAATCCCACTTCTGGGTATTTATCCAAAGGAATTGAAATCAGAATCATGAAGAGATATCCGTACTTCCATGTTCATTTCAACGTTATTCACAATAGCCAATGTATGAAAACAACCTAAATATCCTTTAATGGGTGGAGGAACATTTTCTTTAGGACTCAAGAGGCCGGCCTGCAGAGTAAAGAGCAAGCAGGGAAAAAGGGAGTGGTTGTGGTTGAAGATGGGGCTGGTGGGTGGGAGAGCACCCGGGTAAGAGTCTAAATGAGCTGGAAGAAAACAAGTGCACTAAACACGTTGGTTCAGAACAAACTGATCAATAAATGAATTGGTGAAAATTATATTTCTCATTTCTGTTTTTTTCATATGTTGATTTTTTTACCTCACAGGTGTGACTTTGCAATCTGTTGCTGGTGTTTATGTGTTTTGTCCATTGATCAGAATTTTTATTTTGGAGGTGAATGTTTTTTGAACAATGGGATGGTTTGGCAACTTTAAATGCTTTTAAAGAACACTTTCAAAGCATTTCATTTATTTGTGCTAAAAATTTTGACTTAATTTCACGGTAGCAATGACCTTTGTTTATATGTGGCAGTGCTTTTTTTGGAATTTCAAATATCCAGTCTTGGGCTCCAAGTGAATTGCCTGAAAGTGATTTGGTTGAAATGAATATTTCCTCATATTGGTTTATGAAGTAATAAATTTATACACTCTTGAGGTGATTCCTTTTTACAAATTTGCACATATTTTAAAGTAGTTTTGTACAATTTATAGCTTATTTTGCTTTAAAAAATTCTTGAGTTCCTTTTCAGCCACAGGTGCTGAGGGCCAGCCAGGTACTGCTCAAAGCACTTCACAGATCCAATTTCATCCACTCCTCCCCACAACGTCACCTGGTAGGTTCTGCAAAGTATATTCCAGTTTTACAAATAAAAAAGAAAAACTAAGGTAGGGAGCATAGACTTGTAATTAAGCCTCAGAAGTCAGTTCAAACCTGTCTGTCCCTCCCTCATGCTTTCTTACATCAGTTTAAAATCATTAATTCTTCCATTTAAAGTGGCTTCGCTGAAGCCATCTTTAGAAAGAAAAAAACAAAACAAAACAAATTCCAGTAAGTACAAAGGCATGTTTATCATTTTTGTGTACTTCGGGGGAAAAATGACTTGAAATAAAGTTAAGTTGTAACATTAGAACATGAAAGAAGGGAGAACATATATCCTGATCATTTCTCGGTGGTTTCGTTCCTAGTAACCCAGGTATGAAGGGACTTGCACCAGATGATCTCCTGGAGATGACACAATGTTGTCACGGAAACTGGCCTTCAGGCTGGGAAGGGACAAAATGAACAATCGAAAACTTTCCACCCATTTATTCGCTCTGCACGCCCCTGTGCGCCGGGTCCCGCGTCCCTGGTGTCTGCTGCCCCCGTGCGGCCGCGCCGCGGTTCTGCATCCGCAGGGGCGAGCACTTGAGAGCCGTTCGGCACAGGGGCTCGGAGGAATGGGAGGTGGACTTCCTGCCTCTCCTTTCGCGCTTGGTCCTGCAAAGGGGAGGGAATCTCCGCGGTGCGGTGCGAGGCAGGGACAAGAGAATGGCGCCTCCCGGCGTCGGGCAAGGCAGCGGCAATTGATAACTGGGTTATCCCACCGATCCTCCCTGTTACCCAGCAAGGCGAGGACGGGGCCAGGAGGAGAGGTACTGTCCAAAGCCACACAGCACAATAATGCAGGGATGGCCTTGAACCTAGGTATTGAGTAGGAAAGAGAAGGGGTGGAGGACTCCTTGCCGAAGGATTCAAGTTGTGGAGAGGGCTCTTCTGCCTCAGCTCCTGCGGGAGCTGAAACTGAGAACTGGCTCTGGCATCCTAATGGGACTTGGGAAGCACCCTGAGTGGCCACCCTGGGAGCAAGGGGACAGAGTGAGGTCTCTTCAGCTCCAGCTTCTGCCTGCGCACATGGTCCAGGGAGTTTGCTCAATATGAGCTTGAGGACCATCAACTCAGCCTTAGTGACAAATTCTGGGTACAGTGATGCTGGGTGCTGGTGGGTGACAAGCCAAAGAGGGGAGGAAAAAGAAGGGGAAACACGTTTCAAATTCTAGTTTCAGCCCTCACCCTGTGACTCTCAGCAATCTCTGAGACTCTTCCCCAAATTCACTCCTCCTCTCGGCATCACCACCTACCCTTTTGAGGTGGATCCTGACCCCTGCCTCAATTTGCCACTCTTCCTATTCAATCCTCTGTTGGGCGACAATTTTTTCATAGGTTTCTTGTGTTTCTGCAAAGGAATTGATTGTTCTTTGTTCTGAATGATTTTTCCCAAGATGCTCGTGTCTCAGCCTTGGAGCATATAATGTCTCCTTCTGGAACAAAGCACAAGCATTCTCCACCATAAGAAAGATAATGTCTCTCTTGGGAGCAAGGTGCAAGCTTGCTTTCTGCCCATTATAAAAGGCTTGGGTTCCCTAAGCTCACGGTTTCTCTTTCATAACACCTGGGTGTTCAGGTGTCATCTGGCCCTGTTCACGTCACCCTGTGGGATTTGGGATTCAAAGCTGATGCAAAATACATATACTCTAGTTTACTGCTAGTGTAGTGAGTAATAAATTGTCCCCACCTAGGAGTCTTGTGCCTTCTACCAGCACAACTCTGGCAGGTTGGCTGGTTAGCTTGCAAGTAGGGTACAATCTTTGACTCTTCACTGTTCTTGCAGCTTCCAACCCTGCCGGTTCCACCTGCTGCACATATTTGGCTTCTGTCTACTTCTCTCCTTTCCCAGCGCCACAGCCCCCGTCTAGGCTCCTCCCATCATCTTGTGCCTGGAGGGTTTATTGCCGTGGGTTCCTATCTGATCCCCTCACCCCATGCCCCCCAGTCTAGCCTCCTCATGCAGCTGGAGGGACTGTTCTAAAGCCCACAGTGATTGCCAGTTGCCTTGCAGCTTCAGCTCTTCGATGGATCCTATCATTTAATAGACAATTCCAGGACCCAGGTGGCCCTTCCTGACCTTATTGCCTGCGTTGTGCTCCTCCTATGCCCCACTTTATACTCTAGTAATGCTGAGTTGGTTGAATCATGCTATTTATTCCCTCTGCCTTGACCATTCTTAACACTCTCTCCTCTGGAAAAGTCCTACTCATCCTTCAAAACTTAGCTCAATGTGTACTTTCTGAAGCTCCAGTGACCTCTCGGTGCCATAGTGTTGGAGACACAGAAGGTGGGTGGGAGAGGGGCAAGGGCAGAGGACAGAGTGGAAGGACTTTGGACGCTCCACCCTCGACCCCAGCTCTTACCCTAGGGGAGGAAATAAGTTGGTGAACAGAACTGCTCAGGGTAAAGGTCATCGTTGACATTCCAAGGACTCTTTATGGCAGGCTGCCATGTACCGTTGGGCAGGTTGTGTCCTGCACACTGGTGTCTGGCTGAGAGAGTGAGTAAGGACTGAAACCACTCAGTGTGCAAGGGCTGGGCGGCACCCACCCTTCCAATCTGCACAGATGGGTCCTCTTTTCGCAGAGCCCTGCACTCACAGTGGCATATGCACCAGAGGGCGTGCTTTAAAAATTTTCCTAAAAGTCTGAGAGCCTTGTCCTGCAGCCTCCTGGAGCCATTTTCTGGGACCCAGACAGGAAAGCAATGCGAGGAACGCTGTGATCAAGGTTCTGGATTCTCCCTGAATTCTAAGCCTTTGATCCCAATTCACAGCTCTGGCAATTTTTCCAAGATGCTCCAGGCAGCCTGTAGTTTCCTGTGACCCCTTGTGTCCCTGAGGGGGTTCACTCAGCCATGGGGCTTGGGAGAAGAACCTGACCTGGGTTCAAATCCTGCAGGGCCGAGGGGGGTGGTCACTCTTTATATGATGATAATAATAATAATAATAAACCAAATTCCTTTAGTCTGGAGCATTATAAATAATAATTTAAATCCAAAGAAAAGAAAACCTCTTTCCCCAGGACCTGCCCTCTCCAGGACACTCTGAAGTCCATTTTCTCTTCCCTGCTCTCCTCTAACCTTGTTTCTGAGCCCACTGAGGTGTCACTAAGATCTGAGAATGAAGGTTATAACATCATCCCTCTGCTTTGTGACTGGGGATCAACCTTTAGTAAAATGCAAGAAGAATAAATTGGGATGGGGGTGCTTAGGTAGGGTGCCTAAAGGTTTGGGCAGGTGAGGCTTCCCTCTGCCTCCAAACATTTTGTCACCTGGGGGTAAAGATGTCTGTTTCCCAGGCCTTGGATACTTGGGGAGTTGGGAGGGTATGAGGAGGTGCAGCTTGTTTCCATCCACACTGACCACTGGAGGGCCTTCCTGGTGCCAGTGCTGGGCAGCCCACAGGTTCGTGGAGATGATGTCCCTAGGGGCAGTCTCCAACCAGGAAGTGGACAGGACATGGAAGACAAATACCCCAGTCTTTGTGCAGTGAAGGGTGGGAAGCAAGTAAAGGGAAGTCTCTTGTGGCAATTGGGTCCCCACAGTAACTCAGCCCCCACCCTGCAGTATCTGTGAGGTCACCCTGCTCCTCCCAGCTGGAGGAGGGATAGGAGGCCAGACATGGAGGTGCTCCCTTCAGTCAGATCCAGCCTCTTGGGGATCCTGCTGCAGGTGGTAAAGCTCTCAGTGCTGGTGAGTGGGGGTGGGGACAGAGGGGCAGGGGACACACACCTGGCCCTTCACAGCTACCTCAGCGCTGCTGGACTCGGCAACCTGTCCTGACCTGTGAAGCTCGGTGACTGCCTGCTTCCTGGAGGGATCTGTCAGCTCCCAGAAGCCCCACCCCAAGCCACAGTGCCAGAATTTTCTCTATAGCGGGTCACTCCTGTGGGCTAAGCATTGCCCTGCCCATCCATGTTTTTAAAACATGCAAATGCTGATGACTGGGGCCACATCTCCAAATCACAGCTCCTCAGTGGGCTGAGTTCTCAGAAAAGGCTTCCTTGGCTCTGCTGGTAGAAAGGAGGGATTACATGGTGCAGTGGAAAGAGATGACAATTGGATTTGAATGTTGGCTGCTCCACTCTTTAGCTGTGTGACTTTGGGAAAATTAATCCACTTCTCTGAGCCTGTTTCTTCACTTATACTGAGCTTATAGGATTATGTAGGATATAATAGGCTGCTGTCCTCCATGGTCTCAACATTATGAGTTGGCAAGGCGGAGGCAGCTGCCATTTCCTATCTGCATCTCAATTCCTCCTCAAGCTGTACTCTTGGGTTCCCTCCCTTTCCCAGCATAGCTCCACCCCCTTGGCTCCACTAATCCTTCCTATGATGGGCTACATGGCCAACCCCAGAGGGAGGCCTCCCACACCATCCCTTAGGGCTCCAGATAGTCCTGTAAACAGGGACACGTGGGGTCCAGACTGGTGGGTTGGTGTTACTCAGGGGCTGGGCATTTCAGCCCTCTGAGGAGGGGCCGTTCAGCTCCAGGACTCAATTGAAGCTTTCTCATTTGCAGACTCTTTCCCCACCCAAGTCCACTCTTCCTCCCAGTGAATGGGAAACATCATATCCACCCTCACACAAGTCAGAAATCTGGGCATCTTCTTGGGTCCCTCCCTCTCCTTCACCCCTCTCAGTAGGTCAGTGATTGATTCTGTCAATGCCCCTCACGCCTCATATCTCTCTAACCTTAATGATATTGCCCTTTGCTCCCAGCTGGCCTCGTGACACCGAGCCAACCAATGCGCGAGAAAGCCCAGGTGCTTGGGAGAAGAAACTGACCTGGGTTCATCCTGCAGGGCTGACGGCGATGGTCACTCCTTATATAATAAGAATAATCAACCAAACTCCTTCAGTCGGGAGTATTATAAATAACATTTAAATCTAAAGGAGCGAAAACCAAATATAATATGAAACACCTTCTAAATGTCCCTCCTGAGAATGGAGTCCTTAGAAATAGACAGATAAAGATAATTCTTATGTGTGGGGAAACTGAGGCCTTGCGAGGAGGAGGGCTTGGCCCAAGGTAACCTGGCAGCCCCACGCCTACAATAAAACTTGCTGCAGGGAAGGTTCCTTCCCTGAGTGAGTGAAGGTGGGTGATTGTTTCTCCCTCTCTCTTCTTGTAGCTGGTCCGGAACCGGGTCCATCTCTACGAGGTTCTTCTCCTCAAGGTCATGCTCTTCAACCACTGGCTGTCAGGGCTGGTCCAGGAGGCCCAGGGGTCCTGCGGCCAGCGGGCCCACTCACCGCCCGGCCTTGCAGCCTGCCCTGTGGGCTGGGTTCTACGGGCTGGGCTGGCACTGATAGAGGTCCCTGTATGGTTGGTACTGAGGGCACCCAGGCTAGTGTGGGCTGGCATGCTGGGCGGTGCCCGGGCCACGGGCCTGGCCCCGACACTGCTAGGTGCCTGGGAGCGGCTGGGCTTGTCTGTAGCCACCTGGATGGACCTGCTTCTGTCATGTCTGCACAGCTTGATGCTGGCAGCCTTGCTGCTGCTGCTGCTCCCCTGGAAGCTGTGCTGGAAGGCCCACCGCTACAGCCTGGGCTGGCTGCCCAGCAAGGTGGGTGGGCAGGGTGCCGGCCAGGCTGCTGAGGGCAGGCCTGGGATACGGGGCATGACCAGGGCTGGGTGCGGGGACTAGCAGCCAGGCAGTGCAGCCATGTAAGCTCATGATGGCCACCTGCCCATCCTCTTGCCACCTCCAGGCTCTACTGGAGAACCATGTGGTACTGGAGCTACTGGCACTGCTGAAGCATCTGTACTGGTGGGTGGAGAGCACAACAGCACTCACCGCTTGGCACCTGGCCTATCTTGTCACTTGGACCACCTGCCTTGCCTCACACCTGCTGCAGGCTGCCTTTGAACACACCGCCCAGCTGGCCCAGGCCAAGGAGGCTGAGCTGCAGGAGGCCTCAGGCCCTTTGTCTGAGTCCCTGCTGCTTGAGTCCTTGGTCCCCAAGGCTGGGCCAGTCCCGCCAGAGCATGGAACGCCTGGGGAATAAAGGTGTCCCCATCTGTCTCTCCTGGTCTGGTCCGGTCTAGGGTCTCACTCTCCATTCCTCTTTCCCACTGTCTTGAAGGGATACATGTATATGTGTGTGCGCCTGTATGTGTGTGTGCATGTATGTGTGTGCATGTATGTGTGTACACAAGCATGTGTGCCCTAGGGCTGCCTATGGGAAGGAAATCACATTTTGTGAGCACATGATACTTGCCAGATAACCACCTCAAATACCTTACATATGCAATTTTGTTTAAATTTCATAGCAACACAGGCATCAGATTTGATTAGCCCCATTTTCCAGAGGAGAAATTGAGCCTCAGAAGATTAAACAATCCCAAGAGTAGTTAGGGGAAGAGCCAGCACTGGACCCTAGATTTTTTTGTTTCCCAGAACCCCTAACTTTCTTTAGGCCCATGCCCCTGGCTCTCGGGATTGTTGGTTTACAGTGCTTTAAAGGAGATGGGTAGTTAGAGACTCTGGCCTCTGGGGGGTGCCAGGGTTTCACATTTAAGAAACAGAAAATTCCTTTGAGAAGTAGTTACGCCAGAGCCAGTCTGTAGCTAGCCCATCCATTCATTTACACACTTAGCCATTCACTTTCCCACTCATCCATCCATCCACTCATCTCAGCCTGTCTACCCACCCACCTACCCATCCATTCACCCACAAATCCATCCATCCATCCATCCACCCACCTATCTATCCATCCCTGAGCCTGTCTACCCACTCACCTACCCACTCACGCACAAATCCATCCACAGATCCATCCGTCTCCTCCAGGGAGGGAGAAATATCCATACCTTAGCACTCACCCCTAGTTGTCTAGTCTTGCTGAGGGGTGGCTGATGTTGCTTTGAGAGTTTAGGCTACAGTGGGTCAGATCCCCCAGGTACTGCCCCTAGGTAGGTGACACTGTGAGGGGGAAGGGGTGGTTTATTGCAATCACCCCCCACTCACTTCCAAGCCTGAGGGTGGTGGGAGAAGATATTCCAGAGAGCTCTGCCCTGCTTTCTCCTTCCCCATTCTGGTTCTCAGGGAATTTAGGGCCCCATTCCTGCCCTGCCTCCCATATGGACCTGCAGATGGCTCAGGGTGGGTGTGGGGTGAACTTCTAGACCCTTCAGCCAAGTCTGAGGAGCAGTCCTGGCCTGTCCCTGGGGGAAGACTTGTGAAGGGCTCCATCTGGCCAATGAAGCCCAATATCTGCTGGAGAAGGCCCTACAAGTCACTGGTGATTGCAGAACGCACCCAACTTTCAGGGAACGCTGAGTGCAGAAGAGTGTGAAGTTGGCCCACTGCTGAGGGTGGGGTCTGGGGGGACGGGGAGGAAGCCCCAGAGCAGCATGTGGAGCTGGATGGGTCTTGAGCTGCCAGGGACCAAGCTGGTGCTTCACAAGCATGGGGTCTGCGGGGCCGGGTCCAGGGTACTGGGAGGGAAGGAGGCAGGGAGCTAAGGAGGGGCAAGTGGAAAGGGACCTCAAAGGCCAAGAGGGGAAAGGATGGGTGGTGGCAAATGCCTGCCCGTCGGGAGAGAAGACCAGAGCCAGGATGGAGCGGGGGATGGGCTGGAGGCAGCCCGGTGGGGAGGCTCTGGGCAGCGGGGTTAGAGGCCAGGCCGTGTATGTGATACTGGTATCTTTTCCTTCCACTACGTTTTTAAACATTGCCAACAATACAGAGATGTTAAGGGAAAAATGTTTACTTCTCTAGTTCGAAACTTAAGAGAAACAGGGTCTGCATGCTGCTTCCTTCTTTCCAGCCGTGATTCTTTGCATATCTGCAGCCCTGCTCACTGTAATACACCATAGATTGTGCTGATGAGATCCTAGCACGCTGTGCATCTCTTTAGGCAAATTGCTTTTTTGCATTTGAAAATATACCACCCACCCACTTCCAAGACAATCCACATGGATACCTTATCCTTTGTAACGGCTGTATTGAGGCCTTCAGGTCAGCTTCCTGTTTGCTTTTTCCCACAGTGTTGCTCTGAAGCATGGGAGGGGGTGGGCCTCAGAGGAACTCCCTGGTGAGCGGGTGGAGGGGCATATGTTGGGAGGTAGCCCTTGCCCTGGGAGCTCTTCTCTGACCAGCCACATGCTATGCTCCCACCTCTCCTGTGGCATCCCTGGGGGCCTGGGGCTGAGACCTCCCACAGCTGGAGTGAGCCTGGGAAGAAGGCACCAGGGCTGGGGGCAGAGAGGACACAGCCCCAGTCTGCCAGAGGGAGAGGACCTAGCCTGGGCCCTGGACCTGGGGGTGGGGTGGAGCCAAGAGACCAGCTGGGGCTTAGGACCCTGCTGCCCTGAGCATGCCCGCTTGCTCGTCTCGTCCTCGCCAATAGTTGGCTCCCAAGTCGGGCTCCCAAATTGTCCGCTACTGGTGGCGATAAGACTGCAACTTGGAAAGGCCTAGCCCCTACCTTCCACAGGGGGCTTGCAGGGGACACTCTAGAGTGGCCATGCCTTGGGCTAAGTACCCACTTAGCAAATACAGCTGTGAGAGAAGACTTCAAAAGCTTGAAGTCAGAGTAGAGCTGGGAGTGGATAGGAAGGCATTCTTTTGGGCTGGGGTGGCTGGAAAGGCTTCCTGAAGAAGGGGGCATTTGAACTGGGCCTGCAAGAGAGAAATGTACTGCAGTCAGAGGGCAAAACCCTGGTTGCTGGCCCTAGGTCTGCCCCTTGCTGTGTGAGCTTTGTCAGGCTTGACCCTCTCTGACCTTGGTTTCCTTTGGTGCCGTTGCTGGTCTGTGCCCAGGGCCACAGGCTGGGTTCTGGTACACAGACTGATACCTGAGTCTGCCCTAGGAAGGGCGCAGGCTGGGGAGCTGGTGCAGCACTGAGAAGGAGATGCTAGTGAGAGGATGTGGCCCTGCCCACTGCGAGCCGAAGGCCTGAGGAGAAGGCCCAGGGTTGGGGGCAGATGCTTGGTGTCCATGGCTCTGCCCTGCCTCTCTCTGTGACCTTAGATGAGGCTCTGCCCTCTCTGGGACTGTTTCCATGTCTGTGCAATGTGGGGAGACTGGGTGATCCCTGATGAGACAGTCAACATTCAATGTCCTGGACCCCCAGCTGGGAGGTGGTCTCGGACTGGCGAGGAGCCCGGCCAGCATGTGCAGATCTGTGGACAGGCCCTTCCACAAGCTGAGATCTGCTTCCATGAAACTTCTGCTTCCAGGCCCTGAATGCAAGTCCTCCCAGTCTTCCCAAGGGCTCTGGTATCCTGGGGCTGGGCCTTGGGAGAAAGGGAAGAGGTCGAGAATAGGCCCTTGGCCGCCCCTTGCACACAGCGGGCAGATCAGAGGCCACGGGTTTGAATCCTGGACCTCCTGGCTTTGTGATCTTGCACCAGTCCCTTAACCCGGGGAGCCTCAGTTTCCCACCTGTGAACAGGCACAGTCATAGCACCTTGGCCCTACAGGGCTGTTGCCGGTCTGGGCATGAGCAGTACCTGCTTCAGGCTGTGCTGCAGGATGTGCTGGGAATCCCAGCTTCCTCTCGGGCCCTGCCGCCTTCCCAGAGGATACGGGGACCCCATTCTGAGGTCAAGGGTGAGGGCAGTCAATCTGTCTGTCTCAGGCCTGTGAGTATGGAGGGGCCCCGGCCTGCTGGGGGAAAACAGGACAGGGGGCGGTGGTGGGGCTTGGGCAGGGTGGGGGGAACTGGCTGAAGGGCTGGCCAGCAGCTCCACGCAATCTGTCTGCTATGCAGTCCCGGGCCTGGACTGTATTTATTTATGCTGAGCGTGTATTTATATCAGCCCCTTTCTCATTAATAGGGCAGGAAATGGCTGGAATTGTTACATACCTGGCGGCCCAGGGGTCCCGCTGGGCCAAGACACACAGGGCCCTGGCCACCCTGTCATGACTGTGAGGGGCCCCCTCCTGAGTCCCAAGCCTAAGTCCCTGGCCTTTCACTGACCCCTCCTTGCGTTGAGTCCCCCTGTACTTCCTCGAGCTCCGCTCCTCCCGAGAGTCCACAGCCCTGAGAGAGGGGCTCCTTTTCAGGCTTCTCCCTGTCTTCTAGCTCCTGATCCCATCCCAACCCCAGGAGAGACAGCTGTGTTAGGGGATGTCACTGTGCAGCTTGCAGGACAGCGGGATGGTGGGGAGACCGTGGGCAGAGCAGTGAGAGTAAAGGGCTGAGAAATCAGAGTTCCCTGACTTGGGGATGGGATCCTGGAGCCTGGGGTGGGGGCCTGGGCAGAGGAGGCAGTAAGGAGATGTGAAAGGGCCCTCCTGAAGATTAGGGGTGGGCCCTGGGGCTCTGCTTCCCACCAAGCCAAGCTACATATAGGCTTGGACAGAACCTGCATCTTCCTCCTCATGGGATACCCCCAACCATGAAGGGGGTCTCTGTGTTTACCACCCAACAGGGGCCCCACAGGGGGTGGGGGTTCATCCCTGTCCTGCCTTCCTGGCCACTGTGGCTAAATGAGGCTTCTCTGCTCGGGGCCCAGCAGCCCCCTCCCCGGCCCCCATGCTGCACTCAGAACCAAGCCAGCATCTCTCTCCAGGCCCCAACTCTTGGGCACGGGCCCCAGGTGGGGCTGCCAGAGCTGAGAGGCGCGGCCCCCTCCCCAGAGTACTTGCCTGACATAACCTATTAGTGCTTCTCGCCTCAGCCCTCTCCCCCAGCCAGCCAGCCTCCCTGTCTAGGCCAGACTGTGCTGGTCCTGCTGTCACTCTCCTGGGCTGCTTTCCTAGGACAGGGTAAGAAGGAGGCTGCAGGCACCCAACCACCCCAGGGGGGAGCTGTGCTTGTTCACCCCTCCCCTCAGTTGGGGCCCAGGGGTTGTTATCCACCCAGAGGCTTCTTCTAGGCTAAGCCCTCTGGCCGCTGCCCTGTGGTCAGGTGGGCCTGACCTCTGCCCTCTGCCCACTGTAGCCACTATGCCCTCCTGGCTCAGAGTCCAGAGCTGAGGCCACTTGCAGACATGATGACTGCACAGAGGATGAGGGGCTTTCCGTTTGCCCTCCTCCCTGACCTCTCAGCTGTACTTCCAGGGTATGGTGGAAGGGGTGGGGAGGTGGGCTACCTCTGACAGTGAAGAGGGGCCTGCTGTGAGATTTCCAGTTCTCTGTGCTGGAGGCCCCCTGCGTGGTGGGAGGGGCTGCTGCAGAATCTCAGGACTCTGCTGGGGGCTAATGCAGGGGTCTCTGGGCTTCTCTCATCTGTCCCACTATATGGGATAGATGTGCTCAATGGGGAGAGAAGAGCCAAGCCCCCAGGAGGGCACCTTTTCAGGCCCCCTTATGAAGGCTTTCCCCAGACACCACTTTAAGCCACCAGTCTGCAGAGTCCCCAGAAGAAGCCCAGGCCAGGAGCAGGTTCTTAATGTTCCTCTAGCCCTGCCTGGTTCTGCCTTGTCAGGCTGGATCGTCTTAGACAGGCTGGCTTCTCTGGGAGCCGCCCATCTATGAGATGGGGACTCCACACCTCACACAGGAACTGATGTAGCAGGTAAAGGGCTTGTCAGGGCCTGGCATATGGAGGATGTCCGGTGGGTGGGAGTGCTTCTTCTACCACCTCAGCTTGGTGGCTGAATGCCTGGGATCGGAGGGTCAGCGGTCAGCCCAGGCCCATTACCTAGCTGGGCTCCTGTCCCTCCACTGCCCAAGTGGAGCAGCACTGTCTGGATTAGGGAGCAGCAGAGGGGCAGGCCCCCCAGGGCAAAGCTGCATCCTCCGCCATTCTCCTGGTACTGTCCCCCACCTCTCGAACCCTGCTTTGAAGGTCAGGCCAGTGCCTCCTCTACTGTTCCTGCAAGGATGTCCAAGTCAGCTCATTGTGTGGGGCTGAGAGGGTGGGTGTGGGGGTGGGAAGATGCAGGCATCTGGCCCAAAGCACTGCCTTCCCCAAGCTGCCTGTTGTTTGAAGGACCTTGGACCTTTTGCTCCTGTTGGGGGTCCTGCCTGTCCCTGGCTGTGTGACCCTGGGCAGGACCCTGGGCTCGGTTCCTGCTTAGGAAGTGAAGCATAAGCCTTTGGGCTCTGTGGTTCCTCAGTCAGAGTCTTTGTCAACCTTGAACCCATCTTGGTCCTGGGGACCATGGGCTAGGGTTGGGGTGCTGGAAAGGACATGAGTGGGGAGATCTCTTGGCCCAGCCCCCAAACCCCAAGCCCCTGGGCCCGGGTGCTACAGCTAAGCCCTGCAGTCACTCCTGCTCAGACGGTACACATCTGGAGCTGTGTCCCGCCCCCACACCCAGTCCACATCTGGAGCCCAAAGCCTGCTAGCCGACTAAACACAGAGCATCTGGGCCCCAAAGAGCCTGCTCTCAGGTTAATGCGGCCCATCTGGGCCCCTGGCTGCTGCTCTGCCTGTCTCCACAGCAGAATGCTGGCTGCACATCTGGATGGCTGGAGCTCTTTGGCCACCCCGCCTCACCCTGTGCCCAGCTGGGTCCAGGGCTGGTGCTGCCCGGGGTTCCCTGCCCTGAGGCGGGAGTCCTGTGCCCACTCTTCCTTTCCGATGACTCAGCTCATAGGGCTTCTCCTGGGGGCTGCCTTGGGAATAGCTTAGTTTTGACATAACGTAGACACATGTCCCCTGCTAGGAGTGGTGACAGCTGCCACTCTGCACGAACTCACCGGGCAGCCCCTTGGCATTGCTTGAAAGAGCCCCTGGGGGCCCTCAGCATCATCTGCCTTCCTACCCCCTCCTGAGGTGCCTAGGGTGATGCAGGGTTTGCCACCAGCTGTGGGGGGACTGCACTGGGTTGGTGCCTGTCACTGAGCCCACTTCACATGATGTGCCGGGCTGTCACTTCCCTTCTCTGCCAATAGTCGTGCTTGGTAGGATGGGGGCTGGCTGTCTCCTCTGCAGCCCAGACTCAGAGAAGAGAGCCTGAAAAAGCAGGATGTCCAGGGGGACCGGGGCTGGCCTGTGGGAAAGACCACCTTGGGGCAAGGGGTTGCTGGGGCAGAGACACATCTTGGGGCAGCCAGGGGAGGAGGCAGGTCTGGGTTGGAGGAAACTTTTGAGCTGAGGGAACTGCCCAGCGGTGGCCTGGACTGATTCCTCTTCAATAGGGCTATAGACCCTGCCCTTCTGACCTCACTGGGGACGTGGGACCCTGATGAGTGAAAGCACGTGGGCGTCCTAAGTCACTGTCTTTGTGGTACTGAGCTCCCCGTTGCAGGGGGATGTAAGCTTGCAGGGCTGCTTTCTGTCAGGAAGATGGCAGAGGCTATTCTCACGAGGAGTCCAGAGCTGTGTTAGACAACCTCCTAGCATTACGCTCATGCCTTATGATTCCAAGATTCGAGGATTCTGAGATGCTGCCTTCTCAGACCCTGAGCCTCCTATGACAGGAAGTATAAACAGCTAAGGTGTGGAGGCCAGATATTTGGAATGCAGGGCGGTGAAGGGTGCAGGGGTGAGAAAGGCACTGGGAACACAGAGAGTCTGTGGCCTGGGGCTGAGGGCCTTGCTGCTTCCCTGCCCAGAATAGCCTCAGCTCTGCTGCAGGCCCAGCCTCCAAGTCCTGGGGTGTGGGCACTGAGCCCGCTGTTCTGCATCCTGTAGTCAAGCTTTATCAGAGCATCACTGGCCCTGATTGAAAGGAATTCTTTGTTGCTCTAGCCTCCAGGCCAGAGGCCCTGGAGCAACAGGCAATTTAAACCATAGAGCTTCATGCCTCCTTCTGCACCTCCTTACCCACTGAAAATCTGAGTCAACAAACATGCAAGATGGAGACACAAATAAAAAATAATGAGGGCTAGCATTTATTGAGTATTCACACTGAGCCAGATACCTTCTGAGGGTTTTACTTGTATTAACTCGTTCCAGCCTCCCTGTGAGAAAGGTACCGTTGTTATCACGAACCCATTTTACAGATGGGGGGAACCTGAAGCTGAAGATCCACTCAGCCATTGGGTGGCAGAGCTGCGATTCAAACCAGGCAGTCTGTCTCTAAAGTCTGTGTCCTTAACCACTGGTCCTCATTGCTTCTCTGTAAGCAGCATGGGTGGAGGAGACAGAGAGCAGAGAGACAGACGCACAGAGCATGGCAGAGAGAGGAATGGGTCTTAGGCCCTGACAAGTGATGCTGCTGTTCCAAGTCCAGGAGGAGAAGCAGAACCAGCTGAGTTACAGGGGCCACGCTGTCCTATCCTCCCAGGTCTTCAAATGAGGTGTCCAGGCATTGAAAGGCAGTCTTCTGCCTTGCCGAGGGTTTCAAAGCAAACAGAGATGGGCTTTGCATTATCTGAGTCCACTGACCAGAAACAAAGCTGGTTCCCCTGGTTCTCCTGGAAGGCAGGAGTTGGGCTGCTGGGGGCCATGAGGCACACATGCTCTGTGCCCAGTGTCCTGGGGAACACCTGGCCCTGAGGTGGGGGGCACTGTCTGGAGGGTCACTCAGAGCTTCCAGGGCTGGGGCTGGGGAACTCCGTGTGTGTGTGTGTGTGTGTGCACGCGTGTGTGTGTGTGTCTTAACCTCTGTCGGCTTCTGCCGCCATCTGACCTGCCTGAGGAACTAGGCAGACAGAAGGAGGAGAGGGCATTCTGGGGCCATTGGCATCATTTTTGGACTATTTTGACTGACCTTCCTTGTCCCACAGGCACCTTCTGACAACTTCTCCCACCACCCAAAGCCCCTGCCCTCTTAGCACGAACATGGCAGCCACTGTCACTGGGTACCTCCTTCATTCCTGGCCCCACGGTGAGGACTTCACTGTGATGTCATTTCTCACTTACTCCCCATAGCTGCGGCAGGAAGCTGTCATTGTCATCCCGATTTTACGAAGAAACTGAGGCTCAAAGAGGGTAAATCACTTGTTCACACAACTGACAAATGATTCAAATTCAGGTCTGTCTGATCTCCCTCACTGAGCCCCTAATTCCCACCTCTGTCAAGAGGGCTGGAAGAACCCCCCCAATCCCCAAACTCCTGGGGTAGGGCCAGGCTTCCCAGAGCTCCAGGCTGACACCCCCATCCCCTAGCTGGCTGGCTTCTACTAAGCTCAGCCTGGTCTTTGGGGGCTGGCCCAGGGCCAAGGGGGAGAACAATGGGAGTGAAAGGAACGGAAACCCTCTCTGAAGTAAGGGGGGAGGGAGGCCAAGACAGCAGGGGTTTCTAATCAGGCTCAGTCCCAAAGTCCACAGGGCAGGGGGCAGGGGCTGTCTAGGCTACACTTCCTGTGTGCATTTGAGGTACTCTGGCCTGGCCCTGCATGGAGAGACTGAGGCAGAAAGGACTGACACAGGTTCTGACCTGTGGCTCTAGGGGTCTTGGCTCTCCCTGGGGGGCTCCAGTCTGAGGAGAAAGTGGAGCACAATTCTGGTAAGATTCAGACTAACTCAACTCTACACTGCTGAGTTTGGCAAGAGGAGAAAGCTGTTGGTTCAGCCCTGACAGCACCTCCTCTGTCGCCCACCCCACCCCACCCCCAGCAGGCTGGGAGTGCTAAGAGGGGGGAGGTGGGCTCAGTGCCCCTGCCTCAGGCTGCGCAGAATGCAGTCTTGACCCTCAGCAGGCCTAGCTACCCCAACGGGCTCCCCAGGTAGACTTACTGTGGCTCTTCCTGATCCCCCATTCCCCCTCCCCACACCCCCGGTACTGTCCTTTGATTTCTATTATGTTATTTAGGTTACACAAAATGCCTGAGTTACAGATGGGGCAGCTCTGGCTCAGCTAGTAGCTGTGGGGAGAGCCCAGAGCCCTCTGCTGCCACAAGGTCCCAATGCCCAGATCACCAGCTCTGTGTTTATTCTGGTCCCCAGGGCCTCAGTGCTCTGGTTGGTAACCTAAGAGGATGTGTCCAGCTGAGTGCCTGGGATAGGAGACTGGTTTTCAGAGTGGCTTCTGAACACCTGTGGCCCTGCAGCCGTGCTCACTGCAGCCATCACTCATTATCCCAGTCCCCAGGATGGCAGGATCCAGCCCTGGTCTAGGTGTTTGGGTTGGACTGAGGTTTCCAAATGTGACTCTGGACTGTCAGTGAGATCAGAGGCTCCATCGGCTGGTTAGAGGGACTCCGTGGCTGCGAGCTCTGCCTTGAGCTCCTCACCTGGGGTGCCCCCATCTCACTCCCCTTGCCAATAGCTCCTGGCCTCACTGCTGGCACACCTTATTCCCTCTGGGAGCTGCTGCCCTGTGAGCCCTGCTGCTGGGCCTGTGAGGGCACCATTAGCGCCCCCTCCCTCTGTCCCAACCGTGGGAGGGCCCTCAGGAGCAGCTCTCACCATTCACATCTGGTGGAAGGAGATTATTACTGATAGGTGCTGGGGGTGGGGGAGGTGCTGCCCACCTTCTAGGTCTATCCAGGGGCCCAGCTAGCCCCTGTTTCTTTCCTCTGAGTGGAGGATTGGGGGTGAAGGGCTTTGATCATTCTCTCAATCCGCAGACACTCGGATGCCTTCTTGGTGGGAAGCAGAAGTCCTTGCTTGCCGGGACTTCTGATCGTGCTGTTAACCAGGTGCCTTAGATCCTGACTTCCTGCCTATGGCCTCAGTTTCCCCCTCTGAACTTGCGTTGAGGAGACCTTCAGATCTTGCTTGGGTGAAGCCCACCTCTTGCCCTGGTGTCCAGTGCCCATCACCCACCCACACCCCCAGGGCCACAGGGCTTCCCGACCGGTCCCCAGGCTGTGACTGTGGCATTCTTCCTGGGTGGGGCCCAGTCAACCCGGCACTGGCCTCTCACCCAGGCCCCTTGGGCTCGTTACCAACAGTGAGAGAGGGTCTTTCTGCCTCACCCTCTTGCCCAGCAGCAGGGACCTTGTCAGGGAGCAAATTCTCACAGACAAACTAGGCCAGTCAACAAACAGGCGACCAAAACAACAAGGAAAGATTACGAAACCCAGATTCAGGGAAAGAGGCCACTCTGAGCCTCTCCAGGACGGGGCGGCAAAACTGGGCCAGGCCTGTGGGTCAGAGCCTGCCTGGCCCAGACTATTTTTGTACCGTCTGGGGGGTGGGGACTGATGAAATCCCAGCTGCATTTCACCAAAACACTTTCCCCTTAAGCCCAGGCTCCATGTGGTTCAAATTCATTGTCACTTAACTCATCACTCAAAGCCCTGAGCCGCACCCCTCCCCCCTAAGAAAGACAAAAACACAGAGTCTCTGGCACGTGCGTGAGGGGCTGTGACAAGCAGGCTGGCTGCCTTGACCTGAGTTACCCCCGGCAGCCTGCCCCTCCATCTTCCCTGCTCCTTTCCCCTCAGCCTCGGTTTCCTCAAAGGTAATAAGAAGGGGCGGGCCTCTGTGCAAGTGGGGTTGAGTTCAGAGTCTGGGGTCATTGACTCTCTCCGCTCCACCCCCACTGCTGGAGATAGGAAGGTGAAGTGCCCTGAAGGTCTGTGTGTAGGAATGCCTGGAGGTCACCCCGTGGCAGTGTCACATGTGGACGTGTCGGTGCCAACAATGAAGGGAAAGCCAGTCTGCTTTTTCTTCTTGTTGCTTTTCACAGCATTTGTTGGATGGTCCCTGGTATTCTTCACCTCAGGGCTGTGTTGGGATTGGCGAGGGCAGAATCGGAGCGGATGGGAAGGGCTGCTGGCAGGGAAGCCACCAGAGGGCATTTCAGTTTTTATCAAACGTGAGGACGGGACCTCTGCTTTTACAAACTGCACTGACCCTGTGGTTTCCTGAACCCCGTGGCTACGGCTGCAGGTACATTTAGTGATGGGCCCCTAGCCCATCATACCCACGTGTGCACTCAACCCACGAGCCCTTCCTTTAGCCAACACCAGGCTGGCATTTCTCAGGAGGAACTTCAGCTGGGGCAGAGAAGGTTCTCTCTCCCTTCCTGCCCTCCTGTTCCATTCTGGGTGCCCAACTAGGGGCCTCTCCAGGATGGGGTGAGGGCCGATCCACCCCTGTATCCCCAGTGCCCAGCACAGGGCTTGGCCCAAAACCCAAGAGTAGCAAGTGCTTGTTGAATGAATTAACACATTTCTCAAATCACATCAAAGTGCTATTTTCATTATCTTCAGGCCAGATTAATCCAGAGTCACGCTTTCCAGATAAATATTGCCAATCTGGCTTTTGCATATCTCACAAGCAGGGATAGCGCTCCCTTCTGACTTAGGCAGGAAGGACAGCCTCTGTCCCTAGAGAGGGCCTAGAGAGGGGTGACCCGAGTTCCCCTCTCGTCACAGGTCACATCAGGGAGGCCTAAGACAGCTTTTGCTCTGGTGACCTCTCCCCTAGGCTGCCCCTCTAGCTTTGGTCTCTGGTCCCAGACTGAGGGGGTAGCAGGGTGGAGCCGCAGGAGTTTGCTTTCCTGGGCAGGGTCAGCCAGTTCCTGAAGCAGTGGAGTTGTTTGGGTGCAAACATTTCCCTGTATTGTCCAGCTTCAGAAGGCAGCCAAGAGTCTAGGCAGGCGGGTGGGAGGGTAGCAGGATTTTTCCCCCCTCCACCCCAAAGAGGACAGGAGCCTCAAAACAGACAGGTGGGGGTTGGGAAGTCATCCCTGGCCCTGGGGGATGCAGAGGAACTGGGAGAAGACAGAAAGGGGAGTCAGGCAGAGACATGCACTGGTCTTTGGTTCAAGTCCAGCCCAAAGGACAAGGCTCTGCCTGCCCCAGGGGATGCCGGGAAATGCCCATCATACCCTTGCTGGCCTGGTACTCCAGCCTGTCTCTTTCATGACACCTGACCTTCCCTCTCAGCTAAGCTTGCTCCTCCTCCGAGGCATTTGCTGGATGACATCTTTTCTGGGACAGTGGCTCCGAAGATGGGGTGTCCTGGAGGTTGAGAGAGGCATGTCGTGCTGAGCCCATGTGGGTCTCCAGAGTTCTTGCTCTTTCTGTCCCAGGGCCTTTTAACAAGACATTCCCCTGATTTCTACTTTCCTCCCTGGAACACCAGAAAGAAGCTTCTCTGTGTCAAGACGGCAGTGGGCAATGCTGCTTCGCATTTTGGAAGTGTTTCCCAAGTGATATTCTGTGGAATATTGTTTTGGGAGAGGATTCAATAAGCTGAGGAAATACTGGATTTGACAAAGTCTGATAGGTTCCCCTCTTGCAGGACTCCTCAGAGCCTTTAATTGTTAATAGGCACATTGATCTTTTAAGAATGGGGTCCTGGTGTACAGTATTTTCCCTATGGAAACTTTCAGGACATGTGGGACATACTCTGGGCCACTCAGGTTTAGAAGACACCTCGAGAGATGGCAGAGAGATGGCTGAACATGCTTCTCTTTTTATGTTGAGTGGAAAATGACCCTTTCAACATTGGGTGAACTTGGCCATGGGAGGTTGCCTGGTGTCAAACTAGTGTGGAGATCTGGGCCCATGGTTTGTCCTCTCTTCCTTGGCCCTGAAGGGACATGAACTGGCAGGTGGACAAAACAAGTAAGTCAGGACAGATCTTGTCTATCTCTTTAACTTATTGAAAATATGAACCATGGTTTAGTCAACTATGGCCAAGGTTGGGCAAGACCCAGACAGCTAGGAAAGTTGGAGGGCTTCATTCATGAAGCTGGTGTGAAGTTCTGGAAAGGGCAATCCCAGCTTCAAGAGATCTGACTCCAAGACCAGATTTTGGGATGAGTTATCAGGGCTCAGGACACACTGGGTTCTCACCCCGAATCTCTCTGTCACCTCCCCATAGCTGGAGTTCCTGGACCCCACTGGTAGGCTCACCTCTGCCCCAGACTCTGGGGCCCAACCTGACCTTAGGGGATTTCTGAAGGAGCCAAGTTCAATGTTCAGGGGATTGGCACCCAATCTTGTGTTGCAGTTCTAATAATGGAGGCTCAGCTTTGCCTCCAAGGCCCCTCTTGTCAGTTCCTTCCCAGCATGAGTACTAGACCCCAACCATGTGCTGGGGACCCTCTTCCCTGCCTCCCTAACTCTGCTCTCCTGCCTGGGTCCTGCGTCCCAGACTCGGTTCGCTGCGTTCCATGGACCTGCTGGACCCCCTCTCCCTATTAACTCTGGCTGGTCCTCTTTGAGTCTGCCTGGGCCCCAGCCCAACCCACTGGATGAGCTCCTTGTCGGTGACATTGTCTGAGAGCCTGCTCCATCTCAGAGTGAGCCCAGTTGGACAGTCCTTCCCCAGTCCAGTCCGTAGCTTGCGACTGTCCCTGGGGATTGGGCACCAGACAGCAGGAAGGAACCATTCTACGGGAAGCCTGGGGATAAGACCAGGCCTCTTGAAACTCGTTTGCTCACTTATTCATTTATTCAATTACTTATTATTTCTATCAACATTCGTGGAGTGGACCTTGGTCACATTCTAAGCCAGTGGTTCTCAAACTTAAATGGTCCTGCAGAGCTTTTTAAAACATACATTGCTGATTTAGTAGGTCCGGGGTGGGGCTCAAAATTTGCATTTCTAACAGGTTCCAGGTGTTGTTGATGCTACACTTTGAGAGTGCAGATCTAAGCCATTATCAGCTATTAACACCCACAAATGGACTAGCTTATCAGACCATTGAAACCAGAAGCTTCCTCCCACAGGGAGGTCTGGACAGAGTAAGGCTTGTAGAAGGACCTGGATCTCAGCGGGGGTGGAGGGTGAAGGAGGGGAGATACGCCAAGAGACAGACAGAAGCCCATAAAGCTGGTTGGGGGCACGGAGGACAAGGTTTGTCTTCTTCCTAGGCTTGGCTGGGCCTCAGAGCTCAGGATACGGGGCAGGAGGGAGGCAGACAGGCCTAGGGAAGTCTGGGGCCACGCTGAGCAGAGACTGGGATTAGGCCGAGGGCCCAGTGCACCTGATCTATGTGGCTGGGAACAATGGCTGGGCTGGTGCTGCCTGGCCCGCTGCCGAGGCACATCTCTGTTTTCCTTCCCAGCCCCGATCTTTCCGATCTTTCTGAACTCGCCTTGCTCACTCCCTCTCCAGCAGGCCCATCCTGTCCGCTGGCCCCTGGACAGCACATTCCTTCGTGCTGATCTCTTCCCGGTGGCTGCAAGTGCATGTTCTCACAGTGAGGCGGGAAACAAGGCCAGGGATTGGGGCAATGTGGAAGGGGGCTCAGGCGGGACTCCTGGGGCCCTGGCCCTGCATTCAGAGCCTAAAGGGCACCTGGGGGGAGGGAGAGCACCCCCTCAGGCCAGGGCTTCCCCAGTACCCAGCCCTGAGAATTGGACTGCGTTCTCCCCATCCTACATCTCTTGCTATTAGGTGAGGGTCCTGCACTGCTGCTCCCCTGGCCCCTGTGCCCTAGCCCCGTGCACAGCCACCCCAGCTGTACCCTCTGCAGAGTGTGGCCCTGGTCCAGCTGGTCCCAGGCATGGTGAGCACCTCATGGAGGAAAGCTCAATGCCAGACCTCGGTCCCTCCCGGAGCAGGACCTTCCCTTGGGTCAGGCCACCATTCCTGAAAGACCTGTATGCAGGGGCCTGTATGGGTCCAGTGCCGAGTCTAGGACAGCCCTGTCCAGCCCTTCTTTCATCCCACCAGGGTCACCTTGCAGAGGCAGGCAGGCTGTAACACCCTCCTGCCACAATGAGGTGATAAACCTGAGGCAGGGGAGGAGGTGCTGGCCAGGGTGACACAGCATGTCAGTGTCCTATACTTTGTTTCCCTTCTCCATGCCAGGGAGGCCCCAACATTCAGAGGGACCTGCTGCCCTGCCTGGCAGCAGAGGGGCTGGGGCTCACGTCCTGGTGTCCTCAGCGTCTTTCCCAGGCTATTTATGCTGGGCCAGGACTCTGCCTTGGAGTCAAGTTCAAGGTTCAATCTGAGGTCAGGGTCAGGATCAGGGTTTAATCTGGGATTGGGATTAGGGTCAAAGCTCAGTCTGATCTGGGCTCAAGGGTAGGCCTGTATTTTAGGTTGGAGTTCTGTCTGGGTGTGGAGTCGCGATTCAATTTGGTGTAGAGCATTTCGGTCAAGTTCTCTTATTAGCAGGATCCACAAACAACCCTGACTAGGGATCTTTGCACATGGGAGGACAGTTCAGAAGGATAGGGGCCTGCTTGGCCTGTGGGCCTTCTTTTGCTCTCTCAGCTCACTCCCCTAATCTGGCCTCCTCCTGTCAAAGCCGCAGACACAAAAGAGAAGCCCCGATTGACGTCAGGCTAAGCGCCCACAGGGCCTCTGTCTTTCCCAGAAATTTGGCTCCAGTACACAGCTTCAGATGTCTGTGGTTTTAAAAGGTGAAAATGGCCCATAGCCCTGCTTCTGTGTCTCCACCAAAACCTGGCAAGACGGGTGGTTTGGAGAAAGGTGGGCTCTGGGGTCCTGTCCCAGTCCAGAGTTGGACTGTACTGCTGAGTCCCCTCCCCTCACTGAGCTCTCTCCCTTGGCCTCTGCCTCCCGCTCACTCGAAGACTCCAGAATCCATGCTCTCCTGCTGTTCCTAGAAGCTCCTGACCCCAGCCCTCCTGCCCCTTCTCCTCCCATCTCCTCTCCACAGGCCAAAGCCATGATCTTCCGGGTCCTTCCCCAGGCCTGTGCCTACTGCCCAGTACCCCTGGGGCTTCATGGCTCATGGATCTCTGGGCACGCTCCCCCTCCCTCCAATTTCTTAGGCCTTATCTTCCTAATCTCTGCCCCTCACACCAGCCCCAAGCCTGGCACATAGTAGGTGCTCAGTGAGCCTTTCCTGGGTCAGGATGGATGATTCCTCCTTGCAGCTCCTTCTTCATTCATGTGACATTTGAACCATGATTTCTGAGAACAACTCTGTACCACCAGATGTGGCCACTGGGAGGAGCCTGGGGAGCCAGATGTCAGTTGTGTCTCCGGTCAGCCTGACCTGGTCCAGCCCAGGGGTGGCCCCTCTGTGCAGAAGGCTGTGATGGCCAGGCTCCCTCAGGGTCAGCATTTGGTCATCAGGCCCACCCTGCCTCCTGATGCCTGTCCTGGGGACCAGACCCCTCTCTTGTCTTCAAGAGGCCCATAGTCTAGGATGGATGAGGAGAGAAAGACTCCACCTGCGAGTCTCACCCTGAGACTTCTCGACTTCTGCTGCAGCCTCATGGCTATTGCCAGACTATATGGATGAAGTCCTTCCCTGGGCCAGTGTCCCCGATGCTTTGACCAATCTGACCATGATCCTGCCTTACTTAATTCTTTCTGTTTCTTATCACTTATGGAATATGGTCCAAGCTGCTGACGTTGGCCACCCACACCATGCTTTCTATCCTCTGTTCATTCATTGCTGCTCCAGCTCCTGCCAGCCCCACTCATATCTCTGAGCCTTTACCCAGTTCCTTTCCAGGCCTTACATCCAAACCAAGCTGGGGCAACCTGCCCCCCGCCCTCCCCAGATACCACACCAGAACTTGAGGTCTCCTAAATGATGGTCAGTATCTGGGCAGCCCTGGGCTGGTCCTCAGAGCACTGCACCACAAGTGTCAAAGCAGGCAAGTCACTGCATCATCTGTTGGAGCCAGCAGCCTTTGCCACCATTGTACTGATGAGATCTGGAGAGGGGAAGGGACAGTCCCAAGGTCACATGGGCAGTTACAGCTCACCCCAATGGTCTCTGATTCTTCTTTGCAATTTTCCTTTTGTTGATCTATCACTGTCTCTACCTAGGGTCATCTGAGTGGGCTTCACAAAGACTGGACTGTTGGGGAGAACACCTCTTCCAGGAAGCCATCATGATTTCCCCCTCCATTCCCCAATCCTCTGAGCCATGCACACAGCTGGCTGTTCAGCTGTCTTGGCATTAGCTTCCTGGAACAGTACCATCATCAGAATTTCACCTTCATCTCTAGTGCCCTCTGAATGTCAGCAAGCCCTTGTCTTTTCATTTGCCCCAGTTACCTATTTATACAACAAAGGCATTGAACTTGTTGCTTTTTGAGGATCTGCTATGGAGTTAGGATTTGGTGAGGGAGGCTGAGCCCAGGGTCTCAGTGGCCTCCTGCTGCCTGTACAAAGGAGAGTTGAAAGAGCTTGGGAGTGGGAGGCAGCAGTCCTGGGTGAGAATCTGAATTGGCCTCTCAATAACTGTGTAGCCTCAAGCAAGTTCCACTTTGGGCCCCAGTTTCCTACAAAACGGGGGAAACCTGCCAGGCCTGGCTTTCCTCCAGGGGTTATTAAATGCGACCATGGATTTGAAGGTATTTGCTAAGTGGAATTGCTCCGTGCAGGTGGAAATGCCGGCTCGGGTGTCCACAGCGCTCTACACAGGGCCCAGCCCGGAGGAGATCGGGCAGATGACCACACGTGGCGCCCAGCTGAGGGAACGTGGCAGGTGTCTGGACGCTGCGTCCCCAGGCGACTTGTGTGGGCAGCCTTCCCGGCAGCTCATGATACGTTCCCAGCCGGTCCCACTGCTGGGCAGGCCCCCCTGCTGATGGGAAGGGTGGGGGGCCACCTGGCACTTGTCCAGCCTGGCTGGCCTCCCACCCCATGTTTTGTTCGCAGAGTTTGGAATGTCCTGGGACGCGGAGCTCAGCTCCCTGGGGAGACACTGGTGCCATCTCCTTGATCTCATTGCTGGACAGGTTTCTCCTTCATTCCAGCTTGGGTCTCGGCAGGCTCCCAGCCCCAGCTGCTGCCAGTCCCAGCCAGTCTGTATCTGTCCCTGCGCTGGCAGCTAGGAGCCATGCAGCTGGGAGCCTGGGAGGTGTCCCCGGGAAGGGGGGGGGGGTCTCCCAGCCAGTCTGCAGTTGTCCCTGGGCATGCCTCTGAACCTGTTCTCTGTAAACTCTTTCCCAAGCTGCTTTTCTTTACAAACTCCTTTGCTCGTGACCTCTGACGCTGGAGCCATGAGGTCTGTTTGGGATGATGGTCTCAGGACCTAAGGGTCTTAGCAGGGGGCAGAGTGTGCCAACTGCCCTGATTTCTGTTCCCCTTAGTGGGATGAGCTATGCACAGAGTGGGCCCTGCTAAGTGTGTGGGGGAGTGGGGATCAGAGATGTAGAAAGACGTGTGAGTGTGTGTGTGTGTGTGTGTGTGTGTGTGTGTGTGTACAAATGAGGTTTTCTTGAGCTTCCAATTTTAAGTATCCCTAGAATTGATTAATTGCAGGACAAGGTTGGGGGGAAAGGCTAGGGGCCTTGTTCATTAAGGAGCCCATTCTCAGCATGCACTTCTGGGGTGGCAGGATACTCTGTACCCCAGCTTGGTCTCACATGCCCAGGTTGGGCCCACCTGGCTGGAGACAGAGGAAGTACAGCTAGTCCTATTGTCAGAAATGTACACAGGTGTGTGTGTGTGTGTGTGTGTGTGTGTGTGTGTGTGTTCATGTGCACACACGAGTCATCTCTGAGCCCCCTATGCAAAAGGAGAGCCATGCTCACTTAGCCACGGCACTCACCTGGTATACCTGCTCATGCCAGGCGGGGTTGTGGGGCTAGGAGCACACTGGTAATACAAAGAATCCTCTCTGGGGGAAACAGCCCCAGACGGACCCCTGCAGTCTGTCCTCAGCTTGGGCAATCCCTGCCCTGATGTAGGTCAGCACCCGCCCCAGACTTGGGTAAACTCTCCTCTTTCCACATCATTAATGAGGAGACTAAATAAGTCAGTCCCTCTGGCAGGCCCCCCCAGCCCCCCAGGCAGCCTGGCTAGAGCTATTAATATTCCCCGTGTTTATGACCCCCTGGCCCTGCTGACAGGCTCCTCTCTCTAGCCGTTGGAATTAATTTTGTGAATCAGAAATGGTTGGGGCGGCAGCCTGTTGGAATCCAGGACGATGACATCTCTACCTCCCCCTGTGGCAGGTCCTACTCACTAATTCTATAAAACAGTCACCGTGTCCAGCTCAGCCCAGGGCCGCCTGCCTGGCTGGGGCTGCCTCATACTTCTGCTATGTTCTCCCCCACAGGACGGGCCTGGCCCTGGCCCCGATGATTCAGGCCCCTTGACACCTTGCACTGATGTCAGTAGGAACTGAGGCCTCAGGCCTTTGGACCTTCTGGCCTGTTGCCTGGGCCCACGCCCTGCACGGGGCTTGGCCCCGGCTCGTGCCTCTCGTGACCTTCCCATGGACGAGGCCTGGCTGGGAGAGGAGGCCAGGCCAGACAGCCTCTCCCTCATGCTGTCCCCTTTCTGAGCACTGCCCGCACTGGCGCCGGGCCATACCCCTGACTCCTCGGGTTTCTAGGACTCGTTCTAAAATTAATATGGGGGAATTTGGGGAATTTGTGAGCAAGTTCCCAGAGAACTGTGGCTGCCCTGGGGGCAAGGATCCCTATTTCTTCCCACCCTCTCCCAATTCTCATTTCCCTAATTCCCCATATGGTCAGATCCTCTTTGGGCAAACTCACTTCATAAAGTAGAGGGTAGGATGCCTGCACTCTGTACATTGGGAAAGGTCTCCCCCTTCTACACCCACCATGGAGAAGTTTCCAAGAGGAGTCTTTTATACAACATATTCTCTTCAGTCATTTGAAATATGTTTGCAAATATTTTGTGAGTTGTCTTTTCACTTTCTTGAGAGTGTCCTTTGAAACACAAACTTTTTTATTTTGATGAAATCCAATTTACCTGTTTTTTTCTTTTCCCTGTGCTTTTGGTGTCATATTTAAGAAACCATTGCCAAATCTGAGCTCATGAATATTTACCCTTATGTTTTCCTCTAAGAGTTGTATAGTTTAGCTCTTACATCTATTTTTGTATACGGTGTGAGGTAGGGCTCCAATTTCATTCTCTTGCATGTGGAAATCCAGTTATCCAGCACCATTTGTTGAAAAGACTATTCTCTCCCTATTGAATGGTCTTGGCACCCTTGTCAAAAATCAGTTAACCACAAATGTAATAATGGTCAACTGATAGAAATGGTCAGTTCTATTCCATTGAGCAGTATGTCTACCCTTATGTCAGTGTCACACTATCTTGATTACTGTAGCTTTGTAGTAAGTTTTAAAGTCAGGAAGTGTGAGTCCTCTGATTTTGTTTTTCTTTTTTCCAGGTTGTTTTGGCTATTTGGGGCCATTTGAAATTTCATATGAATTTAAGATAAGTTTTTCCATTTCTGCAAAAAATGCCATTGAAATTTTGATGGGGGTTGTATTGAATCTGCTCTGTGGCAATTTTGTCATCTTAACAATACTCAGTTTTCTCATCTGTGAATATGGGATGTCTTTCCATTTATCTATATCTAATTTCTTTCAGTGATGTAGAGTTTTTGGTGTATAAGTCCTGCACTTCTTTTGTGAAATTTATTCCTAAATATTTTATTCTTTTTGATATTATTCTAAATGGAATTGTTTTCTTAATTTTGATTTTGGATTGAGTCATTTAAAAAGAGATATGAGGGCTGGCCCGGTGGCTCAGGCGGTTAGAGCTCCGTGCTCCTAACTCCAAAGGCTGCTGGTTTGATTGCCACATGGGCCAGTGGGCTCTCAACCACAAGGTTGCCAGTTCAATTCCTCGAGTCCTGCAAGGGATGGTGGGCAGCGCCCCCTGCAACTAAGATTGAACACGGCACCTTGCGCTGAGCTGCCGCTGAGCTCCCAGATGGCTCAGTTGGTTGGAGCGCGTCCTCTCAACCACAAGGTTGCCAGTTTGACTCCCGCAAGGGATGGTGAGCTGTGCGCCCTGCAACTAGCAATGGCAACTGAACCTGGAGCTGAGCTGCGCCCTCCACAACTAAGACTGAAAGGACAACTTGAAGCTGAACAGCACCCTTCACAACTAAGATTGAAAGGACAACAACTTGACTTGGAAAAAAAAAGTCCTGGATGTACACACTGTTCCCCAATAAAGTCCTGTTCCCCTCCCCCCAAAAAAAAGGGATATGACATAAAGCGTAAGCATCATTTATGACCCACTTTGTCAAGATGCCACTTGTGTAAAAAGTGAGATCCATTGTAACCTGTGAGCCTAGGTCAGTTGCTTCCCAAGCCTGCTCTATGACCCCTTCTTGTACCCTGGCCACTGCTGAGGGTCTGGTGCCTAGGGGGACATTTCATCCTCATCCTAGATCTCCCTGCCTCCAGTCTCTCTCTGCCCTAGCCTCCTCCTTGCTGCCCAAATGATTCTTCTAAATTTGATTGTGTCACTTCCCTGCTTAACGCCTCCAGTGGTTCCCCATTATATCCATTGTTAGCTCTCTGGCCTTTTGTTTAAGACCCTTCATCCTTATTAAAGACTTCAGTTGCGAGCTCTGTGCTGATGTCCTTGTGGACATCATCGCTGAGATGTCGCAGATGTTGTGAAGCTGTCAGATTCTAGGGAGGCTCAGCAATGGTACCAGATTAGCTCCCCCTCCACTACCTCCAAGTCCACTGGCAGCACCTCCACCCTCCTGGCTTACCAGTTGCCTCCTTCTCTCTCCTTCAAATCCCTACACCCTGTTCCCAAGTCCTATAGGTTTCCTCCTAAGCCCCTCTTGCATCTGTCCCCTCTTCTGCATGCATAGCCACTAAGTTTAGGCTTTATGCTAGTCTGCTTACAGGCTACAGAGTGATCTTTCTACAACATACGAAGTGTGATCAAGCAATATGGTGAATGTTTAAATTTTAAACAATGTAGTACAGTCAAAGGCACATTGCCATTAGCCCCCCTCAAAAGAATCTCCCTTGCTTCGAACACACTTATCCCATTGTTCTTGATACTTTCTGGAAGTCCTCTTTCGTGAGTGTTTTCAGTGGTGCTGTCGTGGGTGCTTCGACGTCTTGAATCATTTTGACTTTTGGGGAAGAGCCAGATGCGGTAAATAAGGAAGATGAGCACACACCGTAATGTTTTTATTTGACAGAAATTGCCGTACTTGAAGTGATGTGTGACACGGAGACTTTCTGTTGTGATCAAAACATGGTAAGTGCAGCTGCCAAATGCCGTCCAACAGAAAGTCAGGGATCTTCAATATAGGAAGTGGCATGTTGAAACTTAGTAACAGTGTGTGACAAGTTTCAACTGGTTCTGTACAGTCATCGGGTGTGGGCTACGGTTGAGAGAAGGTGTGTTTTAAAGTGTGTCGTAAATCATCCTCCATCATGACAACACTCCATGTCACACATCGCTTCCAGTATGGCAATTTCTCTCAAATAAAAACATTATGGTGTGTCCTCATCCACCTCTTCACTGGATCTGGCACCATGCGACTTCTGGCTCTTCCCCAAAGTCAAAATGATTCAAGACATCAAGGCAGCCACGACAGCATAACTAAAGACATTCATGAAAGAGGACTTCCAGAACTGCTTCAGAAAGTGGCAAGAATGATGGGATAAGTATGCTTGAAACGAGGGGGAGTATTTTGAGGGGGCTAATGGCAATGTGTCTTTTACTGTAATAATAATATTCTTTTTATTTAAACATTCACCATATTGATGATCACACCCTGTAGGTCCTCCCTGAGTAAAACCTTTTGATAACCCCCATGGCTTCCAGGGACAGGTCCTGGGTGCTGACATTCTGACCTTGCTCACCTCTGCTCTTGCCTCGGCCTGTCTTGAACTCACTGTGAGGACCCCGGTAGACCCCCCATCTCTGTGCCCATGACAGCTCCTCACCCTTGCCTGCCTGGCAAACTCCTGCTCCTTGACCAGACTTGCCTCCAGAGTCATCTCTTCATTACAGTGTCCCCACCTCCCGGGAGGAATGATTCCTTCTTCCAGATGTTAGCCATGGCACCCAGGGCCCTCCCTTTACCTCCCTTTCTAGGCCAGGACCATGCTTGATTTCCCTCCATGCCACAAAGCAGCAGGGGCCTGGAGCAGAGTGGCCATCGTGAATGTTTGCTGAAAACTGAGAAGACAGCTGGGGTGGTTGAGGAAGAATGGGGCCATGAGATGCTCTGGAAAAGGCTAGGTGTGGTGCCTACAGTCAAGCTCACGTTCAAGCACTGTGGTGATCTGCAGAGTCGCTGGTGGGTGTGTGGGGGAGGGCCTGCAGATAGCGGATGTGGCTGCTTCTGCCCTGGGTGGGCCCTGGGTCCTGGACCTTGGGACAGACTGTGCGTGTGTGTCCCTGACCTTCCCAGCCCCTCATCCTCAGGAATCACCTTTGTCGGCTACCCCCCACTCCTGCATTTGGGCTCTGGTCACCTCCTCTTCCTCTCTTTGTCCTTGCCCCTCTGTCCACTCTGATTTGGCTCCCACTTCACTGGTCCATGGAGACAGAAGCCTCCTGGCTTATCAGTCTGAACGGCTGAGCCGTGCGGTACAGTGCCCTCCTGCCTCCTCCTGGCTTCCTTCCCACCTTCCAGCCCTCCTCCTCAGCTTCTCCAGGCCCCAGCCCTGCTCTCCACAGCCCCCACCTGACAGCCTTCCTGTCCTGCGAGCTGCAACACTCATTCTGCTGGCTCATTCTCAGGCGCTCTGATTCTCCATGGCCTGTGTAGCAACCAGTCTCCCTGCTTGACTGGACACTTTTCAAGGGCAGGGATTCAGCAGACTTTTCTCAGAATCCTCAGAGCCCAGCATGGGCCTGGCCGAGGAGGGGCTTGATAAATGATTTAAAATGGAATTCTTTGAAAAATGGGTTACTCTTTGCTTTCCTCTTTCCCAGAGATGAGCTATCATTTGAGGGACACAGAGTAGCCTCCAAAGGGTGGAGTACATGTATGATTGGGCTGTTGGGGGGCTGTCTGCGTTATCACGAGGGGCAGTCCTAGGACCTTCCTGGAGAGGGAATGGATATGAGGGGCAGGCACTGAGAACCTCTCCTCCTCTGAACAGCAAGTATGATGGATCCAATCGCAGGAGGTCCCTGGCCCTGTGTCCCAGGCCTCTCTCCTGCCGGGAGCCCTCTCTCTTCCCTGGGGCTCCCACCTCTAGCCTCCTGGTCTCCTAGCACATGAGCCTCGTCTCACAGCCTAGCTTGGTGTCTCCCAACATGAACACAGCCCTGGGCCTCTGGTGACTTTGGCTTCTTCTTTGAGGCTGGGAGGAGGCCATCCACCGGGCTCTGAGCTCCAAGTGCCCGGATTTTGTTCCCCTCTCTGCCCTGCTGTACCTCCCGCCGGCACCTACTCACTTTCATCTGCCCCACTGGCTCACAGGGCTCCTGTCAAGGTTCTACAAATTTCCAAATCCTCCCCACCCTGCTCTCCAGCCTGTTTCCCCAGCTCTGGATCCCTGGTGGCACCCCACCCAGCTGCTCCTTCTCATACTGGCCACGCAGAAGAGGGAAGTGGGTGGCAGAGAGGGGCTTTTGCAAGGGGCTGAGTGGGAAGGGCATGCAAATCTGTCTCCTCCAAGGGGAGGCCCTGGCAGCAGCAGAGGACATGAGAGATGGAAAACCAGAGTCACAGGAGCTATGGATAATGTGTCCATTTTACGGGTGGAGTAACTGAGGCCCAGATCCAGTAGCAGAGCAGGGTGTGGAATCCTGCCCTTCAGACTCTGGTCGAGGACTATCCTCTGTCCTTCCTCCCTTTGCTATCACTCTTCCTTAGCTCTCCCTTTGGGCCATGGGAAAGGCAGATTTAGCCCTGGCCAGCACTTCCTCAGGGACCAGGGCGACTTGGTAACCAGGAAGGGTCTCTCCATGCCCCCACCCCCTGGCCTCTCCCCAGCTGGCCTGCTCCACTTCTTTTCCCCCAGGATGTCTCCTGTAGAAGTGTTTGTACCTAAACAGTATTTCCAGGGCAACTTGCATTCTGGGGGGGGGGGTGTGAGAAGGGGGGAGGCACTGATCAGTTGTGACCCACAGTCCCTCTGGATTTTTGTGACTTGAGGCCTGGGAGCCTGTGTCACCCTTGATCTTGACAGAGCCTGGGGATAACTGCATGAGCCACCCCATTTTCTCCTTTTACAGTGCATCCTCCATGGACGAATTGTGTGTGTGTGTGTGTGTGTGTGTGTGTGTGTGTGTGTGTGTGTGTGGTGGGGTGGGGCAGAGTCCAGAAGTTCCCTCAGCCTGAGGAGGCAGAGCGTCAACACTGGGGGGAACAGCTCCCGGGCCCCCTCTTCCTTGTCCTGCTCCTCGGGGCCCCTCCTCTGCCCGCACACCTCTGTGTATTCCGTTACTACTTCTAAGATGAAATCCTACCCTACTTGACAACACTTGCCAGGCTACGCGTGATAGCGCCCGTCCACTTCTGCATCCCAGCCTTGCCCTTCCCCCTGCCACATCTGTCACTCACCTACCTGCCCCTGGACAGTCCCTCCACGCCCAAAGGTTAGGACGCCATACCAGGCCTTCTCTTCAAGCCAGCTCAAAGTTCATGCCTCCTCTTCTAGGCAGGCTTCCTTGGGCTGCGAGAGGGAGCTGGTGACTGCCCCATGGGCCAGCACACACCTGGAGCTGACACACTATAGTTTGGGTCTCTGTGTCTGCAGTGATCTGCTTCTAGCCCATGTCTCCTCCCTCCCCAGGGCAACTCCAGATGGGCGTCCCTGTGCCACTCTGCCCAGCGCTGGAGCCCCTATCTCTCCCATCTGACTGCCCAGACCTTTGTGAGATGTCCTCAGAGAGGGCTCCAACCTTGGGCCATCTGTCCTGGATTTTCCTGAGGCCCTGGATGGAGAGGGACAAGGTGGCATGACCAAGCCCAGCAGGCAGGAGGCCAGTGGGTGTGGCCTCCCGTCAGTTACCAGTGAGAGCTGTGTGGCAGAGCCGAACAGGAGGAAACATGATGGGGAGTCAGAGGGGGCACCTCGGTCCCTTGCTGATCATTCGCCATGTGAACCTCTTCTCTGAGGACCCTTTCCCCTCACTGAGTCCCCTCCTTCCCCTTTAGTGAGCCCCTTCCCCATCACTAACCCCCTTTCTCTGACCCCCCTTCCCCTCACTGTCTCCCTCACTGTCCTCCTTCCTTTAATGAAGTCCCATCCTAACTGCTCTTCCCCCATCCCCCAGATCCTGGTTCTATGGCCCATTCCCAGGATCTGGCCTGGAGCCAGGTGTTTTCTGGTGTGACCTCTGTTCACTCCCCCTCCATGGCACGTTGGGAATGCAGCCCCTGCACCACAGGCCCTTCCACCACAGGAGAAGAACTCAGTCCAGTGGACTTTTAAGGACTGACCAGGGAGTGAGCTCTGTCTCTGGGCTGAACTGTCCTCCGGATTTGGCCCAGTATCTGAGGGGCTTGGCTGGGTGCCTCCGTGGGGAGAGGTCTCAGTGCTTAGACCAGACGAGACCAGGGGCTGGAAGAATGCCATGTGCAGCTGGGCCTCTGTCCCTTCTTCATCCCCACTTGGGTGGTTCCAGGGCTGAGGATCCCTGCCCCTCTCCAGCAGGGGCCTAAGGCCAGGAACTCAGGGCCTGGGGGGGGGGGGGGTCCTTGTTACTGTGCCTGCTCTCCAGATCAGAGGAGCAAAACCTGCCTCAGAAAGGTCAAGTAGCATGGGGGTGGCGTGAGGACTTAAATTCAGGTGGTCTGACTGAAGCTTGAGCCCTTTCTTCCGTCCCCGCAGAGCCTCAGGTCTGGAGTGAGGACTGCCTCAGGTCATGGAGGCCTGAGGAAGGTGGGTTCAGCCACAGCCATGGTGGGGAGGGGTGGAGAACTGCTCCCACTAGATGCAAAAGTGCTGCCAGCTGCCCCTGGCTCTCCCTGCCCACAGGGCAAACCCTTCTCAAGTCACCTCCCCAGGAAGCCTCCCCTCACTGACTGGTCCAGCCCAGGCTTCCTACACTCAGTTGGGAACTGTTTATACCTGTCCTTGGCACAGAGATTCCTTCGGAACCAAGTGAGCTCGTGGGTGGGTGCGGACCCAGCACCCTCCTTCATCTCTTTTCTCTGGGCTACCCATGGTCCCCGATCCCACTTCTTCTGTCTGTCACTCCTTTTTTTTTAAAAAAATTTTCAATTATTATTTTTAAAATTTTTATTGGGGAACATTGAGGAACAGTGTGTTTCTCCAGGGCCCATCAACTCCAAGTCGTTGTCCTTCAATCTAGTGGTGGAGGGCACAGCTCAGCTCCAAGTCCTGTCGCAGCTTTCAATCTTGGTTGCAGGGGCGCAGCCCGCCATCCCATGTGGGAATCGAACCGGCAACCTTGTTGTTGAGAGCTTGCGCTCTAACCAACTGAGCCATTCAGCCGCCCCTCTTTTGTCACTCTTGATGTGGCCTGGGGATTCTGGTCTGATGGAGGGTACAGCTGTGGTCTGGGATGATGGTGTGAGGCGGGCAAGGCCCTGTCCTGGGACGCTGATCTCAATGTGTGTGTATATTCATATGTGACAGTGTGTATCTCTGTGTGTGTGTGTGTGTGTGTGTGTGTGTGTGTGTGTGTGTGTGTGTGTGTACAGCCCTCACTTGGGAGGCTTGCTTTTGGGGACACATAGTCTTGCTCTGAAATGATGGTCTGAAGGTGGAGGCATGGCCCGAGGGGAGGGATGGGGGTACCTGAAATGGGTGCGGGGAGAGAGACTGGAGGCAGCTGACCTCTTCTGTTCCTTGACTGTCCAGGAGCAGGCTTCACGCTCTCAGCCAAGACGGGGGAGCTGGGCAATGAGGATGGGGTGAGCCAGGATCCCAGAGGGAGGAAGAAGTGTCGGAAGGGACCCCTTGGGGGGAAATTGGGACAGGGAGTTGGGGTGAGCAGCCCCACCTGCCCTGGACTCCTGGCTCTTCTTCATTCCCTGGACATAGAACAGGTGGCAGCCTTCCTTGAATGTCCCCACCCCGCCCTGCTGTCTGGGTCCCAGACATGGCCTTGGCTTCTGGGATGATGTTTCCTCCCTGGCCAGCTTGGCATCCACATCAGACTTGCTCGTGCCTGGATACCCCCTGCCTCACTGAGGACGAAGAGCACTGTCTCCCGCAGCCCCAGCCCCCCCGCCCTGCTAATCCTGAGTGCATAGTGAGGCCAAGAGTACCTTGCACACTCTGGCGGGAGGGCTGGCCACGAAGCCTGCTGGAGGGGCATGAATCACGGGCCCGCCTGCCAAGTGCTGGCTTGGGACGTGTTCGAGGCTGGCTGTGCCCAGAGTTGATGGGGAGAAAGGAGGGAAGGAGAGCTGGCAGCTAGGATGGGCAGACAGAGCAATTTTGAAGGGAGAGATGTCTGCTGGACCCATCCCTGGTGGTAACACAGAAATTATGTTACAGAATTTTAGGAGTCTGGAATTATACAGTATTGACTTCTTGGAATTCCACAGGTCTGAAACACAAGATTCATGGAATGCCACATTGCACCCCTCCAACAGCACGCTGATGCCAAGGCCCCATCTGCAGGTGAGGAAGTGGGAGTTCCAAGAAGACAGAGGGGTCTGCTCCGGGTCACATGTGGCATCAGGCAGGGCGGGGCTGGGCCCAGGCCCCTTGCCTTCCATCTGAGGCCCTTAGCAGCCCCACACTCTTGCCCTGCTCTGCGCAGCAAGCAGTGTCTGTTCCAGCCCACTCCCAAAGTTCTATGTGCTCTTGGATGATGGAGAGAGTGGAAGTGTGAGGGGCACAGGTAGTGGAGGACCTCCTTCTGCTTCCCCCATTTCCTCTAAGTACATATGTAGCCCCCTGGAGACTCCTGCCCTATCCTGCCCCCATCTACAAAATCCCCTTGCTCAGCTGGCCTTCCCTTCCCCTCTCCCCAACATGAAGGATCCTATATGAGACCTGAGCCTGCTCTGGCCACCTGTACCTGCTCACTCCCTTATC
Source organism: Rhinolophus sinicus (assembly GCF_057876585.1). NCBI lineage: Eukaryota > Metazoa > Chordata > Mammalia > Chiroptera > Rhinolophidae > Rhinolophus > Rhinolophus sinicus. The sequence continues at coordinate 93,422,250 of NC_142503.1, forward strand.
CAAAAGCTGTCCACTGAGTGCTAGATGTTCTCTGGACACGGAGACCTCACCCTGCAGTCATGCCTGCTCTCTGTGTTTGCAAACGCTTCCTAGCCCTTTGCATATCACTACACTGAATTCCCTCTCATCTTAAAGTAAAAAAAGTCCCTCTTGGTGTTCTCCACCCCAGTTTTCTCCATCCGTCCGCAGCTAAGTTTCTTCAGAGAGACTGGAGGCAGCTGAGCTCCAAGTTTCCTCACTGGCCACTATCTCCGGAACCTTCTCCAGTCCAGCTTCTGTCCCCAGTCCTCCATGGTTGGAGGGACGGTGCTGGAGCTCTTGTCACTAAGTACAACTGCTCCTTCCCCTGCCCCCCAGCCTGCTCTCTTCCTGCCTCCCCCAGAGCCATCCTTCAAGCCCCTCCTCATGCTGGTGAGCGTCCCAGGCCTTCTTCTCTCCTCACCAAGCTCCTGCCGATCCAGTGCCTGATTACCAAACACTGGGACTGAGGCTTGCCCCAGCAGTCCCCAGATGGGATGTCCTGCCGTGCCCTCCGCAGGGCTCCAGACCAGCACGTCCAGAACCAAGCTGGCGTGCCCAGCTGGGTGGCCCACACGTCCTCGAACTCAGCTGTCATTGCTCTCCCAGCTCTGCTCCTCCCCAGGGCTCCCCCTTTCAGGGAAGGACTGCACCACCTACCTGATTCCTGGGGAGAGATGCTGACAGCACGTGGTCTTCTCCCTGTCCCTCACCCCTACCCTTTGTGCCGTCAGTCTGTCGACCAAGGCCGACCCATGCGATCCCGTGACTATTCTCCCCTCGCTGCTGTTGCCTTCCTTCTGAGCTCATCCTAGCTGGCCCGGACTATTGCAACATCCACATCACTGGTCTCTGCCCTCCAGCTGGCCCTCCACGGGGAGCCAGAGGGAGCTCCTTCAGATGCAGACTCGACTCTGTCATTCCCCAGCTCTCCACGCCCTTCCCTGGCTCCCCACTGCCCGCAGCCCCTCAGGGCCCTCTGAGGCCAGGGCCTTGACAGCCCCTCCAGCCTGATCCAGCCCTAACACCACCACCTATGTTGCATCCACCCCCAAACGCTCATCACCCCCAACCACACCATACTGGTTCTTATTCTAATCTTTTACCAGCATTCCTCCCTTCTGGAACACACCTTCCCACTTTCAACTCAACAAACTGTCTGCCCAACTCAAAAGTCCCCTCCTTGGTGATGCCCTCCAGGACGGTGTTAGTACCGTGCTATATGCTGTCACTGCCTTGCTGAGTCTCCCACTAGAGGGCAAACTCTGTGCCCAGCCCTTCTTGGTGCACCCACGGCCCCGTGGAGTGTGTGCTAGACCTGAACTTCTGACCAAATGAATGAATGGTCTCAGCAAAGCCTTAGCCCTTTGGGGACCTGCCTACACTTCGGGCTCTGGGTCCTGAGGTCTAAGTTCTGTGCATTTTTGTCATGAGCTGATGGCTAGTGGATGTGGAAACTTTTTCTCTTCTGGGATTTCTAACCCTATGGGAGAGGGGCAGAACAGGGTGGAGGGATGGCAGCCAGCGGAGGAGACGAGTCAGTGGTCAGGGGGTCGTGGGCCTGTGCCTGGGGTTGGCACTTGGCTTTGTCTCTGGGGCAAGAGGAACTGTGAGGGTTCTGCTGGGGAGGAGGCATGAGACCTGTCTCCTCACCCTTTGCTAGGCCTGCCCTGGAAGCCCAGGCTGAGAAACCAGGGAGTGGAGGAGTCAGTGGAGAAATAGAGTTTGTGTGACAGCATTCAATATGTTTGCAATAAAGGCGAAATGGAAAAAATGTTAATTTACTTTTGACAGTGTCCTGGTACAATGCTCATGGCTCAGAGTTCTCTGACTGCCACCCTGTCCAGCCCCACTCAGGGAGACTCCAGGGAGCCAGAGAATGTAGGGGCAAAGGTTGAGCTGGCTGGAACCCCCTGTTCTAGGATGTCCCTCTACTCGCTGTTACTCTGCCAACTGCTCCTTGCATGAAGCAGCCTCTCTAGAGCCATGTGCCTTTTAGCCAAGTGAAGTCTGCTCACCAGGGCAGGGGCACCAGCTGCTCACTCCCAAAGGAGAGCCTGGGGCCCTGCAAAAGACCCCCATCTGGGAGGTGCCAGCCCTTCTGGTTTGGGCAGCTTTGAGCCTGCATTGCCCCAAACTCCTACGGTCCCCATTTTGGCCCTAGGGGCCTGGGCATCAGAAGACCTGGCGTTGGGAACCAGTCCATCTCCTCAGCAGCTGTGTGGCCTTTGAGGAATTGCCTCCCTACTCTGAGCCTCTGGGTCTTCATTGGGAACGTGGAGGTTCCTTTAGGTGGGAATTCCCATCCCTGGCCTCTGCCCGAATGCCAGACTGCAGGCAGGATTGGAAGCAGGGAAAGGGATGACCAGAGGCTCTGACCCCTGCTGCCACCACTCAGAGACTGAGGGGCTGGGCTGCTTACACCCAGCTCTCAGGTCCATTGGCCTCCTTGCATGTCAGTTTCTGGGTGTCCCTCCACCTGTCACCTTTGGAGAGGTTGGGACAGATGAGGAACATGGTCCCTCAGCTCCTTCAGGGGCTCTCAGATGGTAGCTGAGTCACCCCAGCTGCCCTCTTACTGATGTCACCCAATGCATTGATTTAGGTTCCCCTGAAAGCAGATCTTGAGACGATGAGTTGGGTGTAGGTCTTTCATTTGGAAGGAGATCCTGGAAGCACAAGGAAGGTTGTGGGGAGAGGGAGCTGGGAAGGGAGAAAAGCCAAAAACAGTGTGCTCATGAGCACGCACCTGGGGCCAATACTGTGGGGACCCCATTAGAATATTCTGCAATGAAGGGGAATATTCTAAATCTACAATGTCCAATATGGTAGCCACTGGCCACATGTGGGCTACTGAGTTCTAGAAATTTGGCTATTGTGACTGAAGAAATGAATTCCTACATTTTTTACTTTTAATTACTTGTAGGGCGTTCCTGGGGAGGCCAGGGGACTCATCCTCTGTTTGGGGGCTGTGCCTGGCGTCATCAAGTCTCCTGCTTTTCTGGGTGGCACCTGGTAAGTTCTTTGGTGTCAGAGAGCTCCCAGGCAGAGAAGAAAGACAGAGACACAGGCTCGAGGTGGGAAGCTGTCCTCATGCCAGGAGCTCACCAGCAGCAGGTAAAGTCAGGTGGGCAGAGGGGTCCAGGTAAGGCGCCGTCTGACATGTCGTATCGCTCAGTGCCCGTGCCCTACGATGGTCCTGCCCTGGTAAGTATTTCTGTGCATATTATCCTTAGCTGTAAAGCTTTTCATTAGATTCTCTCCCTCCCTTTTTCTCTTCCCTGCTCTCTTGTAATATATATATATATATATATATACATATATATATATATATATGTATATATATATATATATATATATATATATATATATATATATATATATTTCCATTTTAACAATTTTAAGTGTAAAATTTAGTGGTATTAATTAAATTTACAATGTTGTGCAATCACCATCGCTATATTTCTAAAACTTTTTCATTACCCCAAACAGAGACTCTATATCCATTTCCTAATACCCCCAGCACCTGGTAACCTCTAGTCTACTTCCTGCCTCTGTGAATATGCCTATTCTAGATATTTCATACAAGCGAATTACACAATATTTGTGCTTTTATACCTGGCTTCTTTCACTTGGCATAATGTTTTCAAGGTTCATCCACGTGGTAGCGTGTGTCAGTACTTCATTCATTGTTGAGGCTGACTAATATCCCATTGTGTGGCTGCACCACATTTTGTTTATTCCTTCATCAGTTGATGACCATTTGGGTTGTTTCCCCTTTTTGGCTATTGTGAATAGTGCTACTAAGAACGTTCATGTACAAATATTTGTTTGAATACCTGTGTATTAATCTGCTAGGGCTGCCATCACAAAACACCACAGACTGGGTAGCTTAGACAACACACACATGTATTTCCTCACAGTTCTGGAGGCTGAGGAGGCCAAGATCCAGGTGCTGGCTGATTCATTCAGTTTTGGTAAGAACTCTCTCCCTGGCTTGCAGACGGTCACCTGCTCACTGTGTGCTCATGTGGCCTTTCCTCGAGAGTGTACATCAGAGAGAGGTGGCGGGGGTGGGGGGTGGCGAGGGAGAGAGAGAGAGAAAGAGAGAGAGAGAGCGAGAGAGAGCGCCCTGTCTTCCTTTTCTTATAAGACCACCATTCTATCAGATTAGGACCCACTTTTATGACCTCATTTATCTGTAATTATCTCCCAAGAGCCATGCCTCCAAAAACCATTACATTGGAGGTCAAAACTTCAACATATGAATTCTGGGAGGATACAAACATTTAGTCCATAACAGCCTGTTTTTAATTCTTTTGGGTCTATACCTTGGAGTAGAATTGCTGTGTCATAGAATGGTAATTCTTTGTTTAACTTTTTGAGGAATTACCAAAATGTTTTCCACTGCAGCTGTATCATTGTACATCTCCATTACAATTTATAAGGGTTTCAATTTCTCCACATCCTTGCCAACACTTGTTATTTTTCTGAATTTAAAAAAAAATTATAGCCATCCCAGTAGATGTGAAGTAGTATTTCACTGTGGTTTTGGTTTGGATTTCTCTAACAGCTAATGATTTTGAGCACATTTTCATGTACTTATTGTCCATTTGCTCTTCTCCCATGGAGAAATGTCTATTTAAATCCTTTGCTCATTTTGAAATTGCGTTGTTTGTCCTTTTGTTGTTGAGTTGTAGGAGTTCTTTATATATTCTGGATATTAAACCTTGAGATATACGATTTATTAATATTCTTTCATTCTGTGGGTTGTCTTTTCTCTCCCTTGATAGTACCCTTTGAAGCACAAAAGTTTTAAATTTTGACAAAGTCCAATTTATCTATTTTTTTTCTTTTGTTCCCTGAGCTTTTGGTGCCATGTTTAAGAAACCATTGCTTGCTCAAGGTCATTAAGATTTTCTCCTAGGTTTTCTTCTAAGAGTTCCACAGATTTAGTTCTTTGATTCATTTTGAGTAACTTTTTGTATATGGCATAAAGTTAGAGTTCAACTTTATTCTTTTGCACGTTGGGTATCCAGTTTGCCTATCACTACTCGTTGAAGAGACTGTTCTTTTCTCATCAAATGGTCTTGGCACCCTCATCAAAAATCTATTGGCCATAGTTCTGAGGGTTTATTTCTGGCTTCTCTATTCAATTCCATTGGCCTATATGTCTGTTTTTACACACTTTTTTTGATTATAGTAGCTTTGTAGTAAGTTTTGAATTTGGTTATGTGTGAAGCCTCCAAACTTGTTTTTCTTCCTCAAGCTTGTTTTGGGTAATTGTCGTCCCTTGAAATTCCATATGAATTTTAGGGTGGATTTTTCCATTTCTGCAAAACACGTCATTGGGGTTTTGATAGAAATTGCATTGAATCTGTACTTGGAAATATTGTCATCTTGATAATATCATCTCTTTCAATCCATGAAAATGGGATATTGTTTTATTTATTTAGGTCTTCTTTAATTTCTTTCAGCAATGGTTTGTAGTTTTTTTGTTTTTTGTTTTTTTTTTAACAGGACTTTATTGAGGAACAGTGTGTACTTCCAGGCGTTTTTTCCAAGTCAAGTTGCTCTTTCAATCTTAGTTGTGGAGGGCGCAGCTCAGCTCCAGGTCCAGTTGCCGTTTTCTAGTTGCAGGGGGCACAGCCCACCATCCCTTGGTTGTGGGAGTCAAACCGGCAACCTTGTGGTTGAGAGGACACATTCCAACCATCTGAGCCATCCGGGAGCTCAGCGGCAGCTTAGCTCAAAGTGCTGTGTTCAATTTTAGTTGCAGGGGGTGCTGCCCACCATCCCTTGCAGGAGTTGAGGACTCGAACTGGCAACCTTATGGTTGAGAGGATGCACACCAAACAACTGAGCCATCTGGGAGGCAGTTCAGCTCAAGGTGCCATGTTCAATCTTAGTTGCAGGGGGCGGAGCCCACCATCCCTTGCGGGACTTGAGTTGAACTGTCAACCTTCTGGTTGAGAGCCCACTGGCCCATGTGGGAATTGAACCGGCAACCTTCGGAGTTAGGGGCATGGAGCTCTAACCGCCTGAGCCACCGGGCCGGCCCTGGTTTGTAGTTTTTAGTGTATAAGTATTACACCTCTTTTTTTGATGCTATTATATAACATATGGAATTTTTCTTTAAATTTCCTTTTTGCATTGTTCATTTATATATATAAATTTTATTGGGGAACAGTGTGTGTCTCCAGGGCCCATCAGCTCCAAGTCGTCATTCTTCAATCTAGTTGTGGAGGGTGCAGCTCAGCTCCAAGTTCAGTCACCATTCAATCTTTAGTTGCAGGGGTTGCCGCCTACTATCCCATACGGGAATCGAACTGGCAACCTTGTTGTTGAGAGCTCGCGCTCTAACCAACTGAGACATCCAGCCGCCCCTGTTCATTGATATTGTATAGAAAGACAATTGATTTTTGTGTGTTGATTTTGTATCCTAAAGTTTGCTGAATTTGTTTATTAGTTTTTACAGTTGTGCGTGTGTATGTGTATGTGAATTCTTTAGTATTTTCTCCATACAAGACCATATTATCTGTGACCCAAGTTAGTTTTACTCCTTCCTTTCCAATTTGGATATCTTTTATTTCATTTTCCTGACTAATTGTTCTGGCTTGAACTTCTAGTACTATGTTGAATAGAAGTGGCAAAAGTGGGCATCCTTGTCTTGTTCCTGAGCAGAGGGGAAAAGCTTTCAGCTTTCCACCATTGAATATAATGTTAGCTGTGAGTTTTACATACCTATATGACCCTTATCTTGTTGAGGAAGTTATCTTCTATTCCTAGTTTATTGACTTAATATTTTTTATCATGAAAGAATATTACATTTTGTCAAATGCTCTTTCTGCATCAATTGAAATAATCATGTCTCCCCCCTTCATTCTGTTAATGTGGTATTTTACATTGCTTGATTTTCACATGTTGAAACATTCTGAGGAGAAATCACATTTGGTCATGGTGAATAATTATTTTAATGTGCTGCTGAATTCAGTTTGGTAGTATTTTATTGAGGATGTTCGCATCTATATCCATAAGGGATATTACTTTATAGTTTTCTTGTAGTGTCTTTCTCTGGCTTTGATATCAATGTAATTCTGGCTTCATAGAATGAGTTAGCAAGTGTTCTCTCCTCTTCAATTTTTTGGAGAGAAGAAAATTTCAATTTTTTGAAAATATGAGAAGGATTGGTTTTAATTCTTCCTTAAATGTTTGGTAGAATTCACCAGCAAAGTCGACTGGTCCTGGGCTCTTCTTTGTTGGGAGGTTTTTGATTACTGATTCAATTGCCGTACTTACTATAGGTCTATTCAGATTTTCTATTTTTCTTGAGTCAGTTGTTTGCTTACGTGTCTCTAGTAATTCATCAGTTTTAGCTGGGTTACCTAATTTGTTGGCATACAGTTGTTCATAGTATTTTCTTATAATCCTTTTTATTTATATAGTTAGTAGTAATGTTCATTCTTTAATTTTCTGATTTTAGTTATCTGAGTCTTCTCTACTCTTTTTCTTAGTCAATGTAGCTAAACATTTGTCAATTTTATTGATGTTTTCAAAACACAACTTTTTGGTTTTGTTGATTCTCTTTATTGTTTTTTCTATCCTCTACTTCATTATCTCCGCTCTAATCCTGATTATTTCCTTCCTTCTGCTAGCTTGGGGTTTGGTTAGCTCTTCTTTTTCTAGTTCCCTAAGGAACAGAGTTGGAGTATTGATTTGAGATCTTCCTTCTTTTTAAATGTAGGCATTTATTGTTATAAATTTTTCACTGAGCATCGCTTTTGCTATGTCCCATACGTTTTTGTGTGTTGTGTTTTCATTTAGTTTGTCTCTAAGTATTTTCTAATTTGCCTTGTGATTTCTTTCTTAGACCATTGGTTATTTAAGATTTTGTTGTTTAATTTCCACATATTTGTGAATTTTCCAGTTTTCCTTCTGTTATTGATTTCTAGCTTCATTCCATTGTGGTCAGAGAAAATATGATTTCAATCTTTTAAAATTTATTGGAACTTGTTTTGTGGCCCAACATATGGTCTATCCTGGAGAATGTTCCATGTACCCTAGAGAAGAATGTGTATTCTGCTGTTGTTTACTGGGGTGTTCTATGTAGGTCTGTTAGGTCTAATTGTTTTATAATGTTGTTCACGTCCTCTTTTTCTTTATTAATCCTCTGTCTAGATGTTTTATCCATTATTGAAAGTGGAGTATTGAAGTCTCCAACTTTATTGTAGAACTGTTTATTTCTTTTTTTTCAATTCTGTCGATATTTGATTTGTATATTTCGAGTTTCTTTGTTTTGTGAATAAATATTTAAAATTGTTATATCTTCTTGATGAATTACCCTTTTATTCATATATAATGTCCTTATCTGTCTGTTGTAACAGATTTTGACTTAAAGTTTATTTTCTTTCAAATTAGTGTAAACATCACAGCTATTTTGGTTACAGTTTATATGGAAAATATTTTTTCCTTCCTTTTACTGTTAACCTATTTGTGTTCTTGTGTCTAAAATGAGTCTCTTGTAGGCAGTATACAGTTGAATTATTTTTTTAAATCTATTTTGCTAATCTCTACTTTTTGATTAGGGAGTTTAATCTATTTACATTTAAAGCAATTACTGATAAGGAATGACTTACTTCACAAATATCATAGTGATCTCACTTGTATGTGGAATCTAAAAAACAGAATAAACAAACAAACAAAACAGAAATAGACTCAGAGATATAGAGAAAAAACTGATGGTTGCTAGATGGGAGGGGGTCAGGGATGGGGGAGAAAGTGAAGAGATTAGAAAGTACAAATTGGTAGTCACAATATAGTCATAGGGATATGAAATACAGTATGGGGAATATAATCCATAATGTAAAGATTATGTAGGATGCCAGACAGGCACTGGACTTATCAGAGGGATCTCTTCATAGACTGTGTAGATGCCTGACCACTGTTCATACACCTGAAGCTGAAGTAGAATAATATTGAATGTCAACTATAATTAAATATCTATATCTACATCTAGATATATATACCAGGGGTGCCCAAAAAATGTACACATTTTAAGAGATGTTATCTATGAATTACTTTTCAAAGTGGAATTAAATTATGGTAGCAGTATGTAGTATGATGCTTGCTCAAAAGATGGCGTTAATCAAATGGATGCTAGTGTCATTCATTGTATTATAATTTTAATGTACTTTTTCCTTTCTTAAAATGTGTATACAGTTTTTTGGCCATATATATAAATATAAATATAAATATAAATATAAATATAAATATAAATATAAATATATATATATATATATATATATATATATATATATATACTTTGTTTTCCACCACCAAGGGATGTAAAGTACAGCATAAGGAATATAGTCAATGGTATTGTAACAGTTATATATGATGTCAGAGGGGTAGTAGATTGGAGGGAGTTATCACTTTGTAAGGGGTGTAAATGTCTATTACATAACTTTGTACACCTGAAAACAACAACAAAGGAATGACTTACTTCTGTCATTTTGCTATTATTTTGCTGTATGTCTTATATCTGTTTTTGTTCCTCATTTCCTCCATTATTGCTTTGTTTTGTATTCAATTGATTTTTTTTTTTTTTTGGTAGTGAACTGTTTCAGTTCCATTCTCATTTCCTTCTATGTATATTTTAAATATATTTTCTTAGTGGTTACCATGGGGTTTACAATTAACATCCTGAATTTATAAGAGTTTGGTTTTAATTGATACCAATGTGGCTTTGATAGCATACAAAATCTCTGCTCTTATACAGTTCTGTCCCCCCACCTTTATATTACTGTCACAAATTACATCTCTATGCATTGTGTGCCCATCAGCATAGATATATAAGTTTAAAATGCTTTGTTTTTTAAATCATATGGGCAATAAAAAGAGGAATTATCCAAAATTATAGAAAATTGGCTTTTTTATATTTTCCTATGTAGTTGTATTTACGGAAGTTCTTTATTTCTTCATATGGCTTCAAATTTATACCTAATATGCTTTCATTTAAACCTGAAAAACTCTTCTAACATTTCCCATAGGGCATGTCTGGTAGCAATGAACATTTTTGGGTTTTATTTATCTGGGAATGCCTTAATTTTACCTTAATTTTGAAGGATAATTTTGCTGGGTATAAAATTCTTGGTTGATAGGTTCTTTTTATTTGTTTGTTTCTTCAGCATTTTAAATACATGTCCCTCTCCTTTATGACCTCCATGGTTTGTGATAAGATATCAACTGTTAATCTTATTGTAGATCCCTGCTCTACCTCTCACTGCTTTCAAGATTCTTTCAAGAATCTTTGTCTTTTGACAGTTAGTTATAATTTGTCTTGGTGTCATTTTTTTTTTTTAGTTTATCTTACTAGGTGTTTTTCGAGTTTCTTAGATGCATAGATTCATGGCTTTCATCAAATTTGGGAAGTTTTTGACCATTATATTTCAAATATTCTTTCAGCCCTTTCTCTCTCTCTTCTCCTTCCAGAACTCCCGTAATGCATATGTTGATCTGCTTGATGGTGTCCCACAGGTCTTTTAGGCCCTGTTCACTTTTCTTCATTCTTTTTTCTTTCTGTTCCTCAGTTTGTATAATTTCAATTGTCCTACCTTCAAATTTGCCAGTTTTTATTTCTGCCTGTTCAAATCTGTTGCTGAAACCCTCCAGTGCATTTTTCACTTCAGCTATAGTACTTTTTCAGCTCCAGAATTTCTGTTTGGTTTCTTTTTCTTTACAATTTCTATCTATTTTTTCATGTTCTTACCTTGTTAATGTATTGTTTTCCTGATTTCCTCAGTTCTTTGTTCATAGTTTCCTTCAGCCCTTTGAGCATATTTAAAGCAACATATCTAAAATCTTTATCTAGTAAGTGTATTGTCTGGATTTCCTCAGGGATGGTTTCAAATGATTTTCTTTTCCTGTGAATGGCTATATTCTCCTGAGTCTTTGTCTTTTTTTGTTGAAAACCGGGAATTTTGAATATTATAATGTAGCAACTCTAAAAATCAGTTTGTCTCTCTTCCCCAGGGTTTTCTTTTATTGATTTTGATGTCCATTTGTTTAGTGACTGTCCCAAAGATTGTATTGCTACTCTGGGTGATCTCTGAAGTCTTTGTTTCAGTATCTCAATGTCCAGCCACTGACCTGAGAGAGAGTTCCTTAAATACCTGGAGCCAAAAAGAAAAACTAAAAGTACTTTTTCAGTCTTTGTAGCTTGGTTCTGAGTTGGAGCACTCCTTCAGTGTTCAGCCATGCTGCCTACATCTCTGCCTTAGTCTTCACATTCTACTTGTGTGGAGCCCACAGAGTCACTAGAGGTGAAGCCAAGGAACATCTCAGGTCTTTTCTGAGTATGAATTCCATCCTGGGCATGCACATTGCACTTTATTTTCCCCAGTATGTACAGTGGTCCATCAGAGTCTCTATTTCCCCAATAATCTTCCTTCTCTGTCTCCTTCATCCCACGGTTTTGGGTTCTGTAGGTTACTTGTCCCATCTTCCATCCTTTGCCCCAGAAGTGCATGGGGTGTATATGGCTTTAAATCTTTCCACAGATACTGCTGCTATCTGGAAGGCCTCTCCAGCCTGGTGGGGGAAAGATGGGGAGAAGGGCTTGAAAAAAGAAATCAGCCTCTGAGCCTTACCTCAGGGAACCACCAGACAGGTCAAAACATACAATTATAGTATTTTAAAGAATAAGGTCTGTATTAGCCTCCTGGCACCAGCAGACCACATCAGCAATTCAGGTCACATCCCCATAGTTACCACTATGCTAAGGAAGGAGGAATGAGAATCAGGTGGGCAAAAATACCGCAATGTTCTCCTACTGAAATTCAGTTTTCCTTTTTTTCTTCATTAAGCATATTCCTGGTTGCTGTACATTTTAGATTCTATTCTAGAATCACACAAAAAGCTGATTAAGTCAATCTTTGCCAGCTTATGGCTGTTTCAGAGTAGAGACTGATAATTTAAGTGCCCTACTCCATGATATCATTGGTCTTTCTCTTTTCTTTACTTTATATTTTTATTGAGATAAAATTTACACACAGCAAAATGTGTAAAACTTAAGCTTGATGAATTTTGCATATGCATGCATTCATGCAGCTGCCACTCAGATGAAGACAAAAAATGTTTTCAGTTCCTCAGGTTCCTTCATACCCCGTCTAGACAACAATTATTATGACCTTTATAAGTTCAGATCAGTTTTACCTGCTAGAACTTCTTATACATGGAATTAAGCAGTGGATACTTCTCTGAATCTGGTCACTTTTGCTCAGCCTAATGTTTTTAGGATTCATCCATATTATTGCATGTAGCTGAGGTTCATTCCTCTTTTAAGTTACTGAAACAATTTCACTGTATGGCTATACCATGATTTGTTTATCCATTCATCAATTGATGGACGGACACTTGGGTAGTTTCTAGATTGGGGTTATTATAAGTAGAGCTGCTATGAACTTTCTTGCATGTGTCATTTGGTAGATATGATGTATGGACTTTTCCCACTTTGGCTTATGTTTGGGAGAAGATTCTCTAGGGCATTTGACTCTTGGGGGATGCCTTGCTCTCTGCTCAGTCTGTGTTTACTCAGACTGAACTCTGGTTTGGTCTTTGCTTCTTGAATCCATACCTCCCAAGAATTCTATGGCTTTACCCTGTTGGCTTCTCTCTACCCTATAGAACTCTCATTTGCCGCCCCATTGACTCTTCTTAAGCCCCAGATGGAGCCTCTCTCCAAGACCCTTCTGGGCCCCCTTTTTCATTGGAGTTAGCTGTCCACTTTGGCCTTCTCGTCTCTTTCCAAATCCTTCACCCTCAACCCAGTGAATATGGAGCCCAAGGCTCTGTACAGCCCTGCTTCCTTCACAGAGTGGGCTAACGGCCAACTGCTTGGTGGACATCTCTGCCTTGGTGGCCCAGGTCCCTCACAATCCACATTTTCCCAACTTCCATCTCCATCCCCCCTCAGCTGACCTCTCCCCTCTGCAGGGACTACTCCATTTTTCCTCCAGCCACCCAGGTCTTAGACCCCCTTCCTTCATTTTGTCCATTTCCTTCCCCTACCCCCATAACCAATCTGGAGAACCCAGGTACTGTCCACAGAACCTCTTCAATGTCTTGGAGAGCCTCCCCTCCTCTCTAGACCCATGGCCTCAGCCCCTGTTCAGACCTTAGCATCTCTTTTCAGCAGTCCTTGCTGGGCTTCCAACCTCCAGCCTTGCCTTTGCTAATCAACTTGGCCTGTGGCTCCAGACGTGATCCCCAAAGCTGACTCTGGCTGTGTCTGCCTCAGCGGAGAGGCCACACTCGATGCTCTGCTTTTCAGCCTGGGCTGCAGCTGAGCCAGCCTTGGGCGCCATTCCTTAGCACCAATCGTGCATGGCGGACGCTCTCTGTAGCCAGGGCTCATGGACAGGTTTTTCGAGTTAGGGATTTGGAAGGGACCCCAGCATTGGTTGCAGTTCAGAGCGCATGAGGCACAGGGTAGCCCCTGTGTGAGCTCATCTTTTCTGGGGTGACTGGACTCAGGGCTGAGCTGGCTGGGGAGGCGAGTTGGAAAATTTCACACTCAGGCTCACCACTTGGCTGGCCTCTGGGCTTTTGGCAGCTCAGGTGACTTGTGGTGAGGCCTTAGTCAGCCCTTCCCTTTAGCAAGTACTGCTGGGGCCTGGGGCCATCTCCTGATGGGTCACAAACAGAGGTCTCAGTAGGGAACTCTGAGAGGCAGACCCTAATGGGAGAGGCTCGTGCTTTCATTTGGGAACAATGATTCATAAGGATACAATAAGTTAACAAGATTGGTGGGACATTTTTGTGGGGAGAAGATGGTATTGATTATTTGAGATTGGAAAGCTAATTTATTCATGCTATAATGTATCCACAGCCCTCTGGAAGAAATGTAGTAGTACATTCCAGAGAGACATACCTTATCATGGTTAAGAAAATGGGCTCTGGAGCTAGACTTCCTGAGGCCAACATCTAGCTCTGCTACGTGCTAGCTGTGTGATCTTAGGCAAGTTGCTTTACCTCTCTGTGCTTCTATCTCCTTATCTGTAAAATGGAGGTAACAGCAATAGCACCCATCTAACTACCTCATCAGATATTTGTGATTGTTAACTACATTAATACCAGTGAAGGGCAGTACCTGACAGTAGAAGAGATGCTCAACAAACATTTGCATTGTTCCTACCCCACTTTTCCCAGACTACCTCTCTGCCACTCCCTCCCGTCATGCTTTTGCTACTCCAGCTCCACAGTGGTACTTTTGACCCTCTCTGTCTACACTGGGGAATTCTTGCTCCTCCTTCAGACCCAGCTCAAAAATCACCTCTTCTGGGAAGCCTTCTCCAACCCTTGGGTCCCTTCTCTCTGTTGCATCAACACTTGCTCTTTTTAATTTCAAGCATCTCTTTACATGTCTGGTCTTTTCATCAGCTGGTAAGCAACTGAGGGCAAGCCTGTATCTAAACCATTTCCTTGTTCCTAGCATCCCCATAGCCTTAGGGCTATCCCCAAATAACCACATAATAACTGTTTGTTGGATAAATAATTGAAAGAATGAATGATATATGATAAAAAAATGCAATAGAAGAAGACTGATGTAAAACCCTGTACTGTGACAAGTGCAATGCAGTGTTTCACCAAGCATAATCTAACAATGGTGTTGCCTGGAGCTGAGGACATGGTGAGGCTGTGTTGTGAAATCCTGTGGGTGGCAGGAGTCAGGGAAGGCTTCCTAAAGCAGGAGGGGTGAGTGTGACAAGCCCAAGCTGGCTCCAACTGGCTCTAAAGATGTCAAGTGCTGTGGGATTGGCACCTGGTATCCCCATGGACTGCCCTGGGCCATTCTGTTGCCACTTTGGGGACCAGGGGAACTTGGCAGAGTGTAGGCTTCCCTCTGGTCCAGAGAAAGGGCCAGAATGTGAGATGGTGGTAGGAAGGACCAGCCCCCATCCCAGCAACACACGGAACTGCTTAGGTTGGATTTCACGCTCCCTGCCCTAATGCAGACTGTCTCTGCTTTGCTTCGGAAAAACAGAGGTCTTGCTCCAGCCTCTTGAAACCAAATTGGAAACAAATCTTCCTTTTTTCCGTCCCCCAGCATCTGCGGAGGCCAACAAAAGGCAGAACAAGGCAGAATGAAGCAGAAGAGAATGGCCAAGGGGCTGGGGACTCGCTCCCTGCAGGGAACCTAGAGGCCACTTCCTCTGAGATGGATGGGAGCCGGCTCTGATGGTCTCTCCAAAACCACACTCCCCATCCATATGTCTGTCCTGCCTGTTCACGGGGGAGGCTACAGGCAGGGCCCACCAAGCCATTTCTGGAAGTGGAGCGATAGCCGTACTCCCACTCTGCCATGCTGACGCCTGCTCATGGCCCTTGTCTGTAAAGTCCGTCTCCGTGGCCTTCTGCCCTGCCCCGATCTCCACTGCTCCTCCTCATGCCCTGCCCTCTCCCCAGCAGACTGTCACCCACATGGGGCTGAGAGGGCCTGGCTTCTCTGGGCGCACTGTGTTCCCGCCCTGGCTCTTCCCGTACTGCCTGAGTGACCTTGGCCAAGTCGTGCATCTCTGAGTCTCAGTTTCCTGGTGGTAAAATGGAAAAAGTGACAGGGACCGCCTGCGTGTGGTGGGAGGAGGCCCCATGAAAGGAGACATGGGAAGGGACGCAGAGAATTAATGCTGTGGTCCAACTCTGGCCCTTCCACCCAGGAAGCTCCCTGGACCATTGTAGACCCCGTGGAAGCTGTTAGTGTTGCGCTCTGTGCCATTTGGCACTCACCATGCACACCTGCTTCTATTCACAGGTCTGTTTCTTTCAGAACTAGCATGGCATTGGAGGCCAAAAGTTTGGGTTTGAGTCCAGGCTCCACTACCATGGCCTAGCTGAGATGTAGAGGCAGCAAGCTTTCTCTCTCTGAGCCCCAAGTTCCTCATCTACAAATGGAGATGGTTATAATCACGCCCACCTCCCATACTTCCTACGGGTCACAAATGATGGATTCATGAATATGAAAGCACTTTGTAAACTATAAAAAGCACTTGGTCATGTTGCTTCTTTCTGTTTCTAGTTTGAAGTAGGTTTCCTGTGGGAAAGACCTGCTTCTAACTGAGCCAGGGTGGCTGAGCTGGCAGGGCCTGGTCCTAGGCAGGGGCCCAGTGAGTGGCTCTGCTGGACCCCGTGTGAGAGAGGCCTGTGCACTGGCCTGCTGGGGCCCAGATGGCCCACGGGCGTGCTGGTGGGGGGAGGTGGCAGTGGTGACCACGTGCAGCGATTTCCGGCCCTGGTCCCAGTCTAAAGACATCCAGATAGTCTCTTGAAGATGTTGTTACCCAGGAAGCCAGATGCCAGACACGAAGGCTCTGAAAGAAGGTCCAAGGAGACACAACTAGAGGACACAAGAGGACACATCTGATCATTGAAAGAGGAAAACAGTCGAAACATTGGAGTGCCCAAAGCCCAACTAGAAACCGTCAAAATATAAACACCCAGTGGTAAAAAGCACAATGCTCAGACTGTGAAACAGAGTGCCAGTAAATTCTAAATAATTGAATTATGAAAGTTTGTTTTTGAAAATGAAGGAGAAAGACTGCCTGGTGCATTGGGCGGGGAGAGAGGGTGGGGCGAGGGGAGGGTGTCTTCCTGAGCGACAGCCCCAGGCTGGGCTGGGTCTGCGTCCCCTCCATGTTCCCTGTGCCCAGACAAAAGCTTTGTCCAGGGCAGGCATCAGAGAGACCCGAGAGGACCTCAAACACTGAACCTAGGATTTTGTTACCTTTAAGACAATGGGTAGCTGTGGAGGGGGATTACACAGAGAAATAACGTGGTTAGATATTTGGACTTGAGCTGTTGTAGTGAAATGGGGTGGTACTCAAAGTAAGCAAAGCAGGTAGAGAGAGAGAAAGTCACGAGGTAATAAAGAGATAGAATCTAGGGGAACTGGTGACTGGCTGGAGACTATGGATGGAGGGAGGTGGTGGTGGTTGAGCACGACCCTCACGTTTGGGGTTAGAAGACAGGGTGGGTAGGGAGCAGGAGTAGGCTTGACAAAGAAAAGGACGGTCTCAGCGTGGGGCTTATGGAGTTTGAGGTGGGCTGGCCAGCTGGACACATCTAGAAGAGATTGCATAAACAGGTTGAGATTTGAAGGAGAAGTCTACAAGTTCTGACAATTAAGTTCGCTAACTTGTTGCAACGATGTTGCTAACCCTTTTTTGATATCAGAGGGATCATTCATTATGAATTTGTACCAACTGGACAAACAGTTAACCAAGTTTACTATTTGGAAGTGCTGAAAAGGCTGAGTGAAAAAGTTAGACAACCTGAACTTTTCGCCAACAATTCATGGCTCTTGCATCACGACAATGCACCAGCTCACACAGCACTGTCTCTGAGGGAGTTTTTAGCCAGTAAACAAATAACTGTATTGGAACACCCTCCCTACTCCCCCGATCTGGCCCCCAATGACTTCTTTGGTTACCTGAAGATAAAGGAAATATTGAAAGGAAGACATTTTGTTGACATTCAGGACATCAAGGGTAATACGACAACAGCTCTGATGGCCATTCCAGAAAAAGAGTTCCAAAATTGCTTTGAAGGGTGGACTAGGTGCTGACAGGGGTGCATAGCTTCCCAAGGGGAGTACTTTAAGGGTGACCATAGTGATATTCAGCAATGAGGTAGGGAGCACTTTTTCTAGGATAAGTTTGTGAACTTAAGTGTCCTACTGAAGCTTTGTAGACCGAAGCTTCAATTTTGGGAGTTGTCTGAGGTAGGGTTTCCTAGAAACAAACCCCAAGATGCACGTTTTTGTGCAAATGACTTATTCTGTGCAAATGATACACTTCCAGGAGAGACTGAAAAGGGAGTGGGCACATAGGACAACACAGGGGAGTCAAGCAAAAGTGTGATCTCAGGCACAAGACCTAGGAGCCTGACCTTAAGGGGACTCTGGAGTGCTCATGCTGCTTCCTGGCCCAAGGTGAGCAAGTTGGACATTCCTGAGTATGACTGTTCCTGCAGGTGTCCGTCAGTGGTTGGGGACTCCAGAAGTGAGAATGAAAAAATTCCTGGCATTCTGGCTCTCGGCAAGTGAAGGGAATCCTGTTCCAGTAGCCCAAAAGTGGTCCTCCCAAAGAGGGCCAGGAGTTGGATGTTGGAAGGGACACAGAGTGAGCGCCGGCATCTGTAGGGTGGGAGATGCCACGTAATGTCTGCTCCCCAAGTCAGCAGTGCATTGATAGTCATTGAAGCTGGGGCGCATGTGCTGGCTCTGGAGAGAGCAGAGCAAGGAGAGGACATGCTGAAGCTGGCACCCTGGGCAACATCAACAGTCTAGTCTCCTGTCCAGAAGGGGCCTTTACGTCCACCTAACCCAACTTCCCACTGATGCCAGAATCCTTGCCCCGTCTGCCACTCAGCAAATGTTGGTTACAAGTGACTGAAACTCAACTCAAATGACTTAAGCAAAAAAGGAAATTATTGACCCGGGGAGCTGAGAAGTTCAAGGGTGTGGTTGGTCTTGAGGAAGAAATGATGTCATTGGGTTTCTCTCTCCAGTTTTTGGCCCTGCTCCCAATATGTTTGTGTCTCTCTCAGACAAGCTTTCTCCGTGAGTTGGGAAGGCTGGCGTCTGGTGGCCCCAGGCACTATCCTTAAAATTTCCAGTACAAGAGGAAGAGAGACCCTCTTCTTTTCAGCTGCCAAATATCAAATCTTAGAGAAGACTGATTGTCCTCAGGGGTCATATGCCCAACCCTGATCCAATCACTACCGTGTCTCCTATCCCCAAAGGACCCTCTGTTAGCACACAATCCAGCACAGCATTACCCACTTCCTGGGTCTGTCTCTCTTTCTCTTTGTGTTTCATTCAGGCCTGAGCCACATGCCTACCTCTGTGGGGGGAACAGGGAAGGATCAGCCCCTTCAAACCAGACAAGATGGAGTCTCCATAGAAGAGGGGTTCTGCTACTAAAAGAAAGGGAGGAGATGCTGGGCTGACAACCATGGATGCCCTTTCCATCTGCTGGGTGGCCTCCCCTAGTGTTCGTGAGATGGGAAGTGCCCCCTAGAGGCCTCTAGGAAAGTCAGGGTAGACCCTGGGGATGAGGGGGACGTGGAGAACGGAGGGCCCTCTGCGTCCCACCCTTGAGAGAGGCGGGGATGAAGCACAGGCTTTGGTTGGGCAGCTGGCATGTGTCCTGGGGCAGGGGACGGGGCAGAGGTGAGCCCTAAATTGAGGCCCGAGGGGTCTGACCTTGGGGCTTGGGGAAACTGCTCCTGAAAGCTGGCTCGTGTGGCAGGTAGAGGAACAGACTTCCAGTTTCCACATGAAAAGGAGGGGCTGGGTAGCGCTGGCAAGAGGAGCTGCCAGCTGCAGGGGCTGTCCCAGGAGTCAGGCAGGAGGACACAACTGGCATCTGAGGGCAAAGCAGGCTTGATGGTGGCCCTGGAGTCTAACCCTGCTGGTGGCCATAATAGCCTCGGAGGTAGGAGGTGGCCCCCAGATACAGGGAGGCAAAGAGAGGGCCATTCGTACAGGGATGGAAGTAGACTGGTGGCTGCTTGGGGCTGGTGGGGGCAGGGAGGGGGCAAGGGATGATAGTAAAAGAGTGGGGTTTCTTTTTGAGGTGATAAAAATGTTGTAAAGTGGACAGTGCTGATGGTTACACATATCTTTGAGTGTACTAAAAACCGTTGAATTATATACTTTGAAAGGTGAGTTGAATGATATGTGAATTGTATCTTAACAAAGTTGTTGTTGTTGTTGTTTTAAAAAGAGTGACATTCGGAACAGGTCACAGAACAGGAGTGCTTGGCAGGGAGACTGAGCCGTAAGCCTCTCCTGTGAGCTGGCTGGGCAGAGGCAGCCATGGCTGAGATGGATGGTCCCCGGTGTGTCCCAAGGCAGGCTGGCAACTTCAGACCCCACTTTCTGGAAGAGCTGTGGGGAGGACTCACCCATCAGAGCGTCATGCTACATCACCTACCTGTCTGCAATAGCTTCTAAGTGGTGCACCCACTGCCCTGGGTGCACCCTCTACTCTGTAGTCAGGGCACCATTCAAATGCAAATGTACTCATATTTGCACCTCTGGCCTTCCTGCACATCTGGCCCCTGCTAACTGGTCACACTGACCTCCTTCCATTTTTTGAACTTGACATGGCCTCAGGACCTTTGCATTTCCTTTGCATTTCTTTGTGACTAAAACTTCTTTCTCCACTTTTAGTCTAGGAAATGCGAGAATCCCCTACTTCCTCTCCTTCAGAGCACTTCTCCCCACACACAATTACACATTCCTGTCTGTTTGGAATGTAAGCTCTCTGCGTCTGTGTGTGCTCACTCTGAGTCAGAACACTCAATAAAAATGTGTTAAATGAACAGAGGAATGTTCTCTCGGCTCTGGGGAGGCTGGAGCCTGCAGAGAAAGTCTCTAAGACTCCAGGGTAGACAGCTGGTGTGGGCAGCAGGTGAAGGGCCAGCAGGTGAGTCCCGTCTTACCTGAGTTGTAGCGCCGTGAGCATCAATGGCACTGGGTCCTGAGGTCACGTGATTCTCTGTGACCACCACTGCGCCGGTCAGAGAGTCTAGCAAGGGCAGAGCCCCTGTTGCTGCTGCTGCATATCTGTGGGCTGGGACCGAGGGTCGTCCTCAGACTGCAGCAGGGTGAGTTAGAGGCCCCAAGAGTGAGGAGATGCCTTGGCCTGGAAAATCACGAGCTTGAGGCTGGCCCCAGGACAAGGCAGGGAAAGTGCTGAGAGGCTGGTGTTCCAAGAGATGGCCTGAGTAAGTGGAGAGACTAATTCTTGGAAAGTGGAAACCCTCAAGGGGGCTGCAGCGGATCTTTGAGCCACTGGCGAGCACCATTCGGGCTTTGGGACCATCCAGAGTGGTGAAAACAGAGTGGCTGGAGATTCTGGCCACCTCGTGGTGTGGACAGGATGGTGGGGTCCAGAGGACAGGGGCCATCTTCCACAGCTGCGGCAAGTTGGAACGCGGGCCCAGGTATATTGGCTCTTGGCCTGGCTTCTTTACTCTGTGCCAGGCTGCCTTTTCCAAATAGGAAAATCCACATGGCATTTCTCCTTGATTTTGGAAGGGATAATATAGTCTGCGTGTGGATGCTCACAAGTCTGTGTGTATGGAGTGGATTTCCTTTCTTAAGCATCCTTGGTGGGTGAGTCTTAAAAGCTCCGCCACTCTCTGCAAGCTGCCTTTACCAATTCATGGTAATGTTTTCACTTTTGGGGAAAATTTTAATATATAAAAGTTTTTTCTCATTAAACTTTGTTTTAATGGGTCTCAAAATTCTGTGACAGGTTTTTGGTCAAGTGGTATCTATTAAAAAGTACTGATTTTTAAAACTAATAACTTAAAAACTGCCACACAAAACAACAAATGGTCCACAAAACATTCTCCTTTCCTTCTGAAGGTTTTATGATGCACTGTAATCATTAACTAGTCTTTTACTATTACACTTAAATGACCAACTGAGACAAACAGTTCTGAGACCGTTCTCCCACCACTGATTAAGACGGGGGTGGCAGGTATTGGGGCTAATATCCATTTAGCCTTCTGAGCTTTCTGGGCAGACGTGGTGACCTTGCCAGCTCCTGCTGCCTTCTTGTCCACCCACAGCAGCTGCCTGTCCCATGTCACAAACAGCAAAACTGCCCAGAGGAGGGTCATCAAAGAAGCTCTCAACATACATGGGCTTGCCAGGAACCATATCCAGGAGGGCTGCATCACCAGATTTCAGAAACTTGGGGCCATCTTCCAACTTTTCCCCAGAATGATCATCAATCACCTCTGCTGCCAATTTGCAGGCATGTGAGCTGTGTGACAACCGCGCACAGGTGCGTGTCAGCGCTGATTTGGCCTGGGTGGTTCAGGACACTCACCTGAGCTGTGAGCCAGCTGCCTTCACTGGTGGGTCATTTTTGCTGTCACCAGCCACATTGCTATGACAAATATCTTTGACAGACACATTCTTGACCTTGAAGCCCACTTTGTCCCCAGGAAGAGCTTCACTCAGAGCCTCAATGGTCCATTTCAACAGGCTTTACTTCAGTTGTAACGTTGCCTGGAGCAAAGGTGACCACCAAGCTGGTCAGACAATACCAGTCTCCACTCAGCCCCCTGGGACAGGACCAACACCACCAACTTTGTAGACATCCTGGAGGGGCAGGCGCAAAGGCTTGTCAGTTGGATGAGTTGGTGGCAGGATGCAATCCAGAGCTTCAAGCAGTGTGCTTCCCCTGGCACTGCCATCTTTACGGGTGACTTTCCATCCCTTGAACCCAGGCATGTCAGCACTTGGCTCCAGCATGTTGTCACCATTCCAACCAGAAATTGTCACATATGCTGCTATGTCGGGGTGGTAGTCAATTTCCTTAATGCAGATCCTGACTTTCTTAATGATTTCCTCGTATCTCTTCTGGCTATAGGGAGGCTCAGTGGATCCATTTTGTTAACACCAACAATTAGTTGTTTCACACCCCTTGTGTAAGCCAGAAGGGCTTACATTCTGGAGACACAGAAGGGCTCCCATTCTGGACACACAGAAGGGCTGCCACTGAGCTCTCGGATGGCTCACTTGCTTCACATTCACCAACCCCAGCAGCAACAATCGGGACAGCACGGTCAGCCTGAGAGGTGCCCGTAACCATGGTTTGGTAAAGTCTCTGTGTCCTGGGGCATCAGTGATGGTCACATAATACTTGCTGGCCTAGAATTTCCACACAGAGATATCGGTGGTGATCCCACGCTCACGTTCAGCTTTCAGTTTATCCAAGGCCCAGGTATACTTGAAGGAGCCCTTTCCCATCTCAGCAGCCTCCTTCTCAAAAATTTTAATGGTTCTTTTGTCGATCCCAGCACATTTGTAGGTCAGATGACTGGGAGTGGTAGACGTATCGGAATCTGTGTGTCCAGTGATGACGATGTAGAGCCTTTTCCCATTTTGGCTTAGATTTAGTGGTGCTTTGCACACTTGTGGTCTGGCGGCAAACCTGTTGCAAAGAAAAAGTAACTTAGGAATAATTTGAACTTACAGAAAAGCTGCAGGAATATTACAAGGAACTCCCCTGTAATTTATTAAAACCCAGATTCACTATTTGCTTACATCTTGCCCCATTTGCTTTATCATATAATCTCCCTCTTCTCTCTCTCTCTCTCTCTCTCTCTCTCTCTCTCTCTCTCTCTCTCTCTCTCTCACACACACACACACACACACACACACACACACAGACACACACTAAAAACTTTGTATTGAGGGCCGGCCCGGTGGCTCAGGCAGTTGGAGCTCCGTGCTCCTAACTCCAAAGGCTGCCGGTTCGATTCCCACATGGGTCAGTGGGCTCTCAACCACAAGGTTGCCAATTCGATTCCTCAAGTCCAGCAAGAGATGGTGGGCAGCGCCCCCTGCAACTAAGATTGAACACAGCACCTTGAGCTGAGCTGCTGCTGAGCTCCCGGATGGCTCAGTTATTGGAGCCCTTCCTCTCAACCACAAGGTTGCCGGTTCAACTACCGCAAGGGATGGTGGGCTGCGCCCCCTGCAACTAGCAAAGGGAACTGGACCTGGAGCTGAGCTGCGCCCTCCACAACTAAGACCGAAAGGACAACAACTTGAAGCTGAACAGGACCCTCCACAAAAACTAAGATTGAAAGGACAACAACTTGACTTGGAAAAAAGTCCTGGAAGTACACACTGTTCCCCAATAAAGTCCTGTTTCCCTTCCCCAATAAAAAACAAAAACAAAAAACTTCGTATTGACACATTTGATTTTAATCCAACAACCTAGTTCATTTCTAGACTCCGTTCCATGTACAGCAGTCCCCCCCACTCCTTATTTGCAGGTTTGCTTTCCATGGTTTCAGTTAACCACGGTCAATTGTGTTCTGAAAATATTAAATGTAAAATTTAAGAAACAAAAAAGGTGTAATTTTAAACTGTGTGCCATTCTAAATAGTGTGATGAAATCTCATGCCATTCCGCTCTGTCCCTCCTGGGGCGTGAATCGTCCCTTTGTCCAGTGTATTCTCCCTGTATATGCTACCTGCCCGTTAACCATTTAGTAGCCATTGGCTATCAGATCAACTGTCGTGGTATCATAAAGCTGTGTTCAAGTCACGCTTATTTCACTTAATAATGGCCCCAAGCGCAAGAGTCGTCATGCTGGCCTTTTAGATATGTGCTTCCTTTAAGTGAAAAGGCATGGATAGGAAAAACCCTATGTATGTAGTGTATATAGGATTCAGTACTCTCCCTGGTTTCAGGCATCCACTGGGGGTCTTGGAACATATCTCCTGTGGATAAGGGGGAGTACCGTATATATGTTCCTCTTCAACAATGAGAAACCTAGCTCTCATGTTTTACTCATTTGCTCAAGTGTAGAATATAAGAAAAATAGTTTCAGAGTTGGTAACCCATACTACTGTAACAGGCAAACCTACTAATTGGAGTTCAATATTCTTTATGTTTCTTTAAGATAAAATTTAATATAGAAAATGCACAAAAATTAAGTATATAATTTGATGTATTTTAACAAATGCATGCACTTGTGTTACACACAGCCCAATTGTCTCAGTAAGCTGGGCTGCCATAACAAAATACCACAGACTGGACAGCTTAAACAACAGACATTTATTTCTCACATTCGGGAAGTGGGGCAGTTCAAGATCACGGTGCTGGCAGATTCAATTCCTGGTGAGAGCGCGCCTTCTGTCTTGCATATGACTATATTTTTGCTGTATTCTCACACAGCGGGAGGCGGAGGGGGAGGAGAGGAGAGATTGAGAGAGAGTGCTAGCTCTCTCTGGGGTCTCTTCCTCTTCTTGTAAGGGTGCTAAGCCCATACGGAGACCCCAAACCTCATGATGTCACCTAAACTTAATCACCTCCCAAAGGCCCCACCTCCAAATACCATCACAGCGGTGGTTAGGGCTTCAATATATGACTGGAGGGACACATTCAGTTCATAACACCACTCAAGGTAGAGAAGATTTCCATCATTTCAGAATGTCCTCTAGGATAATTAACTAGGAGTGAAACAGCTGGGGTGATAAGGAAAGTGTATGTTTAACCAAACAAAACACGCTAAAAACTTTTCTCGCAGTGATTGTATGTTTTTCCATTCCCTCCAACAATTAAGAAGATTATTGCTCCACATTCTCACCAATATTTGGTATTGTTAGTCTTTTAAATTTCAGACTTTAGAGTAAAAATCCCTTTTAATCTAGTAATTCTTATAGATATGTAGTGGTACCTCAGTGTGATTTTAATTTGCATTTTCCTGCAGACTAATGATATTGAACTTATTATCATTTATAAAACTTCATTTGAGAAGTGTCTAATGTTTAGGTGCTTTTCCTGATTTTTGACTGAATTATTTTTTTTAATACTGATTTGTAGGAGTTATTTACATATTCTGGATACATGTCCTTTGCCAGGTATGTTTTGAAAATATTTCTTTCAAGTCTGGGACCTGTCTATGTATTTTCTTATTGATGACAAGTTTATTGTCATCAATAAGAAAAACATAAAAATTTACCATCTTAATCATTTTAAAATGTAAAATTCAGTGGCATTTAGTACATTCAGAATATTGTGTAAGCATTACCACTATCTACTTTCATTTTCATTACTCCAAAAAGAAACCTAACACGTCTTAAGCTGTCATTCCTCATCCTCTCATTTTCCAACCCCTGGCAATTATTAATCTACTTTCTGTCCCCATGGATTTGGCTATTTTGGATATTTAATATTAATGGAATCACACACTATGCGGTCTTTTGTGTCTAGCTTCTTTCCCCTAGCATAATGTTTTCAAGGTTCATCCACACTGTAGAAAGTACCAAAACTTCATTCTTTTAAATGACTGAATATCCCATTGTATGAATATATCACTGTTTGTTTGTTTTATTCATCAGTTGATGGACACTTGGCCTGTTTCCATCTTTTGTGAATACTGCTGCTATGAACATTGGTGTGCAAGTTTCTGTGTGAACGTGTTTTCAGTTCTCTTGGATGTATGTCTAATAATGGAATTGCTAGGTTATAGGGTAATTCTATGTTTAATTGTTGAGAAATTGCTGCACTGCTTTTCCACTGTGACATTCCCACCAGCAGTATATGAGGGTTCCAATTTCTCCACACCCTCATCAAAACTTATTTTCCATTTTTTGAGTATAGCCATCCTTGTGGGTGTGAAATGGTGTCATTGCAGTTTGGATTTATATTTTCCTCATGACTAGTAATGTTAAACATTTTTTCATGTGATTTTTGGCCATTTATATATTTTATTTAGAGAAGTGTTTATTCAAGTCTTTTTGTTTTTGAGTTGTAAGAGTCCTTTTTTTTTTTTTTTTTTTTTTGTATTATTCCCTATGGTTTAAATTACATCCCCATGATTTACTTTATAACTGGAAGCTTGTACTTCTTAATCTCCTTCCCCTTTTCTACCCGACCCCAACCCCTCTCCTTTCTGGTAACCATCAGTTTATTCTTTATACATTCTGGATATTACATCCTTACCAGAAGTATGATTTTAAAATATTTTCTTCCATTCTGTGGGTTGTTTCTTAACTTTCCCAATAGTGCCCTTTGATGTACAGAAGTTTTAAATTCAGATGAAATTCAATTTATCTACTTTTTCTTTTGTTGCTTGCACCTTTGGTGTCATATCTAGGAAACAATGCTAAATCCAAGTCTTCAAGATTTACTTTTATTTTTATCTAAGAGTTTTATAGTTTTAGCTCTTACAACTTAATACAACAACAACAAATAACCCAATTTTTGAAGTGGGCCAATAATTTGAATAGCTATTTCTCCAAAAAAGATATACAAATGCCCAATAAACACATGAAAAGATACTCTACATCATTAGTCATTAGGGAAATGTAAAGAAAACCACAATGAAATACAACTTTTTACCCACTAAGATGACTATACTCAACGAGAGGGACAATAGCAAGTGTTGTTTAGGATGTGGAGAAATTGGAGCCTTCATACATTGCTGGTAAAAACGTAAAATGCAACCTCTATGAAAAACAGTTTGACAGTTCTTCAAAAAGCTAAGCATAAAATTACTCTATGAACCAGCAATTACACTCCCTTTCAATGGGTTGTCTTTTTTTTATTTTATTGATATTGTCCTTTGATGCACAAAAGTTTTAAATTTTTATGAAGTTCAATTTATGTCTTTTCTTTGGGTGCTTGAGCTTTTGGTGTCATATATAAGAAACCATTATATAATCCAAGGTCATGCAAATTTATCCCTATATTTCCTCCTGAGTTTTATAGTTTTAGTTCTTACATTTAGGTTTTTTATCCATTTGGAATTATGGTGTGTAGTAAAGGTATATCATGTGATATAAAGGTTCAACTTCACTTTTTTGTGGTTATCCAGTTGTTCCAGCACTATTTGTTGATGACATTTATTCTTTCTCCAGTAAATGGTCTTGACACTCTAGTTGAAAATCAACTGGCTGTAGATTATATGGATTTATTTCTGGACTCTCAAATCTATTCCATTGTTATCTCTGTCTATCCCTGTGGCAGTACCACAGGTCTTGACTACTGTAGCTTTCTAGTAAGTTTTGAAATCAGGAAGTGTGAGTCCTCCAAATTTGTTCATCTTTTTCAAGGTTGTTTTGGCTATTTGAGGTTCATTGCATTTCCATTTGAATTTTAGGATCAACTTGTCCAACTGCAAAAAAGGCAATTGAAATTCTGAGAGGGAATGAATTGAATGTGCAGAGCAATTTGGGAATTATTGCCATTTTAACAACATTAAGTCTTCCATTGACAAATATGGTATGTTTTCCTATTCATTTAAATATTCTTTAGTTTCTTTCAAAAATGTTTACTAGTTTCAGTGCAAGTTTTGTGGTTCTTTTGTTAAATTTATTCCTAAGTATTTTATTCTTTTTGATGTTGTTGTAAATGGAATTGTTTCCTTAATTTCGTTTTGAGGTTGTTCATTGCTAGGGCATAGAAAAACAACTGGTTTTTGTATATTGATTTTGTATCCTGTAAGTTTGATAAACTGAGGTTTTCTTTCTGTGTATATCATTGGCAGATAGATATAGTTTTACTTCTTCTTTTCTAATCTGGATATTTTTGTATCTTTTTCTTGACTTATTGTCTTGGCTAGAACTTCTAGTACAGTGTTGAATACAAGTGATGAGAACTGATATTCTTGTCTTGTTCCTGATCTTAGGGAAGCACATTTTCAGTCTTTCACAGTTAAATATAATATTAGCTCTGGTTTTTCATAGGGGGGCTTCATTGGATTGAGAAAATTGCCCTCTGTTTCTAGTTTGTTGGGTGTTTTCATCAGGAAAGGGTGTTGGATTTTGTTAAGTGCTTTTTCTTCATTTGTTAAAATTATCATGTGTTTTTCTCCTTTATTTTGTTAATATAGACCATTTCATTAATTGATTTTTTTATATTAAACCAAACTTGCATTCCTGGGATAAATCTCACTTGGTCATAGTGTATAATCATTTTTGTATACTGCTAGATTCAGTTTTCTAATACTTTATTGAGGATTTTCCACCTATTTTCATAAAAAAGATTGGTCTGTAATTTTTTTCCCCTTGTGACATATTTGTCTGATGTTGGTATCTGGTTAATACTGGCTTCATAGAATGATTTAGGAAGTGTTCTCTCCTCCTCTTTTTGGGATGAGTTTAAGAAAGATTGGTGTTAATTATTTTTTAAACATTTGGTAAAGTTCAAAAGTATAGCCATTTTGCCCTGGGGTTTTCTTTGTTGAAATTTTTTTGATTACTAATTCAATTTCTTGTTATAGGCTTTTTCAGATTAACTTTTTCTTTTCCAGTAAGTTTTGGAGTTTTTGCATTTCTAGGAATTTTTCCATTTCATCTAGGTTATCTAATTTGTTGGTATACCATTGTTCATTGTATTCCCTTAGAATCCTCTTTATTTCTGTAAGGTCTATACTAACATCGCTTTTTTTATTCTTGAGTTCAGTAATTTGAGTCTTCTTTCCTTTTTTCATCAGTCTGGTGAAAAGTTTGTCAATTTTGTTGAACTTTCAAAGAAACAACTTTTGATTTGTCGATTTTCTCTATTGGTTTTCTACTCTTTGTTTTATTTATATCCATGCTACTCTTTATTACTTTTTTCTTTCTACTTTCTTTGTGTTTAGTTTGTTCATTTTTTTTTTCTATCTACTTAATGTAGGGCATTGCGTTATTGACTTAAGATTTTTCTCCTTTTAATTCGAGCATTTACAGCTATAAATTTCACTCTGGTCACTGCTTTTGTTCCATCACATAAGTTTTAGTATGTTGTGTTTTTGTTTTCATTAATCTAAAATATTTTCTAATTCCCCTTGTAACTTCTTTTTGATCCACATGTTTTTAAAGAGTGTATTGTTTAATTTCCACATATTTGTAAATTTCCCAAAATTCTTTTTGTTATTAATTTCTGGTTTCATTTCATTGTGGTCAGAAAACATACTTTGCATAATTTTAATTTTTAAAAATTTATTGAGACTTGTTTTATGGCCTAATATGTGATTTAGCCTAGAGAATATTCCATGTGCACTTGAAAAGAATATATATCCTCCTGTTGTTAGGTAGAATGTTCTTTAGATGTTTGTTAAGTTTAGTTGGTATATATTCTATTTTCTGATGATCTTCTGCCTACTTGTGCTTTTCATTATTAAAAGTGGGATATTGAAGTATCTAAACATTATTTTTGGATTGTTTATTTTCCCCTTCAATTCCTACAAGTTTTGCTTTCTGTTCTTTGGGGTTCTGTTGTTAGGTCACATGTGCTTATAATTGTTATTACTTCTTGATGAATTGAACCTTTTATCATTATGTAATGTCCCTCATTGTCTTTAGTAACAATTGTTCTCCTTAAAGTGTATTTTGTCTGATATTAGTGTAGGCATTCCATTTCTTTTTTGATTACTGTTTGCATGAAATATCTTTTTTCATCCTTTTACTTTATATTTATTTTAAAAAATTTATTCTGCTGATTTATACCTTTTAATAAGAGAGTTTAATTCATTTATTTAATATATTTACTGATAAGGAAGGACTTGCTTCTGCCATTTTGCTATTTGTTTTCTATATGTTGTATGTCTTTTTGTTTCTAAGTTCCTCTGTTACTGCTTTCTTTTGTGTTTTATAGATTATTTTTTTGTGGTGTGTGCCATTTTAATTATTTGTTGTTTCTTTTACTATGTAAAATTTTAAAGTTATTTAGGGTTGTCCTGGAGATTACAAGTAATATTTTAATTTATAACAATCTAGTTTGAATTAGTACCAACTTAATTTCAATAGGATACAAAAAATTTGCTCTTATGTAGCTTCATTACCCCCACCCATGATGTTCTTGTTCAGACTATATCTTTATCCATTGTGTGCCCATGAACATAGATTTATAATTATTGCTTTGTACAGTTTTCTTTTAAATCAGATAGAAAACAGAGTTACAAATAAAAATACAATTTATACTTTTATATTTAACTATATTGTTACCTTTCCTGGTGTTCTTTATTCTTCATGTGGATTGTATTATAGTTACTGGCTAGTGTTATTTCATTTAATCCTGAAGGAATCCCTTTAGCATTTTTGTAGGGCAGGTCTGCTAGTAACAAACTTAGGTCATATGTACTTACATATTACCTAAAAACTCAGTTTGTGTTTATCTGAGAATGTCTTAATTTCTCCTTTTTAAAAAAATTTTATTGGGGAACAGTGTGTTTCTCCAGGGCCCATCAGCTCTAAGTTGTTGTCCTTCAATCTAGTTGTGGAGGGTGCAGCTCACTGACCCATGTGGGAATTGAACTGGCAACACTGTTGTTCAGAACTCCGCTCTAACCCACTGAGCCATCCGGCCGCCCAATTTCTTCTTTTTTGAAAGGTAGTTTTGCCAGATATAGAATTCTTGGTTGACAGTTTTTTCTTTCAACATTTTGAATATGTCATCCTACTGCTTCTGGCCTCCATGGTTTCTGATAAGAACTCAACCATTAACCTTATTGAGGATCTCCTGTATGTGATGAGTTGCTCCTCTCTTACTTCCTTCAAAATTCTCTCTGTCTTTGCCAGTTTGATTACGATGTGTCTAGGTATGAATCTCTTTGAATTTTTCCTAGTTGGACTTCATTGAACTTCTTGGATATGTAGATTAATGTTATCATCAAATTTGAGAAATTTTGGCCAAAATTTCTTCAAATACTATTTCTTCCCTTTTCTCTCTCCCTTCTCCTTCTGGGACTCCCATTACACATATATTGGTGTGTTTTATGGTATCCCAGAAATCTTTGAGGCTCTATTAATTTTTCCTCATTTTTTTTTCTGTTCCTCTATCAAGATAATATCAATTGACCTATCTTCAAATCCTGATTCTTTCTTCTGCCTACTTGAATCTGTGAAGCCCCTCTAATGAAATATTCATTTCAGTTATTGTACTTTTTAACTCCAGAATTTCTATTTGGTTCATTTTTATGATTTAGATCACTTTATTGATATTCTGTATTTGGTGAGACACTATTCTCATGCTAGTTTTATATGTGTTTCCTTTAGCTCTTTGAACATATTTAAAATAGCTGATTTAAAGTCTGTCTAGCTTTTTTTTGTGGCACCTCAGAGGCTGTTGGCTTCTTCAAGATGAAATTGAATATCTCTTTCTCAGTCTCTGGCTGCCAGAAATGCATTGAAGTGGACAACGAGTGCAAACTTCGTACATTTTATGAAAAGCATATGGCCAAATAAGTTGCTGCTGACACTCTGGGTGAAAAATGGAAGGGTTATGTGGTTCGAATCAGTGGTGGGAATGAATGGTGGGAATCAGTGGTGGACCTTGTTAGGTTTCCCCATGAAGCAGGGTGTCTTGACCCATGGCCATGTCCACCTGCTCCTGAGTAAGGAGCATTCCTGTTATAGACCAAGGAGGACTGAAGAAAGAAAGTGCAAATATGTTTGGGGTTGCATTGCGGATGCCAATCTGAGTGTTCTCAACTTGATCATTGTAAAAAAAAATGGGGAGAAAGATATTCCTGGTCTCACTGATACTGCTGTGCCTTTTTGCCTGGGGCCCAAAAGAGCTAGCAGAATCTACAAACTTTTCAATGTCTCTAAAGAAGATGATGTTTGCCAATATGTTGTGAGAAAGCCTCTAAACAAAGAAGGTAAGAAACCTAGACCAAAGCACCCAAGATTCAGCATCTTGTTACTCCATGCATCCTGCAACACAAATGTCATCATATTGTTCTGAAGAAACAGCGTGCTAAAAACAATAAGAAAGAGGCCACAGAATATGCTAAGCTTTTGGCCAAGAGAATGAAGGAAGCCAAAGAAAAACACCAGGAACAGATTGCCAAGAGGTGTAGGCTGTCCTCTCTGAGAGTTTCTATCTCTAAGTCTGAGTCCAGTAAAAAAATGAGATTTTGTAAGAGTAACAAATCAAAAAGATCAGACATAAAAAATAAAAGTCTGTCTAGAAAATCCAATGTATGGGCTTTATCTAGGACAATTTCTATTGATTGCTCTCCCCCTCCTCCCTACATGGTCTATAGTTATTTGGGATCTACTTTACATATGTTTCAATATTTTTGTGTGGAAAACTGGACATATTGAATATTATAAAATGTAACTCTGAAAATCAGGTTCTTATTTAGTGACTTTTCTGAACTAATTCTGTAAATTCTGCATTCATCTACTTCAGGCTACTGAAGTCTGTTATGTTAGTTTAGTGGTCAGCTAATGATCAGGTAGAAATGTTCTTATTTCTTAATATTACTCACTTTATTATTAAAAATATTTTACACAAAAGAAGCAGGTTTTTTTGTTTTTTGGTCTACTGTAGCCAATTTGCAATATATCATGAAATATATAGCTTTTTTCTCTTACCTGTTATAGGACTAGCTCCTGTATCTTAATTTGGTTCTATATCAGTAGTATGCCTTTGTTTTAAAAATTAAAATATGTTTATACTTATATTTTTAATTGGAAAGAAAAATCATATCACAATGAAAATAAAAATATTTTTATTTTATTACCAATTGCAATTTACATAGGCATCATTATAACTAGTGCTTCCTACATAAAATATTCAAATAAATGTGATGATGTTACAATAATGCATAGAAAAATGCCATGCATTGGCATTGACTAGATGTTTTTATGTGTTATGCACCTTTAATATGTAATATTAATCAAATGGTTGGGTCATCTGGTAGGTATATGTTTGACTTTTTAAGAAATTGCCAAACTCTTTTCAAAATGGTTGTACCATGTCACATTCCCACTAGCAGTGCATGAGAGTTCTAGTTGTTCTTTATCTTTGCCAACACTTCATATAATCAGCCTTTAAAATTTTAGCCTTTCTGAGGGGTACGTAGTAGTATCTCAGTGTAGTTTTAAATAGCATTTCCCTAAATGACCAATGATTTTGAGCATCTTTTCATATACCTGTGTGATATTGTGCTTTATAATAAGAAATATATTTGGTGTTTATTCTTTTTTCCCCCTTTGTATTTTCTAAGACCCAGATATTTATTTATTTATTTTTCAGTTACAGTTGAAATTCAATATTATTTTACATTATTTCATGTGTACAGCATAGTGGTTAGATATTTAGATAATTTATGCAGTGATCCCTCTGATTAATCTAGTACCCATCTGGCGCTATACATAGTTGTTGCAACATTATTGACTATATTCTCTATGCTGTACTTCACATCCCTGTGACTATTTTGTAACTACCAGTTTGTATTCCTTAATCTCTTCATCTTTTTCACCCAGCTCCCTATCCCCCTTCCCCTTTGGCAACTATCAGTTTGTTCTCTGTATCTATGAGTTTGTTTCTGTTTTTTTGTTTGTTTGTTTATTTTGTTCTTTAGATTCCACTAATAAATGAGATCATATGGTATTTGTCTTTCTCAGTCTGACTTATTTCAGTTAGCATAATACCCTCTAGGTCCAACTATGTTGTTGCAAATGTAAGAGTTCATTCTTTTTTAATGGCCTAGCAATATTCCATTGTATATATGTAGCACATCTTCTTTATCCAATTGTCTATTAATGAACACATGGGTTGCTTCCATATCTTGGCTGCAATGAACATAAGGGTGCATATATTTTTTTGAAATAGTGTTTTGGGTTTCTTTGGGTAAATACCCAGAAGTGGAATTGCTGGTTCATAAAACTGAGCTAATCGGTCACTCCCTGGTTCATAAATTTTACTGAGGAAACTCCAAACCATTTTCCGTAGTGGCTGCACCAATTTGCAATCTCACCAACAGTGCATGAGGGTTCCCTCTTCTCCACATCCTTGCCAACACTTGCTGTTTGTTGAATTATTGATGATAGCCATTCTGACAGGGGGGAGGTGCTATCTCATTGTGGTTTTAATTTGCATTTATCTGATGATTAGTAATGTTGAGCATCTTTTCATACGTCTATGGGCCATGTGTATGTCCTCTTGGGGGAAATGTACATTCAGGCCCTTTGCCCATTTTTAAATTGGATTGTTTGTTTTTGGTGTTAAGTTGCATGAGTTCTTTATAAATTTTTTATATTAACCCCTTATCAGATGTATCATTAGTGAGTATCTTCTCCTGTTCAGTAGGCCATGTTTTCATTTTGTTGGTGGTTTCCTTTGCTGTGCAAACACTTTCTAGCTTGATGTAGTTGCATTTATTTATTTTTTCTTTTGTTTCCTTTACCCAAAGAGATAGATAGAAAAAATATCACTAAGATAGTTTACTGCTTATGTTTTCTTCTAGGAGTTTTATGGTTTTGAGCCTTACATTTTGTTTATGTAGTGTATCACGTTAATTGATTTGTGAATATTGAACCAAGTTTGTACACCAGGAATTAATCCCACTTGATCATGGTGTATGATCTTTTTAATGTTCTGCTGAATTTGGTTTGCTAATAATTCTTTTAGGATTTTTGCATCTATGTTCACCAGGAATATGGGCCTGTAAGTCTTTAATCCATTTTGAGTTTATTCTTGTATATGGAATAAGAAGGTGGTCCAGTTTCATTTTTTTGCATGTATCTGTCCAGGTTTCCCCAACACCATTTATTGAATACAACTATCTTTACCCCATACTATATTCTTGCCTCCTTTGTCATAGATTAAGTGACATGTAGGTGTGGGTTTATTTCTGGGCTCTCTATTGTGTTCCACTGATCTGTGTCTGTTTTTATGCCTGTACCATGCTGTTTTGATTACTATAGTCTTGTAGCACAGTTTGAGATTGGGTAGCATGATACCTCCAATTGTATTCTTCTTTCTCAAGATTCCCATGGTTATTCAGGGTCTTTTGTGGTTCCATATAGATTTTATTTTATTTTATTTGTTTTTTTCCCCTTCCCCACTCCCCCTTCCCCTGCAACTCCGAATCAAGCCATTGTTCTCAGTCTAGTTGTGGAGGATGCAGCTCACTGGCCCATGTTGGCATTAGTGTGAGCTTTGCCCCCTTCGCATCTGAGCCAGTCAGTCACTGGCTTCTGGCCAGTCGCTCACAGCAGCTCACGGCATCTCTCGCCGGCTGCTCACACTGGCTGCCAGCTGCTCATGGCAGCTCACGGCAGCTCAGCTCTAGGTTGAGCCATTGTTCTCAATCTAGCTGTAGAGGGCGCAGCTCACTGGCCCTGGTGGGAATCGAACCAGTGACCTCGGTGTTAGTAGGAGCACAGCGCTCCAACCACCTGAGCCACCCGGCTGCCCACATGTAAATATTAAGATTATATGTGCTAGTTCTGTGAAAAATTCCATTGGTATTTTGATAGGGATTGCATTGAATCTATAGATTGCTTTGGTAGTATAAAAATTTTAACTACCTTAATTCTTCCTATCCATGAGCACGGTATATGCTTCCATTTATTTGTATCTCCCTCATTTTTTTCTTCAATGTTTTTTAATTTTCTGAGTACATGTCTTTTACCTTCTTGATTAAATTTATTCCTAGGTATTTATTATATTTTTAATGCAATTGTAAATGGGATTGTTTTCTTAATTTCTCTTTCTGATAGTTTGTTATCGGTGTATAAAAATGTAACCAATTTCTGAATATTAATTTAGTATCCTGCTACTTTACTGAATTCATTTATCAGTTCTAATAGTTTTTTGGTGTAATCTCTGGGGTTATCTATCTATCTATCTATCTATCTATATATATATATATATATATCATATCATCTGCAAATAATGAGTTTACTTCTTCCTTTCCAATTTATATGCATTTTATTTTATTTTGTCTGATTGCTATGGCTAAGACTTCCAATACAATGTTAAATAAAAGTTGTGAAAGTGGACATCCTTGTCTTGTTCCTGATCTTAAGGAAAATGCTTTTAGCTTTTCACCATTGAGTATGATGTTAGCTATGGGTTTGTCATATATGACCTCTATCATGTTGTAGTATGTTCCCTTTATTCCCACTTTGCTAAGAGTTTTTATCATAAATTGTTGCTGGATTTTGTCAAACGCTTTTTCTGCATGTATTGATATGATCATATGATTTTTATTTTTCATTTTGTTTATGTGGTGTATCAAATTAATTGATTAGTGGATATTGAACCAACCTTGTATACCAGGAATTAATCCCACTTGATCGTGGTGTATGATCTTTTTAATGTATTGCTGAATTCAGTTTGCTAATAATTCATTTAGGATTTTTGCACCTATACCTATGTTCGTCAGGTATGGTGTCTGTAATTTTCTTTTTTTAATAATGTATTTGTCTGGTTTTGGAATCAGGGTAATGGTGGCCTTGTAGAATGAACTGGGGAGCTCCCCCTCCCCCCTGAAGTTTTTGGGATAGCTTGAGAAGAATAGGTGTTAATATTTTCCTCGCTTCTTCTGCCTCCCCCCTACTCCGGTTCAAGCCATTGTTTCTCAGCCTAGTTGTGTAGGACACAGCTCCCTGGCTCATGCTGGTATTATGAGTCTTGTGTTCCTCCAAGCTGAGACAGTTGGTCGCCAGTCAGCCAGCCCATGGGAACACAGCAGTCCCTGGCAGCTCACGCCGACCTCCAGCTGCTTAAGGCAGCCCAACTCTAGGGAGATCCGTTGTTCAAATCTTAGCTGTAGAGGGCACAGCTCACTGGCCCATGGGAATCGAACCGGTGACCTCACCATTAGGAGCGTGGTGCTCCAACCACCTGAGCCACTGGGCCAGCCCTAAATTTATTTTTTTAATGTTTGGTAAAATTCACCTGTGAAGCCATATGGTCCAGGATTTTTGTTTGTTGTAAACTTGTTGATTACTGATTCAATTTTGTTGGTGGTAATTGGTCAGTTCAGATTTTCTGTTTCTCTTGATTTAGCCTTGGAAGATTGTATGTTTCTAGGAATTTATCCATTTCATCCAGATTATCCAATTTGTTGATGTCTAGTTGCTTATAGTATTTTCTTTAAATTTTTTGTGGTGTCAATTGTTACTTCTCCTCTTTTATTTCTGGTTTTATTTGTTTAGGTCCTCTATCTTTTTTTCTTGATGAATCTGGTTAAAGATTTGTCTATTTTGTTTATCTTCAAAAAACCAGCTCTTGGTTTCATTGATCTTTTGTATTTTTTTAGACTCTATTTCATTTATTTCTGCTCTGATCTTTATTATTTCCTTCCTTGTACTTACTTTTGGCTTTGTTTGCTGTTATTTTTCCAGTTTCCTTTGGTGTAAAGTTAGAGTGTTTATTTGAGATTTTTCTTGTTTCTTTAGGTAGGCCTGCATTGCTATGAATTTCCACAGCTTTTGCTGTGTCCCATAGATTTGGGGTCATTGTGTTTTTAGTTTCATTTGTCTCAGAGTATCTTTTGATTTCTTCCTTGATGTCACTGTTGACCCATTCACTATTTAGTAGCATGTTATGTAGTCTCCATGTGTTTGTGTGTGTTTCAGGGTTTTTAAAAAAAATTTTAGTTTATACCATTGTGATCAGAGAAGACACTTGATAAGATTTCAATCTTCTTAAATTTATTGAGACTTTTTTTGTGTGGCCTAACATGTAGTCTATCTTGAAAATGTTCCATGTGCACTTAAAAAGAATGTATATTCTGCTGCTTTGAGGTAAAATGTTCTAAAAATATCAATTAAATTCATCTGGTCTAGTGTGTCATTTAAGGCTGCTGTTTCCATGTTGATTTTCTGTCTGGAAGATCTGTCCATTGGTATCAGTGGGGTGTTAAAGTCCCCTACTATGATTGTGTTATTATTAATATCTGCTTTTATGTTGGTCAATATTTACTTTATATATTTAGGTGCTCCTATGTTGCATGCATAAATTTTTACTAGGGTGATGTCCTCTTGGATTGATCCCTTTGTTATTATGTAATGCTCTTCTTTGCCTCTCATTACAGTTTTCATTTTAAAATCTGTTTTGTCCAATATAAGTATTGCTACCCCAGCTTTTTTCTTGTTTCCATTTGTGTGAAATATCTTTTCCATCCCTTTACTTTCAGTCTGTGTTTGTCTTTTGATCTGAGGTGGGTCTCTTGTAGACAGCATATGAATGGCTCTTGTTTTCTTATCCATTCAGCTTCCCTATGTCTTTTGATTGGAGCATTTAATCCATATACAGTTAAACTGATTTTTGATAGGTGCATAGTTATTAATTATTAATTATTTTTTATCTTAATTATTATTTTAATTATTAATATTTTTTATCTTTGTTTTCTCCTGCTTAAAGGAGTCCTTTTAACAGTTCTGGTAATACTGGCTTGGTGGTAATGAATTCCTGAGCTTTTTCTTATCTGGGAAGCTCTTTGTCTCTCCTTTAATTTTAAATGATAGCCTTGCTGGGTAGAGTAATCTTGGTTGTAGGCCTTCGTTTTCCATTACTTTGAATATTTCCTGCCACTCCCTTGTGGCCTGCAAAGTTTCTGTTGAGAAATCAGCTGATAGTCTTATGGGAGCTCCCTTGTAGGTAACTAGTCTTTCTTTTGCTGCTTTTAGGATTCTCTCTTTGTCTTTAACCTTTGCCATTTTAATTATGATGTGTCTTGATGTGGGCCTGTTTGGGTTTATCTTGTTTGGGACTCTCTGCACTTTCTGGGCTTGTATGTCTATTTCCTTTACCAGGTTAGGTAAGTTTTCAGTCATTATTTCTTCAAATAGGCTCTTGATCTCTTGCTCCCTTTCTTCTCTTTCTGATGTGAATGTTGTCATACTTGATGTTGTCTCACAGGCCCCTTAAATCATCATCATCATCATTATTATTCTTTTTTGTTGTTGTTGTTCCAATTGGGTGTATTCTGCTACCTTGTTTTCTAAAGCGCTGATTTGATCCCCTGCTTCATCTAATCTGCTGTTGATTCCTTCCAGTGTATTCTTCATTTCAGTTACTATAGTCTTTATTTCTGACTGATTCTTTTTTATGGTTTCTATGACCTTCTTTATGTTTGCTATCTCTTTGTTGAAATTTTCACTAAGTTCCTTAATTATTCTTATAAACACTCTTTTAAACTCTCTCTTGTATGTTGGTTTCCTCCATTTCATTTAGTTCTATTTCTGGAGATTTCTCCTGTTCTTTTATTTGGAACATATTTCTTTGTTACCTCATTCTGGCTGTCTCTCTGTGTTTGCTTCTATGTATTAGGTAGATTTCCTCTGTCTCTCAGTCTTTGCTGGGTGGCCTTATGTAGTATGTGTTCTGTGTGGCCCAATGGTTCAGTATCCCTAATCTCCTGTGCATGTGTTCCAGAAGTGTCCCTTGAGTGTGTTATGTGTGATCTCTCTATGTTGTAGTTGAGCCTTGATTGCTTTTGATGCATCTGTGAGTGGGGTTGACTCCAAGGCTGGCTGACTGTTTGGACTGGCTACACCCACAGTGTATGAGCTGCTGTGTGTGTGTGTGTGGGGGGACTGAAACCTCAGAGCAGGCTTCACTGCTGTAGGCTCTTATTCCTGTTGAGACCCTCTTTGGGTGTGTTGCTGTGGGGCTAACCAGGTAATGCTCTGGTGTGGTCTGAAGGGGACCTCTGGGTGTGTTGTTTCTGGTATCTCTTGGGTAGGGCTCCCATGCAGGCCAATTTCAGTCTTGCCTGTTACCAGCCTGTGGATACCTGGTAGGAGCCACAAAGCTATATGTGGTGACTGCTGCCTGTACTGGACCTGGAGGCATGTGGGGGTGGGCTTGTTGTGAACTGAGGCTGGCTGCCACCAGCATTGTGCCTGAAGCATCTTAGCAAAAGCCCAGATCTCCTAGGCCTATTGCCACCCTCTGGCTGCCTGTAAGGCTCAGCCACTGAAAGAGACTCCTTAGGTGTGTGGGTTAGACTACCCTCGGTAATGCAGCATTAGCTGGGCAGTACAGAGTCATAGGGAGTCACGAGACCTGACTGGTGGCTTTTACAAAGTTGATGCAGATTCATTTCTTGCACCAGTGCCTGGCCTGTGACCACTTCGTACAGCACTCTGAGAACACCACAGTCAGCTACTGCTCACCTTGGGGCAGTACCTGGCCTGTTGCCACTTCATGAAAAGCCCTTAGAGCCCTGCAGCCAGCCACTGCTTGCCTTGGGCTCGCAAATTCCTGAGAGCTGCTCAAGAGTGGCTGCGCCACAAGTTTTGGGTTACTGTCCACCACCAAAAGCTCCCCAGGCTGTTGTGGGCTGTCCACTACTGAATAAAGCTTCTGAAGCTTGTGGGGTGGGACTGGACACCTAGGCACCAAGAGGGCCCCTCACAATGTAGCTCCCTGTGGGTGGATGGGAGTTCCAGGGAGCTAAGGGGTGTGGGCAATTGTTTCTACAAAGTCAGTGCAGTCTTGGATCCTGCACTGTTGCTGGGCCCACAACCACCCCACAAAAATGCCCTGAGAATACCACAGCCAGCCACTGCCTACCTCAGGCCCACAGGTCCCCAAGAGCTGCCCAAGAGATGCTGTAGTGCAGGTCTTGGGTCACCTCCCACCACCAAATGTTTCCCATCTGCTGCGGGCCATCTGCTGCTGCAGAAAGTCTTCTGCTGCCTATGGGGCAGGCCCAGTAGCCCAGCAGTCAAGAGTATCCTGGGCACTGCAGCGCCAGCTGTGCGGGGTCAGGGACCCAGGGTGTCACCAAGGCAGTATGCACACATGGATTCCACTAGACCAATACAGTTCCAGACTTGGCCCTTTGGGGGTGGATTCAACACAGAAAAATGGTGTCCCCCTGTAGGCTACATGTGTGTCAGGCTCCACACAGGGACAACAATGGTTTCTATCCCTCTAGCCCTCACCCAGAAGCCACAAAACTCAGTCTTTCCCTGATGAATTGCTTCACCAGAGACCAGGTGAGTGTTTGCAAGTGAATGAGTCTGTGTGTGGGTTCTATAAGAGGGTTT
Organism: Rhinolophus sinicus; assembly: GCF_057876585.1. Lineage (NCBI taxonomy): Eukaryota > Metazoa > Chordata > Mammalia > Chiroptera > Rhinolophidae > Rhinolophus > Rhinolophus sinicus. The sequence continues at coordinate 93,463,596 of NC_142503.1, forward strand.
TTGGCTTTCCAGCTGCCTTCCATCTCATCAGGATGGGCAGAGTACTTGCTGATTTTCACTGCCAGCTGTTGTAGGAACTCCTCTTCCTGGCATAGGACTCCTGGGCTGGGGAGCCCAGCATGGGACTGGGACCCCTCCCTCTTCATGGAGGAACCTCTGCTACCAAGGTGTCCCTTCCAATGTTCAAACACTATTTGTGCATTTAGGATCAGCCCGTTTTGAATCTCCATCCCTCCTACCAGTCTCAATGTTGCCTCTTCTTTATATCCTTAGTTATAGGATTTCTATTCAGCTTGTCTTCGAATGATTCTTGAGATTTATTTTTCTATAATTTATTTGTAATTTTGGTGTGATCCTGGGATTCAGTAGGCATAGCATTTACCTAATCCACCATTCTGGCAAATATCCAAGATATAATTGATTTTTACATAGTTATCTTGTATCCTGCAATCTTGATAAGCACATATATTCTTGTTAACGTTTAGTAGTTCTAAAGGTTTTCTTTTCTTTTTTTTTTCTATTTAAGATTTTATTGGGGAAGGGGAACAGGACTTTATTGGGGAACAGTGTGTACTTCCAGGACTTTTTTTTTCAAGTCAAGTTGTTGTCCTTTCAATCTTAGTTGTGGAGGGTGCCATTCAGCTTCATGTTGTCCTTTCAGTCTTAGTTGTGGAGGGCGCAGCTCAGCTCCAGGTCCAGTTGCCATTGCTAGTTGCAGGGGGCGCAGCCCACCATCCCTTGTGGGAGTTGAGGAATCAAACTGGCAACCTTGTGGTAGAGAGCCTGCACTCCAACCAACTGAGCCATCCGGGAGCCAGGAGGCAGCTCAGCTCAAGGTGCCGTGTTCAAACTTAGTTGCAGGGGTAGAGCCCACCATCCCTTGTGGGACTTGAGGAGTTGAACCGGCAACCTTGTGGTTGAGAGCCCACTGGCCCACGTGGGAATAGAAATGGCAGCCTTCGGAGTTAGCAGCACGGAGCTCCAACTGCCTGAGCCACCAGGCTGTCCCTCCAAAGGTTTTCTTTTAGTATATAGCTTTTTTTCCTTGTAGATTCCATAGGATTTTCTGCATACATGATTAAGTTGTCTGCTAATAGACAGTTTTAGATTTTTCTTTTCAATCTAGGTGCCTTTTATTTTTCTTCATTGTTCTATTGCACTGGCTAGACATTCCAATACTACACTGAATACCAGTGGTGAGGATGGAGAGTCTTGCCTTGTTCCTGATCTTAGGTGGAAAACATGAATTCCCTGTCAAGTTTATGAAGTTTCTTTGTATTCTTAGTGTTTTTAGTAATGAATGTTAGATTTTCTCAAAAGTTTTTCTGCATCCACTGAGATTATCACCTAGGTTTTGTTTTTTATTGTTGTTTTGCTTTTAGTCTGTTAATATAATGAATTACATTGATTGATTTTCAAATGTTAAACCTTGCACTCCTGGGATAAACCTCATTTGATCATGATGTGTATCATTTTTTTATATATTGCTCAATTTTATTTACTACAAGATTGTTAAGAATGTTTGCAGATTACTCATGAGGGATATTGGTCTGTAGTTTTCTTTTTTGTAAATGACTTTGGCTGATTTTGGTATCAGGATAATGCTGGCTTCATAGAGTAAGTTGGGAAGTACTCTCTCCTCTTCAGTTTTCTGGAAGGATTTGTAAAAATTTGGTGATGCTTTTTCCCTAATTAATTTTTTTCTCTTTTAAAATCTTGTTTCTCAATGTGTAAGTTTAAATAATTGATGTGAGACCTTTCTTCCTTTCTAATATAAGCAATCAATACTATAAATTACCCTCTAAATACTGCTTTATTTATTTATATTTTTAATTTGTTTAATTATTAGTTTCAGGTGTACAAAACAGCATAATGATTAGACATTTACACCCCACCAAGCCTACTACCCCTCTGACATCGTACATAGCTATTACAAAACTGTTGACTATATTCCCTATGCTGTACTTTACATCCTGTGAATATATATATACATATATTTTAAGCAAGGAAAAACTGTATTAAAATTATAGTACAGTGAAGGATGCTAGCATTCGATTAACGCCATCTTTTGAATGAACATCATACTACACATCGCTATGTTATTCAACTCAACTTCGAAAAGTAATACATAGATACCATCTCTTAAAATGTGTATACATTATTTTTGGCACCCCGGTATATATATATACAGAGGGTGCCAAAAAAATGTATACACATTTTAAGAAAGGAAATAACTGTAGTAAAATTACACTGATGGTAACCACTTTGAGCACCTCTTGTAATCAGAAGTCAAACATGACTTGTATTCATCTTTTGTTATCAGTATATGCTGAGTATTACAATTTTAATAGTTTTTTCCTTTCTTAAAATATGTATACACTTTTGGCACCCTCTGTATGTTATATATAATGATATATATTACATATATAATAATAATTATTATTATATATTCTCCCTCCAGGAGTGCCATTCTCTCATCACCTCCATATGTTTACTAACCCAGAAGCTCTCTGAACCCCGTACTACTGAAATTTTTATGGAGGCTTCATCACGTAGGCAACTCAACATTAACTTCTTTTCCAGCCCCTTTCCCCTCTCTGGAGAATAGGGGTGGGGTGGGGCTGAAAATTTCTAATCATAGCTTGGTCAAAGCCCCCTTCCAAAGCCCAACAAAGAGTCATCTCATTAGAACAAAGACAATGATACCACTGAGGAAATTCCAAGGGATTTAGGAACTCTGTGGCAGGAGGTCAAAGGTCACAGGATGTGGAGTACAGCATAAGGAATACAGTCAGTGGAACTGTAACAGCTATATACGGTGTCAGAGGGGTAATAGATTGGGGGAGGAGGTTATCACTTTGTGAGGGGTATAAATGTCTAACTATTACATCATTTTGTACACCTGAAACTAATAATAATAAAAAAAAATAACACCAAGAGAAATGGAACCAGAGCCTTAACCTTAATTCAATGCCTGAAGTTCACATACCTTTGAATTCTTCAGTTAAGTGAATCAGAAGCAATAAATTTCCTTTACAGTTAAAAACAAAAGAAAACAAAACAAAAAACTGGGTTCAAAGACCAAATATCAAAACAAAAGATGCTTCTAATGCTCTTATCATTTAGTAAATTACAAGGGTTTTAGGATCTTTGTGCCAGGAACTGGAGGCAGAGACATAGATATAGATATATTTTCTACTATCATATATATATATATATATATATATATATATATATATATATATATATATATATATATATATTATATATATATATCTTATTCTTTTACTATTTTGGTTTATGTAGCATGGTTGGATCTTGCTCTTTTATCTAATATGAAAACCTCTGCTTTTTAATTTTAATTGGGGCATTTAGACTAGCAGTTGAAAAATGTCCTTTGTAAAGGACAAGTTAATACCATGTTTCCCTGAAAATAAGACCAGGTCTTATATTAAGTTTTGCTCCAAAAGATGTATTAAGGCTTATGTTCAGGGCATGTCCTCCTGAAAAATCATGCTATGGCTTATTTTCTGGTTAGGTCTTATTTTTGGGGAAACACGATAAATATTTTAGGCTTTGTTTGCCTCATATGGTCTTTGCCACCTACTCTTTCTTCTCTCCTTTTTTTTGAAAACAGCAATTTGGAGATGTAAAAACCATTCTTAGATTGAGGGCCATGTAAAAACATGCTGTAGTCATGGTTTGGACTACAGGCCATAGTTTGCCATCCCTCCTATAGACCATTTACATTTTATGTAATCATTTATATGATAGGATTTAAATCTGCCATCTTGATATTAATTTTCTATTTCATCCATCTGTTCTTTGTTCCCTTTTCCCTACTTTTGGCCTTCAAAAAATTAATTAAACATATTTTATAATTCTATTTTATCTTATTCATTAGTTTATTAGGCATAATTTAATTTTTTACTATTTAGTGATTGCTTTATGGCTTATAGTATACATCTTTAACTTATTAGTCTACCTTCTAGTAACATTGTATCACTTAAACCATAGTATAAAAACCTTACAACATTGTACTTCTATTTTTCCCTTCCAGGACTTTGTGCTTTTGTTGTCATATATTTTGCTTCTGCATGTTATGAATGCCACTGTGCATTGTCATTATTTTTGCTTTAAGTAGTCAATTATTTTTTGAAAAGATTTAAAAAGAAAAAAGTCTTTTATGTTTACCCACATACTTACCATTTCTGATACTCTCCATTCCTTTATGTACATCCATATTTCCCTCTGGTATCTTTTCTGTTTTTTTTTGTTTGTTTGTTTGTTTTTGGTCTGAAGGACTTCCTTTAACTTTTTTGAGGTGAAGATATGCTGGTGATTAATTCTTTCAGCATTCGTATGCCCAAAGAAATCTTTAGGTTCGGCTTCTGGATAAAATGGAGTAAGTGCACCCCACCCTATCTCTCTTGCTGAATATAGTTGTAAAACCTGGACAGAATACATGGAACAGCTAACTGAGGACACTGAAAACTCAATATTAGCAGGAACATTGAAAAAGAAGACAAAAATTTGGAGTACCACTGATCCAGTGCTGAGTATACTAATTTTTTTCCCTCCAGTATCCTTCAGTCTCAGCACAATATAGCCTGAAACCAAGAGGTGACACTAGCATGGACAGTGAGACGTCCAGGAGAAATCTAGTTCTGGCCCAAGGAACAGGGACGGGACCTCCTAATGCTCAGAGAGAGAACAGAAATCTTTTCTCTTCCCTTCCCTCCCCTCCCCTCCCCTCCCCTTCCCTTCCCTTCCCTTCCCTTCCCTTCCCTTCCCTTCCCTTCCCTTCCCTTCCCTTCCCTTCCCTTCCCTTCCCTTCTTTTTTCTTCTTCTCTTCTCTTCTCTTCTCTTCTCTTCTCTTCTCTTCTCTTCTCTTCTCTTCTCTTCTCTTCTCTTCTCTTCTCTTCTCTTCTCTTCTCTTCTCTTCTCTTCTCTGTAACCTCTCATGCCACAGTCCCAAGCAATTATGTGATAGTGATGTGAGACATTCTAACGGAGCACAGGATCAATTCCTCAATAACCACAAAATACCAAAGTGATTAAATACATAACCTGAATAGTCCCATATCTGTTGAAGAAATTGAATTCATAGCTGGAAATTTCCAGTGAACCCATCTGGGTCTCATGCTTTCTGTTTGGGAAGGTCATTAGCTCTTTTTTTTTTTTTTTTTAATTTATGGGGAAGACAATTGTTAGTAAAATTACATGGATTTCAGATGTACAATTCTGTATTACATCATCTATAAATCCCATTGTGTGTTCACCACCCAGAGTCAGTTCTCTTTCCATCACCATATATTTGATCCCCTTTACCCTCATCTCCCACCCCCCTCCCCCCTTATCCTCTGGTAACCACTAAACTATTGTCTGTGTCTATGAGTTTTTGTTTTTCATTTGTTTGTCTTGTTCTTTTGTTGTTTTTGGTTTATATACCACATATCAGTGAAATCATATGGTTCTCTGCTTTTTCTGTCTGACTTATTTTGCTTAGCATCATACTCTCAAGATCCATCCATGTTGTCACAAATGTTCCTATATCATCTTTTCTTACTGCCGAATAGTATTCCATTGTGTATATATATCACAACTTCTTTATCCATTCATCTATTGAAGGACATTTTGGTTGTTTCCATGTCTTGGCCACCGTAAACAAAGCTGCAATGAACACTGGAGCACATGTGTCTTTATGTATAAATGTTTTCAGATTCTTTTGGTAGATACCCAGGAGAGGGATTGCTGGGTCACATGGTAATTCTATTCCTAATTTTTTGAGGAACCTCCACACTGCCTTCCATAATGGTTGCACCAGTCTGCATTCCCACCAACAGTGTATGAGGGTTCCTTTTTCTCCACAGCCTCTCCAACACTTGTTACTATTTGTCTTGTTGATAGCCATTCTGACTGGGGTGAGGTGATATCTCATTGTGGTTTTTATTTGCATTTCTCTGATGATTAGTGATGTTGAGCATTTTTTCATATGTCTATTTGCCATTTGTATGTCCTCTTTGGAGAAATGTCTCTTCAAGTCCTCTGCCCATTTTTCAATTGGGTTGTTTGTTTTTTTGTTGTTGAGTTGCATGAGTTCCTTGTATATTTTGGATATTAGCCCCTTATCGGAGGCACTGTTTGCAAAAATCTTCTCCCATTCAGTCGGTTGCCTCTTTATTTTGTCGATGGTTTCTTTTGCTGTGCAGAAACTTTTAAGTTTCATATAGTCCTATTCGTTAATTTTAGCTTTTACTTCCATTGCCTTTGGAATCAAATTCATAAAATGCTCTTTGAACCCAAGGTCCATAAGTTTAGTACCTATGTTTTCTTCTATGCAGTTTATTGTGTCAGGTCTTATGCTTAAGTCTTTGATCCATTTTGAATTAATTTTGGTACATGGTGACAGATAGCAGTCCAGTTTCATTCTTTTGCACGGGGCCATCCAGTTATCCCAGCACCATTTATTGAAGAGGCTGTCTTTCCTCCATTGTATGTTTTTAGCTTCTATGTCAAAAATTATCTGTCCATATTTAGGTGGTTTTATCTCTGGGTTCTCAATTCTATTCCATTGGTCTATGTGTCTGTTTTTCTGCCAATACCATGCTGTTTTGATTATTGTAGCCCTGTAGTACAAGCCAAAGTCAGGAAGTGTGATACATCCATTACTGTTCTTTTTTCTTAAGATTGCTTTGGCTATTCGGGGTCTTTTGTGGTTCCAAACAAATCAGATGATTTTTGTTCTATTTCTTTAAAAAATGCCATTGGGATTTTGATGGGGATTGTATTAAATCTGTATATTGTTTTGGGTAATATGGCCATTTTAACTATGTTGATTCTTCCAATCCATGAGCACGGAATGTCTTTCCATGTCTTTGTGTCTTCTTCAATTTCTTTCAAAAATGTCTTATAGTTTTCAGCATATATGTCCTTCACATACTTGGTTAAGTTTATTCCTAGGTATTTTATTCTTTTTGCTGCAACTGCAAAAGGAATTGTTTTTTGTATTTCTTTTTCTGAGATTTCATTGTTAGTATATAGGAAGGCAATGGACTTTTTTACATTGATTTTGTAGCCAGCAACTTTACTGTATTCGTTGATTGTTTCTAATAGCTTTTTGGTGGAGTCTTTAGGGTTTTCTATATATAGCATCATGTCATCTGCAAAGAGTGATAATTTAACATCTTCATTCCCAATTGGGATGCCTTTTGTTTCTTTCTCTTGCTGACTGCTCTGGCAAGGACTTCCAACACTGTGTTGAAAAGCAGAGGTGACAGGGGACAGCCCTGTCGTGTTCCTGAGTATAGAGCAAAGGGCTTCAGTTTTTCACCATTAATTATGAGATTAGCTGAGCGTTTGTCATATATGGCCTTTATTATGTTAAGGTATTTTCCTTCTATACCTATTTTATTAAGTGTTTTAATCATAAATGGATGTTGTATCTTGTCAAATGCTTTTTCTGCATCAATTGATATAATCATATGATTTTTGTTCTTTATTTTGTTTATGTGATGTAGCACATTGATGGATTTGCAGATGTTGAACCATCCTTGTGCCCTGGGGATGAACCCCACTCAGTTGTGATGAATAATCTTTTTAATGCATTGTTGTACTCGATTTGCTAGAATTTTGTTTAGGATTTTTGCATCTGTATTCATCAGAGATATTGGTTTGTACTTTCTTTTTTTGTGTTGTCCTTACCAGGTTTTGGCCTCATAAAATGAGTTAGGGAGTACTGTCTCTTCTTCAATTTTTTGAAAGAGTTTGATCAGGATTGGTATTAGGTCCTCTTTGAAGGTTTGGTAGAATTCACTAGTGAAGCCATCTGGTCCCGGACTTTTGCTTTTGGGAAAGTTTTGGATGACTGATTCAATTTCATTACTGGTGATCGGTCTGTTTAGATTTTCCAGTTCTTCATGGTTCAGCCTTGGAAGGCTATATGTTTCTAAGAACTTGTCCATTTCTTCTAGGTTGTTGAATTTGGTGGCATATAGTCCTTCATAGTATTCTTGGATGATCCTTTGTATTTCTGTGGTGTCCGTGATAACTTCCCCTTTTACGTTTCTGATTTTGTTAATTAGTGTCTTCTCTCTTTTTATCTTAGTGAGTCTAGCCAAGGGTTTGTCAATTTTGTTAATCTTTTCAGAGAACCAGGTCTTTGTCACATTAATTTTTTCTATTGTCTTTTTGTTCTCTATTTCATTTAGTTCTGCTCTGATTATTGTTATTTCCTTTCTTCTGCTGACCTTGGGTTTCACTTGTTCTTCTTTTTCTAGTTCTTTAAGGTGTAACATGAGGTTATTTATTTGGGATTTTTCTTGTTTCTTGAGATAGGCCTGTAATGATATAAATTTACCTCTTAAAACTCCTTTCGCTGCATCCCAAAAATTTTGGTAGGATGTATTTTCATTGTCATTTGTTTCTATGTATCTTTTGATCTCTCCTCAATTTCTTCTTTGACCCAGTCGTTCTTTAAAAGTATGTTGTTTAATCTCCATGTATTTGTGGTTTTTCCTGCTTTTTTTTTGCAGTTGATATCCAATTTCAAAGCCTTGTGATCAGAGAATATGCTTGGTATGATTTCAATCTTCTTAAATTTACTGAGGCTGATTTTATGTCCCAATATATAGTCTATCCTTGAGAATGTTCCATGTACACTAGAAAAGAATGTATAGTCTGATGCTTTAGGATGAAGTGCTCTATATATGTCAATTATGTCCATTTCATCTAATGTGTCATTTAGGGCTGCTATTTCATTACTTATTTTCTGTTTGGATGATCGATCCATAGCTGTCAATCATGTATTTAAGTCCCCTGGTATAATTGTGTTTTGGTTAATTTCTCCCTTTAGTTCTGTTAGTAGTTGCTTGGTATATTTTGGTGCTCCCAGATTGGGGGCATAAATATTGATGACTGTTATGTCTTCTTGTTGTACAGTCCCCTTCACCATTATGAAATGTCCATCTTTGTCTCTTGTAATCTTTTTCACCCTGAAGTCTGTTTCATCTGATATCATTATGGCTACACTTGATTTTCTCTGGGTACCATTTGTTTGGAATGTCTATTTCCACCCTTTCACTTTGAGTCTATGCTTGTCCTTATAGCTGAGATGTGTCTCTTGGAGACAGCATATGGTTGGGTTTAGTTTTTTGATCCAATCTGCTACTCTGTGCCTTTTTATTGGTGAGTTCAGTCCATTTACATTTAGGGTGATTATTGATATGTGAGGATTTCCTGTCATTCTATCTTTAGTTTTCTGGTATGGCTGTGTCTCCATTGTTTCTTTGCCTTTTTGTTGTTGTCTATGATTTCTGTGTGGTAGTATTCTATGATGTTTCCCTCTGTTTCTTCATTTATTTCAGTATATATTTCATTTCTGGATTTTTTGAGTGGTTACCCTTAAGTTTATGTAAAAGAAAGTTTGATATTTAGAGTATTCCATTTTCTTCAGCACACTTACTTTCTCCAGTCCTATATTCTGGTTCAGGCCTTTACTCTCCCCCTTTTTATGTTTTGGTTGCCACAAATTGTCCCTGTTGATGGTGGTCGAATAGCCTCCTTTAGTATTTCTTGTAGTGCAGGTCCGTATTAGAAAATTCCCTCAGCTTCTGTATGTCTGGAAAGGTCTTTATTCCTCCTTCATATCTAAAGGATATCATTGCTGGATATATTATTCTTTGCTCATAATTTCTCTCTTTCAATACTTTGAATATTTGGTTCCACTCCCTCCTGGCTTGTAGAGTTTCTGCTGAAAAATCTGATGATAGTCTAATGGGCTTTCCTTTGTAGGTTACCATCTTCTTTTCCCTGGCTGCCTTGAGGATTCTTTCTTTGTCGTTGATTTTAGACAGCTTCAATACAATGCGCCTTGGAGAAGGCCTGTTGGGATTGAGGTAATTAGGTGTTCTATTTGCTTCTTGGATTCGAGGGTCTAGTTCTGTCCACAAGTTTGGGAAGTTCTCATCGACAATTTGTTTGAATATATTCTCTGTTCCCTTCTCTCTTTCTTCTCCTTCTGGTATGCCCATTATTCTTATATTGCTCTTTTTGATGGAGTCAGAAAGTTCTCGTAGAGTTCTTTCATTTCTTTTAAGTCTCAAGTCTCTTTCTTCTTCCATCCGTGTAATTTCCAGGTTTCTATCTTTGATGTCACTGAGCTACCTAAGCTGGTTATTTCATTCTTAATTTCTTCTATTGAGTTCTTAATCTCCAGAAATTCTATTTGGTTCTTTTTTAAAAATTTCAATCTCTTTCGTATAATGCTCATGTTGTTCTTTGATTGTGTTTCTGAGTTCATTAAACTGCCTCTCTGTGTTTTCTTGCATCTCGTTGAGTTTTTTTCAGAACTGCAATCTTGAATTCTCTGTCATTTAAGTCACATATTTCCATATCTTTAAGTTCCTTTTCTGGAGACTTTTCACTTTCTTTCTGAGCTGTCTTGTTGCCTTGGTTATTCATGGCAATTACTGATTTATTATTTCTCTTCCTAGACATCTACAGGCGTGGCTTCTGCAACAGGTTGATAGGAAGAGGTCTTTCTTTTGTTTTCCAGTACTTGTTGGTAGAATGTTTTATTTTGTCTCCGACTGCAGCCTTTTTTTTCTCTCTCACATGGTAGTGCTATGATTTCCCTGCACTATTCCAGCTTCTCACACAATGGGGGGATTCCCTGGGGGACGGGCTTTTCCTGTTAATAGTTCACCTGGGTCACAGGGCGCAGTGTCCATGTGGGTATGCGGAGAGCTTTTGAAGTTCCAAAGCTCTTCCTGCACCAGATTCAGAGCCGGTATGTTTCAGCAGTTCTGTTTACTCCTGCAGGGATCCGCCCAGATAGGTGGGGTTAAGGGCGGGGTGAGTTGTGACAGGTGGCCCAGAGCAATGGCGGCGACCACCACCACAGCCGGTCCTGCTTCCACAGCTCCCTCGCCTCTGCCAGAACTAGTTGGGCTGCGAATCTGTGTCTGCGGTCCACAGTTCTCAGAACAGCAAATAGTATGTTCTTTTGCTCTGACACTACTACTGTTCTGCTTCTAGTACCGGGCAGGTGGGGGCAGGGCGAGCTCTGGGAGGGTAGGGAGGGGACGGCTGGTCTCAGTGCCTAAGGCTCCGTTCTCTGCTCGGCAGTGAGGGCTTAAACCACCGTTTTCAGCCTTCTTCCCTCAGTCTTTGCTCTGAAGTCTCTGCCATGAGCGTTGGGTTCAGCCGTGTTACATGCTGCCCCCTCAGCCCTGTGGAGCCCAGGCGGAGCCCTAGCAGTCCGAGTTCTTCCCTCTCCCGCAGCTGCGGTAGTTTCGGGAAGCAGCGAGCTCGGAGCACTGAGCTAGGTCTGTGTCCTGCGCCTGCTCGGCTCCGTCTCCGCACTTCTCCCTTCTCTCTTCCCACCACTCTCGCGGTTCGCCCACCTTTAGGTGAATTCAGTAGTGGCTTCTTCGTCTTGCCTGTGTGCTGTGCAGGGAGTCCTTTGTGGAGTTATTGTTGTTCGGTTAGTTGTAAATTCCAGGGGAGCTTTACAGTGGTTCACCTCACGCCACCATTTTGATTTTGGTCATTAGCTTTTTATTCAACTTCTTTAATAGGTATAAGACTATTCAGATTGTCTATTTGTTTAGACAAAATTTAGTGTGTGAATTTTGGCAGATTGTGTCTTTCAAGAAATGATCCATTTCCTCTAGGCTATCAAATTTTTGTGGGCATAGAGTTATTCATAATGTTCATTTATTATCATTTTTATGTGTATAGGATCTATACAACTGTCTTCTATTTCTTTTTTGATACTAGTAATTTGAGTCCTCTCTCTTTTTCTTAGTTAGCCTGGCTACAGGCTTATCAATTTTACTGATGTTTTCAAAGAACCATCTTTTGGTTTCATTAAATTTCTCTACTTCCTATTCTCAATTTCATTGATTTATACTTTTAATTTTATTATTTCTTTTCTTCTGCTTACTTTGGATTTAATTTGCTCTTCTTTCTAGTGTCCTAAGGTGGAAGCTTAGTTGGTTGATTTCAGATCTTTCTTTTTTAAAAATGTATTCAATGCTATAAATTTCCCTATAAGCACTGCTTTCACTGCATCCCACAAATTTTGATATGTTTTCATTTCATTTTGTTTAAAATATTTTTAAATTTGTCTTGAGATTTCTTCTTTGACACGTGTAATTTAGAAGTGTGTTGTTTAATGTCCAGGTATTTTGGGATTTTCCAGCCATCTTTCTGTTATTAATTTCTAGTTTAATTCCACTGTGATCTCAGAGCAGACATTGTATGATTTGTATTCTTTTAAATTTGCTAAGGTGTGTTTATGGCCAAGAATGTAGTCTATTTTGGTGAATGTTCCATATGAGCTTAAGAAGAATTTGTGCATTCTGCCATTGTTGGATGAAGTGGTCTATAAAAGTCCATTATATCCAGTTGATTGATGGTGTTGTTGAGTTCAGCTATGGCCTCTCTGATTTTTTGCCTGCTGGATCTGTCTATTTCTGATAGAGGGGTGTTGGAATCTCCAAATAGTGGATTCATATATTTTTCCTGCAGTTCTATCAGATTTTACTTCACATATTTTGACACTCTGTTGTTAGGCACATACACATTAAGGATTGTTATGTCTTCTTGGAGATTTAACCCTTTATCATTATGTAATGCCCTTTTTAATCTCTAATAACTTTCCTTGCTTTGAAGTCTGCTCTCTCTGAAATTCATGTAACTACTCTTGCTTACTTCTGCTTAGTGTTAGCATAATATACCTTTCTTCATCCATTTACATTTTATCTATGTGTGTGTTCATGTTTAAAGTGGGTTTCTTGTAGACAACAGGCACAGTAGTTGGGTCTTGTTTTTTGATCTACTCTGACAATCTCTGTCTTTTAATTGCTGCTTTAGACCATTGACGTTCAAAGTGATTATTGATATAATTGGGTTAATATCTATGATATTTGTTTTTCACTTGTTGCCTTTGTTCTTTTTTCCTATTTTGTCTCTCTTTTTCTGTCTTCTATGATTTTAATAGAACATTTCTATTATTCTATATTCTCTCCTTTCTTAAGAAATCAGATATACTTTTTTCTTTTTTTAAAGATTTTAATTAAAATATAACTAATGTACAATATTGTATTAGTTTCAGGGTACACCATAGTTATTCAACACTTATGTACCTAAAGAAGTGATCACCATGGTAAGTCCAGCAACCATCTGCCATCATACTATGCTATTATGATATTATTGACTATATTCCCCATGCTGTAGATTACATTCCCGTGACTTATTTATTTTATATTTGGAAATTTGGACCTCTTATTCCCCTTCACCTTTCCCTCCCTTTTAAAATTTTTCAATTACATTTGACATTCAATATTATTTTATATTAATTTCAGGTGTACAGCATAGTGGTTAGACATTTTTGTAATTTAAGAAGTGTTCCCCCTGACTAGTCTAGTACCCACCTGGCATTATACGTAGTTATTACCATTTCATTGACTGTATTCCCTATGCTTTACTTTATATACCCATGACTATTTTGTAACTACCAATTTATACTTCTTAATCCCTTTACCTTTTTTACTCTATCCCCCAACTCCCTCCCATCTGTCACCCCAACAAATCTAGTACCCATCTGACACCATACATAGTTATTACAATATTATTGACCATATTCCTTATGGTATATCCTACATCCCCATGACTACTTTGTAACAACCAATTTGTACTTCTTAATGCCTTCCTGTTTTTTCATCCACACCCCCAACACCCCCTCCCATCTGGCAACCATCAAAATGTTTTCTACATCTATGAGTTTGTTTCTGTTTTGTTTGTTTATTTTGTTTAGATTCCACATATAAGCGAAATCACATTGTGTCTATCTTTCTCTGTCTGACATACTCAGCACAATACCCTCCAGGTCCATCCATGCTGCTGGCAAGAACCCATTCCCTTCCATGACCGAGCAATATTCCATATATAATGATATGATAGCAAGGCTATCATTTAAAATCAAAGGACAGATAAAGAGCTTCCCAGACAATACCAGTATTACAAGGAATGTTAGAGGAACTTCTTTAAGATGAAAAAAAAAAAAAAGATCAAAATTATGAATAATAAAATGGCAATAGCTACATATCTATCAACAATTACTTTCAACATAAATGGATTAAGTGCTCCAATCAAAAGACAAAAGGAGGGCTGAATGGATAATAGAACAAAACCTGTACATATGGCTGCCTTCAAGAGACTAACTTCTGATTAAAAGACATAAGGAGATGGAAAGTAAAATGATGGAAGAAGAAATTTCATGAAAATGGAAATGAAAAAAAGAAAAAAAAAAGGAGCTGAGGTAGCAATATTTATACCAGACAAAATAGACTTTAAAACAAAGGCTATTACAAGAGACAAAGAAGGCCCCAGTAATCCCACTTCTGGGTATTTATCCAAAGAAACCCAAAACACTACTTCGAGGGGACATGTGCATCTATATGTTCATTGCAGCATTGTTTACAATGGCCAAGATGTGGAGGCAGCCTGGGTGTCTGTCAATGGAAGAATGGATAAAGAGGAGGTGGCATTCCCTTCCATGACCGAGCAATATTCCATATATAATGCTACCTTGTCTTCCAAATCTCTGATTTGATACTCTGCTTCATCTAGTCTGCTGGGGATTATTCTGCTGCATTCTTTATTTCAGTTATTGTATTCTTCACTTCTGACTGGTTCTTTTCTATGGTTTCTATGTCCTTTTTCATGCTTGCTATCTCTTTGTTGAAGTTCTCACTAAGTCCCTTGAGTCTCCTTATAGTTATTGTTTTGAACTCTGTATCTTGTAGGTTGCTTGCCTTCATTTCATTCCGTTGTTTTCCTGGACTTTCCTCATGTTCTTTCATTTGGGGCACGTGTCTTTGTTTCCTCATTTTGGCTGTCTCTCTGTGTTTGTTTTTATGTATTAGATAGATCAGCTATGTCTCCCAGTCTTGGCTGGGTGACAGTTTATAATAGGTGCCCTGTGGGGGTCCTGGCACAGTCTCCCTGGTCACCTGCTCCAGCTGCTCCAGGAGTGTCCCTTGTGTGGGTTGTGTATGCCCTCCTGTTATAGTTGAGCCTTAATTGCTATTGGCATGTCTCATGCTGATTGACTGTGGGGTTTGGATATATCCACAGCCTATGGGATGCTGTGTGGGGGGCTTATCCCACTAAGTGGGATCTGCCCCAGTAGGTTTTGGTGCCTGTTGAGACCATCCTTTATGTGTGCCACTTGAGGGGCTAATTGAGTGGTGCTCTGCTGTGGTCTGAAGCCAACCTCCAAGTATGTTAGTTCTGAGGCCTCTTGGGAGGGGTTCTGGTGCAGGCCCAGGTCACCCACTGCCTGTCACTGACCAGGGACTACCTGGTAAGAACTACAAAGCAATTTGTGGTTGTTTGCTGTTTGTGCTAAACTTGGAGGCATATGAGAGAGGCCGTGCTGCGAACTGAGGACAGCTGTCACCAGTACTGGGCCTGTGGTAGCTCTGCAAAAAGCCAGGACACCCTGAGGCCTGCTGCCATCTGCCATCTTCCTTTAGGTCAGCTACTGATAAAACCTCATGTGGTACACAAGTTGGGTAAGGCAGGGTCTTAGTGAGTCACTAGAGTGGGAAAAGTTATGTTCACTAGGTTAATGTAGATTCTGTTTTGGTGCCAGTGCTGAGCCTGGAGCTACTCAGCAAAAAATCTCAGAGCACACCGAGGCCAGCTGCCGCCCTCCTGGGGCACATGGACTCTGATAGTTTTCTAAGAAAGAGTGCAATGAGGATGGGGTTGGTTGTTTGCTGCCAAGAAAGTGCCTCTGGTGTTGGGGGAGTTGGGTATGGCAGGGTCCCAGTGGAGCTCACCAGACCAATTCAGATTCAGATTTGGTTGTGTAGGGGGAGGGTTTAACAAAGGAAAGATGGCGTCTGGCTGCTGGCTGCATGGGAGAAGTATCCCACACTGGGAAAATGGCAACTGTCCTCTAGCCTTTGCCTTATATGACACACCTCAGTCTGCCCCCTGTATGCCTCTGATACCCCCCAAGTCATCATCCCTCTGCTGGAGCCCAGGATGAGTGCTTGTGAGTGAGTGAGTCTATGTACAGGCCTTTTAAGAGAATATCTGGATTTCCTACAGCCTTCCTTCCCACCTGGACGGTCAGAATCCCCAGTGTTTTTCACAGCCAGTAGGGGCTCCTCTTTCTGGCACCAGGACTCTGGGCTGGGGAGCCTGGTGTGGGGCTGGTATTTTTTTGCTCCTCCAGGGGGGAACTCCGCAGCTGAGATATCCCTCCTGATTCTCAACTGCCACACTGAAGTATGATGCCAGCCTGCTTCATGTCTCTGCCCCTCCTATCAGTCTTGACATGGCTTCTTCTTTATATCCTTAGTTATAAAACTTCTGTTCAGCTAGACTTCATATGGTTCTCTGGGTTGTTGATTGTTCTATAATTTAGTTGTAATTTTAATGTGTTCATGGAAGGAAGCAGGCACACTGTTTATCTACTCTACCACCTTGGATCTCTCTATCTTTTTTTTATTTTTACTTGTTTTTTACGGTTTCCCTAGAGTTTGCAACATATATTTAAAACTAATCCAAGTCCACTTTCAAATAACACTACCATATACCACTTCACAGGTAGTTCAAGTACCTTATAATAGCTAAATAATCTTAATTTCTTCCTCTTGTCTTTTGTATTTTGTTATCATTCATTTCACTTATAAATAAGCATATGTATATGAGCATATGTATATGTATATGAGGTCAGACAATTAAGTTTGTTGCAATGATATTGCTAACCTTTTTTGATATCAGAGGATTTATTCATTACGAAGTTGTACCAACTGGACAACAAGTTAAGCAAGTTCACTATTTGAAAGTGCTGAAAAGACTGTGTGAAAAAGATGACCTGAACTTTTCACCAACAATTCTGGCTCTTGCATCACGACAATGCACCAGCTCACACAGCACTGTCTGTGAGGGAGTTTTTAGCCAGTAAACAAATAACTGTATTGGAACACCCTCCCTACTCACCTGATACTCACCCAATGACTTCTTTCTTTATCTGAAGGTAAAGGAAATATTGAAAGGAAGACATTTTGATGACATTCAGGACACTAAAGGTAATCCAATGATGGCTCTGATGGTCATTCCAGAAAAAGAATTCCAAAATTGCTTTGAAGGGTGGACTAGATGCTGGCATCGGTGCACAGCTTCTGAAGGAGAGTACTTCGAAGGTGACCATAGTGCTATTCAGCAATGAAGTATGTAGCACCTTTTCCAGGATGAGTTCGTGAACTTAATTGTCAGTCCTCGTAAGAATACATTATCCAATACATTGTTGCTGTTGTTAATTTGAACAAACTATTATTTGTTAGCTCAATTGAGAAGAAGAAAAATAAAAGTTTTTATTTTACATTTACTGTTCCTTCTCCAATGCTCTTCTTTTCTTTATATGGATCTGGGTTTCTGACCCACATAGTTTTCCTTCTCTCTAAGGAACTTTTTTAAAAAGATTTATTGCTAAACAGATCTACTGGAAATAAATTCCCTCAATTTTTGTTTGTCTGAGAAAGTCTTTATTTCTCCTACACTTTTTAAGGATAATCTCATATGGTACAGAATTCTAGGTTAGATGGTTTTTTTCACTTTACACTTTTTCTCTTAACACTTTAATTTTTCCCCCTCCACTCTCTTCTTGCTTACATAGATTTTGAGTAAAAGCCAGATGAATTCTCATCTTTGATCTTCTATAGGTGAGGTGTTTTTTTACCCCTGGCTTCTTTTAGGATTTTTTTTTAAATCTTTGATTTTCTATAGTTTGAATATGAAATGCCACAATGTAGGTTTTTGGCATGCATTCTGCATGGTATTCTCTGATCTTCTTAGATCTGTGGTTTGGTATCTGACATTGATTTGGTGAAATTCTCAGTTATTATTGTTTCAAATATTTCTTCTATTTCCTTCTCTCTCTTCTTCTTTTTGCATTACTATTATGTATTTATTACACCTTTTGTAGCTGTCCTACAGTCCTTGGATATTCTGTTCTTTCTTTTTCCCCAGTCCTATTTCTCTTTGCTTTTCAGTTTTGAAGGTTTCTATGGAGATATCCTCAAGCTCAAAAATTCTTTCCTCAGCTGTGTCCAGTCTACTATAAGCGCAACAAAGGCATTCTTTGTTTCTGTTACAATGCTTTTTAATCTCTAGCATTTCTTTGTAAGAATTTCCATCTCTCTGCTCACATTGCCTGTCTGTCCTTGCATGCTGTCTACTTTATCCATAGAGCCCTTAGCATATTAACCATAGTTGTGTGATAATTTCAATATCCCTGCCATGTCTGGTTCTGATGCTTCCTCTGTCTCTTCAGATTGTGTTCTTTTGCCTTTTAATGTGCCTTGCCATTTTCTTCTTGATAGCTGGACATGATGTACTGAGTGAAAAAAATGGCTGTAAATAGATCTTTAGTGATGTAGTGGTAAAGTGCATGCGTGCGTGTGTGTGTGTGTGTGTGTGTGTGTGTGTGTGTGTGTGTGTAAGCATTCTATAGTCCTACGATTAGGTCTCAGTCTGTAGTGAAACTATACCTCTGGACTGTGAATTTTGCAAGTGCTTTTCAGTTATTTTTCCCCCTTAGGTGGGACAGGATGGCTAGAGTGGGCTAGAATTGGGTATTTTTCTTCCTCCAAATCAGTTAGGTTCTGATAAAATCCCAGCAAAGTTAGGCTCTGGTTAGAAAGTTTCTCTTGAGGGAAGGCTTTTTTCAGAAGAAGAGAATGCTCTGGCATATTTCATAATGGTTCGTCTTATCCTCCTCACTGCAGGAAGCATGAGGGCATTTTTCTGATATTCACTGTGAGGACGTGGTAGAGCTCCAGGAGGTAAAACTCACAAAAGTGTGTGTGTGTGTGTGTGTGTGTGTGTGTGTGTGTGTGTGTGTTGGGGGGGTCACCTTTTAACTGGATCCGTCTGCAGTTTTTATCTTACACTTGTCCACACTGAGCATCCAGCAATTGTTAATTATAGTTCAGGTTTGCCTATCCTGGCACTGGTTCTTTCTGGTTTCTGCTCATGAGTTTCTATTCTGGTAAGTTCTAATTCTCTATCTAATTCTCTGTGACTAATGATGTTGATGTGTCTGCAGCTTTGAGTGCAGGAGTTTTCCCTGTGACCTAACTTCTCTGGTGGATCTAAGAAGAGTTGTTGATTTTTCAGCTCGTTCAGCCTGTTACTTGTTGTTAGGACAGAGTGGTGACTTTCAAACTTCCTACATTTCCTGGATGGGAAACTTTCCCTTCTATTTTTAGTTTGCTGAGAAGTATTTTTATCATGAATGGATGTTGAATTTTATAAAATGCTTTTTTGTGTGTGCAACTATTGAGATGACTATTTCATTTTTAACCTTTATTCTTTTAATATGTTACATTATGTTGACTTTTTTTTGTAAATGAACATTGCATTTCTGGGATAAATTCCACTTGATCTTGATGTTTTTGATGATCTTGATTGATTTTCTAATCTTTCTAAATAATTTTTGCATCTTATTGAGAGCTATTAGTCTATAGCAGGGATTAGCAAACTTTTTCTGTAAAGAGTCAGGCAGTAAATCTTTGAAGCTTTGCAGACCACATAATCTGTGCCATAACTACTCAACATTGCCACTGTGGCGTGAAAGCGGCAATAGACAATATTTAAACAAATGGGTGTGGCTGTGTTTTAATAAAACATTATTTACATAAACAGATTGCAGGTTGGCTTTGGCTCACAGGCCATGGTGTGCTGATCCCTTGTCTATATTTCTTAGGATTTTTTTCCCCCTTGTAATGTCTTTGTCTGGTTTTGGTATCAGAGTAACACTGGGCTCATAAAATTAGTTGGGAAGTATTCCCTTCTATGTCTTCTAAAAGTTTTTGGGGATTGGTATTACCTCATCCTTAATTATTTGGTAGAATTTACTAGTGAAGACATCTGGGCCTGGAATTTTTCCTTGTTGGAAAGTTTTTACTATAAAATATAAATTTTAGTAGATTTAGATTCACTCAGATTATCTACTTCTTTTTTTATTGCTATATAATTCACATACCATAAAATTCATTTTTTAAGTAAACAATTTAATGATTTTTAGTATATTCACAAAGTTGTGAAACTGTCATATAACTTCATAAATTTTCATCTCCCCCCCCAAAAAAACTCCCATGCTCATTAGCAGACATTCCTTATTCTCCCCACCTCGGCCCCAAGCTGCTGGCAACCACTTGCTGTCTCTATGGATTTGCTTATTCTGACATTTCATATAAATGGAATCATATATGTGACCTTTTGTGGCTGGCTTCTTTCACTTAACATAGTGTTTTAAAGGTTCTTCCATGTTGTAGCATTTATAAGTACTTCATTAAATTTTATAGTTGAATATTATTCCATTGTATGGATATACCATACTATATTTATCCACTCATCAGTGATGGGTATGAGGATTGTTTCCATTTTTTGGCTACTCCATAGTAGCCAATGTTGCTATAAACATTTGTGTACAAATTTTTGTGTGAACATACTTTTTCATTTCTCTTGGGTATATACATAAGAGTGAAATTGCTCCTTTGGCAACTCTATGTTTAAATTTTGAGATACTGCCAAACTGTTTTCCAAAGTGGCTGCACCATTTTATATTTCTGCCAACAATGTATGAAAGTTTCAATTTCTCCACATTCTTGTCAACACTCCTTTTATTGTCTTTCTTTTTATTATAGCCATCATAGTGTGGTTTTGATTTTCATTTTCTTAGTGACTAATAATGTTGAACATCTTTTCATGTGCTTATTGGCCATTTGTATACATCTCTTCTCTGGAGAAATGTCTGTTAAAATACTTTTCACATTTAAAAAGTGGGTTATTTATCTTTTTATTGTTATGTTGTAAGAGTTTTTTATATACTTTGGAAATTAGTCCCTTATCAGATAAATGATTTGTAAATATCTTTTCCCATTCTGTGGGTTGTCTTTTCACTTTGTTGATGGTGCTTTGAAATACAAAAGTTTAAAATTTTTATGAATTCAATTTACTTATTTTTTATTGTTTTGCTTATGCTTTTAACATCTTATCTAAGGAACCACTGCCTAGTCCAAGGTCACAAAAATTTACATCTGTATTTTTTTCTAAGAATTTTACTGCTTCAGCTCTTACATTTAGGTCTATGATCCTTAGAGTTAATTTTTGTATATGGTGAGAGGAATTGTTCTGTTTATTTCATTTTTAAACTGTTTATTTCTAATGTATATAAACTCAATTGATTTTCATATATTTCTCTTGTATTCTACAATCTTGCTGAATTTGTTTATTTGTTCTAGTAGTTGTGTGTGAGTGTGCGTTTCTTAGGATTTTCTATGTATAAGATGCTGTCATTTGCACATAGAGATCATTATACTTCATCCTTTCCAATGTGGATGCGTTTATTTCTTTTTCTTGCCTAATTGCCCTGGCTAGAATGTCCAATACAATGTTAAATATAAGTGGTGTGAGTGGATATCTTTGTATTACTCTGGATCTCAGAGGGAAAGCTTTTAGTCTTTCACCATTGCATGTGATGTTAGCAGTTTGCTTTTCATAAATGTCCTTTATCATATTGAAAAATCTTCCTTTTATCCCTAGTTTATTGAGTGTGTTTATTATTAAAAGGGTATTAGATTTTGTCAAATGTTTTTTCTAAATTTGTTATAATGATCATGTTGTTTTGCCCTTTGTTCTATTAATATTGTATATTAACTTATTTGATTTTTGAATGTTGAATTGACCTTGCATTTCTAGGATAAATCCCGCCTGGTCATACTATATTATCCTTTTTATATGTTAGTGGATTCATTTTCTAGTATTTTATTGAGAATTTTTGTGCCTTTATTCCTAATGATTATTGGTCTTTAGTATTCCTTTCTTACATTGTCTTAGCCTGGTTTTGGTATCAGGGCCACAGAGAATGAGTTGGAAAATGTTCCCTCTTTTTTTGAAGAGTTTTTGAAAGATTGATATTAGTGCTTATTTTTCCCCTAGCTTTATTGAGATATAATTGACAACTAAAAATTGTATATATTCAAAGTGTACAGTGTAATGTTTTGGTATATGTATACTTTGTGAAATATTTACCACAATCAAGCTAATTAACACACACACACACACAC
This sequence comes from Rhinolophus sinicus, assembly GCF_057876585.1. Lineage (NCBI taxonomy): Eukaryota > Metazoa > Chordata > Mammalia > Chiroptera > Rhinolophidae > Rhinolophus > Rhinolophus sinicus. The sequence goes on from NC_142503.1 coordinate 93,485,753, forward strand.
ACACACACGTGTGTGTGTGTGTATCACATCATAGTTACCTATTTTTTCTGAGGTGAGAGCTTTTGAGATCTACTCTTAGCAAATTTCAAGTATGCAATACATTATAGTTACCATTCTGTGTATGTCTTCATACCTTACTCATTTTATAACTGAAATTTTATAACCAACATCTCCCCAATTCACTAATCCCCCAGACCCTGGTAACCGCCAATCTACTCTCAGTTACTGTGAGTTTGACTTTTTTAGATTCGTATATAAATGAGACATGTCAATATTTTTCTTTCTGTATCTGGCTTATTTCACTTAGCATAATGTCCTCTAGGTTCATCCATGTTGTTGCAAATGGCAGGGTTTCCATCCTCTTTAATGTTGAATAATATTCTATTAGATATATGCCACATTTTCTTTCTTTATTTGTCCATTGACAGACACTTCCATGGTTTCCATGTTGGCTTTGAAAAATGCTGCAATAAACATGGGAGTGCAGATATCTCTTTGTGATAGTGATTTTATTTCCTTCAGATATATACCCACAAGTGAGATTGCTTGTCATATGGTAGTTCTATTTTTAATTTTTGTTTTTAGCAACTTCTATACTGTTTTCCATAGTGGTTGTACCAATTTACATTCCCATTAACATTGTATAGGGTTCCTTTTGCTCCAAATTTGTTCCAACAATTGTTATCTTTTGAATTTTTGATAATAGCCATCCTAACAAGTGTAATTGACATCACATTTTAGTTTTGATTTGCGTTTCCCTGATGATTGGTGATGTTGAATATCTTTTCATATACCTGTTGACTATTTGTATTTCTTCTTTGGAAATATGTTTATTCAGGTCCTTTGCTCATTTTTAAATTGGGTTATTTGGTTTTTGTTATTCAGCTATTTGAGTTCCTTACATAGTTTGGATATTAATCCCTTATCAGATATATTGTTTGCTCCCATTCCATAGGTTGATTTTCTCCCATTCTGTAGATTGCCTTTTCATTTTGTTGTTTCCTTTTCTGTGTGGAAACTTTTTAGTTTGATGTGGTTCCACTTGTTTATTTTTGTTTTTGTTACCAAATCCAAAATACATTGCCAAGACCAAGGTCAAGAAGCTTTTCCTATATATTTTCTTCTTGGAGATTTATGATTTTAAGTCTTTAAAACATTTGAAGTTGATTTTTGTGTACAGTGTAAGATAAAGGTCCAATTACATTCTTTTGTATGTGGATATCCAGTTTTAAAAACATTATTTATTAAAGAAACTATCTTGGCACCTTTGTCAAAGATTAATTATCCATATTGCATGGACTTATTTCTGGCTTTTCAATTTTATATCATTGGTCTGTGTGTTTGTTTTTATGCAGTACCATACTGTTTTGATTACTACAGCTTTGTAGTATAATTTGAAATTAGAAAGTATGATGCCTGCAGCTCTTCTTGCTCAAGATTACATTATCTGTTTGGCTTTTTTTGTGGTTCCATATAAATTGTAGACTATTTTTTTCTATTTCTGTGAAAAATGTCATTGGAAGTTTGATTGGGATTGCATTAAATCTGTAGATAGCTTTGGGTAGAATGGACATTTTAACAATTTCAGTTTCCCAGTCCATGAACCTGGGATATCTTTCCATTTATTTGTGTCTCTTCCAATTCTGTCATCAGTATTCTATAGTTTTTAATGTACAGATCTTTCACATCCTTGGTTACATTTTTTCCTAAGTATTTTATTCTTTATTGATGCTATTATGAATGGGCTTGTTTTTCTCAAATTCTTTTTCAGGTAGTATGATGTTAGTGTGTGGAAACACAACTGATTTTTGTATATTGATTTTGTATCTTGAAAGTTTATTGAATTTGTTTATTAGTTTTAACATTTTTTCTATATATTTGATAATGTCATCTGTAAACAGAGACAGTATTACTTCTTCATTTCTGGTTCGGATGCTTTTTATTCCTTTTTCTTACTTAATGGCTCTGGCTCAGACTTCTAGTATCATGTTGAACAGACATGGTGAGAGTGGGCATCCATGTCTTTTTCCTGATCTTAGGGGGAAAACTTTCAGGTTTTCATCATTGAGTACTATGTTAGCTGAGGGCTGTTCATATATGGCCTGCATGATATGGCTGTACATTCCTTGTCTGCATAATTTATTGAGTTTTTAATCATGAAATGATGTTGAATTTTGTTAAATGCTTTCTCTGCGTGTATTAAGATGATTATATGATTTTTATCCTTAATCTGTTTATATATCACATTTATTGATTTGCATACATTGAACAATCCGTGCATCTCAGGGATAAACCCCACTTGATCATAGTGTATGATCCTCTTGATGTGCTGTTGAATTTGGTTTGCTCGTATTTTGTTGAGGATTTTTACATCATCAAGGATATTGGTCTGTAATTTTCTTTTTTTGTAGTTTCCTTGTCTGACTTTTGTATCAGGGTAATGCTGGACTTGTAAAATGAGTTTTGAAGCATTCTCTCCTCTTCAGTTTTTGAAACAAATTTAAAATGATTGGTATTAATTCTTCTTTAGATGTTGGTAGAATTCACCAGCGAAGCACTCTGGTCTTGGGCTTTACTTTGTTGGGAGATATTTTATTACTCATTCAACCTTCTTACTTGTTATTGGTATGTTCAGATTTTCTATTTATTTATGATTCAGTTTTGGTAAGTTGTATGTTCCTAGAAATGTATCCATTTCTACTAGGTTATACTATTTGTTTACATATAATTGTTCATTGTGTTCTCTTAAGATCCTTTGTGTTTCTGTGGTATCAGTTGTAATATTTCATCTTTCATTCCTGATTTAATTTATTTGAGTCTTTTCCTTTCTTAATCTATCAAATGGTTTGTCAATTTTGTTTATCTTTTAAAAATATCAAATTTCATTGATCTCTCTATTGTTCCTCTAGTCTCTATTTCTTTTCTTTCTGCTCTGATCTTTGTTGTTTCCTTCTTTCTGTTTATTTTGGGCTTAGTTTGTTCTCCTTTTTGTAGTCCTTGAAGTATAAAGTTAGTTGTTTATTTGAGATCTTTGTTTTGTTTTAGTGTAGGCATTTATTGGTATAAACTTCCCTCTTAGAACTGCTTTTGCTTCATCACATAAGTTTGGGTATGTTGCGTTTCCTTTTTTGTTTATCTCAAGATTTAAAAAATTTCTCTTTTAATTTCTTTTTAACCCATTGGTTGTCAAATTTCTACATATTTGTGAATTTTCTAGTTTACCTCCTCTTATTGATCTAGTCTTGTATCATTGTGGTTAGAAAAGATACTTGCTATGATTTCTATCTTCTTAAATTTGTAAAGGCCTGTTTTGTGATCTATCTGTGAAAATATTCCCTGTGTACTTGAGAAGAATGTATATTCACTGCTGTTGGATGAAATGTTCTGTATATGTCTGTTAGGGCCATTTCATCTAAACTGTAGTTCAAGTCCAATGTTCCCTTATTGATTTTCTGTATGGATGTTCTGTCCATTGTTGAAAATGGGATATTGAATTCCCCTACTATTATTGTATCGCTATATATTTCTCCCTTCCAATCTCTTAATATTTGCTTTATATACTTAGGTGCTCTGATATTAAATGCATGTACATTTACAATTATTATATCCTCTTAATTGATCCCTTTATCCCTATGTAATGACCTTCCTTTATCTCTTATTAGAGTTTTTTTTTTGTTTGTTTTTTGTTTTAGATTTTATTGGGGACGGGAAACAGGACTGTATTAAGGAACAGTGTGTACTTCCAGGACTTTTTTCCAAGTCAAGTTTTTGTCCCTTCAATCTTAGCTGTGGAGGGTGCCTTTCGGCTTCAAGTTGTTGTCCTTTCAGTCTTAGTTGTGGAGGGCGCAGCTCAGCTCCAGGTCCAGTTGCTGTTGCTAGTTGTAGGGGGCACAGCCCACCATCCTTTGCAGGAGTCAAACCAGCAACCTTGTGGTTGAGAGGACGCGCTCCAACCAACTGAGTCATCTGGGAGCTCAGCGGCAGCTCAGCTCAAAGTGCCATGTTCAATCTTAGTTGCAGGGGGCAGAGCCCACCATCCCTTGCGGGACTTGAGGAGTTGAACCGACAACCTTGTGGTTGAGAACCCACTGGCCCATATGTGAATTGAACTGGCAGCCTTTGGAGTTAGGAGCATGGAGTTCCAACCACCTGAGCCACCGGGCCGGCCCTCTTATAACAGTTTTTGACTTAAAGTCTATTTTGTCTGATATAAATATAGCTACTCCTGCTCTCTTTTGGTTTCCATTTGTATGAAATATTTTTATCCATCCCTTCACTTTCAGCCTATGTGTGTTCTCAAAGCTGAAGTAAGCCTCTTATATAGATGGTTCTTAAAAACAAACAAACAAACAAAAACGAAAAAAACTCCATTCATCTACTCTATGTGTTTTGAATGGAGAAATTAATCCATTTACATTTAAAGTAATTAGTAATAAGTAAGGACTTACTGTTGCCATTTTGTAATTGCTTTCTGGCTGTTTTGTAGTTCATTTGTTCCTTTTTTCTCTCTCTTGCTGTCTTCCTTTGTGATTTGGTGATTTTCTGTAGTGGTATTCTTTGATTCCTTTCTCTTTATCTATTGTGTATCTACTAGAAGTTTTTGCTTTGTGGTTACTATGAGGCTTACATAAAAACATCTTATAGTTATAACAGTCTATTTGAAGTTGACAGCAACTTAAATTTTATTTCATACAAAAAACTACCCTTTTACTCTCCCTTCCAAATCTTATGTGTATCCATTAACAAATTATTGTAGCTATAGTTATCTGTACATCTTTTGTCTTTTAATCTTCATACTAGACTTAAAAGCATTTTACACATCACCATTAGAGTGTTCTAAATATGGCTATCTACTTATCTGTACCATTGGGTTTTATACTTTCATATGTTTTCATGTTATTAAACACCCTTCTTTTTCAGTTTGAATAATTCCTTTTAGAATTTCTTATAAGTCTTGTCTAGTGATGATGAACTCCTTCAGGTTTTGTTTATCTGGGAAAGTCTTTATCTTTCTTCCATTTCTAAAGGACAGCTTTGCTTAGTAAAATGTTCTTGGTTGGCAGTGTTTTTCTTTCAGCATTTTCAATATATCATCCCACTGTCTCCTGGCCTGGGAGGTTTCTGCTTAGAAATCCAGTGATAGCCTTATAGGGGTTTCTTGTACGTGATGAGTCATCTTTCTCTTGCAGCTGTCAAAATTCTCTCTTGGTACTTGATTTATGATAGTTTGATTATAATGTGTTTCATTGAAATCTTTTTGGATTGAGCCTGTTTGGGTACTTTTGAGCTTCATGTGCTTAGATGTCCAAATCTCTCTCCAGATTTGAGACGTTTTCAGCTATTATTTCTTTAAACACTCTTTCTGTCCCCTTCTCTCTTTTCCTTCTGGGACTTTTATTATGCATATATTCTTTGTGGTGTTCTGTAAATCCCATAGGCTTTCTTCATTTATTTTCATTCTAATTTCCCAGGTATTTTTTCCCTTTGACCCATAGGTTATTTAGAAATATGTTATTTTCCTAAAATCTGGAAAATTTTCCAGATTTTAGAGTTCACCTTGTTTGTCTTCCCTTAGGGATATTTCAGTATGGCCTCTCGCCCATGTCGGACAACTGCTGTCATATCTGTTGTTTGGTTCTCTACTTGTTAAGGTGGAAGGGCAAATCCTATCCCTATTTACTCCATGTGGCTAGATGCAGCTTATATTTGGGTTTGATTCTACCATCTTACTATTTATTTTCTGTTTGTTCCCTTAGCTTTTTTCATTTTTGCCTCTTTCCCTTTCTTCCTTAGGATTGAGGTTTTTTATTTTGGTTTTATCATTCATTTTTATTACTTTTGTTATATCAGCTAGTTCTCGCTCTTGTTCTGTGTGATTGCCCTAGAATTTATTCTTTGAGTCTTTAACTTATCACAATCTACATTTAAAATATATTTAACATTTCATGAATAATATAAGAACCTTAAAATAGTACCTTCCACTTCCTCCCTTCCATCCTTTGTGCAGTCCCACATTTTACTTCTATGTAGGTGATAAACCTCACCATGCAGTGGTATTTTTTCTTTAAAAGTCAATTATTGTTTTGAAGTATTAAAATGAAATAAAATATGTTTTATATTAGTCGACATATTTGCCATTTCTGTTCCTCTTCATTGTCTTGTACATATCTTCTTCCTTCAGCCTGAAAATTTTCTGGAAAATTTTTGGAAGCCTATTTTCATTGAATAAAGAATTCTAGAACACCTACCTGAAGTAGTGCACCTTGGAGCTTTTCATCTAAATAACTCCTTTAAAAAAAATAAAGTACTAATTTTAAAATAAATATTTCTGTAACTAAAAAAAAAAAAAAAAATTTTAGGTTGAGTCTGTTAGCACTCTAAAGATGTAATTTTATTGTCCTCCAGATTTCATTGTTTCTGACAAGAAGTCAGCAGTCATTCTTATCTTTATTCCTTCTATATACTGGGGTGCCGAAAAAAATGTATACACATGACTTGTGTTCATCTTTTGTTCTCAGTATATATTGAGTATTACAATTTTAATACAGCTCTTTCCTTTCTTAAAATGTGTATACATTTTTTTGGCACCCTCTGTATGTGTCATTTTTCCCCTCTGGCTGCTTTTAAGATTTTCTCTTTATCATTGGTTTTCAACAACTTGATTATGATGTGCTTTAATGTAGTTTTCTTTGTATTTACTCTTCTTGGGAATCTTTGAGCTTCTTGGATCTTTGGGTTTATGGTTTTCATCAAATTGGAAATTTGAAAACAATTCAACCCTTATTTCTTCACCCTCTGGTACTCTAATTATATTTATAGGTCTTCAGGGCTCTGCTAAATTTTTTTATCTTGTTTTTCCCCCCTCTAATCTGCAGTTAAGCTCATCCAATGAATCTTTCATTTCAAACATATTTTCTGCTCTAAAAGTTCCATTGGGTTCTCTTTTATGTATGCAATTTCTCTTCTCATTATGTTTACTTTTTTCTTTACAATCTTGAACACACTTGTAATAGCTGTTTTAAGTCTTGTCAGCTAATTTGATTATCTTTGTCATTTCTTGATCTATTTCATTGATTTTTTTTCTTGGTTATGGACCATATTTTCCTTTTTTGCATGTGTACTAAGTTTTTTTCTTTACAGTTTTATTGAGATATAATTCTCATATCATATAACTCACCCATTTAAGTACAAACTTTAATGATTTTCAGCATATTCACAGAGTTATGTACCCATCACCAAAATTAATTTTACAATATTTTTATTGCCCCCAAAGGAAGACCTGATCCTGTCAGCCCTTATTCCCTAATTCTCACCACTTATGGCTCCGAGACCTAGGCAACTACTAATCTACTTTCTGTCTGTATAGATTTGTCTATTCTGGATATTTTATATAAATGGAATCATGGTTGTGATATGTGATTCTTTGGTACTTAATATGTTTTCAGGATTCATCCATGTTGTATCTCATATCATTACTTTATTTCTCTTTGTTGCCAAATAATGTTCCATTGTATGGATATAGTAATTTTTGACTGGACATTGAATATTGTAATGTTATGTTATTCTCCTTCCATATCCTTCCATTCATAGAAACTTTGTGAAGCTGATATGACTTCCCCTACTTTACAGATGAGGAAAGAGAGAAGGGCACACAGTGAGTAGAACTTGTAGGAGACTGGCATGAGCGAAGACACATGGCCTTGACCTGAGAGGGAAGACATAGCCATGCTTTAGAAAAGGGCTGAAGAGAGAGAGATATGAGTCTTCTCTGAAAAGTAAGTTAGTCTGATGAAGCAGACACAATCATACTCTGGAAAGTCTAGTCTGAGGAGGCCCTGCCATGCCCTGAGAAGCTCCAGTCAGAGGGGAGACTTGTGACCCTTCCCTGGGAGCTATGACCCAAGGGAAGATGTGTCTGCCCCCTAAAGAGCCCCATTCACCAGGCCTCCCCAAGAGGGTCAGTGGGCATGATCCTGGGTCCCAAGTCACCTTCAGCTCTGGGGTGCTTTGCTGTGGCACAAGCCTGCATGTACCTGCAGGAAGCCAATGTCCAGGCAATTCCAGAAGGGATGCCAGACACATGGCCAGGACCCTAAATTACCCAGCGTGGGCTTTCCCCATAGCTGCTGCTCAGAAGTTTCCAAATGACTACATGAGAGCTGACCAGTCTAGTAAACATTTATTCAGATCTGCTCAGTATGTAGAGTTGGGTCACCTGCGTCCTGCTCTGAAATCTTCTTTCACTGTATCTAAAGCCTCTTGCTCTCTCACCAGTAGGCTCAGTTCTACCCCAAGCTCTAGAGTTAGCTGGGCCCTCCCTGAAGCAGGGGAGATTTAAGCAGTTCCAGACTGTCCATCTGGAGATCCACCTCAAGTTACCCTGGCTCTGGGTCTGACCGCATTTTTGATATCTGAGTGCTGGGCTCATTCCCTCAGAGCAGGCTTCACCACTTACCCTGATTGTGGCACTTAGGGCCTATATGACAGAGTCCCTATCTCAGCTGTCCACCCAGCCAGTCACCCTTCCCTGGCCTCTGCATCAGGCCCTGAGTTCCCTGGGCCACCCACTCACCCATGCTGGACTCTGCATGTCATGTATGAGCACACTGCTATCTCTCATGGGCCATGCTCAAGGCTGAAACCTGCATTTGGGACGCTCTGCTCTCCTCAAATCAGATCTTCCAGCATCACTCGGTCACCCCCAACCAGACTCCCCCCAGGGATGCTGGTCCTCCAGGCAGCACTTCTAAATCTAGCCCACAGGCCTACACACAGCCAAGTTCTTGTCCTCATGGACCTTGTGGGGTTTGTGGTCCAGACAATCATGGCATGGGGTGGGCACAGTGTTTCTCTAAGGTCACATTTCATTCTTAACCCCAATCAACTACTGCATTTGGTTGGAGTTTGGGAGGAATGAGATGGGAGATGAGACAACAGAGGTATTTTGGGCCTCTGTGGTTGGGGCTCCAAATCTGGTGTAGTGCCCCCCTCAGATTGTCACTGCTGCTGGTGGGCAGCCCTTCGACACCAAGAGCCCTGCCTCTCCACCATGTGCCTGGCTCTCCGTTTGAGTTCCCCAGAAGTACAGCTGGAGTCAAGAACTGGGTAGCATTATTTTTTGAGGGAAGGAAGCAGGATGTGGCCTCAGCAAAAGTGTGCTCTTTCCTGATCACAAGGAAGGTTTTAGAGCATAAATGGCAGCACAGCGTTGACCCTCCTTGGGGCAAAGGGGCCTCCATTTCAGTTGGCCATTGACTGTAGGCTGCTCAATTTTCAGGCTGCTATCTCTCATTAGCTGAGGGCTGTTCTTTGGAGAAGGGGCAGCTGTGGGCCATGGGCAGCCGACGTCCACGGCTCACAGTTGTGTGGGTACACAGACCACCAGGGGGAATCTGAGTGGGGGGCTGCAACGGCATCAATGATAGCACCTGTCCCTGTCTCAGAGTCTTCAGGCCGGGGGTCCTCTCAGCCTGACAGCAAGCACATCCAGGATGTGGAGTGGGGGTTAACTCTCCAGGCAGTGACCTCAACTGATGAGTGAGGGAAGCCGGTCCCCTGATGCTTGGACAGGCATTCTGTATAGTCCCCAGAGGTTCCAGGGCAATTGTTCCGTGCTGCCGGCAGCAGACCTTGAGTGCATCCGTAGGTGGCCTTAATGTCGTCCCTGCTCCTCCCTCCTGCCTCTTGGAATCATCTCCCAAATGCATGCCTTTGCTGAGGCACTGTGTTCAGGGGATCCAAACTGAAATGCCTGGGGCAGAAGTTTGGCCTTACCCTTGAGGGTAACAGAGACCCGTGGAAGATGTTGTGCTGGGTCAGGGTGACGTACTCAGGTTTTTGCTTTAGAACAGTCCAAAGGGGCGGTGAAAAGTGGACATTGTCACAGTGGACTGTGCAAGAGGGGGATCTGCTGGTAGATGTTGGGGGAGGAAGAGGACAGGAGTCACTGAGAGGGAAAGAGAGAGAGAGGGGACTTGGTGCTGGTTGGAGGGGAGGAAGAGTCTGTGACCCGAAGCCCTGGCAGCCTGGAGCCGGGGGCCTGGGGCAGGATGGGGCCGCAGAGAGGCACTGGTTTGGGGACAAAAGAGAGATTTGGTTTGCCCAGTGCCCTCCCTCTCAAAGAAGCAACAGTTACATGAAGTGTCCAGAATAGGCAAGTCTGTAGAGACCGTGGGTAGATTAGCAGCTGCCTAGAGCTGGTAGGGGTGGGAGTGGGGCCCAGAGGATGGGAGCTGTGAGGAGGAATGATAGCTAATGGGTACGGAGTTTCTTTTTGGGGTGATGAAGTGTTCTAAAATCGACTGTGGAGATGATTCTACGACTGTGAATATATTAAAAAGTATTGAATTGTACACTTTAAAAGGGTGAATTTTATTGTATGTGAATTATATCACAATACAACTATTATCTTTTTAAAAAGCAATGAGTACAAAGTTGTACAAGGGATACGAGTTGGCTGTGGAGGGAAGTTTGCTGACTAATGGAAGGTGGGATGGACTTCAAAAGGCCTGTTACTCACCCCACCTTATTTGCCAGTGGAGAGCCGGGCCCTGGTCTTGCGCACAAGACAGGGTGAGTCAGGGGCTTCAACCTAGATCTCCGGACTCCCTAGTCCAGTGGCCCCCCCACCATCTCCAGACACTTTGCCTGCAGTTGCCCCCTCCTGGTCATTCCCTCTGGCAGCATTGCCTTCCCTTTGGCCAGTGGCCTGCTGAGAAGTGGGTGACAAATTGGAAGAATGACATTTCTGCAGTCTGCCCCCACCCTGCCTTGCCTGGTGAGTCTGACTGTCCCCCCCAACCCCCCAGGTCTTTTTACTGCCAACGAGGCAGCCTGGGAGGACCTGGCTTGGGTGAATGGACAAGATGTTTAGTTCTCTGAGCAAGAAGGTCGGGAAATTGAGTCTGACACCTGGCAAGACCCACTGCCTGGGCAGCACGCTAGGGAGGCTGGCCCGCACCCCGGCCAGGCTCTTCCAGGCCAGCCCCTTGCTGGGGTCCTGGCAGAGGCCAGAAGTGGGTGCGCCGGGGACTGTGCGTGGGGTGGGGGTCGGGCAGTTGGCCTGTGGGTAATGGAAAAGCTTGAACATTGGTCATGGCGGGCCTGCAGTGTTCATGTGTTGATGTCAACAATAGAAGAGGAATTTGTGACCTTTTGCCAAAGATGCTAGGATTCCCGGTGGCTGCCTCAGAATGCATGCTCGGACAATTCCTGGAACCTCTTGCCACCATTGCCCCACCCTTGCTGCTAGCAAGACCACCAAGCCCCCTGCCTTAGACACCTCCATTGACCTCACCACTCCCACTCTGACAGCTCCCTCAAGGCTAAAAGCTTAGCCTAGCACTGGCACTCAACGTCCCCCTTCCACCTTTCCAGTGTCACTCGCACCTTCTCAGTGTCATTCTCAGCAGACACCCTGCTGTGCCCTGCCTCCATGCCTTGATGGCCCCAGGGGCTCAGCGCTGCTCAGTGCCCACCCAGTAGAGCCATTGCTGTCCAACATGGCCTTGCTTCCTTCTGGGAACAGGATGGTCTGTCCCCCGGCCGCATCCTGACTCTCTGGCACCCCAGACACTGGGCATCTCACTGAGTTGGAAACCCCTACACTGTTAGCTGCCTGAGTCATGCCTGATGCTTCACTAACATTGGTTAATGCCAGGAGGCAACTGGGTCCCCTTCCTGTCCAGTGTCCTTTCTGAAGCTAAATGCTCATCAGTGACACTGACTGACCAGAGGGGGCTTCTGAGACTGAAATGAAGTCACGGCGGAAGGAGTTTCAATGTTCATTGGAGGGGTCTGGGTCAAGAGTAACCCTCAGCATCTCTCCTCTGACTGTTATTCTCATCGTTACTGTAGCCTCCAGTTGCACCGGCCACAGCACCATCCCTATCAACACCACCATTGCTGCCACCAATATCTGCATTGTCGCCATCATTTCCTCCGTCCTCGCCTTCATCCTTCCTACCACTCCTACCAGCACCGGCACTCCCATCCCTACCATCTTCAGTGGCTCTAGCATCACTACCACCATATCTCACTGCCATCTCAGTCGTCCCTATAACTTCCTCCATCCTCACCTCCAACCTCACCTCTTCCCTCCACCCTCACCTCCTCCCACCACCTTCACCTCCATCCTCATTGCCAGCCTCACCTCCATCGACTTCACCATCTCTATCATCATCACCACTGCCACCCCCTTAGCTCCCAGATTGAACCCCTGACTTCACTAGACATTTCTTACTAACCAGGCATGTGTCTGGTTGGAGAGGCACCCCTGGATGTGGGGTGTGGCCAGACGGCAGGTTCTGGCTGTCTCGTGGCTTGTGTCTGCCTGTGCGCTGGAACTCTTGCCTTGCCTGGTGGTGGTGACTCAGTGGTGGAGGTCTGGGCTGACTGACTTGGCGTCCATGCAACCAATGCCTGAGAGTCAGTGGGCAGCCCACGCTCAGGCCCACCTCGTTCATGTGCTCTGAAGCTGAGGAGCCTGTCATCACATGTGATCTCAAAGAAATCAGGAGATTCCGGGGCGGGGAAAGAGCCTGAAGTGGGAGTCAGAGCTCTGGCTGTGCCATGGACTCAGTATGGTCTCCAAACGTCACTGCCTCTCTCTAGACCTCCTTTCTCATTTTAAAATGGCAAGAGTAACCCGCCCTTTCTCCATGGAGAGCTAAACAAAGTGCAAAGTGTGTCCACAGCCTCCGCTCCTCAGAGGGCGAGCTGCACAGCAGGGTGCCCCTGTCAGCCTGCCTAGGGACATTTCTGGCCTCCACGTTTTACCAGCTACGGGACCTTAAGGAAGTCACTTACTGTTTCTGCTCAGCATCTGTTTCCTCATCTACAAACGAGGTAAACAGTAGACTCTGCCTCTTAAGACTGCTGTGAGGATTAACTGAGATCATCCACGGACAGCACTTAATTCAAATTCCTACCTGTGCACTAGGCGTGCAGGGATGGTGAAGCCCCACTTTACAGAGGGGGACGCAGAGCGGGCAGGGGGGGGGTCAGCGGGGACAACTGCCTGAGATCACCCAGTCAGAAGTGACAGAGCAGGGATTGGGAGCCAAGCCATGAGCTTCCTGCTTTCTTTTCTAAGTTCCTGCTGATTTGGGAGCACGTGGCCAGACTGCGAGGGGCACACAGGGGTATTGAGGCCCAGCTCCTGCCCTGGAGCCCATGGCCTGGGCCAGGGAAGGGAGAAGATTGGGCAGCAGAGCTGAGCTGTGAAGAAGTGTACAGTACAGGCCTGGCTGTGAGACTCGGCAGGAAGCACTGGGGTTGCTCAGGGGCAGGACCCTGGAAAGGCTGGGTTGGGGTGGGTGTTAGGGAACCAGGGGGGCTTGGAACACCAGGGAAGACGAACATCCCAGTCAAGGGTATCTGAGTAAGGAAGTGCCCCAGACTGGAGGGGGCATGGCATGGGGTCAAAGAGGGCAGATGTCTGGCCTGTGGGTACGAAGAATCTGGATCTTGAAAGCCAAGTGCTGAAAGGGTCCTTGGAGCCCAGTAGCACATCCACCTCGTTCAAAGGACAACCAAAGCCAGAGAAAGGGCAGGAAAGGGCAGAATCTGAGCTGTGACTGGGCTCCCTCCTCCTGCTGCCCTGGGCTGGCAGTGTCTTTCTGATTAGCAAAACTGTCCAACATCATGAAGACTGGTGGTCAAGGGTGTCTTGAGTTCTGGACTTTCCTCCCCGCTTGTTCTTCTTGTTTCAGTATGAGGGGCCATACTTCAGAGGAGGCCTCAACGAAACAACAGTCAAGAGAGTGACGTAACGATATTAGGATTTCTGGCCACAGATCTCTCGGCAGACCCTCTTTCCTGTGCAGCACTTATGTGGGGTCACTGCCTACCCCATCTTCACTAGAGCTGCCCTTTATGAGTCCCCACTAGACACCAGACACCATACCATGTTAGTATCTTTGTTTCACAGTGGAGAAACTGAGGCTCAGAGAGGTTAAGTAACCTGCCCAAGGTGCTTAGCTAGAGCAGAGCTGAGGTTAGATGCCAAGCCTGCCTGATGACCCCTTGGGAGGCACACACTATAGCCCCCAGTCTCCATCCACTAGACCAGGACCTGTGGGGAAAGTGATGAGCTGGACGATGATCTGGGGAGGAGTGGAAAGCAAGATGAGCAGCTGCTGTCACAGCCAGCTGCCTGCGGGCCAGGGCTCCCTGCCACCCACAGCCCAGCCTGCTCCCTGCCAGGGCCTCCTGCCTAATGCCTTGTGGGCGGCCAGAACGCCCAAGCTCCTGGGGCCACCACCGTCTCACTGCGTAGCCCTGGCACAGCTCCTCATGCCAGTGGGCCTGGATGCCCACAGCACCATCCACAAGCAAGCCCTGGCCCTATGGCCCACCACGGCCAGTCATGGGGTCCGAGCAGGCAGGCTGGGCTCTGTCTGTGGACACATAGACCATTGAACAGGAGACATGAGGCCTCCATGTCTGCCTCTGGTCAAGGTTGGGCTCCAATCTGCCATCTGGGCTTCCCAGACAAAGGAGCTACCTACCACCCGCCTATATAGGAAACCTATCTGCGGTGGGAGAGGAGAACCGGGGCCCAGACAGCAACTGAGCATTTTAGGATGGAATTTCCAGGTAGAAGGAGGAAAGCTGAGACCAGCCATGTGCCCTGGATGGTCCCCGGCACCCTTCCTCAGCCTGCCTCCCTTGGTCCTCCTCTGAGCGCCTTGTCTCAGTGAGCGAAACGGCCCAAGCCTCACTCCCTGTGGGAGACCTAACAGCTTCTAATGAGGCCCACGTAGTCGTTGCTCTAACACAGACCTCTCCATCCCTCACTGGAATCATTGCACCAGCCCTGCCAGAGCCCTCCGCTCCCCAGGCCCCCTTGCTTGTCCAGCTCCACCAGTAGTCAGGGTGGCCGCGTCACCCTGAGCTTTATACCTTCCCAGGCTCCCTGTTGACTGCAGAGAAAGTTCCACCTCCTTAGCCAGGTAGTCAAGACCCCTGGTGTCCTAAGTCATCCATGCTTTCTGGGCCTCGGTCTCCCTGTGCATCTCACCCACCCTCCAGGTAAAACACTTGTGGCCCTTGAAAAGTGGGCTATTCAGCGGCACCTCCTCAGCACCAGGCTTGGAAAGTCCTTCCTGCAAGATTTGGCTAAAACACCACCCTGTCCATGAAACATCCCCCTGATTCCCCATGTCTGGTCTGGAGCACAGACCACTGGCTCCTGGGTGGCTCCTGGGTGGCACATTGATTGTTATTCCCGGGGCACTGATTGGGGTCTTAGCCTATCTTCCCCTCTAAAATGAAATCTAAAGGCAGGCATCAACCTTGCTTCCTTCTGTCTGTGGTCTCGGTGCCCAGCACAGGGTCTGGCTCAGAGAAGCACAGGAATACATTCATTCATTCATTCATTCATTCAATACTGTTGAGGTGTTCTTTGAAGATTGGACAATATTCTCAAGCAGGACAGACATGGGCAGCCATGCTCAAAACCACAGGGTTTGGGGGCAGCTGATAGGACCTGGGAGGCAAGGAGAAGTATGGGCTATTGGTGTCTGATGGGGGAGCCCTGGCCCCTGGCCCTGGAAAGGCCTGTTTTAAGGCAGCCTGCTGCATGGGACAGCTTGGGTTTGAATTTAAGCTCTCCCACTTCCTATCTGTGTATTCTGGGTAAGCCACTTACCCTCTCTGAGCCTATGACAACATTTTCCCCTCGGGTTTTATAAGCAATGAGGTGGGTGCTTCATAGATGGTTATTCTTTACCCCTTCCTTTTTTGGGGAGCTTCTGGTTCGGTGTGGGTCACTTGGGACCTTTCCTCAAAGAACCAGAGAGTTGGGGTTCTGCAGTCCCTAGAAGCATGCCAATGTGGCCGTGTGGGAATGTGGGGGCAGCAGAGTGGTCTCTGCCCTGGGGGGTGGGCTGCCTGAGTGGGCTGCACATGGCTGCCTACCTACCCTTCCTACCCAGAAGCCTCCACGGGCCCCTGCCCTCTGTCCTCCTCGGCAGCCCAGCAGGGCCAGTACAGGGTATGCCCTGTCATTGGGACTGGCCCTGTGCCTGGCATCCCTCTGGCATTGCCTGGGCACCAGCTTCCTGCAGGCGGATGCGTCTTGTGTCCTGTGCTGGCAGGCCCTCCCCAGAGCTGAAGGTGCCTTGGGGCCAGGCCCACACCCATTGACCTTCCCAGGGGAGGCATTGATGAATGGGGACTTGTAAGAGAAGGGTCACATCTCCATTCAGGTCACAGCAACCAGAGCTAATTGACACTTCCCACCTCTGACTATGGATTCTCAGAGCAGGGCCTTGTACCCCCCTCAGACTAGACTTCCTGGGGCAGGGCTGTGCCTCCCCCCTCAGACCCTTTCCAGAACATGGTGATGTCTTACCCCTCAGACTAACTTACTTTTTAGGGCAGGTCCATGTCTCCTCCTTCATACCAGCTTCCCAGGGTAGGACCATGTATGACTTCTGTTCAGACTAGGGAAGGGAGTTAGTTGCAAGAACATTCTAGAAACACTTGCTGGTGGAGGAAGCATGGTGAATTCAAGGCCCTAACAAAGGTCCTACGGGTAGGTGTCAAGTGATAGAGGAGGGAAAATAATGGATGAAGAGTGAGAGGTCCTGGTGGGTCCTATGGCACCCCAAGACTGGGCTTTGTCCTGAAGATTATGGAGAACCAGGGAGGGGAGCAAGAAGGTCAGATGCATGTTTCTCATGAGTCCCTCTGGGTCACAGGAAACAAAAGCCTGAGCAGCCCTGTGGTGGTGGGTGGATGGGAGAGACAAGTTGGGGCCACTTGGGAAGGAGAAATTGATAGGCTTGTGAAAGGGGAAGGATTGGGGACTCAGGCCCAGCTCCCTGGTCTCTGGCTGGGGCAGTTGAGGTGGGGTCCACAGCAGGTGAGCGATGATGAGGGCCTGTACCTGCAAGGTGCCCAGGGGCCGTGCAGGTGGAGGTGTCCAGAATGCAGCCTGGGGAGTATGTTTGCATCAGATGTAGGGTGGGAAGAGTGGCATTGCCGGGTGTGAGGTCACCTGGGGAGAGGGAGATTCTGAGATCGGGTGGGAGGACACAGGGAGGAGTCAGGACGAGAAAGCCTTTGTTTCCTCTTCTAGAAAAGGGGAAAACACGTGCTGCTTGGCCTGTATCCCTGACTGGGGGGCCCAGAGCAGCGAATGCCCGATGGCTCTGTAGGCTCCCTGATGGCTCACTGGCCTGGCCTGAGGCCTCCCGCCTCCCCAGACCTTCCACTCAACACAGAGCCCTTGCCCGCCTTTGGAATTTTCCAGGTGGAAATTCATCTCAAAGGCCCTCTTTGGCTTCGCATGTTCAATACATCTTGTCTCTGGTTCCACCACCCCTGACCCCCAGCAGTCCTGGGCTCCAGAACTGAGCCCCCTGGAGTGCCGGGCCCTCCTCTCAGGGGGGCAGCAGAGCAGCCAAGGAAGGAAACAGGTCCCCTGGTGACCCCTGCGTACCTCTCCCAACTCCCCACCAGTTCCAGACACATTTGCGATTTATCTTTCTCTGTTGTTTATTGTGTGGAGGCCAGGCCTTCCAGCCAACTCAGAGCTGGACTGGCCAGCCGCGGCCCGAGACGGCCGTCCCAGCCAAGCCCAGAGCAGCCCCCGCCTGCCGTCCCCTCAGCCGCCCTGAGCCAAGTAGGCCCTAAGCTCTGGCCCGGCCGGACGCTCATTATGGAGCCCCAGGGCTTGTCTCCCCTATTGTCTGCCTATGTTTACAGCCTCACTCATGTTTGCCTCATGATTTTATTCCGGGTGACGCCCCAGTCTGGAGGAGGCCTGCATGCCATCCTGCTGAGACCTCTCTCCTTCCCCGGGCCCTGGGCCCCTGGGAGCCTCATCCATCATTCATTGACCGGCAGCGATGGGAGGGCTCATCACCCACCGGGGAGCGAGTGAGGGCTCGGCTGGGAGCAGGGTGGGACCTGCGCTTTTCCTGAGGCATGCTGGGGGTGTGTCCCTGGTGTGCATGTGTGCGCATGTGTGAGTGCTCATGTGTGTTTACATGCATGCATGTGTGTGCCGTGTGCACACGTGCCGACGTGTGTATACATGTGTGCTTGTGTGCATGTGTATGTGTTTGTGTGTAGCTGCATGTGTTCATGTGCATGTGTGTGCACAGGTGTGTGTACCTGCACGTGTGCACGAGCATGTGTGTATGTATACGTGTGTGTGTGAGTGCCATGCCTGTGTGTACATGCTTGTGGGTGCCTGTGTGTACCTCTGTGGGCATACTTTGTGTGCGTGTGTGTGTGTGTGTGTGTGTGCGCGCATGTTGGGGGTTGGGGGGCACACACACACACGCACACATCACAACCTGCCAGTTGTTGCCTTGTCTCTGCTGAAGAGACAGACGCTGGGGACCTAAGCACATGGATGCCTCCAGACCTCCAGGCCAGGCTTCCAGGCTGGCTCTTTCCTTCATAGATGTGACCATGGTTGGCTAAGTCATTCACCTTCCTGGGTCTCAGTTTCTTTTTGGGTAAAAGGGAGGCTGTGTTGGTACCAGTCTCATGCTTTGGGCATCTGGAAGGACCGTACTGGGTTCTGGCTGCAGACTCAGGGCCTGAATTATTTGATGGCAAAGGTTGGTGCCCCTTATCTCTAGAAATTAGGGGCTGGAGTGCTCATGTAGCTGTGTGGCACTGGCTGGGGTGGCCGTGGGAGACCATGGCTGGAGGGGATTGAAGATTTCTGGGGCAGGGAGAAGCAGCACAGGGGAAGACGCACCCGGGCTGTGGAGCCAGGCAGTGTGCAAGATGGCAGGGGTTTTGTTGATTTTGCTCACATTTTATGGTGTGCTGACAGCTGGGCAATGCTGTATAACTCTTCCCAAGCACACCCCTGTCCCTCGGGACTGGAGCTCTAGAGGCTGACACTGGCTGTCAGATGACTACCACTTGGGGCTCCCAAAGGCAGGCCTAAAAGTTTTGTAAATTCCTTGGAGGCATCAATTCCAGGGACCACCTGCCTAGGATTCCTGCCCCCACGGGGCTGAATTCCCAGGGTCTCCCTTCCTGAGAGCTGCAGCCTTCGTACTCCTGAGGCCTTGGGGCTTCCCCTAACAACAGGCCCAGAAATCTGGAGCCTGGGCCCTCTGGGGCTGGCTGAGGAGCTGATGGGTGTCATGGTTGTGACCGAGGCAGGGGTGGCTCAGGGGTGTCCTGGGGAGGGAGAAGGGTCACTCCAAGGACATAGAGCCCCTTAGGGAGCAGCTGTCTCCTGAGCCTTCTGACCCTGGCTAATCCATCTCCACTGATCTGGGTGGTCAGGGGGCTCACCTGGGGACCCTCAGAGCCTGCTGACCAGGCCTGGACAATCTCGGCACCTCCCACCTCCCAAGGCTGCCTCAGACCCTAAGAAGCTTCCACTTATTCCACACCAGCAAAGGCATCTGAGGAGCTGCCACAGCATCTTCCTGGACTGTGCTGAAAGGTACAGGGAGGGTGGGAAGTCCCCAGTGGATCAGAAAACCCTGTTTCCACGAATGAGCTGATCCCTAAGAGAGGGTGGAAGTGGGGAAGGTTCTAGAGAGCCAAGCCCCTCGCTCCTCCCTACTGCAAAGCCTGGCACTCAGGAGAGCTCGAGTGTGCACGTGTTTATATGTATGCATGCTTGCAGCCTTAAGGTCTGTCCAGAGTCTATAGCAAGAATTAGACGTGCCCCGTGACTCCAAGGCAGGCCATGTGGCTAGATCTGGGAGTCCACTGCCCCAGCCAAGCATGGGCTCACAGCCTACCCAGCCCCATACAAACATAGAGGCCAACATCCATCTCTGATTGTCCCCTTTAGGAGAACAGAGGATTGGGGGGTTGAAGGTCTTGGAAGAGCCCATAAAAGTGCAGAGAAATGCATTTATGTTTCTCCAAAGGACACCGTAACAAACCACACTAAAGAAAGAGATAACATTTCACGCATTTTAAATCACGGTCCTGGGGACTGTGCAATTAATTTCCATTTATCATCTTTCCTGTGCACTGGAGACGTCTCCGTCTCAGACCAGCCACCGCCACTCACCCCACCCGCCCCACAACTCCTTTTCAACCAGACGCTCATAAATCTGTTTTGCTTGTTCCACACGAGCTGCCTGGGAAAAGGCCCCATTTGCCGCGTCTGCTCCTCTGTCCAAACGTTCAACGCCTTCGATGTTTTATGGTTTCGTGTTATTGACTTGGCTTCCCAGGTCCCCTGTGGTAGGCGGCTGTTTGAGAAAGCAGCGAGAGGCGCGGGGTGACCTGAGGTTCACCCCCTCACTTGGCCAGAGCAGGGAGGACCGTGCAAAAGCCCTGTAGCTGCCCAGGGGGCTGTGGCCTCACGCGGCAGCTCCTGGGGGGCACCACAGACCTTGATTGGGGGGCTGTCCCTCTGTGCCCTGATTTCACCCCATCCAGTGGTCCCAGGCCCATTTATTCTCAACTTCCAGAATCTGCATTGCTAAAACCTCAGCTTCCGCTTCCCTCTCCAGCCCAGCCCCTCCTTTTCCCAAGGATGACCCCTGCCACCTCCACCTTGAAGGGAACAGACATGAGGTCAGTGTGTCCTGGATGTAAAATGTCCACATGGAGGGAAAGATGTGCAGGCGTAAATGGCCAGGGCCGTTCCCTGCACAGCCAGGCCAAGCCTCCCCTGTGCCACTGAGGACACAGATAAAGGCCAGGCTGATTTTCAGCTGATATGTCCTGGAGAGGTGATACAGGTTGTTAAGTATTTTAACTGAGGTCCTGGAGGAAGAGACAACTGCCCTTGCCCCAAGGGAGTTCAATGAGAGGAAAACAGGAAAGTAACTAGATAATTATGATTCCAGTGGTCAGCAGAACATGAGGTCTCAGAGGCACCATCTGCCTCTGTCCAAGGCTCCTGGAAGAGGGAGCAATATCTTAGTGAATTCCTGAAGGACCCACAAGAAACACTAGAAGCTTATGGTGGCAGAGGGGATGGTAATTCCAGGCAAAAGGAACAGCATGTGCAAAAACCAGACGGAAAAGAGAGGTATCCAACATGTTTGAGAAACGGCTTGTGTTCATGGAACAGGGAAATGAAGGCTGGAGGTTGACTGGGGCCAGCTGTGAGCTGAGGCGTCTTCAAAGCTGAGCTAGGGAGGTTGGGGTTTGCCTTGAGGGTGACAGTTTAAGCCCGGGAGTGACATGGTAAGGTTTACATGTTGGCAAAAACCATCCTTTAGTGAGGACAGTGGGTTGGAGGAGTAAGACTGGTGGAAGTCACCCTCCCTCACACCACACACACAAATAATTCAAAACAGATAACAGACCTACCTGTAATAGTTAAAACTATGAACCTTCTAGAATAAAACATGGGGGGGGGGAATCTAAATTATCTTGGGTTTGGCAAATACTTCTAAAATACAATACAAAAAGCACAAACAACAAAAGAAAAATCAACAAACTGAACTTCATTAAAATGAAAAACTTTAGCTCTTGTAAGACACTATTAAGAGAATGATAAAGGCAAGTCACAGACTGGAATCTTTGTAAAACACATGTCCAACAAAGTACTTGTATCTAGAAAATATGAAGAAATTTTAGAACTAAAAACAATCAAAAACTGGAACTCTCGGTCACAGCTGGTGGAGTATGAAAATGGGGCAACCACTTTGGAAAACAGTGTGGCAGTTCCTTGAAATGCTAAACATACATGACCACATGGCACAGGCATGCTGCTTCTAGGTTTTTCCCAAGAGAAATGAAAGTGTCTACCCATACAAAAAATGATGCATGAATATTAATAGCACCATTATTTGTGAGAGCCCCAAACTGAAAACAACCCAGTGTCCATCAGTGGGTGAATGGATAAGCAATTTGGGGATATTGTACAGTTGGAGTACAACTTAGTGATACAAAAGCATGATCTATTGACCCATGCTACAACATGGGTGCATCTCAAAATAATCATTTTGAATGACAGAAGCCAGACCCTTACCCACCAGAAAAAAAGAGTACATAAAATCCTAGAAAATGCAAATGAATCTATAGTGACTTGTTTGGGGGACACCATAGGATGCTGGAGAAAGGGATCTTAGTGATAGGAAGAAATTTTGGGGGGGTGATGGATGGATGTGTTCATTACCTTAAAAGTGATGATGAGTTTACACACACACACATATACATACACACACGAGGTATGATAAAAAAATATGTTAAATGTTTAAATTTAAAAAAATTTTTTACAGTAAAAGGCACATTGTCATTTATCCCCCTCAAAATACTCCCCCTCTCTTTGAACACACTTGTCCCATCGTTCTTGCCACTTTCTGAAGCAGTTCTGGAAGTCCTCTTTCGTGAATGTCTTTAGTTACGCTGTCATGGCGGCTTTGATGTCCTGAATCGATTCAAAACGTGTACCTTTCATGGTCATTTTGACTTTGGGGAAGAGCCAAAAATCACATGGTGCCAGATGCAGTGAATAAGATGGATGAGGACACACCGTAATGTTTTTATTTGACAGAAATTGCTGTACCAGAAGTGACGTGTGACACGGAGCCTTTCCGTTGTGATCACAAAGTATGGTGAATGCTGCCGCCGAGTGCCATCTGACAGAAAGGCAGGGATCTTCAATATGGGAAGCAGCTTGTTGAACCTTAGTAATGGTGTGTGACAAGTTTCAACTTGCTCAGTGCAGTCAGTCAGGTGTGAGCTACGGTTGAGAGAAGGCGTGTTTTAAAGTGTGCTATACGTCATTCTCCATCATGACAACACTTCGTGTCACACATCGCTTCTGGTACGGCAATTTCTGTCCAATAAAAACATTACGGTGTGTCCTCATCCACCTTATTCACCAGATCTGGCAACGTGTGACTTCTGGCTCTTCCTCAAAGTCAAAATGATTTGTACATATGTCAAAACATGTAAAATTGTACTTTTAGAGAATTGTTGTTAATGTACGTCAATTGAACCTCAACAAAGTAAAAAACAAACAAACATACAAATTACAGCACGCAACTAGGAAGGCACGGGGTGATGTCCAGGACCCTGGCCAGGAGAGTAAATACACGATCATTCGTTCACTCACTCCCACACTCACTCAGCTTTTGCTGAATTGTAAGTCCCATGAAGGCAGCAGTGAAGTCTGCCTTGCTCACCCCCATGTCCCTGATGCCCAGCTTGTAGTACTGGACAGTAGGGCAGAGAAAAGTGGATTGTCTCAGAAGGAATTTACAAGGTATTTGACCAGACATGAAGATGTCTGAGGTGAGGGAGGTTGAGGAACCAAAAATAATCCCCATGATTCTAGGTCAAGTATACGCTGCTGGGTTTAGAAAGGAGAGGAAGGTGAACTTGGAGATGCTGAGTTTGTGGTGCTGGGGGACAGAGTGTGGGGACAGACACACTGGGGTGAGGGATTTGGGAGTCACCAGCATGTCTCCCAGTGGTTCTCAACAATGCATATCAGAACAAAAACTGGAAAGTCCAAAAAGATACTGATGCCTGGGCCCCACCCCTAGACCATTAGAATCTGAGGATTCTGCTTGGCATTGGAATTTCCTAAAGCTCCCAGCTCAGTTGATAACCCTCACCATGGATGGTAACTGAAGTTGTGGGAGAGGATGAGCTCCCCAGAGCAGGGTGTGGGGCGTGAGAGAGAGGAAGACTTGGGACTGAGGCTCAAGGAACTCCAACTTTATGTGATGGAAAAGGGAGACTCGTGAGAGATTGGGAGTAGCTGGAGAGATAGGCAGAAAATGAAGAGTATGGGTCACAGAAGAGAAGGGAAAAGGGATTCATGGAGTGGGAAGTTGAAACTAATGTCAAATGGTGTGGCAACCTGGAATAAAGGGAAGAATAAAAAGGAACCATTGGATTTACCACAAAAAGTTCATTGGGAACGTGGAGGGAGCTGTTTTTGTGGAATAGGAGTGACAGAAACCGTACTGGAGGGAATTGTGGAGAAAATGGGAGACAAGGAGTGGAAACAATGAACTCTTAAAATAACTTTGCTTTAAAGTAGAGGAGAGTGGAGGGGAGTGTGCGGAGTTAAGGAAGGGTTGGGGTTTTTTAGGCAGGGAGAAACTTGGGCATTGCTGTTAGAAAGGAATCCAAATAGAACAGAATAGCATCTACAAACAGACATTGCCTATGTGGTCACTCAATTTATGACAAATGCATGGATGCAATTCCATGATAAAAGGAAGATCTCTTGTATAAATGCTGCTGAAGCACCTGGGTATATGTATGTTGGAAAAAAATGAACCTTGATCCCTACCTCACACCACACACAAAAATTAGTCCAAGATCGATTCAGAAATTTAAATACGAAAGCTAAAACTGTGAAGAAATTGTAGAAGAACATCTTTATGATTGGGGGTAGGCAAAAATTTATATTAAAAAACATGACACAAAAAGCACTAACCATGAAAGAAAAATTATATCATTTCATAAAAATTAAACTTCTGCTCATCAAGACGCCACTAAAGGAAACAAACTTTCTGGAGAGATGGAAATGCTCTGTGTCCTGAGAGGTATGAGGGTTACATTAGTGTATGCAGTTTTCTTTTCTTTTCAAACTTTTTTTCACCAAAATATATATGACTATAACATTATGTAAATTTAAGGTGTATATGTTGATTTGATTCATTTATATATTGTAATATGATTGTTATTATATGAATAGTTAGCACCCCCATTACATCATAATTATTTCTTTTTTGTGGTTGGAATAATTAAGGTCTAGATTCTTAGCAAGATTCATGATTATAATACAATATTGTTGTCTATATTTACTACACTGTGCATTAAATCTCCAGGACATATTTGTTTATCAGTTACAAGTTTGTAATGTATGCATTTTTTTCAAAACAAAGATTACACTGTATACTGTGCATTTAATTGTCTTCAATATAAAAAGATAGAAAAGAAGGAAAAGACACCATTAGGAAAGTGAAAAGGCAAGCCATATGCCAGGAGAAGATACTTGCAATACATAAATATGATAAAGAACCTACATCTAGAATATATAAAGTGGAGCTACTCCTTTCAGGCTAAAACTTGAGCCCCTCAGCTTGGCATTCAAGGCCTCTGTGACCACCCATTTGCCTCCCCAGACTGTTGGACCAGATATAAGCATACGGAGCCTTTGGGAAACTGAAGAGGTGTGGAGCTGAGCCCACATTCACCAGGCACGCTTTGAGGCATGCCAGGGTGAGGCTGTGAAAGGCCTAGAGTGCTATCTAGGGAGTGAGACACATCAGACAAGGCTTAGATGCAGTGCTTGGAGTGGAGGTGGGGTAGCTGCAGGGAGTGGTCCATTGGGCCCACACAGTGATGCACATTGCTGCGGGGCAGGGGCAGGCCAGTCACTGGAGACACACCTGACTTCCTGGGGGGGGCATTGGGGAGGGGAGGCCTGGGCTGAGGAACTGGATGTTCAGCCTGGACTTTTGTCCTGGTGGGTAAATTGAGGCAGGAGCCTAGACCTGTGGATTTGGGGAGGGTCTCAGGCTAAAGGACCCATTTCCCAGCTTTGTGGGGGTGGGGAGCGCTGGGGGCAAGCATCATTTGCCTCTGGTCAGCAGATCCTGAGGTGGGGTCTGTAACAGGAAGGGAAGGTGTTACCAGGGAGTAGCAAGAGCTGGAACCATGCAATAAGGCCTCTCACTGCAGCCCCCCGCCCCCGCAAGGAGCTGGGACCCATGAGGGACAGCTGTGACCTGGCTTGAAGAGAGTTGGGGACAAACACCCCAACTTCTCCCTCCTCCTGCCCTGCTCCCATGAGCACCTCATATGCATTACTCGGTCATCATCGTTTGTTTTTAGTCCATTTTATGCAGAAGGAAAATGAAGGTCAGCAGTGAGGGAAGTTGGTAAGTGGCTGAAGCACAGGACTGGAACCTTGACATTGGTGCTCAGGGCAAACCTACCGGACACAGAGGATGCAGAAGAGGTGGCAGCCTGGGATTGCAGGTGGAACGTGGTTAAAGCCAGCTTTGATGACCTGGAGCTTGCCATCAAGCGAGGTGGCTCCTTCAGGATGGTGACCTCAGCCCCTCCTGCCTCTAAGCCAGGGTCCTGAGCAGCATCTGGCCCCCCTCTGGTGTCTCCCCTCGAGGCCATGGCTGGACACTAGCCCATCACGTGGCCTGTGCTGACAGATTGGGTGTCTCCGGTACGCCAAAGGCTGCTGCTAAGTGGCTTCCTGGCAGGGAGTCAGGGGTCACCTCATCGCTGCTCTGCTCAAACAGTGCTGGCCTCTTTGGGGCGCCTCCCACATCTGTCTGCTACGATCGGGTGTGTTTAGCATCAACTCTGAGATCCAGGCCCTGCCTGGCAACTCTCAGGGTAGCGGCTTTGGGAACCAGTGACCCCTGGGGCAGATGGACTCCTAGCTAGAGGGGCCCAGGGCCCCAGTTTGAGCAAGAGCTGAGGAGTCTCACCACCGTGTTCGCAGTGTGCCCATATTCAGGGCCGTTCTGGGCTCCCTATGTTCCACCCTCTCATTCTGGCCGGTGGTGTTAGACTCCTGGCTCTGGGCCTCAGTTCTGGGCAAACCCTTGATTTCAGAATTTTTCTTTTTCTTCTTGCAGCGTGTCCCGCCAGGGTCCATCTGGGGCCTGGGGACTGGGCGAGCCTGTGTTCGAACCTCTGTCCAAGACTATGGTACCGGTCAGTGAGGCCACCGGGGCAGAGTGATCACAGGTCAGTCAGTTCCTGGGCCAGCGCCACCACCTCAGCTGAGTAACCCTGGGCAAGTTGACTCCCTACCTGGGTCTCCGCTGTCTTTGAAAAATGGTGAGGAGAGAGCAGAATAGATAACAGGACTTCGGCAGCCCCAAGATATCTGAGACTGGGCATGTGTGTCTCCGCAAGACTGCTGGGCCCTGCTTTCCCAGCAGTCCTTGGCTGGGCTGTGCTCAGGGGTGAGACACAGCTGCAGCCAGGAGGGGAGGCGAGTTGGGTACAGGGTGATGAATGCAACTAGAAGAAATGTCAGAACGAAGGGAAAGCATGGACAAGGCAGGAATCAGGGAAGGCTCTCGGAGTCACATTGGAGCTGGTCCATGAGCTGAGCAGAGATGTCTTGGGTAGAAAGGAGGCCATTGAACAAACATTCCAGACTGAGGGGAGGTGGTTTTCAATGGTCAGAGCAGAGGGTGAGTGGGGTGAGGTGGCAGGAAGGCCGCTGGAAAATGGGGGCCCGAGGACCAGGGAGCCAGGGGGTAGGTAAAGCTCAGCAGGCAGCAGGGAGCGTTCTGGAAACTAGGAGGAATGGGTAACTGAGGGAGGGACCGAGCAGCTTCTCTTCAGGTGTGGTCTGGATCACCTGAGGAGTTGTCGTTAATAAAATGCAGATTCCAGGCCTGTAGCGCCATGGCTCTGGCTGGCTTGGTGGCAGAGAAGTCTTAGGGAGGAGAGAGACAACCTGCTTAGGACCTGTGGCAGTTTGGAGGCCATGTGCAGAAGACAGCTGATGCCCAGGGTGAACCAGGTGGGCAGGCCCTGGGGGACCCCACCCCAAATGAGCCAGGCTTCTGGCTGAGGGTACAGGTGGGTACTCTGCGTGTTTCCCAGAAGGCAGAAGGCTTGTTTGCCTCTACCTCTGCTTCCCACGGCAAGGAGGGGTAGGGCCTGCGCTTTGGTGGTCCTGGTCAGGGCTCAGGCACTGGATCCCTGCAGCAGGAAGCCGGCCTTAGCCGGAGGGTGGAGTCCTGTCCAGCTGACAGCTGACACTTGCTCTTTGTCTCCCTCTCAGCAGGGAAGGTGCCTGCGTTGGTGTCCAGCTTTGTTGGTGTCCAAGCTGAGTCAGCAGCGCCAGCTTCCCATCTGGCCCCAGAGATGCCTCCAGAGTTCCAGGGCTCCACTAGAGAGGTCAGGATGGCCAAAGGCTGAAGGGCAAGGAGTTGGCACGGCGGTTGGTGAGGTCTTGGGAATAAAGAGCTTTTCTACCATTCGCAGGCAGAGGCTCAGTGGGTACCCAGAAATGTGGATGGGCTCTGTTGGGCCAAGCCCCAGACCCAGCTGAGCCAGGGTGTTAAACCCCTGCTGCTCCAGACAGCTGGGGGAGGGAGGGGAAGGCTCAGTGAGTTTGCATATGGAAGTGAGGCATTCCCCCAGATCACCCAGGCTCCAGATTTGAAATAATCCCAGCTCAGTGAGGGCTGGGGGCTGAGGAGGCCAGGAAGGGGATTGGGGGCTCAGGGACAGCCCGGGGAAGGTCCAGGGGCTCTGAGAGGGGCTTGCATCCTGAGCCTGGGGATCAGCTGAGGCCTGGCCTGAGCTGAGCTCCCTAGGTGCCTGGCACTGGCTGAGGCTGGTGGGGGCCTGGCTTCTTCCAAAGCCCTCCTTGTCGGGCAGTGGGCGGGCGGGTCGGGGGCTGGGCGCGGTCACTCATATCTTCCCCGTTACTTCATTCATTTTGCTCCCACTGATCCCTTGTTTATCTCACTGGGAATGCAGCCGTGGTGGAAACTGGGGCCAAGGGAAGGGCCAGAGCCTGGGCCACCTCCAGGAGGGTTCCAACCCCACTCATCCGCCTCTCTCACCTGGGTCCCTGGGTTCAACATGCCCAAGGCCAGCCATTGACACCAGCTGTGTAGGTAAGGTTGGCTCTGAGAACCCCTGACGTGATGCCCAGAGGCCAGGTTCTGGACCTGGCCTGTCTGTCTTGGGGCCTTATTTTCTCTGTCTGTGAGTTGGAGGTCGTTCTAAGTGAACTTTGAGAATGCTTATTGCCATTAACAACAAAGCTACCTTCCTAAGTATCAACCCCAGCCTACCCTATGCTGGCCCAGAGGTCTCTGCTCTCACCTGAGGCTCACATGTCTCCGTGGATTACCGTGATCTCCTTTAGGTGGGGTACAGGGGTGTTCCCAGGTGGGCCTGGAGATAGAGACGAGGCTGGGAGAAGACTCTCTGGGTGGGATGGGGGGATAGCAGCATAGGAAGTAGTGCTGCCATGGCAGGGGTGTGAGAGCCAACAAGGCCAGTGCCCGAAAATGTCCTTTAGAAACTGGTCAGAAGGATATGCCAGGTCCCTACCACACCTTCCTGTTGCAGGACTCCTGGCTGGGGGTGGGGGTGGGTGCGTTTGTGGTCCCTGGGGGCTTGGGTTAAGCAGGTCTTAATCCCCATCACCAAGCAAACCTGTCTGCCCTTGAAGATCGCCCCCCTCAGGTCGGGGTTGGGGGCACTTGGGCTTTGAGCAAGCTGGTCTGAGCCCTTGTCTAGTCAATGGTGTCCAAGGACACCACCATCCTGCCAGGGAGGGTCTGCCAGTCCCCTGGTCAGATGCGAAAACTGAGGCTCAGATAAGCTAATTGAGTTGCTCAGGGTAGACAGCTGTGAGTGGCAGGGCTGAGATCCAGTCACAGCCAGTCTGACCCAGAGGTTTGTCCAGTATCGTGCTCAGAAGGACGTGAATTCAGGCCTGGTACTAGGGTCAGAGCCTCAGTGCCCTCTTGTCTTCTTTCCCCCTGGTGACTTGTTTTTCCACTCTGCGAAATGGGGTGGGTGGGTCCAACTCCAGGCCTGTTTCTGCCCTGGTCCTGGAGGCTTGAGGAGAAATGAGGTCATATTTGTCTAGGGGCTGGAGTGTCTTGGAAGGAGAAAGCTCAGTAAAGACAAGGGCCCATTGTCTCCCCTTCCCCGGCCCCTTGCCAGTTCCCGCCCCAGTCACCAGACTAGGCCAACTCTGCCTGCAGACTCCAGAGGCCACCACGTGCCAACAGGGGGTGACTCAGTGCCCCCCTTCCCATTGATTGACACCATCAAAGCTTTGTTGAGGTGCCACAGAGGGGAAAGCAGGAAAAGAAGGGAAGGCCCTGGGGGTCCCAGCTTAGGGATTTCACACTTGGGGCATTACAGTGGGCTTGAGAGAGGTGTCGGGTAATAATAAAGAAGAACAGCAACTTGTGCACTTGCTTCCAGCAGCCTTGGTGTGAAGCTCCTACAAGCATTAGCTCAGTGAATGCTCACAGTGCTCCTGAGGGAACGTAGATGTCATCACCCCCATTTCACAGATACAGAACACTTACCCCAGGCCACCCAGCTCATAACTAGTAGATATGGATGAAAGAGGTGGAATTTGAACTAGAGTCTGTGTGGTTCTAAAGAATTTTGCAGAAAGGGTCTAAGATGTGCAGATAGGGACTAGACTGGGGTACAGAAAAAGGTCAGGTCAGATCCTGGAGCTCAGTGGATGGGGCCATCCCAGCAGAGGCGTGGATGCCTCCCCACTGAGCCTATGGACCAGGTCGCAGTCCTTCTTTGCTGTAGAATGAAGAGGTTGGGGCAAATCAGTTCTTCCCCCGCTAAGGACCGGGAAGATCCCTTGGCCTCTGGCACTGCAAAGGCAGGATAAAGGATGCTTCAGCAATTTCAGTGCTTTGAAACACCAAATAGGGCCACACATGGGCAGGGTGGTTTCTGGTCTCCCTGCAGCTCTGAGGCCCGTGGAGCTCTGTCAGCAGTTAGCCAGGCAAGACAAATAACAGCTCAAGCTTAACATGTCCAAGAGTAAACTCTTGATTTCCTCCCCAACCTGCTCCTCCCTGTGTCTTCCCAGTCTCAGGAAATGGCACCATCGTCCACCCAGTTGCTCAGGCCAGAAAACTGGGAGGCATCCTTGGATCATCCCTCCCCTCACCACCCACATCGATGCATTGCCAAGACTTGTCAATTCTACCTCCAAAATAAATCCCAAATGCACTTCCCTCTGTTCCTGCTGCCACCACGGTGTCCAAGTCAACACCCGCTCTCCCCTGGACAGCAGCTTCCTCCCTGCCTCCCCTCTGCCCGCTCCGCCCAGTCCCCCACAGAGCTAGAGGAACTGGCTTAAAATGGAAATCAGGTTCCCTTCTCCTGCTTAAACTGCCCCTCCCCCCAACGGTTTCCTATTGCATTTGGAGCAAAATTGACAACCCTCAATGGCTATGAGGTCCCTCCTGACCTGGCTACCTCACCTCCCTCCACTGTCCAAGCACTATCCTTCTCTCTGCATCTGTGCATTTGCACATGCTGTTCCATCTGCCTGGAATCTTTTCCCTGCAGTTCTTCACCTAGTTGATGCATTCTTGTCTTTCAGGTTTCGGCTGGTATCTCACTTTCTTGGCCACCCCAAACTGGGTTTCCTCCAGGCCATTCCCTTAAAGCCCCTTGTTTATCTCCTTTATAGGAATTTACCTTAATTTATAATTATATGTTTACTCCTTGTCTCTGTAACCAAGCTGCAAGACCTGTGAGGGCAGAGCCATGTCTGCCTTGCTCACCACTCTGCTCCCTATTGGCACTCAAGTCTCTGTTGAATGAAGTAACCACTGAAATAATAGCAGCAGCTATTATAGTGTATTGAGCATTTCCAATTCTCTCTCATTTTGCATATAATCATCTCAACCACCCAATGAGGTAGGTAGTATCAGTGCTCCCCATTTTCCAGTTGTGGAAACCGAGGTTCAGAAGCTAAGATTAGTCACCCAGTGTCACAGCCAGAATATAGCCGAGCCAGGTTCAGGACCCAAGTCAGTCAAATCAGAGGTCTGACCTCCAGCCACTACGTGGTTTCAGTGACACACTGTAATCAATGCTATTACTCTGCTCTATCAAGTCTTCGAGGTCATGAAACGAAAGATACACCGTTGATTTATGGCCCATTAGGAAAGGTTAAAACCATGATAATTAAACTATGACATGTCATCCCAATTTCAAAGATGTGAAAATGTGAAACCAGTGCTTTTGGGGAATTGATGAAATATGGTATTTTGGGAACAAAACCATTGAGTCTTTAGGACCCAAGGGACAAAGTAATAGATGGATTTCTCAGCAGTTCTGAGGATTGTCCTGTAGCCACCGGGAGCAGGAAGCCCTGCTCTTGGCCCTGGAGAGTTCAAGGTGGAGCAAGGACAATCGAATGTGATGAGTGTGCTGGACGCTGCTGGCGAGGGACCTCAGGACTTCCTGGGGGCGTGGTCGAGGGGAGACCCCAGACCTGCTGGGAGCTGGGGAGGGAAAAGGGCATGAACAAGCTTCACAGCGGAGAGGGCAGCTAAGGCAGATCCCAGGGGATGAGCAGAGGTAAGCAGGCTGACAGCAGGTGGGAAGTATGCCAGGGAGAGAGAAGGATGCTGTGGGAAATGGTGTATGGCTCACTGAGCAGAGTGGAGAGAGAGAGCTGGACAGAGATGTCATGGGGTCAGTGGGGATGGTATCTGGGGGGCTGATGAAAGAATTGAGGCTCCATCCTGCAGGGAAGGGAACCCATGAAGTTATTAGGCAATGGAGTGACAAGGCCACCTTTGTAAGTTAGAAGGATAGAGTGACGGGCGACAAGAAGCTTGAAGGCAGCGTGGAGGCCTGGGAATGTCTGGGGAGATGCTGTCAGGAATCCTCAGTCGCCTCAGGCTGGACGGTACAGACGGTCTGAGTGAGGGGTATGGGGCGTAGGCTAGGCGGGGGACAGCCTCCCCCAGGCCTGGGAACGTCCGGGTCGGCTGAGAGCCCGCCAGAGGCTGGTGAAAGGCCCACTTACCATGACGGATGGGGGCCCCGTCAGGCCGCGCCAATTAGGCAAGATGGAGTGCCAGGGTAATGCTATAAATATCTTGGCCGCTGACTGGCCCAGGAATGTAAATGGTGGTGTTGAACAAGCAGGAGAAAGTGTTCAGTTCAGACAGGATGAGTTTTTTGTGTGTTTTAAAAACATGTTCTTCCCTCCACAAAGACTTCAAGTTGAGCAGCAAGGAGGCTGGGTGCCCAAGCGTTGGCTACTTGTCCAGTTGAGTGCCAGAGCAAAGGCTCGTGAAATCAGTTTTGGGATAAGCTCCTGGAAAAGCCAGTAATTTGAAGCCCAGAAAAAGCCTGAACCCCACTTGTAGGCTTGTCCTTGGTCAGAGGGGCATGTGGGTGAGGAAGTGCACTAACCATCCAGTTTGGGGACACATAACCCAGCCAGATGTTAGGGATACCACTGGCGAGTAGAGGTGTCACCCCAACATTGGGCTGCTCCCCAGAGCTCTCTGTCCTATTGGGGGTGCGGCTGGATAGGGGCTGGGACTGAGGGCTCAGCTGCTCTTCAAGCCCAGAGGCAGGGAGGCCTGGCTTTCTTTCCGGGTCATCAAAGAGTGAGGCTGGGAGGCCCTCAGAGGGTCATCTGGAGAAAGGGGTCCCACTGGCCTTAACACCCTTTGTAAGTTTCACAGCAACATTGACCCACAAGATTACCCCTCTGCCTCATCGCTTCATTTGTTTCGAACAACAAGGTTGCAGGATGACAGACGAGGGAAGCGAGGACTGACTGAGCAGGGGTGAGGGCGGGGTACTCAGTGTGCCTGAAGCATTGGTATACCTGCCTCTGCTCAGAGAGGCCACCTGTGCAGGGGGCTTGGAGCAGCCCAAAACCCTAAGTCAAGTCCTGAGAGGGAAATACACACACTCAGAGGGCACGAGGTGGCCTCATATGGGAGGGTTCCTGTTGGAGGCCCTGGGCTGGCAAATGGAACGGAGTGGCTACAGCCCAACACCTAGAAAAACCTAGAAAACCTCCAGACAACAGAAAGGGTGATTGATGTCCAGGGTAACTTGTGGTTCTCCGGTCCTGATCTGTGTGTCTAGCAGGAGGTTCCCTGAATTAGAACGGATACACCCTCCCTGAGGAAGGGAGAAGCAAATGGAGTGCATATGTGCATGGCGGGATGGGGCCAGGAACAACGACGCATCGAGCAAGTTCTAGGCTCCTGGCCCAAAGCAGCCCACCGCTAAGGATGAGGCAGAGGGGATGGGTCAATGAGTTCACTAGACTGTCTGAGGAGATTGTGGAGGAATTGACCCATTTGGCGAAAACTGACTGCTGGCCTGCCCTGTGCCGGGAGGCAGGGGTCTGGCCTGGAGACGGGATGAGGGCTCAGCCAAGATCCAGACAGAGCGTGGGTCAGAACTCAAGTTCTAGAGGGACATTCTGGGTGTGGGGAGCAAACTCGGGCAGACATTGGGGGTTGGAGCTGGACCAGCTGCAGAGGGTGGAGGGCAGCGTGGACTTGGTGGGCAGGAGCAGACCCAGAGAGCAGAGATGGAGGTCAGCACTCTACCTGGAGACCCCTGAGAAGGTGGTGGAGCCTCCTCAGCCTGCACAGGTGGGTTTGGGGAACAGAGCTGAATCTGCAGGTGAAGAAGATGACAGGACCCTGTGTCCTTGCCTGGAACCCCCGCGCCCCATCCTTCAGAGCCAGCAGACAGGGTTCAGAACAGGTGCAGATATGTGGTACCTCTTGGAGTGGAGAGGGGTCCAGGGTGGGAGTATAGGGGGGGCAGCAGGACCTGGAGCAGAGCAGTGGATGGGCTGGGCCCCAGGCTCCTCCTGGGCCAGTCTGGGTGGGTCTCAGGCCTCACCAACTGGTGGGGCCTGGCAGGGCCCTCCGCTGCCATGCCTGGGACGCAAGGTTCACCCAGAGTGGCCCAGGCTATGCAGACAGATAGGGCCCTGGCCTGTGCCCAGCCACTGGCTTCATCGTCCCAGTGGGTGTGCACGTGCCTACACATGTGCAGACATCGCAGCAACTCTCCAAGGGAGCACTTTTGTGGGAGACCAGTGTGGTGAGTGAAGCTAAGGGAAGATATACCTGTGGCAATGCAAGGGTGTGTGCATGCAAACCAGGGATCTAGTGCACAACTAAGGATGTGAATGTGTCCTGGGGGTGTGGCCTGTGTGAGCATCCAAGGGCTGCCAGGGCATTCTGGGCAACGGCAACGTGGCAGCAGTGTGTCGGTATCTCTTTCTCAGTCTTCAAAGATCATTTACACTGCTGGTCACTGCGGCTTCGTCTCTCATAGACACTCCTAGGAAAATGCCCCTCTTGCCCCTTGCCCCTCCACCCTCTACCCTATAGGCAAAAAGATTCATCTTTTTCTTTGTGGTTTCTTCCATTGTTTGGAAACTTATAAACACCTCAGGAAGTTTAAGAAAAGTTAAGAAAGTTAGGGAAAACTTATAAATGCTTTTCCAGAGGGTAAGAAAGACTGCAGTATTTCCTACTAGCTACTGTAGAATTTTATTACTTATTTATATAAGTTTTAACTCTGTCATCTGTCTGGAGATAATTTTAGCATTAAATATAAAGTGTTAGCCAATTTCCTCCCACCCCAAATTGCTAACTATTCAATTCATTTTATAATACTTGCTTTACCATGTGTTGCACTTTTACATATAATTGGTTCTTATACATAATTGCTCCTTTGTATCTATTCCAATGGTGCATATTTCTGATCTTACTCCAGTACCACACTGTTAAATTATTGTTCCTTTAGAACATGTTTTATTGAAGGCTTTATAGCATAGTAGTTAAGATTATGGCCTTTGAAGTCAAACTGACCGCGATTTATATGGGAACTTTGCCATTTAATAAATGTGTGACCTTGGTCAAATTACCTCACAGTTCCTCATCTATAAAATGGAGTATTAGGAGACCTATAAAAGACATCTTACTCGCAAGTTCAGGACAAACTGAGAGAGAGTTATAGGAATCAGTCAGACAGAGATAAACATCAACCTTATTACTGTGGATTTCTGTCCACTGCCTCCACTGTATTCAGTATTGCAGTAGGGGCCCTGACCATTGCAATAAGGCAGGAAAAAGAAATAAAAAGTAACAAGCCAAGAAACAAAGGGCATCCTTGCCTTTCATCCCTGACTTAAATAGACTTGGACCCCAATCACAGGTAGTACCAGACACCTCAGGTCTTTCCTCCATCCCTGAAGTTACAACAGCACAGCAGAAAATACAGGTGTCCTGGGGGAAGAGAAACAACAGTAGAGAGAGGACAGGAATGTCCTCTAGCTGAAGTTCCTTCACATAGAAATATGAGGTGGAGGTGGCGGTAGAGACTCCCCAGTGACACCTTCACAAAAGGCTGTATAGTAGGCATGTGGTGAGATAATGACTGTGAGGCACTCAGCATGGGCCTGACACACAGTAGGTGCACAGTAAATGCTGCTCTTAGTACCAACATGTGCAGGATCTTGTTCCATTTCTCCTGTTGCCCTGAATTTTTAAAAAAATTATTGTCACCTGTATATTTTTCCAGAAGAAATATAGAATCATTTGGTGTTGTTCTAAGAAAAAAACCCTCCAACCCCTGCCCTCCCTACCTGCATTTTAACAGGTGCTACATCAACTTATACATGATGAGAGGGATGATTGTGGAATTAATCTTGGTACAGGACAGCGGTGGCAGCAGGGATGGGAAGGATCGCCAAGAGAAACGGAAGCTAATGCTACAGAGGGGTTGAAGGCCAAGTGCATGACGAGGGTGACAAGGCCTGGTCGGAGTGGGTTGAGAGGTTAGTGAGTTCAGGAGACTGTGAGGCCAGTGGTAGCGCCAGCACCGGAGGGCCAAGGTGGGGTGAGGGGTGAGGGGTGGGGGTTGTGTGAGGAGGTTGGGGAGGAGAAAAGAGGCTCCAAGAGAATCAGATGGGCTCTCAGAGATGATGATGTGAGCACAGGAAGTGAAGGCCAAAGGCAGAGGAGGTACAATATGGGGGCTGACCATGGTCCCATAGTCAGGATCCTGGACCAGGGTTCAGCTCTGCCACTAGCCACTGTGTGACCCTGGACAAGCCGCCAGCCCTCTCTGGACCTCAGAGCCCCTTTGTCAAATGAGGGTCCTTTCCACGCCACGGTGTTGCAAACCTCTTCCCTGACTGGGTGTTCCCAGCCCCTGCGCCTCCCCCCAACTCACTCTTTCTCTCTCCAGACAGCCCCAGGCCTGTTTCACTTTCCCATTTCACCTTCTGGTCTCTGCAAAAGGGAAATACTCAGGTGTCTGGACTCCCTCCCTCCCTCACTACTCCGTCCATCAGGCCACTTTGGGAGAGCAGTCCCTCCTCCTCCCCATCCCCATTGCCACTTCTGCTTTTTGTCAATGTATTAGTTCAGCTAACCCTCACTTCCCGTCCTCTGTACCTGGTCCTCACCTAGTCCCTGGGAACACAAAGGGAAGTAAGCCAGGGACCCACCCACCTGGAGCTCACAGCAGGCCCTCTATGCTCATTCATTCTAAAAATGGTTTTGAGTGACTATGGTGTGCCTGAAACAGGAAAAACAGTGGTGGGTACCCCCACGGTCTCTGCTCCTGGGGGGCTTCCAGACTTGAGATCAGAGAGCCAAGAAATCATGACTCATGTGATTTGTGATCCTCAGGTCCCATGGCAACCCAGTGGGGGACCCCAGACCTGCTCTGGGAGTGAGAAAAGGCTTCCTGGGGAAGGTGATGTCTGCACTAAGCCGGTGGATGAGTAGATGTTATGACTACAGGGAGACAGGCAGAGAGAGTTCCGGCTGGAGACAGACAAGGCAGAGAGGGCTCCAGGAAGAGGGTTGCCAAACCCGGGCTGAGAGGGGAGCACAGTACACTCGGGTGCATCCAGGATGGCTGGGGCGGAGTTGGAACGAAAGACCACTGCGAGATCAGTGCAGGAGGCTGGAGCCAGAAAATACGGGCCCTGTGGGCACGGAAAGGATTTCTTATGTTGTCCTCTAGGTCGTGGAAAGTTATTGTGGGTTTTAGGCAAGTGATGTGATAAGATTGGCATTTTTTAAAGATCAAGCTGGATTAGAAGGGGGCAGGAGTGGGTGAGGTTAGACGACTTGGAAACTAGCCCACTAAACCGGATGAAAAGTAATGGCAGCTTGGACTGGTGTGCAGCGGGGTGGAGGGTTGGGGAGGGTGGTGGTGATGGGTGGTGGGTAGGATGGTGTGCAGGAGGGTGGAGTGATGGTGGCTTTAGGGGTGATGAGACGCGGTGAGGTGGCGAGGGGCTGTACATGAGGTTGGGCGGAGGTAACAAGACAGTGCTGGGGTGGTGATGCGGGTGGCAATGTGGCAGAAATAGAGAAGTGGGCAAAGATGAGAGATACTCACGAGGTAATCTCTCTGGAGCACAGTGATGGGCTGGATCTGGGACGGGGAGGAAGAGGGCAGCGTGGAAAATGACCCAGGTTTGAGCAACAGGGATGGTGTGATTTACTGGGCCTTGAGCACTGTAGGGTGAGCAGTTTGGCGGGGAGAAGGAAGAGTCTAGGTTTAGACTACTGAGATTGTGGTGCCCAAGGGACAGAGCTAGGCAGATATGACACTGCCAGTCTGGACTGAGGAGGACAGAGTAGGGTCCTCGGAGCCTGGCAAGATTGGGTCTTGGGAGTGGGTGGCCCCCTGTTGAATGCTGCTGAGATGGTAAGTGAAAGACTGCAACATGCCCATTGGGCTGACTCCATGGGGTCGTCACTGACCTCAGCGAGAGCCATTTGGGCCGTTCGGGTGGTTGGGGGCAGGCAGTGGCTGACGGGATGGGGTTGAGGAGCGAAAGGGAGGTGAGGAGTGGAAACAACGGTGCAGACAGCTTTTTGGAGAGTTTGGCTGTGTCAGGGAGATGAGAGACAGGGGGCAGCCAGAGGTGGAAATGGGGTTCAAGGAGGGGTTTTCTTTTTTTTTCCGTTTGTCAATGCAATATTTAAATACCAATGAGAGGGGACAGAAAAAAAATGAGAAGTCCTGGAAACAAAGGTGGTGGCTGGACTGAGATGTTAAACAGGTGGAGGGGCAAGGAAGCCAGGCACGGGGGGGGGGGGGGGGGGGGGGGGGGGGGGGGTTTGGTTGGGGGGGCACCTTGCTTGAAGTGGCCTTCCTTGTGTTGGGTTGGGGAGAGGAGACTGGGCAGACCACCAGAGGCTTGGCAATGTAGGATTGGGGACAGTCACATAGCACTAGCCTCAGGCTCACGATAAAGGCTCAGAGCTTGGGGACAGTGACTGAGTCATGAAGGATTTCTGTGTAAAAGCTCAGTAATGAAGGAAAGCCTTGAATCGGCCTGGGGCTGGGTCAGAGGTCATTGCAGAACTCCTGCGAGGTCTGAGTCTGGAGTTAGGGTCAAGATTCAATCTGGGGTCAAAGAGGGCTTTGTCCCCAGAGTGGGGATCAGATGGTTAAAACAAGGTCAGAGCCCCAGACCCCTGGGGTCCACCCCAAGCTTAGGGTGTATCCCCTGGAGTCACTTATGTCAAAGGTGAGCTCTGCCAGGCACTCGAATTCCAGGGGTCTGACCTAACCTGGATCTCAGCCAAAAACCCTCCACCCTGAGGGCCAGTGCCGGCCTAGACACCAGTCTGCCTTCATGCCAGAAGGGCCCCCAGCCCAGCACACCCTCCCCACAGCTGGGCACGAGCCGAGCCCGTCCCGCCCAGTCGAGGGTGAGAATTCCGGCCACACGTCTCTGTGATGTGGTCACGTTGGAAAAATGTTAATCAAATATTCTCCTCCGTGTTTCCTTTCTTTCCCAGGCTGGATTCCTAGAAGACAGGAATTTATGGTGTGAGAGCTCCAGCCCCCGCAAACCCGCAGCCAAGGTCAACAGCACGAGGCGGGCAGTGCTGCCAAGCCAGGAGGGGAGCAGCGACTTTGGAAGCTGGTCGCACAGAAAATTAAAGTACATGCTTTTTTTAAAAAAATCCCTTCTCTCCCTTCTCTCTCACATTCCCCAACTGGGGACTCAAACAGGTCCTCCAGACTGGCCCAGACAGGCCCCTTGTCTGGGAAGAATGCCCCGCTCAGAGAAAGGGTCTGTGAAGCTGCCAGGGGTTTTCTTGGGTCGGTGGAGGGTCTGAAAGTAGTCCCACCATGAACAACCCCCATCTGGCCTCAGGGAGGTGACGGGTAGGCTTCCCATGGTGCCCCCATCTTTCTGGCCAACGAAGGGCAGCTGTGATAGAAAGAGCTACCTGGGCCCTGTCTCAAAGCCCCCTGAGATGGCAGCCTGATTCCCCCACTCTCCTCTTTGCCTTCTGTGGTCTGAGGTCTTGACTGCCCACACACAGTGAATGTCCAGTGCACAGGCCCAGACCCCTAGATCTCTGGCAGCAACGAATAAGCTTATTCCAGCCTCCTGGGATAGCTGAGTAGAACTGAGGAAGGGCCTGGAGACCACCTCAATTCAAACCCCAATGATTTGGTGCTGGGAAGACAGTCCCTGCCCCAGCCTGAGCCCTGCAGGTATAACTAAACATCCACGTGTCATGCATGCCCCTGACTTTCGCTGAGCCCCATGGGGTACCGGGCACTGGGAAAGAAGAGCAAGGCAACCACCAAGTAGGGTGGAGGGAAAGTTGACATACGAATGGAGGGTATGTCAAGCCCCCGTGAGGAGCTGTGGCTCTCCCCAGGAAAGGATGACCACCCCTGGGTGGGAGGAAGGACATCAGTCAATGAAATCTTCCTGAAGGAGGTGCCTCGAAGGGTGGCTGGAGTTCATCAGACGGACACGGAGCAGGAGGGGGGCTTGGAGGGAACATTCCAACTAAGTCTGCAGCATGTGCAAAGGCCCAGAATGTTTACACTTTGGTAAGACTTTTCATATAAATAAATTCTCAAATCCAAAAAAAAAAAAAGAAGACCTCTGGCAAACCACATGTCTGGGTTTCTGGCTCAGAAAACGAGGCCGTGCTCTGCCCTGGAGATGGGACCAGCAGAGAGTGTGACCTAACACAGCCCTCAGGTCCTGCCTCTGCCACCTGACCCCCCCCAACCTTGCCACACTGTTCCCCCACAAGGGGTCCACTTGTGTTGTCGTCCATGCCCTCAGCTCCCACCTCCCACTGCCTGCTTCCTCCCTACCATCGCCTTCCCAGGCCTCCTTACCACCTTCAGCCTGTTCTCTTTCCCTGTGCTGGGGTAGGAGTGAAGGGGGGGTGCTCCCCTTGGGGCCTCAGGGTCTTTCTCTTCCAGGGTCTCTGCTCCTTGAGTGCCTGGAGTAGAGGGAATCTGAACCTCCAGTTTACGTTTTATTTTTTAAATCTGTTTTGACCCTTGAGTGCAGACGTTTTACTTATGTGGTCCCTTTTGGTCCCATTCTCCTCCCCCCACAGGCAACTGTTCCAATGCATGTCCTTTCATTCATGTGTGTTCTTGTAAAATATGGACAATGGGTGACTGCTTACTGTGTATGAGTTTCCTCTTGGGAGGATGACGTGTCTTGGAAATAGAGGTTTTTTATTTACATGAGTAGAATTGGAATAGGTACCATATTTCTTTCATACTTTTTCCCCTCAGTGCTCTGCTTTTAAGGTCTAACAACATAGACTTATCTCTACCAGGCTTGTTTCTTGGAATGGTTGCATGGTGTCCCAGGGTGGGCATGGCCATATTTTGCACCCACACCTTAGTGCTGGCCACCCAGGGGGCCCCTCTCCCTGCCACCACAAACAATGCTGCCATGGAAGTCCCCTTGTGCGCCTGGGTGGGAGTGCTTTGAGGAGAAAGCTAGGAGAGCAGAGTGTTAAGGCAGATGTCACTTAATTTAACGGAGCATTGGTAGATGACACCTCCGCCCACATGCCTGCCAGCATTTGGCATTACCCAGCTCTCTAATGCCCGACTGCCTGATGGATGGTAAGTAATATCTCACTATTGTTTTAATTTGCATTTCTCTGATTATAAGTGAGTTCGAGTCTCTCTTCCTATGATCTCTAGTTGTGTATGTTTCCTCTGCAAATGGTCAGTTCATACCCTGAACCCGTTTTTCTGCTGGGGCTGCTATCTTTTCCTCCTTGCTTTGCAGATATTCCTTATATATTCCAAATCGCAGTTCCTGATGCTTACAAATCGCAAATATTGTCCTCTTGTCTGTCACTGTGAACATGGGTCCTTCACTGAACTTAAATCCCTAATTCCAGCTGGATATTTTTGAGGAACTTGATAAACTTCCTCTGAAATATACAGAAGAATATAGATTCGTGAATGGGTAGGTGAATGTGAAAAAAAATCAAGAGGGAGAGTTTGCCCTGCCCGATGTTAATGTCCTACAAAGCCGCTGGAAGGGAAACAAAATGGTAGGAGGGCAAGAACAGACAAATGGGCCATGGAGCAGATCAAGTTAACACATCACAGGTCCGTGGGAAGGATGGGCTGTTCATAAGGCTGAGGCAATGGGCTCGCTTTATGGAGAAAAATTACAACTGGATCCCTACCTAATATCTCGTAAAAAGATGACTCCAGATGGATTAAAATCAGACCTAAATGTGAAAGAAAAACTGAATGTGCTCGAATAAACTTGGAGAATACCTTTGTAACATAGGAGTGGGGAAGGACCTCTCGAAACAAAACCCCAAATGCACAAACTGTAATGCAAAAACGGCGGGCCTCTGGCCTTATCCACAGGAAATGGCTTTTCCTCCCGGACACCAGCCTCAGCCCTGCCCACCTAGTGACTCATGGGCGCTCTCAAGGCTGGCAGCCTGGCCCACCCTTCCCGTCGGTGCACAGGAGGGAGCCGCGTGCAATGCCAGCCTTATCTCTCCCTCGCCTAGGCCGCCCAGGCCCTGCAGACATGAAGTCAGGGCTGGGGATGTGATGAGGGTGGGAGGCAGGAGGAAGACAGTGGAGGGGTCAGAGAGAGGTCAGGGGTTGCTGGCAAAGTTGCTGCTGCCCTTTTAAGGTGGGGGTGGGAGGCAAAGCAGGCCCTTGAGGGGTTGGGGGTGGTAAAAGCCTCAGGGGTGGCTGGGGTGAAGTGAACAGGGACACATGAGCCAGCCTAGTGGAGCAGAGAGACCCAGATTAGGATCTCATATCTGGGACCCTATCTGTACCCCCTGCCTCCCAGAATCTTCTCCGGTTTCTCCAGTGGGTCTTTGGAGCCAGCCCCTTCTAGCCAAGACACACCAGACTGAGACGCTGTGGAGAGAACAAGTGAGGGTGTGTCTGCCTCTCCCCGTGTGTGTCTGAGCTCCCCCCTGGGTGTCTTCTGCAGCACTCTGGGTATCTGGGTCTCACCCCTTTGGTCATCCCACAAAGCACCAGCCCTGCCCTCGAGGCACTCCCAGTCCAGGATGAGAAGAGCCCCCTCCACAGCAGGATAAGTGTGCATCTTTATGTCTGGGGCCTGATGGTTCCTCTGGGTGCCTGACACCCAGGTCCAAGACTGGGGTGTATGTGGGTGTGTGTGTGTGGGGGGCGTCCACGTGTATCTGTGACCATGTGTGTGCAAATGTCCAACTGTCTGTCCCTCTTCCTTTGTCCCTGAATCAATGCTGGCTACCTTGACTGCTCTTTTTCCAGAAGGTCCTTGATAACTAGGACCAGATAGTGTGTGCTCCAGCCTACCTCTGCGCATCCTGACCAGAGGGGTCAGCAGTCTATGAGTTCAGCAAGCAGTTGATCAACAAATATTTCTTCAGAGGGGTGCAGGTTGGGCCTGACGGCCTACAGCCTGGTCTGCCTCCATATGCCAGCTCACAGGGACTGAGAAGGGGATGTAGTCGTCCCCTCGGGCCAGCACCACTATTTGTCTTTGCAGCTGGAGGGGGCCTCAGAGCCCTTCCCTTTCCCTGGGTCTCTGAAAGTCTGTGGGTCTCTGTCTAGGATGAGTGGGGGGCAGGGGCCCCTACTCCATAGTCCATACCTCCCTCCACCCATCCCCCCAGCAGAGAACCGAACTGTGCATCGAGAAAAAGCATTAGCCAGCCCCTCCCAAGTACACAGATATACAGAGCTGGATGATGATGATTCACTGATAGCTAGACAGACAGACATTTGCATATATGCATACATATATGGAAATACTACCTCTAAGTTTTGAAATTTTAATCACATATTTATATAGAGAAATGCACAAATCATATATGAACTTTCATCAAATCAAATGTGTATTTTCACAAACTGAACACATTTGTGCTGACGGCACCCAGATCAACTGTAGCACTCAGCCAGGTCCCCCAGAAGTTCCCCGACACCCCTTCCCATCACTGCTCTGCCACCCACGATGACCACTTTTCTGACTTCTCTCACCATGGACTAGTTCTGCCCGTTTCTGAATTTGATGTAAATAGAATCCTGGAGTATGTAACCTTTTATGTTTGAGATTCTTCAAAGCTGTTGCATGCAGTTGACAGTGTGTTTGTTTGATGCAGACAACACCTGTGCCCCCTCCATTCTGGCCCCACCACCTCCTGAGTTCTCAGGAGCCCACCATGGGGAAGATTCTAGAGGGAGCCTTTTCAAGAGAACAAACACCTCCGGCCTGCTGTCCTCCCAGAGAGGGGGTGGCCTGGGGGTTCTGCTGAGCTCCCAGATCGATGCCCCTGATGCTGGGCAG
This sequence comes from Rhinolophus sinicus, assembly GCF_057876585.1. Lineage (NCBI taxonomy): Eukaryota > Metazoa > Chordata > Mammalia > Chiroptera > Rhinolophidae > Rhinolophus > Rhinolophus sinicus. The sequence continues at coordinate 93,529,821 of NC_142503.1, forward strand.
CAGGAAGTGAGAGACCAGAGGAATGGGCCCAGGCCTTCCCAGAAGGCGCAGCGGGAAAACAAGGCCTGAGCGGGTGCTAAGGGGCAAACAGCCACCTTCCGGGTGGGAAGGGGAGACTCCTCGGGCAGGGCCTCTTGGAGATGGCCCTGAGGCCTTGAGCAAGCAGAGCTGAGTGGGATGTGGATGGAGGCACAGCCTAAGCACAGCAGGGGGTGCGAACTGTCCACTGTCGCTCTCCAAGAACAAACGCCTTCGTGGACCACTCAGCCAGTGTGTGCTCATGGGACCAGACACCACTGTCCACAGATCCTTTCTCTTCTCTCCTGTGAACCAGACTGAGTGGTATTTGCTCTGTGAAGCTGCCTCGACTCTGTCCAGACCCCTCCTGCCCCTGGCAGTCCCTTCCTCAGTACTACTGGTGTGGTGCTCTGCACACAGGAGGCAGTGCCTCAAGGGTCATTCTAGGATGCAGATCTGATCCTGCAGCAGCCCTCCTGTTTTGGACCTCCTGTGGCTCCTATTTGTCTCCGTGAAATCATTCAAAATCCTCCGTCTGGCACTTCATGCCTGCATCTGGCCCCATTGGCTTCCCCACCTTGTTTCTTGCTACTCTCTGCTCTCAAGCACCGCACCCAAAGGCTAGCCTGCTGTTTCTTGCTTTGTGCTTTCTGAACTGTGGTTACCCTAACTGCAATGCCCCCTGTGACCCTTTGAACTAGGAAACTTCTTGTCCTCGAAGACTCAGCTGGAAAGCTGCCCCACACACACTCCAGGAAGCCTTCTCTGACTGCCAAGACAGGCTCAGTGTCTACTCTGGGGTCCCACAACCTCATGCTCTCCTTGGAGCACCCCATTCCTCCATTGCAATACCCTCCTCACTAGACTTTGGGCCCCGGAAGGAGAGGCTGACACTGACGAGGGGCACAGAGTAGACATGCGGTGAGTGAGTGCCTGAGAGAATCCCCGCCAAGGCATCCAGCAGCCTACTGGTCGTGTGGGTCTGGGGCTTGGGAAAGAAACCTGGCTGGGGCCGAGCATCCCTCCACACTGGGGAGACCAATGGAATCAGGGCTGTGGCCGAGCGAGTGTGGCACAACTGACAGCTGTGAGACTCACTAGTATCAGCCCATGTGGCCTGGGCTAGTACAGGACCCTAGATGGGTCCTGTCATGGGAAGCTGTTTGGGCTATAATGAAGACCTTCTTCCCAGGGATGAGCCAGCCTGTCCTCCAAGCTGGCCAGGCAGCCAGGCAGTGCGACCCTTTGAGTCGGAAACCAGTCTTGGACAGCACCTCTGATTTGGACTTCCTCTGACTTCCCCAACTGCCCCCAGGATCCCACAGCCCCATAACGAGGCTCTCCACCTTCCCCAGCCCATTCTCCACATGGCAGTCAGACGGTACCTGCTCACATGGGGATCTGACGATGACACTCCCTGTCTCAAACCCTCCATGGCTCCCCAGTGCCTCAGGGCAAGAATCCAATCCATCTTGGATTCCTGGCCTGATTCCCATGATCTACTGACTTCTCCAGCCTCATTACTCAACATCCATACCTCATCCTCAGTACTTCCGTACCTGAGTGAACCATGGTCACGTCCCCAAAATGTTCACCCCTGAGCCTTCACCTCCGCCTGGACCACACCCTCCATGCTCCCATCTGACCCCAGGTATGCTATAAACAATCCCGTTCTCTCCAGAGAGGACTGACTGCTCTACCTCGTTCCGCCTGCTGCACCCCTCGCCATCTGTCCTGGACCATGAAACACTCTGGGACACTTCTCTGTCCTCGTCTATCATCCCCTCTAGACTGTGGACTCGGGCTGAGGTTCTGCTTGGTGCATCTCCATGCCTGGGGCCTGGCATGCAGTACAGTTGTCCCCCCTTATCCATGGGGTACGTTCCAAGACTCTCAGTAGACGCCTAAAACTATGTATAGTACCAAACCCTACATATACTGGTTTTTCTTATGCATACATATGATAAAGCTTAATTTATAAATTAGGCACTGTAAGAGATTAACAACAATAACTAATAATAAAATAGAACGATTATCGTAGTATACTGTAATAAAAGTTACATGAATGTGGCCTCTCTCTTTCCCTGATAACCGGTCTAATAACTGAGACCACTGCTAAAAGACTAATGAATGGGGAGCATATACAGTGTGGAGACGCTGGATAAAGGAATGATTCATGTCCTGGGCAGGATGGAGAAGGACAGGTTGAGATTTCATCATACTACTCAAAACGGTGTGCATTTTAAAACTTATGGATTATTTATTCTGGAATTTTCCATTTAATATTTTTGGACCATGGTTGACCCAAATAACTGAAACCACAGAAAGCAAAACCGAGGATAAGGGGGACTACTGTAAGTGTTTGTTGAATGAATGAGTGAATGCACCCATTGTATAGACAAGAGAAGCGAGGCCAAGAAGTGATGGTGGTTGTGAACCACTGTGGAGTGCAGACACAGGCCTTTGAGTTTCTAAGAGGGTGTAGGCTAGTTTCTGGCCTCTGGGCTCTGCCTGTGCCTCACCCCACCCCAGGTAAGCTCCTTGCAGGGAGCAGCAGGCTTTACCACCTCTCCAGGAGCCAGGAAGCAGAGAGGCCAACTGGAACAGTATTTGGAGATCTTTGGGGGTGCTTCCTGAGAACCAGGTCACTCAGGACATCTGCTCTGCAGAGCCAAAAGCTCCTGGGTAGGCCCTAGACTCGCCTCTGGGCCCCTCTCTGCCTCCCAAACTGGGTGGGACTCAGGGGTGGGCAGTACCGGGAAGGTATGACAGGAGCAGGGAGGCAATAGGGAGAGGCAGGCTTGATTTATGAGGCAAGCAGTGATGGGACCACTTGGCAAGGTGGGCACTCACGACAGACCCTTGGAGATAAAAGCCCAGAAGTATGTGAGCGATGTAAACAGTGGGAGGTGGACACCCCAGCTCCCCCCGTACCAGCCGGAGACACCAAGAACCGGGCAGGACAAGGCAGCCATCTTGGATGGAAAGAGGCATCAGGACTTTCCAGGGCCTGGCCTGGCTCTCCCCACCAGCCAGTCTACACCCCTCATCCTTCCCCACATTCCCACCCCTCACCACTGCTCAGTCCATACCTCCCACAGAGAGCCTACTTCATCACTGAACCCTGCCCAACTCGGCATCCTCTCCCAAGGCAAACCTCCTCCAGAATTTTCCCTGAATTCCTCAGGCTCTCCTTCATCACTGCCCCCAGGTCAGTGGCTCATCATGGCCCTGCTTAAGCTCAGCCTTCCCAACCTCTTGTACTTCCCTGAGTATGTCCCACACTTCCTACCACTTTGGGGACTTAGCACACATGATGCCTGGCAAACTCCTACTCAACCTTTAAAATCCGTCTCATAGATCCACTCCTCCATAGTCATTCCTGCCTCTACAAGGGATGCCCTCAGCTCCACAACCCCCACCCCACACCTGCTTCTCGGCCATAGTACTCAGCACTCTTGCCAGCCTGCTTTCCCTTTGATGGGGGCTCTCTCGGGCAGAGGCCTCGTCTGTGGCCTCTGGGTCCCTGACTTCCACCTTGGGCTGTTGAAGACGCAGAATCTCCCAAGTCAAGGCCGGAGGTTCCACCCACCAAAGGATCAGGCCTCCAGCGTTATTCCAACCAAACCCAGCCCTGGGCCCAGGAACCAAAGTTCTGGCCATTGGCCTTCATCAGGATCACAGCAGTCATGTGGAGGGTATCACCAGGCCCACTTAAAGGGAGGAAACTGAGGCTGTGGGCTGGGGCGACGTAGCTATCCTGCCATAGTCGAACAGTGGTAGAGCCCAAGTTGGTTCACTTAAATGACCCTATGTGTAGAATACATTGAAGACATGCTCAATTTAAGTACAGGCCAGGGGACATACCAGCTGGTGCCCGGGCAAGGCACAGGACAGGGGAAATGTTGGTGTGTGCAAGGGCAGGGGCTACACTGGCTGCGTGTTCAGGGCTAAGGACCCATGTGGGCAAAGTCATACTAGGAGGGCAGGGTTTGGTACTTGCTGAGTGCCCAAGGCAGGAGACAGAAGAAGCAGGGCGTCAGCTGTGTGCACAAAGCCAGCGTCTGCTAACTGCCTGCACGGGCAGGGACACAGCTGCATGCCCATGGCACAGCCATCCACTGGTGCATCCAGCCCAGACTCCCTTGGCTGTGTGCAGACTCATGTCTGCAAACGACTGTGCGTGCCGCCCCAGAGCCCCCGCCCCTGCAGACAGCCGCGACCCCTCCTCACTGCCCTCCCACAGGAATGCATGACTTTGGATGGAGACTGTGTCATCCAAGAAACATTCCATGTTTTCCTTGGTGCGTGCTCTGGGAACGTGGTGAGAACGGCTGTCCACACTGCTGTCCACATACTTGGGCAGCTGCTGGAACACTCAGCTGCTCAGGCCAACCATGTCCTCAGTCCAGAGGTGCCTGGTCCCTGGGAAGCGACCACCTGCCTTCGACCCGCCTGGGAGACCTACTGGGAATATCTCTGGAGTTGGGATCTTGGGGGTTGGGGGAGGGGTAGTTTGCAGAGCACGGAGGCCTGGGTCGTGCTGGCCAAGTACTGTCTTCGAGTCTGGGAGACAGAGACATCGATGCCAGTTCCCATACTGGCCACACCCATGTGGCTTTGGGCAAGCCACCCTTCTCTCTGAGCCTCAGTGTTATCCTCCGTACAATGGGCTCCCCCAAGGCCTTCCCAACTCTGAGAGGTCCACAGTTAGAAACTTTGGATCTTGGCCTAGGCAGCTCATACCAACAGGATAAAAAGACCCACCAGTATCCCTATGCCTACATCCCACAATGGCAGGGACACCCCGGCCTTTATTCCTGCTGGCATCTTGTCACCAAAAGCTTCCCTTCTTCTTCCTGCTTTGAGCACAGCAGCCAGCCACAGAAGCCCCCTCTGATCACTTTGCCAACCTCTCCTTCCTCCAGGGCCCTCTAGTCTTACCTGTTCCTGCCCTTGTGCTGAGAGTGACAGAGCAAGGGGGGGCAGTGGGGAATGCTGTCTGTATTCTTCCCTCTCAAGTGGGGAACCCAGCCCAGCCCTCAGGTGGCTCTGAAACATTGCTGGGATGGGTACACTTCCCTGGGGCCACCAGAGTGGCAGGAGAGTGTCACCTAGGCAGCGGGTCTGGTATCTCTGGGCTCACGCATGAGATTGGCTGACACCAAGCACCCTGCCAGCCAGTCCTGAACCAGTCCTGCTGGTGATGGAGCCTGCAGAGGGGGCAGCCCCCAACCTAGGCCCATCGCCTGCTCTACAGGAGTTAACAGCAACACTCCAGCCCTTTCTGCTTTTGATTTGGACATGGTAGACAGGGCTTAAGGGTTTTCATGTTTCCTTAAACATTTCTGGGCTGAAGCGGGGGCAGGGGGTGAGGATGGATGATTTTAGGGCAAGGAGTCAGGCACCACCTGCCCTGTGCGGCAGCCCACATCTGAGCAACAGACCTGCGGTTGTCCTGGCCCACAGGCTTCTGCGGCCCCCAGGTCCAAAGGGTGGTAGAACCCAAACAACTCCTTTCACAGGCAAGGAAACTGAGGCCCACTGAGGGGACACGCTTTCCCAGGACCCACACGGCACAGGGCACAGAGCCCAGAAGGGAGCCCAGGACACCTGCCTTGGGCCTTTGGCTGAGCAGCTTCTGAGGTGGCAGCTGTAAGAAGGGCCATCTTCTGGGGCTCACAGACCCTGGCTGGAAAAGACCTCTCCATGTGATCTGAACCTGTCCCTCCCTCTCTCAGCCTCAGGCCCCTGCCATAGGAGCACAGGTGTGTGTCTGTGTGGGGGATGTTGAGGCTATGCCCTCTGACTGGTGTTCTAATTTGAGGGATTCGGGACTGTAAATGTACCAGATAACGAGCTCTCAGTGCCGAGGGCACCAGCCCCCAGCTCAGGTCCTCAGCTGGGACCCCTGGAGCTGAGAACCAAGCCAGAATGGGCAGGGCCTTGGTCAGCCCTTGAATCCCTTGACCCGCCAGGCCCATCCTCCCTGTCTGCCCCCTGCCCAGCCGGCGCTTGCCTTGGCCGGCCTCTCACCCAGCCCTGTGGAGGCCGAGCGCCTGGAGCCGGTCACATCCGGCCCAGCCGTCTCAATAGGCCTGAGGGCCTAGAGCTTGCTGGGCCCAAGGGGAGCCCAAAATAACATCTGAGTCAGCGTCCCTACAGACACCCCCACGAGCCTGGGCCCATAGGGAGGGGCCGAGAGGCAGCCCAGACAGAGGACCAGGCCAGGTCAGGCAGCCACCTGCTCTAGTGTTGGGCCCAGCCCAGAAGGCAGCAAGACCATTAGGGTCAAGAGAGGGAGGCTGGGGAGCAGAGGGAAGATGGGGCCCTGCCTTGGGGGTCCTGAGGGAGACAGAGGTGTCTGCAGATGGTGGCACTGCAGTGTGGTCAGTGTCATAACAGAGGGAGAAGTAGGGGCGGGGGGAGCAGGGGGAAACCCATAACCCACCCTAGGGTCAGAGGAGGCTCCCAGAAGCAAGCAAGTCTGGAAGGACGGGTTGGATCTAGACAAGATAGGAATGGGGAAAACACACTCCAGACAGGGGAGTGAAATCAGAGCCCAGGGCACTCGGGTCTCATACAAGAGCAAAGCTGGGTACCCCCACCCCTTGGTGGACAGATGCAGAGAGCCCAGGGCAGCTCCTGTCCTGGCCCTCTAACTGGAATCCACCCGTCACACCATGACCCAGGGCTCAGCCTGGGATCAGGGACCGGAGCTAGGCTGCTTCATCCAGGGTTTAGTCTGGGGTGGGGTCAGGGCTGGGCCTGGGTTAGGGAAGAGGGTGCTTCAGGTTGTGAGACCTCGGCCAATCGGCGCAGGGAGCAGGAAGCATGCGGCTTCATCTCCTCCCCAGAGGTGGTCCCCCCATTGAGCTGGCCCAGGTGGCACTGTGTCCCCATGTCCCCGGGTGGGTGGCTCATGTCACTCCTCTTGTTTCACAGCCTGTGGCTACTGTGAGGTTATCTCGCCGCTCATCCCCAGGCTGGGGCAGGAGGTGGATACCTGAGTCCCCGCAGGCCTGCGGCTTAATCCCCCAGCTTTCCTGAGAACAGCTCTGCTGTTCTTGGCCAAGGGCCTCCACTGAGCCTGGCACGGCCCCGGCTTGGCCCTCGCCAGCGAGCGAAGGCTTGGCTGGGGCCCAGCCAGGGCGGTGGACATGATGAAAGCACAGAACATGGGGCCCGGGCAGGAAGCAGGGGCCCAGCTGAGCTCTGGTCAGCGGCTTTGTGGCAGGGTTGGGACTCACCTCTTGGGCCCCTTTGGTCCAGTGGAGGCCACAGTGGCCTTCTCCCAGCTTACCTGTTCTAGCAAACATTCAGGCGCTGCCCCTTTATGCCTCTGAAACAAATTAGGGCTTTCCCAGGGGGAAAGAACCAGAAGATTGAGAGCAAAACCTGGTCCTCCCTGCCACCCTCCCTCCATAACAGGCTTTAATTGCGTCGGTACCATACCCCCAGCTCAGTGCCAAGCTCTGCATAGGGGGTGCAGAGGTGAATTCTGTACAGAGCCCCGAGGCCGGCCACACACCTCCAAAGTGCCCCAGGTTGTTGGCATTGCCCTGAGCAGTGATCTGAGTGGGGCTACACGAAGAGCCGTAGCTGACATCTGTCAGGCAGCTACTCTACTCGTGTGACTGACATGTGCAACATGCTCCTTGACGCCTCCCCACAACCCTCTCTAATAGAGGGAAAACGAAGTCTCAGGGAGGATAACTTGCTCAAGGTCAAATAGCTCAAAGTGGACAGTGAGCACTTGAACCTGAGATATGTGAGTCCAGAACCTTGGCTTTTCACTACTCTGTTGTGGGGGAGAGGACGCAGACAGAGACAGAGAAACTATGCAAATGTCTGTGTCTGTGTGTATTGTCTGTGTATGTGTATGCGTGTCCGTGTGTGTGTGAGAGTGTGTGTCTGTGTACATGTCTCTGTGTTTGTACATGTCTGGGAAAGGGTGGGGCGCCCAGAGGCTGGCTCAGAGGTGGGCAGCAGGGCAGGACAGTGGTGTGTCACAGAACGGTGCCCGAGCAGCCCCCGAGCAGCCCCATTTCAGAAATTCCAGAGCTTCCTGGTCTACTTCATTAGCAGGTCGGCTTTTCATACCCTGTTATTTACTGACCTCGTTTGTGAACCCCTTTCCTGAAAGTTATCTGGAGAGAAACATTTCAACTATGGAACTCCAGTTACCCACCAAGTTCTGTTTTGTTTTAATTGTATGCTAATCCCACCCCAGGGACGGGGGCTGGAGGTGGAGGAGGCAGCAGTAGCCGGCTCAGCAGATGGCAATGACCATCACATGAGGCCCCTGATTCATTGATTTTATATATTAAATATTGGAGTCAAGGAAATCATGCAGAACTAGGGACAGACTAGACTAGGTCTTATTCACTATTGTATCCTCTGTGCCCAGTGCTGAAATATACCACTACTGAAATACAGTAGGTGCTCAATCAATATTTGCTGAATTAATAAGTCCCTCTGTTAAATGGATGCTACCTGAGCTTCCAAACCTTCTCTATTAATTAATAGCTGAGCCCCTTGAGTGCATCAGTTAAACTCTACTTTGGATTAATCCTAATGAGGGACTTAGACATGAGAGGCATTACAGGCACAACGTGTAGGGCACGATGCCCACCTGTTGCTCCCAGGCAGATGTTACCCAGCGCCCGCTGAATCTGGGTAGCCTCAGAATCCTTCCTAACACCACTTTAGGCAGCTGTTGCCAATCAAACGTCGTTGGTAATAGAACCTTTTTGCCATCCTGGGACGGGATGAGCTCCTCCAGTCTTTAAATCTATGAATAAGTCAGAGAAGAAACTGGGGAGGCCCAGGCAGTGGGGTGGGTTTAGGGAAGAGTAGGAATAATCAGGTGAGGGGGCTTCTTAGAGATTCCTTGTCACAGTCTGGGGACCCTCAGAGTTGTATGAATAGGTGAGCTTGTCCCACACTTGGTGTGAAAAGAAGCACACATGGAGAGGAGATAGAGGACCCCACTTGCTTCCTGAAACACGATAGAGATTGGAACCAGCACTCGGGCTGAAAACCACAGGCAGCTCAGAGCTTTTATTAATTCCAGGGCTGGGAAGAAGGGCTGAGACCAGTGACAAAAGGCAGTGCAGCTGGTGACTCTGGAGGGAAGGAGTTCCCAGCAAGCTTGGGGAGGGGCTGGGCAGGTAAGCTGAGGCCTGGTTCTGCTGAGATTTTAAATTCTCTTGCATCAAAGTAGATCAGAAACCTAAAAGTAAAAGGTAAAACTATAAAGCTTCTAGAAGAATAGCTTCATGACCTTTTAGTAGGCAAAGGTGTCTTCCACAGGACAGGAAAAAACACTAACTACTAAGGAAAAGATTGATACATTTGACTTCATTATTTCATTAGAATCAAGGATTTCTGTTTAACAAAAGACAACATTAAAAGAAAGGCAAGCCACAAAGCAATAGAAGGTTTTTCTAATGCATAAAACCAACCATAGAATTGTATCAGTATATATAAAGAATGGCTACAAATCAATAGGAAAATATCAACACAATTTTCAAAAATGGACAAAAGACTCGAATAGATACATCATACACAAAGATATCCAAAGGCCCAAAATGCGTATGAAAAAGTGGTCACCATCATTACTCATCAGGGAAATAAAAGTCAAAACACAATGAGATACCCCAATACACCCACCAGAGTGGCTAAAATTTAAAGACTGACAATTCTAAGTGTTAACAGGATGTGGAGTAACTGGAGCTCTCATTCACTGCTGGTGGAAATGTGAAATAGTACAACCACCTTAAAAACTACCTGGAAGTTCCTCAAAAAGTTAAATGAACACTTACTATAAAACCCAGCAATTCCATTCCTGGCTCTATACCCATGATAAATGCGAACATTTGTTCACAAAAAGGCAGAAATGTTCCTAGCACCATTATTCATAATAGCAAAAAAAGGGGAAAAAAGAAAACAACCCAAATGTACATTAACATTAGAATAGGTAAATAAATTGTGGTATATTTCTAAGAAGGAATACCACACAGTAATGAAAAAGAATAAACATAACACACATGAATAAATTCCACACACACAATATGAGCAAAAGAAACCAGACACAAAAGAGTATATACATTGGGATTCCATTTATATGATGTTTGCATTAGTTTCCTGGCACTGCCATAACAAATCATCAGAAACTTGGTATTAAAACAAAAGAAATGTATTCTCTCACAGTTCTGGAAACCAGAGTCCAAAATCAAGGTGCTGGAAGGGCTATGCTCCTTCTGAGAGCTCTAGAGAAGACTCCTTCCATGCCTCTTCCATGTCCCCTGCTCTCTGCCCCCTTCTTTCCATCTCTCTCATTCTGCGTCTGTGTGTGTGTGTGTGTGTGTGTGTGTGTGTGTGTGTGTGTGTCTGTCTGTCTGTCTGTCTCTCTTTCTGTGTGTGTGTGTCTCTTTCTCCCCCTGTGTTCCTTCTGGCATCTTTCTCTGCCTCTCAGCTTTTGGTGGTTGCTGACCATCTTTGGTGCTCCTTGGCTTATTGGTGATTCACTCTAATCTCTGCCTCCATCTTCACATGACCATCTTCTCTCTGGGTGTCTCTGTGTCCTTGTGTGTTCCCATGGCCATTTTATACGGACACCAGTCATGGTTTTTAGGACCCACTTTAATCCAATATAATCTCATCTTAATTTGATTATAGCTTCAAAAACTCTATAGTATTTCCAAAAGGCCATATTCACAGGTACTAGGGACTAGAACTGGAACATATACTAGGGGGTCCCAAAAAAATGTATACAAGTGGACACTTTGGTCAACATTGCTCAGGCAGTGGTTTGCTGTAATCAGAAGTGTCTGGATGCTGATGGTAACTACTTTGATCACCTCTTGTAATTGCAGAAGTCAAACGTGACTTGTATTTATCTTTTGTTATCGGTATATATTGAGTATTATAATTTTCATACAGTTTTCCTTTCTTAAAATGTGTATACAGTTTTTTGGCACCCTCTGTATTATGGAGGACACAATTTAACCCACAGCAGAGTTCAAGAACAAGCAAAACTAATGTGTGGTAGGAGACGTCAGCTGAGTGGCTCTCCCTAGCGTGCACTGACTGAGAAGGGGGCACAGAGGAGCCTGCTGGGCTGGAAATGTTCTTTGTGCTGATGTGGGTAGTGGGGAGATGGGCATATAGACTTGTAAATATCCTCAAGCTGCACACCTAAGGTTTGGGCGCTTTAAAGCATGTGTGTTGTTCTCACTTTAAAATGCTCTTATGGAGTTGAGTAAGCTGTTGGGTAAGCAGTTATCATTATGGAAGTCAGTATGACAGCACACACACACGCCACATACCAGAGACAGACTGACACAGAGACACACACAGACCCACTAGCTCTCACTGATACCTCCAGCGCAGGCAGGCCTCAGTCTCCTCCTCTGTGATCAGCAGGGGGTGGGAGGAGGGCCATCCTCCCTGCCCTGGTGATTTCAAATGTGGAGCATGAGGCAGAGGAGGGATGCATATCCCCCAGAGCTGAAAGCTAAAACCCGTGCTGGGGAACATGGAGACCACCCCGCTGGTGGCACTTCCTCCTCTGGGGCTTGGAACAAGAGTTCAGGCAGCTGGGTCTGCTTAGGATAAACAACTTAATGCAAACCTGGGGGGCTGGAGAGCCTCAGGCCTTGCAAGAGTCGATCCCTGAGAGGCAGAGAAAGATGCCAGAAGGAACACGGGAAAAAGAGATACACACCCAGAAAGAGAGACAAAGACACACACACACACACACACACACACACACACACACACACACACGAGCACGCGGAATGAGCGAGATGGAAAGAAGGGGGCAGAGAGCAGGGGACATCCATTCATTCACTTTTTTCCTACCCCCCAGGTATGTGTTCTGTCCTAGGCTATGGTGGTGTTGGGGTTGCATAGGGGCCAAGACACAGCACCAGTCCCCAAAGAGCTCCTGGAAAGAGGAAATAGAGATTCCATCGGTCCAAAGGGAGGGGGCCAAACTTAGGTCAGGTCTGCCTCCTCCTCTTTCAAGAAGGTCCCAAGATGTTAAGTCATCAAAAATACACAATAAAAAGATATGATTCATACAGGGGAATAACAGTACCTCTGCATTTGTTTGGAGATTAAACTAGTTATTATCATGGAAGCTTCCAGCATGGTGAGCAGGTGGTAGGAGGACCATACAGGCTGGAATCCAAAGCCACATCTCACCTCCTCCGAGAAGCCTTCCCGGACTGACCACACCTGGCACTTCTGTTTGATGCCCTTGGTTTGTGATTAGCACTGTCAGATTTTTTTTTCTATGCCCATGAACTCTCACACACATGGTTCTGGGGGACGGTGGTCTCACTAGTCTGGGCTGATGGGTAAAGAGTTGCCAGCTCAGTGTGAATAAAAGAATATTTTGAAAGAAGTAGATGAGAACAATCATATACCCACCTGGATGCTCAGACCGTCTGGTAACACAATGTGACCAGGAAAGACCCCTCAGAGAAGTTGGTGCAAAGGAGGGATCTTCTCTCCTATACGGGACATTTTGCATATTGTTTCAGGAAATGCACACACCTCCTCAGGCCCACCCCTCGAGCTCAGGCAAGAATAGGGGGTCTGCTTTCAGGAGAGGCTGCAATGAGCATGTTGATAGCCAAGAAAAGAATCAGAGTGGCTGGAGGGCTTAGTTACAGAATGTTCCCTCACCGTACTTGGGGCCTGGGAGTAAGGAGGCAACCCTCTCCCGGGCCCCCACAAGTCCTTTGTTATGGGCTGATTCATATGACGAGGCTGTAACCCTCAGTTCCTCAGAATGTGAATGTATTTGGAGATAGGATCTTTAAAGAGGTGATTAAATTAAAATAAAGCTCCTTAGGGTGGGCCTAATCCAATATGATTGGTGTCCTTTTAGAAAGACATTAGGACAGAGACACACGGAGGAAAGACCACGTGAGGACACAGCGAGAAGGTACCATCAGCAAGCCAAGGAGAGAGGAGAAACCAGCCCTGCCCAACCTAGATCTCAGACTTCCAGCTTCCAGAACTGTGAGACAATAAATTCCCGTTATTTAAGTCACCCCATCTGCAGAATTTTGTTATGGTAGCCTGAGAAAACCAGTCTACCCACCAGGAACCTTTGCTGGCTCCGCCTTTTTTCCAGAAGAAGACGCTGTGGTTGGGGGACACAGGTGACCTTCACACTGAGGAATATGGTAGTCAAGGTTAAACCAGTGGTTCTCAGGCTTGAACGTGTACCAGCATCACCTTGTAGGCTTGTTAAAGCCTAGGTCACACTGGTCCCACCTCAGAGTTTCTGAGTCAAAAGATCCGGGTAGGGCCTGAGAATCTTCATTTCTAACAAGTCTGTTCTCATATGGAGCGGATGCTGCTGGTCCAGGGACCACACGTTGAGAACCATTGATGACGAGCATGATGCTAGTTGAACTCTGAGCACCACTGTCCCGATAGCCTGAGTCCCCTGTGAGAGGGTCCCTTGCAGAGATGGGCCATCTAGCCGTGTTTTCCAAACTCTGCTATGCATTGGAAACCCCTGGAGCACTATAGAAATACCAACACCTGGGCCCTGCCCCTGAGACCCCAGTCTGGGGCACAGCCTTGACAGTGGGCCTGAGCAACCCCCAGGGTTCCAATGCACAGCCGGGGGTAAGAACCACTGCTCCAGTCTGTACCCCCACTGTTCAGAGGGGGCTCCAAGCCCAGAGAGGAGAGAAGTTACCCAGTGTCACACAGTGATTGGGCAGGTCAAGGAACTGAGGTCTGACATCCCAGCAGAACGGTGGTTTTCATGAGTTTTCAAGGCCCAGAAGACTTTCTTCAAATGAAATGCTGCTCAGAGCCCCACTATATAAACGGCACAGAACCAGGTCTGCTTTGGCAGTAGCAGGGTGGGGCCTGGAGCACTGCCCAGCCAGCAGCCCCACCTCCGTCCTTGGGGTTCTGAGGAGCACATCCTGAAATCACTGAGCTCCCCCAAGATGTCCTCTCAGGGGACCCCTGGGGGAATCTGGAGGGTTTTAGGGCTAGGAGCAGGCATATACTCCCCTCCAGAACAATGTTGACCCAAGCTTGGGTGCCAACACCCCAGTTCTTATCAGCTTGGCAGGAGCACAGTGTGTGGCCAAGCGAAAGAAGGAGGTCAGGGAGGTGTGTAGCATAGGGGTCTCCCTCCTCCACATCCATTTGTTCACTCATGCATTCACTCAGCCACACTGTGGGTGCCAACACTAGAGCAAGCCTCCTTTCCGTGAGCAGGACGACAGCCCCCAGTGGAAAGGGCAAGAACAATTTGTAAACAGTCATTGCAGCAGTGTCTTTCAGACTTGCTGATTGCGACATGCAAAAGAAAAAAAAAAATCATCATAATCCAGTACTCACATGCAAATACATGTAACTCAGACAAAAGGTTCAAGATACAAGGTGGATTTGGTCACATGTATCACACTTGCATCTTTTCTGTGCTATTCTATTCCCTTCTTTTAAAATACCGTTCCTCACCCACTAAATCAATTTCACACCCCACAAATGGGTCACAGCCTGCAATTTGAAAAGTGCTGGTAGCACGTGAAAGGCTGAGCAGGAAGGGCCAGCATCCTCCCAGAGTCAGTTACTGGCAGGCTTTAAGCAGGGCGGGGATAGCTGGGATCTGTGCTTTTGGGAGCTCCCCCAGCAGGCAGGCAGCCTGTGGGTGGGCAGAAGGGCAAAGGCCAGCTTTGGTCAGGGCTGCCTGCAGCTTTCCTGCTTTTGCAAACACCATCCGGTACACATCTTCCTTTGAGAGAAGAAAACAGGATTCAGCTCTGGCATCATCTCCTCCAGGAAGCCTTCCTGATTGCCTCCCCTTTTCTCAGGACTGCAGGTGCTAGTGTCCTGTCTGTCGCCCCTCCCATGGCATGCTGCCCAGCCAGAAAAGTCAGTTCAGGAATGTGGAGAGCAGAATGAATGAGGGAGTAGATAACCCAGGTCTAGTAAGAGCCCCCAGCCCAGTCTGGACTGCCTCCCACCCTGTATCCTGGCAGCTGCCCTGCCCGCCCTGCGGGACCCGCCCGGCGCCACAGGGATCAGGCCAGCTGAGGGTTCCGGGCATGGGTGGAGGGGGTCTGTTCAGGGCATGGAGTGGCCAAACGTGGTGTAGGGATGGAGACCGACAGAACCATGGAGGAAGAGGGCTCCCGCCCAACAGTGTTCCTGGTTCAGGCTCTTGGAAGGGCTCCTGGGCACGGCAGGCTGGGGGAGGCAAGGCGATAAGGGAGGGCAGGAGGGAGCACTGCTGTGAGCCATGCAGAGGGAGCACGGAGGCTGGGGGTGGAGCATGCACGGCTCTGCCCATCAGCTCCCACAGCCAGCCAGGGAACACTTGGGATACACAGCCCAGGGAACACAAGGCCCTGGTCTCCAGGTGTTGAGTGTACCCCAAAGCTGGGGCCATCGCCCCGTCAGAAAGCAGTGTGGCTGGCCGAGTGAGATATCCCAGAAGCCTCAGCTCCAGATCACAGTGCCTTGGGGTGACCTTGGGCCAGTTGTGTGTTTCCAAAAGACTCCATCTCCACACCTGGGTAGCAGGATGGTTTTTTAAGTAATGAATCCCTGTGTGTGTCCATCCTGTATCCTGCCCTCCTGCAACTCACCAGGCTGCAAGCCAAAGCAGTTTGAAGTCTTTTTCCCTTGAGTGACTACCCTAGAGGGGCAAGAGGCCCTGAGGGAAGATGTCCCACCCTGGGGATGCGAGAGTCTCCTGTGGGTCCCATGAGCCAGTCACTCCTTGCAAGCATTCCCGGAGACGGCCCGGGTTCAGGCTCCCCAGCCTCAGCACAGTCTCAGGGTACACAAAAGCACAGAGGTTCCAGCAAGGCCGTCAGGGCCCTTCGGTCTCCAGGCCCCATGCTCTCGAGACAGATTTTGGTTGGGTGGAGGGTAGAGTCAGAGACCCAGTAACTGGGATGGAATTTACTGCTGCCTGCCCATGTGACAGGGGCTCAGAGTTAAGATTAAATAGATCTAAAGGAGATACCGAGAGTGCTCTTTCTGGCAGCCAGAGTTTGTAGACAGGGCTCCTAACCCTGTGTTTATAAACTGGGATAATAATATCTGCGATCGCAAATGGAGATGTGCTTTGTAAACTGTCAAGTGTCAAATGAGAGGCATGTTCTGGACTCCTCATCCCAAGTCCCTTGGGAGGGGTGTACAGAGCACCCGGCTCACAATGTTCCCCTAGGCCACAGCAGACAGCCCGCGAGGTGACAGGGGAACAGCACGGGGCAGAACGACCCGTCCGGGACACCCCCCACCCCAACCCTCCACTCCCGCCGCCCCCACCCCCCCAGGCTCTCACTGCCAAGGACCCAGACTGACAAATGACTCAGACACGCAAACACCCGGGCCTGGGCAGATCCAGTACAGAGGTCACTGGATCAGAGACACGCGTGGCTCAGGAGCTGGGGCGACGCAGGATGGCAGTGGTGGTGGTACTTGTGGGAGGGGCTTCCTTCCCTCTTGCACCAGCCTCAATCATCTGCTTCAGTTGCCTGAGATGGTGTCATGCACCCCATCCCACCTTTGAGCACTTGCTGTATACCAGACTCACAGAAATGAGCCTTCAATCTTGAAGGCTGTGAAAAGCCCTGTCTCCATAAAAGGAAAGCGGGGCTTCCCTGGGTCAATTACTGTCGATGCCACCATTACCTGGTATGATTAGGTGATCTGTGCAATCTCACATGCTAATCAGTGTTCGTCTCTGTCACCACGTGGCTCCAGTGGCTCCCTCTGCACCCCCAATCTGCTCCTGGCACCCCAGCCTGAGGGATGCAGAGGCAGCCTGTGCTGGAATTCCAGACCCCTCCCCAACTTCCCAACCGCCCTCTGAGCACAGCCTGTTCTTCGCTCTGGCTGGGCTGATCCTGTGTGATGAAGTGAGACTCTAGTGGCCCAGGCCAACAGCGTCCCATCTATTTTCAGCTGCAAACCCTTTACCTCTAATGAAGTCTGACATCTGTCCCCACGGCAGGTCCCTTCCTTTCCTGGCTTCTTGCTGTCAGAGGGGTCCCCCGCTGCCTCTGGGGAGAGACGAGCCGCAAAGGGCCTTTGTCATTTTCCAGCTGAAGTGTTGGCTCTGGGCCGATGCTGCCTGGTACCCTTCAGTAGGCGGTACCCTCTCTGGCTTGGTCACCAGCATGAGGGCAGGGCCTCTCCCCTGGGGCTGCCTGTCATGGGTGCACCCAGGCCTTTCCCTTCTGGCCGTCAAGGATGTCCCTCCTTCCCTGGCCCTCTTCCTCATCCTCATGCCCGATCTTACCTGTAAACTTGGAGCAGCAGAAGCCACCATTTCATGTTCGCTCCTCGCTTGTCCTAAGTCAGGCTCATCCTTACCAGTCCCTTCATGGTCTCCACCTGTGCTGCCCACTTCGGTGACCACCTGGCCACATGTGGCTTCTGAACGCTGGAAATACAACTAGTCCAAATGGAGATATGCTCTAAGAGCAATTTACACACCAGTTTTAAGGCTTAGTACAAAAAAAGAATGCAAAGTATCTCATTAATAATTTTCACATCAATTACATGTTCAAATAATACTACTTTAGAAGTACGTATTGGGTTAAACATAGCTTATTATTAACATTACTTTTACTTATGTTTTCTTTTCTTTTATATAGCTACTAAGAATTTTTAAATCGGAGGAGAAGGTTTTGGCTCTAATGTCTGCAGCTGGGTCTCACAGATGAGGGCAGGTGGGTCGGGGGAGGCGTAAAGGGGTCCCTTACTCTACCTTGCTGCTGATTCTCTCCTGGGGTGTCGACACTTGAAGCTACACTATCCAGCCAGCATTTTTTCTGTCCCAAACCTTACGTGGGTCCATATGAGAAATCCATGTTCCTCCTATTAGTGTAATCTTGACTTTGTGGGACTGGCTGGAGGGACCCTCACTCACACCACTCACACAGAAGCATAAATGACCGACAGCAGAGACTTCCGCACTGGGAGGGAGCACAGCAGGGCCCTAGGTTTGGCTGACGTCAAGCTCTTCCCAGGCTAGCCAGGCAGCCCGCGCTGTGCTCTCTCTCTGGTCCAAGGTTCCATCCTGCATTCAGTGGACAAAACGACCATGTGGAGTCAAGGGAGAAAACAGAAACCACACTCCCAGGATTCAGGACATCTGTCCACGCCGGCAGTCTCTGCACCCTTCTCCATGAGAGCACATCTCTGCTTATTTGATACTCTTAGACGATGAGAGAGACAGAAATAGTTCCATCCTCCAACTGACCCCAGCGATGCCCAGGGCAGTGGAGGATAAGATGAAGCACCAAGCTCAACCTATGGGGGCTGGCATCAGAGAGATCTAGGGGGGAGCCTGCTGAAGCCACAGACCTGCAGGGATGGAAGCTGAGGCGAGGGCACCTCAGCAGCAAAGGACCAGTGCACAGCCCTCTAGGACAAGTCTGGGGCCCGGGGAGCAGCGGCCCTGGGCAGAAGGGAGGACGGCCAGGAGGAAAGAGAGAATGACAGAGCAGTCAAGCTGGATAGAGCAAGGCCTTGAAGGCCATTTTCAGAAGTCTGGACTTTATCCAGAAGGCAACTGAGGGTTTCTGAGCAAAGCAATGACATGCTTAGAGCTGTGTGGAGGCTGGTGGCTCTGTCCTTCCTCAACAGGTGTGCTTGGGGTGGGGGTGGGGGGAGGGCTTACGGCAGAGATGGCCTGTCAGTGACTCCCCTGGATGCCCAGCGCGGGAGGCTTGTCAATGATAATGGTGAAGCCAGCCTCACCCAGCATTCTGTGAGCCCTCTGTGGGAAGTTCTACATTTGTGACCTTATTTAATCTGTACAGCTCTGCAGAGAGGTAACACAGAACAGCTGAGCACTGTTGGGTTTCTTGAATGTATGAGTGAATGAATGAATGAATGTTGATTGGTAACTCTAACCCAGTCCTTACATTAAGTATTAAATGCGTTGGGTTATATTGCATTTGATAATCAGTTTAATGCATTGGATTCTGGACTCAGGCCCCCTTTTGAGGCCTTGCTATATATGAGTTAGTGGAGCTCCTGCAATGAGCATGGGATGCTAAGAAGAAGCGGGGGCATAGGCGGGGGTGGGACTCAGGAACCAGTTCCTGCAGAGAGAGGCCTGGCCCAGCAGCCTCAAGTCTATCCCTGAAAGCACCCCACCACACCTCTCCTGGATCCCCCCGAAGCAAGCCCTCTCCTGCTGGCTCCAGCCTCTCTCTCTGTCCTGGAATTAATAAAAACTCTGAGCAGACTGCGGTTTGCAAGTCTGAAAGCCGGTTCCTGCCCACGTCATTGCCCTGAGAGGAGTGGGGCCCAGGTCCTCCCAGCACCCCATCCTTCCCCCTTCCCTGGAGGGGGCAGACACACAGATACAGCCCCTGGTCTCCCCTCCCTAGCAGCAGGCACATCCTAAGCACTGGGCTTCAGACCGTGGCCCTGAGCAGCTCCTACCCCCTCAATAAGGGCCGGCTTGGGCTCATGAGCTCCATCAGCTACGCCAAACGCACCCCCAAATAACACACCCTAGAAGTGAGAGCTGCACACTTGCTGTGCAAGCACAGCTGCCCTACAATTCTCCTGGCAGGTCCACCCCTTCGAAACTCCTGGAACGCCTGCCACCTGAGAGCAGGAAGAGGAAGGGATGGTCCAGGGTCCCAAGGTAACCCGGGAGAGAGCCAAACCTAATAGTTACTCAACAAACAGGAGTGGTGCTGGAGAAGCAGTGGTAGTAACAGCAGCACTGGTACTAGTGCTAGCACCAGATGAGTACAGAGCATTTTGGATCTGGCAGGCACAGCACAGAAATATATGACCACATTTTATTTACCTTTGCAATAACCCTCCTAGGCAAGAATGTTTATCACCATTTGACAGATGAGGAGACTGAAGCTGTGTGAAGCAGTGACCCCCTTAGAGTGTCTTAGAGCCAGAATTGATTCCTCAGAGAGTCCAGTTCCTGACTTTGGCATCTCCACTCCTGGACGCCCCTGGTAGCCCCTCGGACTGCCACGGAGCTCCTGGCTAGAGGAGAGGCCATTTAACTCCTTCCCTCAGAGCTGTGGTTGTATCCTCCCCTCGTTTTCCATCTGACTGCAGGGGAAAGCTCTCAGAACTTATGGCCTCTACTTCTCCCCTCCCAGGCTGTGATGAGGGCAAGTACCAGTTCCCCGCTCCTACTCTCTGGCTCCCAAATTTCTTCCCCACTTGAGCAGGGAGGTATGACACTCTCCTCCCCCACCCCACCCCCCAAAAATCTCCAGGGTCCTCATCCTGCCCAGTTAGGCGGGAACAGACAGAGTCCTTCTGGAAATGTTGGTCCCAGCTGTTTCAGCGCAGAGCCGCCCCCTCCTGGCCACTGGAGGAATGTCGGTCCTGGGTGTTCTGGGGTAGGGAGAGAACCAGCAGTCGGGAGACTCCCATGTCTGGTCTAGGTGCCAGCAATGCTCAGTGTTGGCACAGATGAGGGCTGAGTGATAAAGAAGCACTGGGCCACCTTGATAGTCTTAGTGGGCTCCCCAGCCCCCTGTTATCCTGCAGGGCACCTGGGGGGTCCAGCCTAAACTTT
Source organism: Rhinolophus sinicus (assembly GCF_057876585.1). Taxonomy (NCBI): domain Eukaryota; kingdom Metazoa; phylum Chordata; class Mammalia; order Chiroptera; family Rhinolophidae; genus Rhinolophus; species Rhinolophus sinicus. Next base: position 93,550,414 of record NC_142503.1, read on the forward strand.
AACAGGCACTGTGGCATGCACAGGCCTGCTCGCCAGTGTGAGACTGACCTTGGTCCATGCAAACAGAACCCATGTGGTGTGTCAGGGTCTCCCACATGTCCCCCAGATGCCCCAGGGAACAACACCAACATGGTCTTAACTCCCTGGTGCAGCCCCTTGGCCTCTGTAGACATGGATCCCAGACCTGCCCAACAGCCCCCTCTCAGCTGCAAGCCAGAGGCTGTAACCTTAGCGTCTGCAGAATGGAGCCATGTAGTGTGTCAGGGTCCCCCTTCCAGCTCCCAGATGCCCCAGGGGACAACAGCAATATGAATTTACCTTCTAGGCCATTCTGCCTGCAGCCCCTCAACTTCTGCAGGCTTTGATTGGCCCTGGGCCCCAGCCCCCAGACCTGCCCAACACCCCACTTCCCCAGCTTTGGGCAGGGCTTGTCTCTGGCCAGGTCTGGGGGTGTTGGGGAAGTCTGGAGGGCCAGGGTGGGGGCAGAGGCTCGGGACAGCTGGCCTGTGTCCCCACACTGGGCCCGGGGCCCAGCTGGAGGGGCGGGGTCCTGGCCACTCAGGCCTTGGCTGGGGCTGGATTTTTGGCCGGGCTGTAGGGCCCTCCCTCCTGCTTCCTCTCCCGAGGGCTGTCCTGGCAGAGGCCCCCCTCACACTTTCTGGCGGGAACAGGGCCAGCAGTGAGAGAACAGCCACAGAGGGAAAGCAGGAGAGAGATGGGGGAAAACTGTGTGTGTGTGTGTGTGTGTGTGTGTGTGTGTGTGTGTCCACGCGCGTGCGTGTATGTGTGCACGCGCACGCGAGTGTCTGTGTTTTAAGGAAAAAAGCCCACAGTCCAGTCCAGTCAGACCCAGCCTGGGAGGCTTGTGAGCTGGGCCTTTCGTAATTGCCCCCCTCCCTTTGGCCCCCTCCCCCAGGCCTCCCCCTTCGCTGGCCCTCCCGCCCGCCCTCCCTCTCTCCCTCCCTCCTTCCCTCACAGCCGAGGAGGCAGCAATTACGCTTTGGGGATAAAACGAGGCGTGGAGAGCAGGCTGGGGCATTTCTCCCCGAGATGGCGGGTCCGACAGCTGCAGCCCTGCGGCCCGGAGTCCTGCTGCTCCTGCTGTCCATCGTCCAGCCCTCACAGCCTGGAGGTAGGCCTCACCCTGTTCCCGGTGCTGCCTGCAGCCCTGGGGCCTCCCGGCCAGGTGTCTGGGCTGATGGATGAGAGAGCACCCTTCACCCCTGGCGTCCTCCTGGGCTTCCCAGGCCGGAGCCCCATAGCCACTGGATCCTTGGAACTGCCCTTCCCGGGAGCCAGCCTGTGCTGAGGTGGAACCTGTCACACAGACACCCCCCCATTCGGGATAGTCCCGGCAATGTCCAGGTTCTGCTGCCCTGAGAAGGCTGAGGGGCTCCTGCTCTGTGGGATGATGGGAGTGTGCTGGGGCCGAGCCGGTCCCATGGGTCTGCAGGCACTGGTTGTTTGCACACCTGTGGCCCCAGCGGTGTGCCCACATACCCTGTGGGCAGGGGACCTGGGCTGGAGGCCAGCCACAGTGAGCCGTGTGACCTCAGCAGGTTCCTTGTCCGCTGCGAAGTCAGGAACCCCCACTCCCACTGCTCTGAGGGAAGTCAGGGTTAGTGATGATGGGGTCGCCAGTTGGAAAGCTGCTGCTGTGGTCTGTCCCTGGTGAGAAGGGCTGGGACTTCTGAGCGCACGCGTGTGTGTGTGAACGTGCATGCACGTGCATACATGAATGGATGTTTTGCATGCTGTTACACAGGTGTGCATGCGTGTATATGCCCAAATGTGTCACCAAATAGTGGAGGAGATTTCTGGGAGGAGATAAATATCTGTTCACAGGGTCATCCCTGAACAGGTGTATGTGTATGTGTGTATGTGCATGTGTGTGTATTTGTGTTTTGGGGGTGAGGTTTTAGGGTATGTGAAAGTGCCTCTTAGCACCTGCAAAAGTCTGCCACCCGACAGGCATGTACACATGGGAGATCTGGCGTCCAGGTGTGTCACTGGGTGTGGATTGTCACTGTGTGTGTGACGATGTGTGTGTGTAGTATGGAACACAAGGGAGAACAGGGAAGCTGGGGAAACTGTCCCTCTCTCGGCAGAGTAAGTGTGTCCCATGGCAGAGGCTGGAGTGGACCTTGGGGCAGTCCTGGACCATCTGGCGTATGTCCTTCCACAGGCCCCAAGAGTCCCCCACCTGCCTGCTACACACCTTGGGAGACCCGCCGGGGGCCCCTGAAGGTACTCTGACCATGGAAAGAGAGAGGTGCAGGCTTATGAGCCATTTGTGGGGTGGCTTGGGTGGGGTCTGATTCCTGTGCGAGTCCTCCTGGTCATGAGAACCAGACCTTTGGTGGAGGCCAGCATGGGGGGGGGGGGGCGCAGGGTGGAGCAGGCCAGGCAGGAGGGCTGGAGTAGGGCACCGGGCAGGAGCAGCAGCTGTTTCCGTGAGATTGCCTGGCTGGGCAGGACTGCTGGGAGCAGGGGCTTCCTGCGCAGAGGTCAGCTCCTGGGTTTGGACGAGGCTGAGAGACGATGAGCACACCACCAGGTGGGGCCCAGTGGGGGCAGCAAGGCAACCCAGAGGACCCGCCACCCGCCTGCCTGAGAGCAGCCTCTGCACCTGCCTGAACCTCCCCACCACAAGGTGTGTCCGCTGAACACCTGCCTTCCCAGAGCTTCCACCTAAAGCATGGCAATTAATTAATCCACCCCCACAGGAACCTTGAGAGTTGAGAATTACTATTTTCACTTTATAAATGGGGAAACTGAGATTCAGACACGCTAAGGCAGCCCCAGGAGGTTAGTACCAGACAGCTCTTTGCCCTGGACCAAAGGATGGGGGGTGTCGGGGCCAGGTCCAGGCAACATTTAGGGAGGCACAGGCCTGGGGCTGAGTCCTCTATGGTGGGCACATCCTAGGGCAGAATGCACCCTCTCCTTGTTCCCTCAGTGACACCATGAAATGCTCAGCTGGCCTTATTCTTTCTTTGCAAACATAAATCTCAGCTCTGTACCAGGTGGTAAAGTATTTGGGTCCAAATAAGGGGTGTGTGGATTGATGAGGTCTTCACAGGTTAGTCCCCAGAGCCTACTAAAGTCTTGAGAGGTCGGAGAGTAGGAGGGGCTGCAGACACACACATACACACACACACACACACACACACACACACATACACCACAGAGCCACCTGCCTGGCTGTCCTAGGGGAGCTCAGCTGTCCCCCACCCTAAGAGAGTGTCACCTCCACGAGTTCCCAGCTCCAAAAAACCATGTTGCCCGTGGGCTTCCAAGAAACGGGCTCCCTAGGAAGACCCTGTGATGGAAAGCGTTGTCTAGACCCAGTTAGGATGGGTCAAAAGTAGCTTTGAGGACCAGCTGTCCCAGACCACCATGCCATTTAAAAAGAGAGGAAATAACTAAATTGGGCATAATTCTCTCCCCACCCCCTAGAAATATTACAGGGTCTTGTTTGTTTGTTTGTTTGTTTGTTTGTTTGTTTGTTTTTTCCGATTTTGGAACTGAAGATGTTTTGAAACAGGGGTTTTCACCCCTGGCTGCATATTGGAGTTACCCAGGGAACTTTAAACAATTCTGATGCTGGAGTCTCACCCAAGAATTCCTGCTTTATTTGGCCTGTGGAGGAACCCAGACATAGAGGTTTTGTCAAAGCTTCCCAGGTGACTCCAGTGAGGCTCCAGGGCCAAGGACGTTTGGTTAGGGGTTGATCTGGTTCTCTAGGTCTGCTGGGGCCACGGCAGGAGGGCAAATGTGCCCAGGGGAGGGGGGGGATGGAGGCACTCACTGGAGGACAGATTGTTTTTGAAAAGCCCTTGGCAGCCTTTCTCCATGCAAACAACAAACAGCTTCATGTGGTCTTATCTGCTCCCCAGGCCAACCCTTTGGACTTGGGCTTGGCAAAGCCCCCTGCCAAGGCCCGCTGGCCCACTGCTTGCTCCCAAACAGGCTTTTCCGAGATCTTTGAACTTGGAGCCCAGGACCCAGGCAGAAGGCCCTGTATGTGACTGGGTTCAGCTGTGGGTCCCAAGCCAGGCTCTTGGTTCCCCTGGCTGTAAAGCGGGGAAAGAAATCCCTGCCCTACTTTATCTCCTAAGGCTGGTGGGAGGGGAGGCTCTAGCAATAAAACATCTGCCAAAAATGCATCAAATAAGAAGACTGTGGGAATGTGAATTCTTAAAATGATGTATCTTCAGAATTTGCTAACTTTGGCTGATTGACCCTTGTAATTGCTGCACATTTATAAGGTTTAATTTTCCTCCTGCTACTCAGGCCACATTGTGTCTAGTGGGGAGGAGCACGAATTGATGGAGGAAACAGACAGGACGGGGGGACAGGGTGCCCGGAGTAGCCGCAGGAAGGCTTCACAGCGGAAGTGACCTTTGAGTTAGACCTCTAAAGAAATGTATGAGAGTCTAGCCATGGACGAGAGGGGAGCCTCCATCTATGGGCCTCTGGGAGGCAGAATTGGGGGGGCAGATTATGTCTTGATAGGAGGAAGACCTCTGTGAGGTAGAGCTGACAGCATCAGAAGGTGGTGATTTTCCTGTCACTGGAGGCATGCAAGCAGGAGCACCAGGGGATGTTCGCAGAAGGCGTTGCAGCCCAGGCCAGAAGACTGTTATGATCCTGAGAGTCTAGGATCATGACTCTAAGATGCAAGAAACAAGTTCACCCTGTACTCTCTGGTGAAACAAGCCAAACCCACATAAAACAAGACAAGCGTGCTCCAGGCCAATTGCTTTGGGCCAGCTAAGCAGTGAGAACCACAGGCTCAGGGCAGGCAGGAGGGAGAATCTGAGCTCAGTCTTGGTGGAAGGGTAGGGTTTGAAGAGAAGAGAAGGCATTCCTGGCAGGAGAAACTGCTTAGACCAAGGAGTAGAGGTGACCACTGGAGCTTGAAAAGTGGCTGCTGCCTTTTCAAAGGCTCTTGACTGACTACTGTCTTATAGTCTCACCTCTCCAGCACTCAAAGAGAGGAGGCAGGGCAGGGACCATTTACACCCACCAGGCCTTCTCCATTACCTTAGTGCAAAATGGGGATCAAAATCTATAGCTCCTCAGGCTGTCATGGTTCAGGCACAGAGTTTGGCACATGCTGTTGGGATTTGAGTCACGGAGGTGGAGAGTGGGGAGAGGAGAGAGCTGGGGGGAGATGGGCATGCGCTGGGAGAGAGGAAGCAGAAGAGGAGATGGCAGGCCCGGGAGGGGCCTGGCCACAAGTGAGTGTGAAAGAGCAGAGCCCAAGGAGAGGAAGTGGGGGTTCAGCCAGTCCTAAGGGCTACACCAGTCTGAGGTGGGAGACCCCTTGGCTGGTTGGGGATAAAGAACAGATTGGACCCAGACCCACAGGCAACATCCTTGCCTCCCCTCCACCTAATTCACTCATCATTTATTAAACACCCACTGTATACCTGGCCCCAGGCCATGTGCTGTGCAGCCAAGTAGAGACAAACATTTACCATCTTTTTTTTTCTTTCCTGAGCAATTACTGTGTGCCAGCTCCATGGCAGGACAGGTCTCTTACTTGAACCCTTTGACAATTCACAACAACTTTGCAAGGCAACGGTTATCAGCCCCACATTGTTGAAAAGGAAACAGGCTTAAAAGCGTTAAGTGACTTGCCCAAGGTCACACAGGTGGTAAGAAGTAGCACAGCCGAGAGCAGAGGCAGATGGGTCTGTCCTGAACCCCTTGCCCTCTCCACTCCCCACACTGCTCCTGCCGTCTGTTCTGGAGCTGGAGAGGAGGCCAGGGCAGAGAAAGGTCTGGAGTGCACCGGGGAAAGGCATGTAAGAGACAGTGCTCAGAGCTGGAGGCCAGAGCCAGGGAAGGCATCAAAGGCTCGAGGCAGGCCATGTGTGTGCTTGGCATTGGATGACAGGGCCGAAGTCCTCATTCCCAGCAGGGCCACCCTCATGGAGCCACCGCTTTGAGCCCCTGAGGCTCCAACAAGATTGCTTGCACACTCCAGGCCTGGACTGAAATTCCTGGGGGGCCACAGGCCCTGGAGGAGGAGGACTGGCGCCGGGACATTGGCACAGGGTGGCCATGACAGCTTGGCATCCCCTACCCTGCTGGACTGGGACTGGGGCTGACGGGCCTCTGGGGTCTAGCTGTGCAACATCACCAGGCCACAGAGGCCAGATGTCCATCTGGGAGGTCTCTGGACACACTGCAGTTCTACCCCACACGGTCTGTCAACCCCACTGCGCCCTTTTCAGCAGGGTGGTGCTGGGGCCTGGGTTGGGGCATTGGCAAGGTGGCTTGTCAAGGTTGGGGCCATTGTGTGGTGGTAGCATTAGGGCCTGGTCTGCACCAGGGTCATCTGTTGCCATGACCATGCTCAGGCTGGGTCTGGGGCCCAGCTTCACAGCCTTCCCCAGTGAGAGCTTCAGTAGTCCGTGGGGACTGAACTCGTGATCTTGGCTGGGCAGACGGCCCCTGGCCTGGCCAGTGAATTAGCTTTTCCTTAGGAAACTATTCACTTTGCTCATTCATGGTGTCCCCCTCTGGGGCCCGGCGCCTCCTAAGACAGCCCTCTGTCAGACAGCCAGAACCCCACCCAGCCACTGTTGCCCAGTGGCTGAGGACGCTGACCTCACACCATCCTATCAGTGTGGGAATGGTTGCATTTTTGCTGGCAGCAAGCACATTTCCTTACCGCTCAGTCTCAGCCTGGCCTGCCTTCCTACAACCCTGGTCCCTGCCCATGCTGCTCAGGGCTAGAGAGAGTTGGCTGCCCAGCGAAAGGCGCTCAGACCGGCCTCATGCCCGCCCTCTCCAGGGAGAGGGTTTGAATCCAGGCTCCATCTCTTTCCAGCTGCGTGGCCTCTGGCACGTCTCCTAACTTCTCTGAGCCTGATTTCTCATCTGTTCAAATGAAGATAGTAATCCCTGCCCTCCCCACCTCACAGGGCCATTTTGAGGAGAATGAATGAGAAAATGTTTTGTAAACATAAATTGTTCAGTTGACATAAGTTGCTTTGTGGACATGCAATATTATAAACATTATCATCATCATCATTATTATTACATGTGCTTTTATTAGTTCTGACTAATGGAGGACTCTACCCACTTCCTTCTAGGGGTCCCCGGGGCTGTTCCTGGAGTCATTCCTGGGGTAGTTCCTGGAGGAGTTCCTGGAGGAGTTTATTACCCAGGTAATGCACATGAAACTTCCACACTCCCAGGTGAGGTAGACAGTGAGTTCACTCACGACAGATGTACCTTTTGACGCTGCAGAAGGGAAGAACGTTGGCACACCTACTAGAGAACCCACAAGCCACTCCTACTTAAAAAAGCAGTTTATGTGACACTGTTTTACAACTATTAAGAGCATAATCTTCTGAAAGATGAAACACAAAATGTGTGAGGCTATAGGAAAGTGGGTGCCTTCACGCGTCCCTGCCATTCACAGCTTTCAAACGATTAACCCACTCGTGGAAATCCATTTCAAGGAAACAACTGAAAAGAAGAGCAAAAGAATGATCTGCAACATGGTTCATAGGAGCGGTGTTTGCAAAAATGGAAAACAAGAAACCTTCCTGACTGGAGGCTGTGATTAAGCAAATTCTGACATAGTACAAAATTACTGAAAAGTATGAATGTGTTATCTGTTGTGCAATATGGTAAAGTGTTTGTTCAGGTAAAAACAATATCAAAGCAATGACTATGTGCAGGTGGAGACTGGAAGCCCTCCCCCAAAAGAAAATGGGCAGAATATTGGGGCAATGGCATCAGGGGGCCACATTTTCTTTTAATTTAGAAAAAGACAGAAAAAATATACCGCTTTAAAGTATATTGAAAAATCAAAAGTAATATTTTCTATACTTAAAAAGTATTTGAGTGTTGAGAACTGATGTGGAAATAAGGACAGCTGCCAGCACTCTCTCAGGCACATACTGGCACAGGGCTATTGGCCTGATGAGACAGAGGAGGAAACTGAGGCTCACAGAAGTTAAGGCTTGTAGAGGTCACGTAGCCAGGCAGTGATGGATTTGACCAAGGGTGGATGATGGGTGGCTTTCTGGCAAGGGCACTGATCTGACGGGGCACTGATGTTTCTCTCTCTCTCTCTCTCTCTCTCTCTGTCTTCCCCTCCCCCCCTTCTCTCCACAGGGACTGGTCTTGGAGGCCTGGGAGGAGGAGGTAAGCTCAGAAACCAAATTTAGTTCCTCATTGATGGGGTTTGGTGTCACTTGAGCCTACACATGTTCTCAAAACTCAGAACTCCAAAAGGCCAAGGCATCAAGGGCCCCTTGTTTTATAGACCAAGTGGCCAGTGGGGAGAGACTTGTCTGAGAACTGGAACCCACTGGCCTCCTGAGCCTCTCCCAAGACTTTCCCCCTGGTGGCCCCTGCCTGCTTTCATATTCCTCTACAACCTCCTTGAAATGCTGCTGAGCGGGTATCATCATCCCCTTCAAAGGCTGAAAAACTGAGTCTGAGAAAATATAAGCCACAGATCAGGGCTGGAGCTGGGCTTCCTACCGGACATGTAGACACTAGGCTCCCGGCAATTCCCTGTCCAAAGGAGAGGACTGTCCCTGACAGCCCTTTTAGGACTTGGAGAGTAAGACCCCACAATGTCCTTGCTTTGTCCTAGTGGGATAAATAGTAAGACAGGTGGGCTGGGGCTCCTCATTCACTGCCATCTCTTCCCTCTGCAGCACTGGGTCCTGGAGGCAAACCGCCCAAGCCAGGTAAGACCTGAGGTCTTAGGGCTCTGAGAGCAGGCCAAGGGGCAGGGGAGGGAAGGGCCAACAGAGCTGTTCACCTAGCAAGGGAGCCAATGAGCAAGAGAGGGGAGGAAGGAGGTGGTGGGCAGTGCCAGCCCCCAGGCGTGAGCAGGCTGGGGCCAGGTCCCAGGGCTCCAGGGACAGGAGGCTGAAGGCAGCTTGACATCTCTCTATGTGAGGAGTGGCCAGGCTCTACCCTGCCAGTGCCTATGTGCCCAGCTGCCCTCTCCCCTCTGCACCCGTCTCAGAAACAGCCCTAGTACTCGGGGCAAAGGTAGGCATTGATGTTCCAGTGGCCACCAACACTGAATGACACAGATGGTGGGCTCTAGACTCCACCAGAATGATCCCCAGGCCCCAGACCACACCCTCTCTAACTCCAGGCCAAGACTCTCAATATCCTTAACTTCAATGACAGTCTGAGCCCTATCCTGACCCCAGGCTGAACCTGACTCCAGACTCAGCCCTAAACTTAATCCCAGGTCGGACCCTGGCCCTGGCCCCAGATGAGCACCCTTCTTGATCCCAGGCCCCTTCTAGCTGTGTCCAGACCACGGAGTTTTCCAGGAAGGAGATGTGGCTAGATCTGTCCTGGTCTTGCCGGATCTGCCACCAGGGTCCACCACCAGCTCCAAAGAACATACCCCACCCAGGAAAGAGGGAGGGCGTGTCCCACCAGGAAGCAGGTGGCGGAAATGGCGTCTCTGTCCAGATTTATGACCCCATCGGAGTGAGATGCTCCGCATGTGGCCTTGGCACCCCCACCCTGCTCTGTGTCTCCCTGGCTCTGAAGCCCAAGGCGCTAGGACAGTTTGGATGTCCGACAGTTCTTACGAAATCCCACTGTGTGATGATCCAAGTGCAGATGAGTCTGCAAGACCCAGATTTCCTCTCCCTGCAAGTCCATCTGGGTTGTGAAACTCCAGGGCTGAGGCCAGGCCGGAGAGAGGCAGGAGGGCAGGAAGCTTGGGAAAGGGGTTCCTAGGGTCTGGGGGTTCTGCAAGGCTGGAGCCCTTGGGATTCACTGCCCTTGGAATTCCTGCCAGAACGTGCATCCTGCCTTCTTGGAGGGTGAGCAACGTTCTCTGATGAAAAGGGGCTGGATCCCACGACCTGCCTGAGGTCATCGTTCAGCCTTAGGACTCTGGGCTACAAAGGCCTGTACAGAGCCACAGACTTCCCCCTCCCCCAGGCAGCTCCCCACATCCGGGCCATGGGGATGTTGGGGCCTGCCCAGGCGAGATGGAACGGGGCACAGGCAGTGTGTGTTGTGCTTCGGAACAATTAATCCCTTGGCGAGTAGAGGGTGGGTGGCCTGGCAGCTGCTCCATGTGGGCCTCGGCAGGCTGGCCCTGCCTGGACTCTCAGTAGGGGACCAGGCAGCTGGGAGCCAGCAACACCCACACCCCTAGTACCAGCTGGAAGCCAGCTGCCTACGCGAGAGGACAGGAAGGAGCAAGGCACACATACTGGGCACCCTGGCATATTGCACATACTAGGTGCTTTCTGCTCATGCTCTCACTGGTCCCAGGAAGGTCAGAGACACAATGGCCATTTTGTAGGTAGAACACCTGAGTCTCAGAGAGTGAAGTGACTTGCTCCTGCATGCAAAGAGTCAGCAGGGACAGCAGCACTAGAATGCAGAGCTCTCTGATCCCGGGAAGAGGAAGGGTTGGGCTGACCAGGCCCCTGGGCTCACAGCTGTGGTCAGCATCTCACCCCATCTCTCCTCCTTTCCAGGGGCTGGACTCCTTGGGGCATTTGGGCCAGGTGAGTCCACAGGGAGGCCAGCAAGAGGGGTGGGTCTGGTCATGCTGGAGGGCAGCCTTGGGACCAGACAGCTGGGGGGAGTGTGGGAAAGGACAGATGGCTGCAGAGGGGTGGCCTGCCCCCACCCTACCCACCCCAGCCTCTTCTCTCTTTCTGTTCGGTCCCGCATCATATTTTCCCATTCCCTCTGTGGTCAGGAAAGGTTCAAATATGTCGTCTGCCCTGTTGAAGCTTAGGCCTGGCTTGAGAGAAGCCCCTGACAGATGGGGTGGGGCAGGGCCTGTAGTGCCGGGAAGTGACCCAGGCACGCCCCAGGCCGGGCCTGACCCATACCACGCCTACCAAGAAGGGCGACTGGCCAGAGTTAGAGACCCATCTTACAGGGGGGCTGGCTGAGTTTCAGACAGGACCTACTCCCACAAGTAGGAAATGAGTAGGGAGCAGGGAGACCACGCCCAGTGAAAGCCAGGTAGAATCTCCAGGGCTCCCCAGAGAGGACTCCCCTGGTCTCACGACCCTGGCAGCCAGGACTGGCTCTTGCAGGAGAGATTCTCACATAATTGGAAACAAACCCGGCACGCTTGTGAACTCCAACCTGATTGCCCATCAGTCCTGGCCAAAGCCATGGAATGTCTCCTGGAGGGGGAGAAATTGCGATTGGGCCCAGATGTGCAAAGGAGAGAGCCAGAGAGACCCATTTGACTTCTCATAAACATTTTAGCATCCGTCTGTAAGTGAGGAGGCTTCTGGACTGCAGGCAGACTGGATGGTCAGATGGACAGATGGTGGGGACAGAAGGGTCTCCAGATCCAGGGGAGGGGGAATGGGCTGAGTCAGGAGACACCTGCGAGGAAGCAGAAGAGGCCTGGGGTGGGAGCAGGGCAGGGCCTAGCTTGGGTGAGGTCTTGCTGGCAGCCTCTACACAGCTCCAACCCTCACAGAAAGCCCTGGTGGGTCCCCCATTATCTGGCAGAACTTCTAGGGAAAGCAAGGCCTGACCCAGGCATGTTATGGGGAGTCAATGCAATCACATCGACATGGCACATAGCAGCTGGTCACTAAATGGTGGCTGCCATTTTATCAGAATCAGTCCCTAGGTACCAAACGCTTGAGTCCAGCTTAGGGGCCTGAGTGGCTGCACAGTGACCACAGCACTGCCTAGTTCCTGCCTGCCCTCCATGAGACCCTTCCTACCTGGGGCCCAAGAATGATGCCCACATACCAGTCTCTCCTCTCCTCACCTGGCTGTGTCTCCTTCTCCCTGCAGGTGCTGGAGGGCTTGCAGGAGGTGGCCTTGGGGCAGGTTAGTGTTGACACCCAAGCAAAATGCCTATATCGGGACCAGAGCCTAGCCCAGGGCGTCTTCCTGATGTGGAAGGCAGTCAGAGTACCAGGATATGGGCCAGGCCTATCCTGGGCACTGGTATGGGTATGATGCTGAGTCCACCTGTCCTGAAAAGCTGTCCAGGACACGAGGGAGTCACCACTGGGTACTGGGTGCTGTTATAACGTAATGCTGAGAGAGGGATGGAAGAGGCTGTAGGGGCCAGTGGAGCCCAGAGGAGTTGCTTAACTCAGCAGGGATTCAGGAAGGCTTCCTGGAGGAGGGGGTGTGGAAGTTTGACCCTAAAAGATCCCTGTAGTTTTGACTGGCACATGTTGCTCTCTGACACCAACCCGGGTCCTGGGAGCAGCGGCTGCTGCTTATTGTGGAAGTCCTGCAGACTTCCTGGGAGGGGCTGAGTGACTCAGGACCTCGTCCTGTCTTCCCCTCCACAGGACTTGGGACCTTTCCTGCGGGCACCTTCCCGGGTGCTGCAGTGCCTGGCGGAGCAGCTGGCGCTGCTGCAGCCTATAAAGCTGCCAAGGCTGGTGAGTGTGATTCTTTGGGACATGCCATACAACCCTCTGGTCTCCATGGGCTCTCCACTTTGCAAAGAACCTTTCCTGGGAGGTAGTATATCCTCATCTCCAATGTACTGGGGCTCGGGAGGTAACCCTCTGTACCCAAGTCTCCAAGTGAGGCAGTACAGGACCAAACCTCAACGCTGGGCCCTCCAAGTGCACCCAGAGCCCTCCTGCCTCCCTCTGCTCTTTGCATGACCCCTCACCTCTCCTACGCCTGACTCTGTAGGTGCTGGGCTTGGCGGTGTCGGTGGGCTTGGCGGTGTCGGTGGCATTGGCGGTGTCGGTGGCTTAGGAGTGTCTACAGGTATGGTGGCTACCCCTGAGTTGCCCAACTGAAGGCTGCAGACCTGGGTGACATCCACTCTGATACGCCCCTTCCATGCCAGGTGCTGTGGTACCTGGAGCAGGAGTTGGAGTTGGAGCCGGAGCGAAGCCTGGGAAAGTGCCAGGTTAGTGTGGAATCCCTGGGGCTGCACAATGCAGTCACTGGGCAGAAAGGGCGGGGCCTGGCTACAGCAGGGCATGGAAGACAGCCAGGCCCAAAGCGTGGTGCTGAGTCCCAAACAGGGGAGAGGGGCCCCGGCCTAACTTCCAGGCCCTTCTTCCAGGATCTTAAAGCTGGAAAAGACCTCAGAGACAGGCTCTATGGCAGGTATTCAGTGACAGAAGGGGATACTGAGGCTCAGAATGGCGAATCAGTGCAGAGTGCCCTGGGTGGTCACAGCAGAGCCAGTATGGCCCGAGGTGCACCGACTCCCCATCTGGTGCTCATTCCTCTGCACCAAGACCTTAAGGAAGTGACTTCAGGTTAAACAAAAGCCTGCCTGAGTCCACACAGCAGGGAGGGAACATCTGGAAGCTGTTAGCCCAGAGGTGGGGTGGGCCGGCCATGTAAACAGGCTCCAGGAGACAAGATAAATCCACGCACAGAAGGGTTTGCAGATGACTTCCGAAACTCGTGGGAGTAGGGCTGTGGCCACCACGACATGTATCCTGGCTGGGCACTGGGGTGGCTGGTTTATGAGCCCTGGAACAGTGGAGGGAAAGGTCAGGAAGGGATTACTGGGGGCCAGGCTGCTACTTAAGGCTCCTCCTTCTTTTGGCCACAGGTGTAGGGCTACCAGGTGTATACCCAGGTGGAGTGCTCCCAGGCACAGGTAAGGACAAGGAGTAAAAGGGGACCCTAGAGCAAGGAGAGCAGCCCCTGGCCGCCTCCCTCCCCTCCCTGAGGCTCAGGCTGAAGGACACAAGGCCTCTGTCATCTTTCCCCATGAAGGTCACCCCACCCCCACCCCACACAAGCCCCAAATCCAGGCCCAAACCCAGATCATCACCACAGCCGGCGCTGGGCCCCTGAGGACACACCAAGTCCCCAGTGTGGCCAACTATTTCCCAAAAGCCATGAGTCACCAGGGAGCCTGCCCAGAGCAGCCGCGCTGCAGGAGACCCTTAGACCTGCCCTCCCACCCTCCTCTCCCTGCCAGGCCCTGACCACCCCACCCAACATGTGACCTCCCGAATTCCCCCAAAAGCCCAGACTCAGGCTGCTCTGTGCCATTTGCTGACAATGTCCCTCCCTCTGTCGCTCTGATTGCGAGGCCCAACCCCAGGGGAGACAGGAGAGGTAGGAGTGACAGACACTGGCAATTGCAGAGTCCCTGGCCACAGCAGATGGCTGTGTGTGTCCCGTTGTGAAAGCACATCAAGCGAGCGCCCGAAAGGGCACGGGCTTCCCACTTCACACCGGATTTGACTGTCTGCCTTCTCTGGTGAGGGTGGGCAGGGCAGGTGGAAATTCACTCCAGCTTAGAGACAAGGCCAATTGAGACACAAGCTCATGTGGCTAGAAAATGGGATTAAAACTCAGATCTTCTGAGTCAGACAGGGAAGCAAAGTCACACCAAACAGCTCCCATCCCGTGGCTGATGGTCAGTGCAAAGGAGGTCAGCGTGTGACCTGAGGTGGGGTGCGGGTGCCAGGCTGCACCTGTAAGGCCTGCCTTCTGGCCCTCACTGCCAGCCCCTACTTTGTCCCCTCAGGAGCTCGGTTCCCAGGTGTGGGGGTGCTCCCCGGGGTTCCCACTGGAACAGGAGTCAAGCCCAAGGCCCCAGGTATGCAGCTGGTGGGCTGGGGACCCATGGTGGGAATCTTCAGGCCCCTCTGGCCTGGGGTTGGGGGTAGGGGTGGGGCTCCTGGTCTCAGGGCCCTCTGGGTGGGCGCGTCTTTCACTGCAGCCTTGGTACAACTGGCTGAGATGACCACCAAACCTCTCAGAAATTCTTGAATATGTGTGAGGGCAACATGAGCTGGGAGGTACGGGCAAAACTGGCCACTGCTCTGGCCAGCCACACCCTCAGTGGTGCCTGGTGCCAGCCATTAGTGCCTCAGTGCCCTGCGCCCATGGTGGCAGGGCTGCAGTGATGGCCCCTTGTCATTGCAGGTGGAGGTGGAGCTTTTGCTGGAATCCCAGGTGAGGCAAGGTTGGGACCCCCGCATGGGTGGCCAGGCCAGCAGCGTGGCCAGCCAGGCAGGAGCTCTTGTCCTGGAAGGGGCTGGGCATTCAGAATACCATCAGGCCTGTCCAGTTTCCCTCATGCCTACTGCTCCAGGCCTTGGCCTGGCTCCAGCACAAAGTGGCATCCATCACAGCCCTACTTCCCCAGTCCCAGCCCTTCATGTGTAGCAGCCCACATGCACCCAGAAAACCTACCAGTCTATGCAAATGCTGCGAGGACTGCACGCCCAACTGTGGCTCATGGCCTAAGAAAGAGAATCCTGCAAAGAGGGAGTGGCCCAGTGCTAGGAGGGCTCAGCTGACTGGTGACAGTGAAGCAAGAAGGCCCTCTAGGCAGATGCAGTGGAGGCTCCTTCTACCTGAGCAGAAAGTAGAGAATGAGGCTGGGTGCTTAGCAGGAGCTGCTGGCCCAAGTTGCTAGGACCTGATTTGACTCTCCCTGTTCCCACAGGAGTTGGACCCTTTGGGGGTCAGCAGCCTGGAGTTCCACTGGGGTACCCTATCAAGGCACCCAAATTGCCAGGTAAGTCAAAAGGAGGATTCAAGAGACACCACTCGCTGAATCTCGCTGCTGAGAAGCCAGCTTGCTGGGGGTACTTGTTTGGCCACAGGTGTCTCTGGTGGGAACCTGGGTATCGACCCCTACTTCTGGTTGCTAGCAAAGGAAAAAGTGGGGAAGCCACCCTGAAGGTGGTAGCCTCACTCACATGCACACACACGTACACACATGCACACACATGCACTCACATGTACTCACATGCACTCGCATGTACTCACATGCACTCGCATTCTCACATGCACACACATGCATGCACTCACATGCACACACATGCACTCACCTGCACACATGCACTCATATGTACACACGTGCACACACATGCACACCTGCACATACATGCGCTCACATGCACACATGTACACTCACATGCACCCACATGCACTTTGTATGCACTCGCATGCACTCGCAGGCACTCGCAGGCACACACATGCACTCACATGTGCACACATGCGCGCACATGCACTCGCAGGCACACACATGCACTCACATGCGTACACATGCATACATATGCACACATACACACATGCACACACACGCATGCACATGCACGCACCTGCACACATGAACTCACATGCACACATGCACACATGCACTCACATGCACACACATGCACTCAATGCACTCACCTGCACACGTGAACTCACATGCACACATGCACTCAATGCACTCACATGCACACATGTACACACATGCACACACATATGCACACATGCACTCACATGCACACATGCACTCACATGCACACACATGCACTCAATGCACTCACCTGCACACATGAACTCACATGCACACATGCACTCAATGCACTCACATGCACACATGTACACACATGCAGACACATATGCACACATGCACACACATGCACTCACCTGCACACATGAACTCACATGCACACATGCACACACATGCACTCACCTGCACACATGTACACACATGCACACACATATGCACACATGCACTCACATGCACACACATGCACAGGCACAGAGACCCACAGCCCTGATGGGAACCATTTGTACTGATGGTAAGAAGCACCATTCATTGGGAAAACACTGTTCATTGGAAAGACGAGATGTTTCCTGTTGGAGAGGGGAGTAAGGAAGATACTCAGATTCTAGGGCCATGGCAGGGCCTGGATTGGTAGGGGGATGGGTGCCCCAGCTGGCCCTGGGACAGGAGTGCCCTCTCCCTCATCCACCCAGGGCCTCTGCTCTCCTGAGAGCCTATGTGAGTCACTCATGACCCCTGGGCAGGTGTGGGGGTGTCTCAGGCCTCAGCGAATAGGTCAGTCCACCCAGGTAGTGAGAGCCCAGAAAGGTGTGGGGCTACCATGGTGCAGTGCCTCAGCCTACCCTGCCCTCTCCTCAGGTGGCTATGGACTGCCCTACAGCACTGGGAAACTGCCCTATGGTGAGTAAGGCCCTCCTAGACTCGTCAGCTTCCGGCTTTCTCCAGATACAGGGTCCTGTCCAGGAAGCTGCAGCCTCAGGCCTGGGCTAGGAGAGCACACAACTGGGGGTAGAGTGGAATCCTGGACAGGGAATTCCCGAAGGAAGGAATCTGGAACTTGGACTCACACAGCTGGGTTATCAATCCTGGCCCTGACACTTATCACCAGGCACTGGGAGAATCAGCTTCTTCTCTGAGCTTTGGTGTCCTAGTGTGTCAAATGGAAGAAACCACACACCACATATTTGAATTTGTTTTAACTCTGGCTAGGGGTGACAGGGTAGAGACTCTGGGCAGCCCACGCCCTAACGGCAGGGCAGGGGGACAGCCGTGGTGAGCTCTGCATGGATGCCCACTGAACATCTCTGTTTCACAGGCTATGGGCCTGGAGGAGTGGCTGGCGCCGGGGCCAAGGCTGGATACCCAACAGGGACAGGTAAGGACAGCCTCACCCTGCTGGATCACCTCGTTCCAGAGCCCTGGGGCTGGCCAGGTTCTCTCCAGAAAGCAGGCCAACCCACCCTGCATTCAAACCCCAGTCTGAGCCTGGAGAAGGATCCTGGGTGAGGATCTCTCAGCCTCTGCTGGCGATGAAGCCCCTCCCCACACCCTTGTATGAATGTGGTGGTTCTTTTGGGGCTGGATGAAGAGGGCAGGGGCACAGTTTGCAATCTCTTCCCTTCCCCTCCCCCAGGGGTTGGCCCCCAGGCTGCAGCAGCGGCAGCTAAAGCAGCAAAGTATGGTGAGTACCCCTTGAGTCCCTACCTGCTAGCCTTCAGCCCCGCAACCTCTCCATCTCTGTTATTACTGAGAGCCTGCTTCACAAATAATTAAGCAAGGCAGCCCTTCCCCCACCCCACCCCCCATTTTTCCAACTTATTCAACAGCACCCATCCATCCATCCATCCATCCATCCATGCATTTACTCTGCCTTTCATCCCTTTCTCTATAATCCATTGATCCACTCGCCCTTCCATCCATCCACTCACTCATCTAATTACCCATCCCTCCCTCCCTCCACCCATTTCAGAGACCAAGAACAGATAAGAGCTCTATTGGAGACTATAGACCTTGTTGCGGTTGTCGAGAAGAGGGGAGATATCATTTCCACCCGGGGAAGAAAATCAGGAAGCCTTCTCAGAGAAAATGACACTTGATTCAGGCCTTAAAATATAGGTGGAGTTTGCCTTGAGGTTAAAACAGGAAGGAGGAGCCCAGGCAGAGAGAATGGATACATTGATGGTTACAATGATCATTTTAGGTGGAACCTATATGAGCATTTAAACAATTTAATAGTGTGTACTATAAAAAGTTTAGCTCCTCAATCTCGTCATCCCTTGGCGAGCAAACATGGCACGGCCTTCCCGTGCCCATGTGGTGATGGGAGTTGGCATCTGTCCCCCTGCCCCAGGTAGTCCCCATTCAGAGTCATCATTGGGGCTGAAGTCCTTGCCTTCAGCCCCAGTGCCAGCGAGCCCTTCCTGAAGCCATGGTGGGACAGAAGACATCTGCCCACCAGCCAAGGGGGCGAGAATGTGGAGGGAAGCACGGAGCTGGAGGCCTACCCCACGGAGGCCCCATAGGCCCTCCCTCCAGGCCCCCAAGGGTGGAATATGGGAGCAGGAGAGCGGGGCAGCGAGGGGCTGCCAGAGCCAGGCAGCCAGGCGCTTGGATTACAAACTTGGCTGAGTCTTCGGAACACAGGGAGAGGAAGCCTTGAACATTCCTACAGGGGCCCCTCTGGCCCAGGGAGCGGCCGCTTGTGGTTTCTCAGTATGTGGCAGTGATTAGAATGGGATTTGTCTGAAAACATACAAGTCCCTTAATGAGCGTGTTGAAATGGACACTTTGGGGGTGAGTCAAGGAACAATGGGGTGGGGACCTCCTCAGGCAGGAGCAGCCAGAGACGCCGGGGCCTCGTTCCCGGAGGAGACTGTGCTGGTTAAAATGCCAGCGCCCTGGCCTCACGAGGGGCCCTGGGAGCCACAGCTGCACTGTCTGCAACCCTGCAGGTGCTGGGGGAGCGGGAGTGCTCCCTGGTGTTGGTGTTGGAGGTGCTGGCATTCCTGGCGGGGCCGGTGCAATTCCTGGGATTGGAGGCATTGCAGGTAGTGTCTGTTCCAGCACTGGGTGGGGGTGTCCTCGAGAGGGCCACCAGGGAAGGAACTCACATTCTGTGACTGTCTCTCCAGGGGCTGGGACTCCAGCTGCTGCTGCAAAGGCGGCTGCTAAGGCAGCTAAATATGGTGAGTGCCCCCAGGGGAGGCAGGCCCTGGGCCCCGGCCGCCCTCAGACCCTTGGGGCCTGCCTAGGCCTCTGCATGGCCTTGGAGATCCCAGGCCTCTAAAGCTAGATGGGCTTTGCCTTTGTGCATCTATGGCAGCCTCCCTTCCCCTTTCCCAAACATGCCGTGTGCATGTCTCCTTGCCTTTGACCATTCCAGCCACTCTGTCTGGTCTTCTCTGTTGTTCTCCAGTGACTGGCCTAGCAGTGGGTGCCCTGTGCAGGAGCATCTGGCTCCCACTCTCCTCCCAGAGCCAACCCACAGCTGCTGTACCAACTACCTGGGTGCCCAGTGGAGAGCTCTGACCTTACTTTCGACATAGACCATGTTCTTCCCACCCATAAACCCAAGCTTTAACGCTCCATCTGGGCTCCTTCAGCCCTCTTCATCTCTCGGAGGAGTTGAACCCATTCACTCGCAATGCCAGACCACCTGGGATGCTATATTCAGAAACTGCCAGTCCCACAGCGCCCCAGAGCCATGCCCTCGGAATCCCTCTGAGGTTCCCACAGGGTCCAGGCCAGGAGAACAATCCTTTCCTTCCATAGGAGCTGCTGGAGGCTTGGTGCCGGGTGCTCCAGGAGTTGGGGTCCCTGGTGTTGGAGTTCCAGGCGTTGGAGTTCCAGGTGTTGGAGTCCCAGGTGTTGGAGTCCCAGGTGTAGGGGTCCCAGGTGTTGGGGTCCCAGGTGTTGGGGTCCCAGGCATCATAGGTGGACCAGGTGAGCTGGTGTGTGTGTGTGTGTGTGTGTGTGTGTGTGTGTGTGTGTGTGTGTGTGTAAGAGAGAAATATTGAGACTATGGCCAAGACTTTTAGATTCTCCCGAACACCTAACCCATCTATTCTCTTCTCCTATGCTACTAGCTGTGACTCATCTTCTCTCCCTTGGGCTATAACAACCTCCTAACTAGTTACTGCTAGCATTATCTTCTCCAATTCACATTTTGTCTGTCAGTTTGCTCCCGGGGGAAGGAACCATGTCTTTTTCATCTCTGTGTTACCAACCCTTAGCTAAATAGATGCTCAATTAATGGTGGATAGATGAATGGGTGGGTGGATGGATAGATGGATGATAGATGGATGAATAGATGGATAGATGGGCAGATGGACAACTGGATATGTGGGTAATGGCCATGTGAATGAGTAGAGAAGTTGATTGATAAGAGGATGAATGAACAGATATGAGGGTGGATGGATATATGGATAAATAAATACATGGGTAAAATGGTGGATGGAGAGATGAATGGGTAGATGGAGAGAAAGATGGAAAGGCAGGTGAGGGACTAAATAAGTGGTTAGAATGATGGAGGGATGGATGGACGGATGGATGGATGGATGGATGGATGGATGGATGGATGGATGGATGGATAAGCACATGGTTGGATGAGCAGATGAATAGATAATAGATAGGTGAGCAGAAGGCAAATGCAAAATGGATGGTTGGATAAATAGTTAGATGAATGGGTAGATGAGTGGATAAATGGATGGAAAGATGGGTACATGGATGGAGAGAGAGATAAGTGGTTGAGTGGGTAGTTAGAAGTCTAAGGACAGACAGACAAATGGGCAAACATATGGGTAGGTAAGTAGGAGGATGAATGAAATGGGTGATTAAGTAGACAGATGAACAAATGGAGGTGTGAGTGGGTGAATTGATGAACAGACCTCCATTGGGTTGACTTAATAGAAAGATGGACTGAACAGATGAGTGGACAGGGGGAGTATATTGAGCATCTCTCCTCTATTCTCTCCTGATCATTTGTGTCCCCCTTGGTCTCTACAGGGGCTGTGTCGCCAGCTGCAGCTGCTAAAGCAGCTGCCAAAGCAGCCAAATATGGTGAGTGCGCTGACAACCCCGCCACATCTTGTTCTGGCCAAAGAAGGGGAGTGACTTGCCCCAGGTTACACAGCAAGTCACTGGCAGAGCTGGGACTTGGATCAATTGGGTCCCAAGTGATGTTTTCCCTAGTGGTCTCCCACCATGAGGCCATGGGGCTGAGTGACGAGTGAGTCCCAGTATGGTATTCCCAGAGGGGACAGTGTTCCTGGCCCTCCCTGCCCCAGCCAGGGCCCTCTCAGGGGAGCCCAAGCCTGGTTGGGGAAGTGGGACCTGCCCGCAGTCTCTCTATAACAAACAAAGGTGCCCTATCCCAGTCAGATATGAGAGGGGTTGGGGGAGCGCTGGGGGAGAGTGTCAGTAAAGGCTTCCTGGAGGAGGCTGGTGGGGGTCCAGGCATCCTATGGTTTCCTGTCCTGCAAGGACCGGACTTGAGGGAGGCTTGCACCCTCTTTCCAGTCCATCAGCATTCCCCAGGGCCCTCCCAGCTCCTCTCACTGAGATCCTTTTCCATCTGGTTCTCCTCTCTCTGCAGGAGCCAGAGCTGGAGTGGGAGTTGGAGGCATTCCCACTTATGGGGTTGGTGCTGGGGGCTTTCCTGGCTTCGGTGGTCTCGGGCCTGGAGTCGGAGGTGTCCCTGGAGTCGGAGGTGTCCCTGGAGCCATCCCTGGAGCCATCCCTGGAGCCATCCCTGGAGCTGGCATTTCCCGTGAGCCCTAGTTCCCTCCAGGGAAACCAGGAGAAGTCGTGAGGGCTTCTCTCCTGTAGGGATCTAGGGGGAGTGGGGGCGTGTAGACTGGGCTTCAGTGTGTTCAGGGAGGAGTCGGGGGAGAGCGCAGGGAGGGCCTGCAATGTCTTTGGCGACAGGAGAGCAGTCAGCACAGCCCCGCTGAAATCCAGCCAACTTTCTGAGGGTCTCTTTCTTGTTTCCTCATAGCTGCAGCTCAGGCAGCAGCCGCCAAGGCAGCTAAGTATGGTAAGTACCCCTGCCCTCTACCTGCCCCACACCCAGGGCAGTGCCCTGCCCTCCTCCCCACCCCAGCCCTCCTCTGCCCTGGGGCCCAGACTCTGAGCTCAGAGCAATTCTCCAGCATGAGGACAGAGCACGCTCACACTCAGACCTCCGGGGGCTGAAATGTCCCCGGCTCCCTCTTCCAAAGCCACACTGAACTTTTCTGCTCTTTTCAGTTGCCCCCATTAGGATTATTGGCACCTTGGTTATCACCCTACCCCAAACCAACAGTCAAAGGTGCCCACGCAGCTAGTCTGTTCCCCACCCCATCTTCACCCTCTGCTCCCTCAAGAAGGGGCACTTGGAGGGGCAGAGCTGGATGCTCTTAATTCCTCTAGGTGCTGGAGGAGCAGGAGCCCTAGGTGGGCTGGTGCCAGGAGCCGGAGGTGTAGTACCTGGGGTGCCGGGCGTTGGAGGGGTGCCAGGTGAGCTATCCCCAACCCAGAGACGGGTTTGGTTTGTGTCATGGAAGGGGCCCTGGAGTAGACCCAGGCCAAGTGCACCCTTTTACAGATGGTAAGACCGCCCAGAGGTGGGGAGGAGGGAAAGCAATGTCCTGCAGTTTGGAAGAGAGACCCTTTCTGGGGTTCCAGTCTGCTGAACTAACCTGGCAGTCGCTCCCTCAAGGACACTCAAGACGTCAGCCACCTGGGCAGTAGAGCTCTGCTCTGCCAGGGTTGGGTGCCCTCATTTACTCCAGGGCCTTTCTGTTCCTGATTAGGTGGCAGGGCCAATTTCACCCTTTGGTTCCCCTGGACGCTTTCTCCTCCACCAGTCAGAGGCAAGAGATGAAGTTACAATGAGATTAAGTTACAGCCTTCCTCGGTTGTTTTTTCCCACCAGAAGATTTCTCTCCTGCCTTCCTTATTCTTTCTGGGAGAAAATTCCCCTTTTGAGTTTCTTCAAGAAATGAGCTATTTCCTCCAATAGTTTTGGATACAAGCACAATTAGGATTTTGTTAAATTAATAGTACCTTTAGTAGAAAGCTCCACAAATCTTTAGACAGAAGCTTGGAGAGAATCTAGGCCTCTGCCAATCACAGCTTTGGGCTCCGCCCCCACCATAGCCTGAGCTAGTCTGCGGCAGTCTCAGCTCCTTCTCTGAGAGGGGGTGTGCCCTGGGCGGCTAGTGAGTCATCCTCACAGCAGGACTGGAACCCAGGTAGCCTGCCTCAGGCCGCACTCTGCATGCTTCCCTCTCTGTCTCCAGGGTGAGGAGGCAGCAAGGAGAAGGTCTTCTGGGAGAGGGGACAGTTTCCTAGAGGTGGAGTCTGGGAGGTCTTTCTACAGTGGGAGGTGGAGGAGAGTGAGGAGGGATGCAGGGGACCCCTCCCTGATCCCCACTCTTCACCTCTGCAGGAGTAGGTACCCCAGCAGCTGCAGCCGCTGCGGCAGCCGCCAAAGCTGCCCAGTTTGGTAAGTGTCCACACCCAGGTCTGCTCCCAGCGCTCTTCCTACAGCGCTGCTCTTTCATGTTGCCTGCTCTGGGGTCAGGCTGTCACATTCTGAGCATGGGCCTTTTGACCCATCTGACCACTTTCAGGGTGTGGGTGAACTCTCTGATTGGGAACGCAAAGTAAGAACAGGTCCTGGTGAGCCTTCGCCAGGACCCGGCTCCCCACACTTCCCAAACCCCCTACGACCCAGTCTAGCTGGGGCCCTCCTGCCTTCTAGACCTCAGGCTGGGCTCTTCTCGGTTCCCACCCCCTCGGTGCAGTATTTCTTGCTCCCTGACAAGGTTCTCCATCTCTCTATACATCTGAGGGCCACCCTGATGGCCCCGGGCGCCCACACCTGCTTATAGCAAATGGCAATAGCCCCACCTTAGAGCCCAGTTACCTGCCAGGCCCTAGGCTAGGGGTCTTCATGCCTTGATTTAGGGACCTGCATGCAGCAAAATTCAAATCAGAAAATCTAGGGCTGTCAAGGCCACAGAAATCTTAAGGGTCCACTGACCCTCAAACTGACACATGACAAACGACATCTTTTTTGTTACGTTGCCATTTGCTGAAGTAATCCTTACACCGACTCTATGAAGTTGGTGCCATTATTCCCATTTTACAGATATGGAAACTAAGGTTCTGAGAGCTTAAGTAACTGCTCACAGTTATACAGCTGAGTGGTGGCCAAGCTGAGCTTTAAACCCAGGTCTGCCTGTCTTGCAGAGGTCCTTTCACTGCTATGGGCCCCACACTAGCTGAATAACTGCCTCCACCACCCTCAGAAGCCTCAGATGGGTCCTGTCCCACCCAAGAACTCCTGATCCTGCCTATGCCTCATATTAGGAATGAGGCAGCTGAGGCCCATCAAGGAAAAATAACTTGTCCGAAGTCACACAGCAAGTCTGCCCCAGCTGGGATGAAAACCCAAGGCTCCTTATTCCCAACTCGCTGCTCTTTCCATTGGCTTCTGTCCTTGGTCAGGACTGGGTTAAGCATTTGTTCTTCTCGCTCTTGTAGGGTTAGGCCCTGGCGTTGGTGTGGGTCCCGGCGTTGGTGTGGGTCCCGGAATTGGTATTGGTCCCGGAGGTGTTACAGGTGAGCTGCGTGAGTCACTGGGCCTAAGGAGCCTCTGAATTCTCCATGGGTGACATCCCTGACCCATCTCCCTCTCCCTCCAGGAGCAGGGGCCCCAGCTGCAGCCAAATCTGCTGCTAAGGCGGCTGCCAAAGCCCAGCTCCGTGAGTGCCCTGCCTGCCTTTCCCTCCTCACCCCACCAAGTCTAGGCTGGCCCAGAGCAATCCAAGCCAGAGCTGGGCCCCATGATTTGCAGACTCTCAGGCCCATCATGCAGGCTTGGGGGTCCCCAAGGCAGCAGGCAGAGGGGTTGAATGAGCAGATTTGACAAGAGGAAGACCCGGGTTCGAATTCTGAGCCCCACATTAGCTCAGTGACCTCTGAGTTTTCTGTCCTTGTCTGTGACATGGGGGTGTTAATGGCATCTGCTACAGCAGGTTTTTGGGAGAACTAAATGAATTCATCCAAGAAGGAAGAGTGGGAGGTTTGGCTGGAAAGGAAAGTGGTGTAGAGAGTGTGCAGCCATGAATGCCAGCTAGGGGAGCGGAGGGGCTGGGCTTGGTGGTCAGTGGGAGTTAAGAAGGTCATTTCTGTGGCAGCAGAGAGGGTGGATTAAGGGAGAGGAAGCCCCTGCATAGGTCTGGGCCCCTTCCCTTGGGGCCTGACTCAGCTCCCTGGGCAGGACACCCCCCATAGGTCCTGCTCCCTGCCTGCTGCCACCACCCTACTGCCCATCTCCCCCAGGGGCGGCAGCTGGGCTTCCTGCTGGTGTTCCTGGATTCGGAGCTGCTCCTGGAGTTCCCGGATTCGGAGCTGCCCCTGGAGTTCCCGGATTTGGACTTGGTGCTGGGGTTCCAGGCTTTGGGGCAGGTGCAGGTGAGCGGCCTTCAAGGCTGGGCAGAAATGACCCCTGAGCTCAGAGGAGGGAGACCTCTCCCCTGCCAGCACATGCCCCAGCCCATCATCGTGGGGCTGGCGGTAAATTCCCATTCGGTTCACCTGAGCAGTCAGAGATGCCTGGGGTAGCAGATGAGGGGAAGCCAGGTAAGGAGGCCCCAGGCTGCCAGACGTCAGAGTTCCTTCTCCCTCAGTGGATGGGTCACAGGGCTCCAAACTGAGAAGAAGCCCACCATCCAGGGAAGGAGGCTGGAGGTACCTGGGCTCAGTGAACACGGGTGGGCCAGCCTGGCTCCCCTTCAGCAATGTGCTGTGGCAAGGGGTGGACCACTGTTCACAGGGTGGTTACTGAGCCTACTCTGGTCCCACCCCAGGCAGACCACACTGGACCTGGAGGGGATGGGAAGGGGCCGATGGAAGGAGAAGGCACAGTTCAGCCCTCAAGCACCCCCAGACCAGAATTATAGAGGCATGATTAGATACTGGAGCTCTGTACCTGGCGGGTTGAGCTCTTGGCTGGGAAGCCACAGCTTCAGGGCTTTGAGAGGAGCAAAGAAGGCAGAGGAAGGCAGGAAGGGCTCCCTGGAGGAAGCAGAACCCCCAAGCATAGAGCTCAGCTGCTGACCACCCCACTTTCCCTTTTTCCTTTTTCCTCAGTACCTGGATCCCTGGCTGCCGCTAAAGCAGCCAAATATGGTGAGTGGCCCCACACACACTGCCACCCAGGGTTGGTTCCACTACTGCCCCACCATCCCTGACAGCACCTAGTCACCCATCTCCCCTCCCTCTGAGCTAGGGCCCAGTGCCCGGAGCCTGCAGCACAGACTGGGATGGTCAGGATGGAAAAAGGCAGTTTCTAGGACACATTCATGACCGTTTAACAGACCTGGCTCCTGCCCACTAAATGCCTATCATGCTTCCAGCCCCGGGGACAACCAAACACGCCCCTCATATTTCCAACCTCCCTGGGGGCAGGTCCACCTTGGTGAGGACCATGGTCCCTAAGGCCTGTCTGGACCTCACAGTTTCGTGGGCCCCAGGGCCATGGAGGGGCCAAGGTTGCTGTCTGCCAGGCGGCTTCTGCCTCCTGGCCAGCAGAGCCCCGGCCCCCCGCCTGCCTCCTTGTCAGCATGACTGCGCCTGCCACGAGCCACAAGGACGTGGCAGACATGCCTGCCCCTCCACTTGGCGTTCAGCAACCCCAGCTGGCCAGACCCACACTGTCTGTGGCCCCCGCATTCCTGGCCTCCTGGGAGCCAGGTCAGGGCCTCCGCCAGGGAAACACCATCCAGCCCCGGCCAGTCCACTTGGGGCCAGTTTCTACCTCGGAAAATCCCAGCTTCCTTACTCCCCACTCCTGGCGGGCCTTTCTCCTGTTCCCTGCTGGCTGCTCTGCCGGCCTGAGTTTGTCAAACATCGCCAGGGAAACAAAACAGTTAAGGCACTGGCTCCAGAGCTATTTCCTGCCCAGGGGCTGTTGAGAATATTGCTTAATCCCTACTGTGCCTCAATTTTCTCATCTGCAAAATGGGGATAATAATAGTACCTACCTTTCCTTTTGCAATGAATAAGAAGCAGGCTAATGTGTGAGAACACTGAGAACTGTGGAACTCTGGCAGCTGCTTTTGCTAGTAGCTCTGCCCTGGAAAGTAGTGGCTCAGAACTAGAGTACATTCCTTTTACTCTCCAAACATCCATAGGGTAAGTGGAGTAAGGATCATGGCCCCCTTTAGGAAGATGGGGCTCTGGAGCTCAGAGAAGTGACAGCTCTGATGAGTGGAGAAATCAGGATTCGAACCCAGGGCTGTCAGAACCAGAGGCTAGTCTTCCCCTCTCGGCAGATTTTGGCTACCACTGTGGCCACCTACAGCTCTAGTGCTAGCCCAGAGGGATGGGATGGAGAGGAGAAGGACACCTAGTCTGATTGGTCAGTGACACAGGCCCAAGTGTCTAGGAATGGACTTCTGTCCAGTGCACCTTCCACTGGGTCACATGGCCTCGGCCACCTGTCTGCTTGCTTACTGTCCCTGGGTCCTTCAGAAATAGGCGGACTGACTCTCTGTTCTCTCTCCTCAGGAGCAGGAGGGCCTGGGGCCCTTGGAGGGCTTGGGCCTCTTGCTGGAGCAGGTGTTCCAGGTGGTGTGGCAGGTGAGTTGAAACCCCAGGATGGGCTGGGCGGGGAGGGAGACTGACCCATGGAGAATCGCTCCCTAAGCTCCCTTTGTGTCTCCAGGAGCTGGACCTGCTGCCTTGGCTGCTGCCAGCAAGGCTGCTGCCAAAGCTGCCCAGTTTGGTAAGTCCTGTGGGGGCGGCTTGGGGGATCCTCTGACCGTGCACCATGGTGCACTATTGTCTGACCTGCCCCTGAAGCCCTCAGGGGCGTCATCTCCCCAGGGCCCAGCGCCCCTTCTGGCCCCACTGCACCCACAAAGGCCCTGGAAGCTCAAGCTCCACCTGGGTCCTGGGATGAAAACTTCAGCCCTCCACAGACAAGCAGCAGGGGTCCCACCAGTGGGGGTTTAACACACAGCTCTCTCCACAGGCCTGGGCGGAGCCGGCGGGCTCGGAGCTGGAGGACTGGGAATTGGAGGGCTTGGGGCTGTCCCAGGGGTTGGGGGCTTTGGAGGTAAGAGGCTGCTCTGGAATCAGTGAGTCCATGGTGTGTGTGTAAGAGAGAGACAGACAGACAGACACAGACAGAGGGACTTTCCTTCCCACCTGGCCACACCTTGCTCAAGCTCTCTTCTCTGCCCCCACCCCAGCGGTACCTCATCTACAAGTCAAGGTGGCCTGCGCCCTTGTCTAGGCCCCTGCAGCAGGTACAGAGGGCCGTGGGCAAGCAGGAGCTGGGGCTGCTTCCTGCCGCTACTGCGACTCCAACCCTGTCCCTCTCCTCTCTCCTTCAACTGGTATGAGCAGTTCCAGTGGGAGTTCATTAGGATAATGATGGTTACACCTATTTTCTAGAGAAGAAAACCAAAGTTTGGAGGGAATTACTTTCCCAAAGTCTCTGCCATCCTGGCGAGCCTTGTGTTGACATTTCACTCTTTTTTGGGTCATCATTGTGTCTCCCTACCTAAATCCGTCTGAAGTATCTTCCTATGTGTTCCACACGACCAGACACACAATAGAAGCTTAATGAAGTCTTTTGGAAACATGGATGGATGAAGGAGGGGTGGAGAGATGGTGGAAGGAGGAGTCAGTGGGTAGATGGTAAACGGAGGGCAGGGATATTCCTGAGTCCTTATGCAGCCCCTCTCCCCAGGTGTGTCCCCAGCTGCAGCTGCTAAAGCAGCCAAATATGGTGAGTGGCTCGCTGCTGGCCTCCCCTGCCCAGGCCTGCAGGCTGCTTGTACCTCCCCCCATTCTAACTGCCCCATCCCCACACAGCTCAGCCCTCAGTCCTGCTTGAAGTATCCCCGAGAGCCCTCTAGAATCTCCCTGATCCCAGGGCCACTTAGACTGTGCCTTGTCCCAACCCCCATTTGCCCTCTTCTCAGGTGCTGCTGGCCTTGGAGGTGTCTTAGGAGCCAGGCCCTTCCCGGGTGGAGGTAGGGGCCTTCTCTGCTGTGAAGTCCACTATGCCTGGGTCTAGAGAAGTCTTTGGGGCTAGCAGGAGAGATCCCAGAGCTACACTAGCACGAGGACATGAGAGAGAGGGTGGCGGGGACAGCTCAGGAAAGGAAACATCCTGGGCAAGGGGCAGGCCTCAGGGTACGGTAGGGGATATGCACCGTGGGCCTCGGGCACCAGGCTGACAAGCTGTGGCTACGGGGCCCATAACAGGATGTCAGGTGGGGACAAGGTTTGTGAAGAAAGCTACTCTGGGTATGGGGGAGGGGAAGGGGGGCAGTGGGGAGGAAGTGGTCCTGGGCAGAGAGGAAGAGGGGCTGAGGACAGAGTGGGGCCTGCCCTGTGCCAACCCCAAGTGCCTTCTGCAGGAGTTGCAGCAAGACCTGGCTTCGGGTTATCTCCTATTTTCCCAGGTATGTCTCTGCTTCCTGCCCCAGGCCCTGTGTTGCAGCCCTGGCTGCCACCCTCCTCCTCCCCTGCTTCATCTCCTGCTCAAAGGGCTGAGCCAAGCCCCGGGATGGACCCCCTACCTCAGATTACACGAGGCTGGGCCTCCCCTCATTCTTCTCTCCCTGCCTTGCAAGGCCAGGGAGCATCAGCTTTTCTGGGGGCACACAGAGAGTGAGGCAGAGCCAGCAGCCCCTCTGCTGGGAGGGCTTGTTGGGCTCCCAGAGGAGGTACACTCACAGTCCCTCTCCTTACCTTGCAGGTGGCGGAGCTGGGGGCCTGGGAGTTGGTGGTGAGTCTGCGAGAAGGGGGTGCCCCACTTCAAGCAAGGCCCTGAGCTCCTTGCTGGGTGGAGGGAGAGTCCTGTTGAGGGAATGGCTGGTGTAGCCACAGCCCTCAGCTGGCCCTCTAGTGTGGCGGCTTAAGAGATCTGCCCAAAGGGGAGTCATCGAAGCTGAAAATTCAGCCCTGGGATGTGGGGACAGGGGACAAGGATCCTGATTCCTGGGGCTCCCAGTCAGGCACTTGACAGGGCAGTAGGAGTAAGACAGGGACCTGGGTTACCCCAAGGCTTGGGGTCTAAGTGGAGAGATGGACGAGTTCCCATAGAAAAGGAGAGAAACTGTAAGAGAAGAGCAAGGTCCTCAAGCAAGTGGCCAGGGAGACCGAAACCTCCCCGACCCCAGCGTGTTTGCTCAGGCAAGGCCGAGGCTGGGGTCTGGCTGTGGCGGGAAGGGCGCCTGCTGAGCTGCTCCAACCTCCATGGTAGGATCTAATGCAAAGGCCTTTGCAACCTGCTGGGACAGGATCAAGGCCCTGTACACGGCGGGGGTCCTGGGGAGGCCGTAAAGTCCTGCCCCCTCCCCAAACCCCATCCTTCCCTCCACAGGCAAACCTCCCAAGCCCTTCGGAGGGGCCCTGGGAGCCCTGGGATACCAAGGTGAGCAGAGACCCCACCCTGGAAGCGGGCAGGAAAGGAGGGGCAGAGATGGAAGCAGAGGCTGGGGCCCATCAGTGTAGGAGAGGAGGCAGCACGTTTGCACCCAGGCTTGGCAGGGAGTGGGAAGGCTGGGGAAGCCGGACACCTCACCCGTCCCTCTGCCTCTGACACAGATGATCAGGTCTGGAAGTGGCCCGGGACCCTCCCGGCTCACCCAGCCGGGTCTGGCCTGGCAGTGCCTCCCTCCCTGCTGTTCATACACCCCCTGCAGGAAGGAGCCAAGGGAAAGAGAAAGGAGGAGGAGGAGGGGAGGACTCAGAGGGGCAGATACAGAGAGTGAAAATGGATGACACAAATCTGAGGGGTGGGCAGAGGGACCCAAGGTGCCCAGGCTGGGCAGAGTGGGCAGAGGCCACCACCTGACCACACCCTTGCTCAAATACACAGACATGCCTCTAGGAGTGTGTGGGGTGGGTCCTGATCACCACTCCCCAACTTCCTCCCAATTATACCCAAAGAAGCCCCAGCTTCACCCCTGTGGTTATTCAGGCTGTGGATTCCCTTCCACCCCAACCTGTTTCTGTCTACACAGAAAAGGCAGCCAGGGCCAGGGTGGGGAGAGGCAAAGGCAAGACCAGGGTGCCCAGTGATGCTTGTGGCCCTATCCCCTTGCTTTTGAAACACTCTGGATGAGCTGCACAGAGGCCTATCCCTGCCCCACGTGGCTGCTCACTGCCACCAGGTGGCAGTAACAAGCCATGTCTAGCTCCCTCAGCGGTAGGAGGGAGCTACACCAGGCCTTAGGTAGGACCAGACAGTGTGCCTTGCTTGATGACTGGAAACAAGGTTTATCAATCAGACCCTCCCCAGGAGAAGGCAAGAGTCCTGGGTTCCAGTCCCAGGTCAGCCACTGACTGTGGATGAGGAGACTCTCCCTTTCGCTGGGCCTCCGTTTACTTACCTGAAGCATAAACTCGCATGTGTATCACACCATTTCCCTGGATGGGGGCTGCTCTGAGCCGCTTGCTGAAGGCTTCCCAGATGTGGACTGAGAGTATGGAGACCTTGTCCAAGCCCGCTCCTTCCCGGACATGGCCTCATGCCCTGACCCCTTCCCTTCTCTGAGCCTTGGTTTCATCAACCACAATCTGAGCCTTGCTCCCACCTACCTGTCGAGAGGGGTTTTGCGCAGTAAGAGTTTGGCCTGGGGTGGAACCCAGGCTTCTGGGGGCTTCTTGGAGTTGGTCAGTGGGCCACGGCTTGAGCAGCAATGAGGAGGGGCCAGAATGACTGACATATGCCCCTCCCCCTAGGTGGGGCCTGCCTGGGGAAATCCTGTGGCCGGAAGAGAAAGTGAGCTTCCCAGGACCCCTGACTCACGACCTCATCAACGTTGGTGCTACTGCTTGGTGGAGAATGTAAACCCTTTGTGACGCCCCCCCCCCCAACACCCCCTCCTAAGTCCCCAACCCTGGAGGGGACAGGGCTGGCCGGGTGGACATGGAAATCCACAGGACAAGGAAATAAGAGAACGGTGGCCAAGTGGGCACCAGGAAGCGCCCGACTTCAGAGGCAAGGGGTGGGTGGGCTTAGACCCTGCCCTCACCCTCTTCCCGCCCAGGAGCTCCCCCTCCATACACTCTCCATCTCCAGGGGAACTTGGTGCTAAGTGCTGGTGCTTTCATCTTCCTGGGGGAGGGAGGAGGGAAGGACAGCCCTTCGGGGAAACCCCTCTTTGGGGCTCCTCTGAAAATGGTGCGATACTTCCTGGGCAGTCCCACCTCCCCCTGCCCACCAGGACCCACCCTTGGCTGTGGTCCAGTTGGTACCCAAGCATTGAAAACCTCAAGCTGGATTCGATTACACCATCTCTTGGCCCTCTTGGCCCCCCTCTCCCCACACCAATCGCTATTCCCCATGTCTGAGGCACCTTCAGATCAGAAGAACCCCATTGGGAATAGCCCTCTTGCTCTTGTGGAATTCATCCGCCCATCTGTCCGTCTGTCCATCCATCCTTGTCACCAGTTTGACCACCTGGCACCACTAGCTGGTCAGGTATCCCACCATCAACCTGGTGAACCTGTCAGGGCAGCCTATGCCCTGCCTCTGCCCCACCACATATACCCCTATGAAGGGGCCTAGGGTGTGAGGGGCTGTGCCAGCTGGGGCGGCAGGAATCTCCCCGCCAACCTGGGTCAACCCCACGCAGTACTGTATCCCCCATCCCTCCCTTGAGCCACTGTACTTCACAGCATTTCCCACCCCTGCCCTGCCCATCTCTTTGTGTCTCGCTGTGATAGATCAATAAATATTTTATTTTTTGTCCTGGATATTTGGGGATTATTTTTGATTGTTGATGTTCTCTCTTGGTTTTATTTTTGTGATTAGTTGGGAAAAAAAAGATTCTTTTGGTTTTTTTTGTTTTTTGTTTTTTTTCTGATCTGGGGTGCTATATCCTCAGTAGAAAAATTCATTTTAATCACTTTGGTATAACTCTGGATGAAACACACATTTCTTTTTTTAATAAGAAAAGAGAATTAACTGCTTCAGAAAAGACTAATAAATGAAAACCTTTTAAAGGAAACTGTGTCTTGGCATCCTTTGTAATCTCTCATCTGCCTTTAGTTCCCGGCCTGGGTAGGGAATAGGGTTTGGCCTTGGGGAACCCCCACTTTTCAAGGTGTATTTAAGGGGCTGCTTACCAGAATCAACTATCGTTGGCTTCTGGTGTCTGATCTTTCTCCAAGTTCAGCTTGTCCTTTAACAATGAAAGCCCCTTTATAGGGGAAGCAGGGCCCCCACACACACCTGCCTACTGTGGGTCTCCTGTCCACAGTGGCTCACCCACCCAGCCACACCTTCCCAGCCCTCACCTTATAGGACCAAGACCCGAGCACAGGGCCTGGTGGGCAGCCTCCAAGCGCTGAGTGTGTAGCTGGAGGGGTAGAGGAAACAAAAGTGACCCTTCTGTCCAGACCAAACCCTCGGCCCAGTGAACAGCCGTACAGAAAGGGGAACATGACCCCACCTGAGAAAACTAGAAGACTGGTTTCCCTCTGAAACATCCACTCTAAGGAAAGCCTACTCTCTCACATGGCCATGTAAGGCACCGCTTCACTTCTTTATAAAACGTACCACCCTTAGATGCCCCCATCCCCAGGGACATCTCCTTCTCTTTGGGGCCAGAAATCCATGGAGCCTGGGGACGTGCCTACAACTCCCTTCTACGCTATACTCTGGGTACCAGATTATGGAATTCCCTCCCCAAACCACCAAGTCCACTTCCAGGACCCACATGACTTACGCATGCACCCAACCTCCTGAGGGAGGACCCCATGGCCAGTAGTACAACCCTCAGCCAGGAGGGTGCAGGGCAGCTGTTTGTTGGGAGAGTGGGTGGAGCTTGCCAGGCGCTGGAAGATCTTGCATTTGTTCATAAGGCTCCTCACAGTGCCAGAAAGAGTGGGATGGAAAGAGAAAGGGGGTGGGACGATGCTCAGGGATGGCTTCCTAGACGATAGTAGAGCACAAAAGGAAATTTAATCAGGCAGACTAGAGCAGGGAGGAGGACCACGCCCTTCAGGGAAGGAGAGCAGCCCACATGAAGGCCTAGTGCACAGGACAGGGAGGGTGCCTGGTGGGACAGGGCAGAGCTAAGGGAAGATGGAGGCGGTATCTGAAGGTGGTAGGGGCTGGGTTCATGGAGACCCACAACCGGCTGCTGTGGCAATCAGTGAGGACTGACAGCCTGCCCAAGAGTAGTGGCAAAGGAGATTCATTCATTCATATACTTATTCTACAAAAATACCCCTTGCTGGTTGGCCAGCCCCAGCTGGGGGCCTCCCTGCTTTGGTTTCTCATGGTTCATGGCTTTAAATACTGCCTATGCATGGCAACTCCCAACCACCTCCAGCATAGACCTAGCCCCTGAGCTGCAGACTTGCACATCCAAGGCCAATTCTTAACATCTCTATCTGGAAGTCTCATAGGCATCCCTGAGGGGCCGGTTTCCCACCCTCCACAACAAAACATGCTCCCCGCCCCACCTTCCCCAGCTCGGTAAGTGGCAGCTCCAGTGGATCGGGCTGGTAGCTTGGACTCATCTCTGGCTCCTCTCCTCTCACTCCCCACGGCAGATGCACCAGCAAATCCCTGCAGTGCTACCTCCAGAAAATGTCCAGAGTCCAGCCACTTCTCACAACCTCCAAGGGTCATGCTCTGGTCTGTCAGCAGCTAGTGCCTGTATTACTGACACAGGTTCCTAACTGAGCCGCCCAGTTCTGCCCCGGCTCCCCTTAAGCCTTCTCTCCACACAGCAGGCAAAACAATCCTCTTAAAACATAAGCCAGCTCAGGTCATGCGTCTGCTCAAAATCTTGCAATGGCTCTCATCTCACTCAGGGCCAAAACCAGAGGCTTTCAATGGTCTAGAAGCACTTACCTGAGTTGCACCATGGGTTCCGACCTCACATCCTGTTTCTCAGCCTCCCACCAGCTCCTATGGTTACAGGGGCCCTCTTATTCTTCATGCAAGCAGCAGGCCTCCACCCCACGGCAGGCCTCCACGTCTGCTGTCTCTCCTGCCCAGAATGCTCTTCCCTCAGCTGTCAGCATGCGGGGATCCCTCATCTCCTTCAGGTCTTGACTCAAACGTCTCCTCAAAAGGTCCTTCCCTACCCCCTTTCCAAAACTGCAAACTGTAGCCTCCCTTGTACAGCACTCTCTCACCTGCCCCAGCCTTCTTTTTCTCCAGAGCACCCATGTGGCACAGTAGACTTTCCTTCTTTATTGTCTGAAGGAAAGACAATAGAATGTAAGTTCCCTGAGGATAAACGCTGTTTTAAGAACAAAATCGATAAACTCCCTGCTTTCATTAGTTATACACTCTGGTAGAGAGACAGTAAGCAAATGTGCTCGGCTGATAGCGGCCCCAAACATATCCAGGTCCTAATCCCTGAAGCCTTGTAAATATTACTGTATTTGCTTGCTCGGAATGCCATAACAAAGTACCACAGACTGGATGGCTTTAACAATACAACTTTATTTCCTCACAGTTCTGGAGGCTGGACGTCCAAGGTCACGGTGTGGGTAGGGGTGGTTCCTTCTGAGGCCTCTGTCCTTGGCTTGTACATAGATGGCTGTGTTCTCCCTGTGTCTTCACATGGTTGTCCCTCTGTACATTTCTGTGTCCTAATCTCCCCTTCTTATAAGGACACTGGTTATTGGATTAGGGCCCACCCTAATGACCTCATTTTAACATAACTGCCTTTTTAAAGACTCTATCTCCAAACAGTCACATTCTGAGGTGCTGGGGGTTAGGACTTCAACATACAAATTTGGGTGGGGGGGGGCGCAATTCACCCATAACAATTATACATATATGAAAAAGTCTTTGCAGATGAGATTAAGTTAAGAATATTGAGCTGGGAGAGATTATCCTATATTATCAGGGTGGACCCTGAATGTAATCACATGTATTCTTATTTATACCGTGTTTTCCCGAAAATAAGACCTAGCCGGACAATCAGCTCTAATGTGTCTTTTGGAGCAAAAATTAATATAAGACCCGGTCTTATGTTACTATAATATAAGACCCAATCTTTACAATATAATATGCTATGATATGATATGCTATGATATGATATGATATATGATATGATATAATACTGGGTCTTATATTAATTTTTGCTCCAAAAGACGCATTACAGCTGATTGTCCAGCTAGGTCTTATTTTCAGGAAAACAGGGTAAGAAGCTGAAAGAATTGTATGCCAACAAATTGGATAACCTACAAGAAATGAATAAATTCCTAAAAACATACAACCTACCAAGACTGAATCATGAAGAACTAGAAAACCTGAACAGACCAAATAACAAATAAGGAGATTAAGTTAGTAATCAAAAGCCTCCTAACAAAGAAAAGCCAAACATTTCAAGAATTAACACCAATCCTCCTGAAACTATTCCAAAATATTAAAAAGGAAAGAATACTTCCAAGTTCATTCTAAGAGGCCTGATACCAAATCCAGACAAAGACAGAAGAGAAAACTACAGAGAAGTGACATCAGCAAAATAGCAGAATAGGAGGTCTTCAGCCCACAGCTCCCTACAGAAAAAATTCTAAAATTCATTTGGAACCACAAAAGACTGCAAATAGCCAAAGCAATCTTGAGCAGGAAGAACAAAGCTAGAGACATCACATTGCCTGATTTCAAAACATAATACAAAGCTATAGTAATAAAAATGGACATATAGATCAATGGAACAGAATAGAGAGCGCAAAAATAAATCCACACATTTTTTATCAACTGGTCTCTGACAAGGGTCCCAAAAACAATGGGGTAAGGATAGTCTCTTCAATAACTCGTGTTGGAAAAATCGGATACTGGATATTCAGATGGAGAACAATGAAACTGGATCCTTATCTCACATCACACACAAAAGTCAACTCAAAATGTATTAAAGACACACAGCAGAGCTGAAACCGTAAAACTTCCAGAAGAAACATAGGGAAAAGCTTCTTGGCATAGGTCAGAGAAATGATTTTTTAAAATATGGCTCCCAGAAGCACAGACAATAAAAGCAAAAATAGACAAGTGGGATTGCATCAAACTAAAAAGCTTCTGCACAGCAAAAGAAACAATCAACAGAGTGGAGACAACTTATGAAATGGGAGAAAATACTTCCAAACCACACATTTCATTCAGGCTAATACCCAAAACATAAAGGGACTCAAACAACTCAATAGCAAAAACAAACAAACAAACCAAAACAAACAAACAAACAAACAACATATAACTTGATTTTAAAATGGGCAAAGAACCTGAATGGACATTTCTCAAAAGAAGACATACAAATAGCTAACAGGTATGTATGAAAAGTTGCTTAGCATCATCAATCACCAGATAATGCATATGCAAATCAAAACCACAATGAAATATCACCTCACAACTGTTAGAATGGCTATTATGAAAATACAAAAGGTAACAAGTGTTGGAGAGGATATGGAGAAAGGGGAACCTTTGGACACTGGTGGTGGGAATATAAATTGGAATAGCCACTATGACAAATAATGTGGAGATTCCTCAAAACATTAAAAATATAACTACTATATGATCCAGTAATCCCACTTCTGGGTATACATCTGAAGGAAATTCAATAATATCTAGAAGAGATATCTACCCTTCCATGATTATTACAGCATTACTCACCATAGCCAAGATATGGAAACAACCTAAGTATCCATCAACAGATGAACGGATAAAGGAAACCTGTTGTGTATATACAATAGAATATTCAGCCTTTAAACAGAAGGAAATCCTGCCATTTCGTGGATGAACTTGGAGGATACTATGCTAAGTAAAATAAGCCACACAGAGAAAGACAAATATTGCATGATATCACTTATATGTAGAATCTAAAAAAAGTCGAATTCATAGAAGCAGAGAGTAGAATGGTGGCTGTCAGGGGCTAGGGAATAGGGGACATAGGGAGATGATGGTCAAAGGGTACAAAGTTTCAGTTAAGCAGTTATAAGTTCTGGAGATTTAAGTATAATACAAACTATAGTTAATAATATTATATTGTATGCTTACATTTTTCTAAGACAGTGGACTTTAAGTGATCTCAGCACAAAAAAAGAAAAGCAACTATATCAGATGATGGAAATGTTAATTAGCTTGATTTCATAATGTATATGTATGTGAAAATATTGTACAACTTAAAATAGACAATTTTTATTTGTCAATTATTCCTCAATAAAGCTGGATGTTTTAATTGATCAATTAATTGATAGATTTTTGAGAGGAAAGAAAGAAAACTACAGAGCAATATCCCTGATGAATACTGAAGCAAAAATCCTCAATAAAATACTAGCAAACTCAATATAATTGCACATTACAAGGATTATACACCATGACCAAGTGAGATTTATTCCCAGAAGGCAAGAATGGTTCAACATATAAAAATCAACTGATATAACACAACACATTAACAAATGAAGGACGAAAATCACATGATTATCTTAATAGATGCAGAAAAAGCATTTGACAAGATTCAACACCCTTTCAAGATAAAGACCACTCAAGAAACCAGGAGTAGAAGAAAACTACCTCAACATGATAAAGGCCATATATGACAAGCCCATAGCTAACATCGTACTCAATGGTCAAAGACTGAAAATTTTTCCTCTAAGATTAGGAATATAACAAGGATGCCTATTCTTACCACTTCTACTCAACATAGTACTAGAAGTTCTATCCAGAGCAATTAGGCAAGAAAAAGAAATAAAAGGCATCCAAATTGGAATGAAATAAAATGATCTCTGCCCCGGATTTTATATGTAGAAAATCCTAAAGAACACACACACACACACACACACACACACACACACACACACACCTGTTAGAACCAATAAATGAATTCAGCAAAGTTGCAGGATACAAACCTAACACAAAAAAAATCAGTTGCCAAAAAAAGTTAGAAAATAATAAAAAATAAAATAATTTAAAAATTAAAAATAAATCAGTTGTGTTTTGATACTCTAACAATGAATAATCCAAAAGGATATTTAAAAAACAATTCCATTTACAATAATGTCAAAAAGAATAAAATTCTTAGGCATTTAACCATGGAAGTGAAAGACTTGTACATTGAAAACTACAAGACATTGCTGAAAGAAACTAAAGAAGACACAAATATATTAAAAGGTCCTATATTCATGAATTGAAAGACTTAATATTGTTAAGATATCCATACTACCCAAAGCCATCTATAGAGTCAATGCAATCCCTATCAAAATCCCAATGGCATCTTTTGTAGAAATTGAAAAACGCATCCCAAAATTCGTATGAAATTTCAAGGGCCAAACAATTTTGAAAAAGAAAAACAAAGTTGGAGGACTCATACTTCCTGATTTCAAAACATACTACAAATCTATAGTAATCAAAACAATATAGTACTAGCATAAAGACAGACAAATGGACCAATGGGATAGAATAGAGAGCCCAGAAATAAATATTCATGTATTTGGTCAAACGACCTTCCACAAAGATGCCCAGAACACTCAATGGACAAAGGACAGTCTCTTCAACACATGGTGTTGGGAAAACTGGATATCCACACGCAAAAGAAATCGGACACTTATCTTACAACATAAATAAAAATTAACTCAAAATGTATTAAAGACAAATGTAAGACTCAAAACTATAAGTTTCTTCTAGGAAACTTTTGTTTCCTAGGAAAGACATAGAAGAAAAGCTTCATGACACTGGTCTTGGCAATGATATCTTAAATATGACACCAACAGCACAGGTAACAAAAAACAAAAAAGACAAATGGGACTACATCAAACTAAAAACTTCTGTGCATCAAAGGACACAATCAATAGAGTGAAAAGACAACCTACAGAGTGCGAGAAAATATCTGCAGACCATATATACGAGTATGATAAAGGGTTTATATGTAGAATATATAAAGAACGTCTATAATTCAATGACAAAAAACCAAATAACCTTATTAAAAAATGGGCAAAGGACTTAAACAGACATTTCTCCAAAGATGATATACAAATAGCCAAAAACAAAGAGAGGCCCAACTTCACTAAGCAGCAGAGAAATACAAATGAAAGCCACAATGAAATATCCCCTTATACCTATCAAGATAGCTACTATCAAAAAAAGCAGAAAATAAGCTTTGGCGAGGATGTGGGGAAGTTGGAAACCATACGTACTGTTGGTGGGAATGTAAAATAATGAAACCACTATAGAAAACAGTGTAGAGATTCCTCAAAAAATTAAAACTAGAACTATCATATGATCCAGCATTCCCATTTCTGGGTACGTATATACCCAGAAGAATTGAAAGCAGGGTCTCTAAGAAATGTTTGCACACCCATGTTCATAACAGCACTATTCCCAATAGCCGAGAGGTAAAAGCAACCTAAATGTCTACAGATGGATGATGATACATACATATAATGGAATATTATTCAGCCTTAAAAAGGAAGAAAATATTGTCACATGTTACAACATGGATGAACCTAGAAGATATTATGCTAATAAGCCAGTCACGAGACAAATATTGTATGATTCCACTTATATATGACATCTAAAATAGCCAAATTCATAGAAACAGAAAGTAGAATCATGATTACCATGGGCTGGGGGGGCGGGGGGAGAGGGGATAGGTAGGCATTGTTTAATGTATATTGAGTTTTAGATATACAAGATGAAAAAATTTTGGAGGTTTGTTTCATATACTTTGGAAATCATATATATGACAAAGGTTTAATATTCATAGAGTGAATATACTTAACCCTATTGAAATATACACTTAAAATGGTTAAAATGGTAAATTTATATTATGTGTTCTTCACTGCAATTTAAAAAAAAAAGAAGCTGGAAGAGGGAAGGAAATGATTCTTCCCTAGAGCTTCCAGAAGGAGTACAGCCCTTGACTTTGGCCCAAGAAAACTGATTTGGGACTTCTGGCCTCCAGAACCATGAAAAAATCAATTTCTATTGTTTTACACTGCCAAGTTAGTGGTCATTGTTATGGCAGCCACAGGAAACTAACACAGAGAACAAACAATTAACTGTAATGTCAGGTGAATCCGTGCTATAAAGATTAAAAGCCAGGGAAGGAGACAGAGCATGACAAAGAATGTTAAGTTACTTGAGATGGCTGGGGACACCTGACCTCAGGCCAAAGACCCTGCGGTGAGCACCTGTCTGGGAAGTCAGAACAGCAGAGAAGTGCCCCTTGGTTAACAAAGTTGAGCAAGGAGCGAAGTCATAAGGGCAAGGAAGCAGCCAGGGTCTAGGTCTCACAAGGGTCGAAGTGAGGGCTTTGGACTGGAAAGCAAGGAACTGCCACACTTTGACCTGTGTGTTCAGAGGCTCTGAAGGGTAACAGAGGGACAGATTAGGGGCTGTTGCACTGGAAGCCTAGCCAGATCAGGGAGGAGGGAGAGGTGGTGGAATTCTGTATATATTTTGTACCAAGAGCCAACAGACTTTGCTGATGGGTCAGATGCCAGGAGTAGGGAGAGAGAATGACAGAAGTCAAGGACAGCTGCAAGATTTGGCCTGAACAACACTAGATGACGGTGGTGGCGTTTACTGAGATGAGAAACATCTAGAAGTGAAGAATCCTAGAATGGGGAGGAGCAGATCTGGGCACAAATTAAGAGCTCTGGCTTGGACACATTAAGTGTCAGGTGCCCATTTGCCATCCAAGTGAAGATGCTAAGTAGACATTTGGGTCTTTGTGTCTGCAGTTCACGGAGAGACGATGGAGTGAGTCACTGAGGCACATGTCTGGGTGAGGAGGCGG
Organism: Rhinolophus sinicus; assembly: GCF_057876585.1. Lineage (NCBI taxonomy): Eukaryota > Metazoa > Chordata > Mammalia > Chiroptera > Rhinolophidae > Rhinolophus > Rhinolophus sinicus. The sequence continues at coordinate 93,592,216 of NC_142503.1, forward strand.
CAGACTGGGTCTGACAGCAGGGATCCCATCATACCAGCTGTCTTTTCACTCCTAGACGAAGACAGCTCAGGCGCTGGCCCCTGCCCTGAACAACAGTCTTGGGCTCATCCTCTGGGTGTCCCCACAGAGCCTCTCTCCTGTCACCAGCTAGTGTTCAGCCAAGCACCAGTTCGGACAAATCCTCATCAATGACCTGGAATAATCGAGTCTTTCCCACAGTACTCTCAACCCCTCATCTAAAAAATTTGTATCATGAATTCCATCAGTAAAATATTTTTAAGCAAACATCATATATATATATATATATATATATATATATATGTGTGTGTGTGTATATATATATATATATTTCTGATGGAACACAAATGGGCACCTAAAACTTAACACATCCAAGCCAGAGCTCTTAATTTGTACCTAAATTAAGATTTGTGCCAGATCACACACACGTAGGCATATTCACTTATAAATTATGTGCATAATTGACTATACAAATAATAAAATATGTTCATCACATAACAATGCAAAAGCAGAGTTTAAGAAGAGTGCTCTAAAGATGAGATAAACAATATTTGAATGGTTTTATTTATTAAAAGTACAAAATTCCTTTTTTGCTTTCAATTAAAAAAAAAGTTTAATACCTTTGAGCAATGTGACTGAATACGTCAGGTCTGATGAGCCAGTCACTGGTTTCAACGGGAAATGTTGCTGACAGGGGGCTCCAACTAGGGATGGAAATGCCAGCTTTCTCTTTTCGCTCGTCTTGCTGCATTAGCATTGTCTTCCATCTCTGCTTTCTTTTCAGGAATCTTTTGCAGCCACAAATCCATTCTGTGAGGATTAATTTTGTTAAAACTAGGTAATGTCACTCAGCTAACCAGGCACAGGTCAACAGCCTCTCCAGGTCCACCCTGCATTGTGGCCCGCTCCTAAGCCCCTTCACGCTGGGGTGGTAACTGCTGCCACCCCGGGACTGTGCCTGTCCTCACTGGTTTCCCTTAACACTTGCCCAGTCTATTGTAAAATCCCCTTTATGAAACTCTCCTCAATAATCCCCACTGAGGGCCAGGACCCTGTCTGAGATATACCTTATATGAAAGCAAAAACAGTAAAACCATGCTGTACAGCCTCTGAGGACCACCATGTCTCCTTGGGACACTTTACTGTAAATGCTCTGGGACCATCTGACCAGCAGACAAAGTGAGAGCACTACCATCAATCTGAATATTATTTTAAAGCCCGGCTTCTTTCTTATTAGAAAGCAAAATTTGAATATTTTCTTCCCTCCCCCAGGTAATTGTTTTGCACCCAGGGGTGAGTGCCCCTGCCTTACAGTCCACTGACCCTGGGCCCTGGCTAGAGATGTCTAGCAACTGTGATGCTGGAGCCAGAGTCCGAGCAGCTCTGCGCTCGTTCACTGGGCGCACTTAGGCTTGTGGCTCAAAATCTGAGCTCATAGCTTCCTGGGTAGTGGGATGAAGTGGGAGGGCGGTCCCATGGGAGATAGGGTCACTCCCTCTCCAGATGGCATTGTAGGATCCTCTGCTTCTAGGCAGGTGCTCCACCTTTCCAGTGCTGGACTAGGCACCTGTGCCTTGGGAACCGCCCAATTCCTCTGGCCACTTCACTCAGCCAAAACCCTGTTCAGCTGTGACCCTCCTGAACCCTGAGCAGAGCAGCGCCAGCATCAGGTCGCCCGCACTGGGAAGAGCTAACCTCTGGGCACATCTATCGCGGGCTGGCAGGTCCTCCCCCAGGGCCTGCTCCGTTAGCGCCCTGCCTAGCCCGTGAGGGCCTGAGATTTGCGCTGTAGCCTTCCCGCCTCTCCTCCCACGCAGGCCTCCGAGAGGGAGAGGACCTAAGCCGCACCCCGCCCCAAGGAGACCACAAAGGTCTCAGGGTCCACGTCTCCTCCAGCTCAGGTCTCGGTTGTTGGCCTCCATCCAGCTCGCTTGAGTCAGAGGCGCTCCCCGCGGGGAAATTGAGGCCCCTTCTCGAGGCTCCTAAACCCGCCCAGGCTGCCGCATCAGAGTACGCATCCCTCCAAGGCTTCTCCGCCTCCCGGCTGTGGGCAGAGCTGTCTCTCCAGAGAGATGAATGAAGTGGGAGGAGGAGTCGGGGGGGTGGGACGCGCCGAGGGCGTGGGGCGGGGCCGCGCAGGGCAGTTCCGCTGCTTGCCCGCCCCGCCCCGCCCCCTGCCGCAGCTCTGAGGCCCCGCCCCGGCCCGCCCCTCCGCTCCCTCCCCAGGCCGCCGCGGCGCGGAGCGGGTGCCGGAGCCGGTGTCCTAGAGACGGCGGCGGCCCCGCTAGCCCCGAGCCCACGCCGGCCCGGCCCGCGGTCTCCGCCTCCGCCTACCGGGCGGGCGGCGGCAGCGGGCGAGTTCGCCGGGCCCGGGCCGCCCCCAGCCGTAGCCCCGCCGGGCCCCGCCCCCCGCCGAGTGCATGAGGTTGACGCTACTTTGTTGCACCTGGAGGGAAGAACGTATGGGAGAGGAAGGTGCGCTGGGCGCGGGCCGGGCGGGGTGTTGATCCCGGGGCTGGGAGGGTGCGGCGCCGCTACTGGGGGTCGGGGGACACGGGAGGGGGCCGGGTTGGGCGGCCGAGGAGGCCGGGTCAGCCGCGAGGCCGCGCCTTTCTCCTCCGGGATGAGCTCGACCTTCTGAAGCCCGCAGGCCCCTCCCTGACTAGCTCCCACCCGGTTTCCCCTTCCTCGGCCCTGGGTGGGCTGCCCTCCCACGGGCGGAGGGCCCCTCCTCCCTTTCTTCCCCGTCTTCCCCCATCTCCCGACCAACGACCACCTGGGAGGAGTTCCAGGCACTGTCCCCCGCCCCCAGCTTTGGCCTCCATCCGCGTGCTCTGTCCACCCGGGGCTCGTCCCGGACCACCCCTTATCCAATCTCTAACCGGGCTTGGGAAGAAAGAGGCATTGAGGAAGCCGCAGCCCTGGGTCTGAGTCGCTGCCTCGCGCCTGCTTGGTTCCATGACCTTGAGTTAGGCGCTACCTGCCGAGCCTCAGTTTCCCCGTCTGTACAGTTGGGGGCCGCATAGTTGGCCCCGAGTACTGGTGGTTGAGGGGGGCGAATGGACAGAGCAGAGATGTGCCTCCAGGGAGCCGTTGACGGTTTGCTGGGGGCCTCCACCCCCTCTCTCTCCGCCAGACCCAGTGCCTACCATCAGGATTGGCTGGGAGGATGACTCGCATTTATCCCAGCCTTCTCTTCAGCCCCTTTCCCGGTACTAAGACTCAAGGCTTGGGACTGCACCACAGTTAGGGTGTGAAAACCCTCCCCACCCCCCTTAAACTCCCCCAGCCCAGAACAAGGTCAGGTTTCCCCTGGGTTTCCTCAGCCAGGCCATCACATAGGCCCACTTGTCCCAACTACGCCAGCCCCTCCAGCCCTGCCCTCCCCTGGGGCTACTGCCAGTCCTCCCACCAGGTCTCTGAAGGCCTACTTGGAGCAAGCGCCCACCTCACCATCGCCGGTACCTTAGGTCCCTGGGTCCTAATGGAGGGACAGGTTGTGGCCTGGGAGCCTGCTGTGTGACCCAGCAAGCCTTACCTTCTCCAAGGCTCAGTCTCCCGACCTGTGCAGTGAGGAAGGGCAGGCCTGGGGGATCTTCCAGGGCCCACCCAGCTCCAACTGGGCCAGGCCCCAAGCATGACTAAGCACGCATAGTGGCCAGCTTGTAGAGGTACCAGGCCTCCCTGGAGCAGGTAGGTGTCTGGGAGTGTCCAGCTGGGCACCCCCCGCTCCCGGTCAGGCCACATCATAGCTGAGGCTCATTTAGGGCCAGCACCTCTGGGCTTCCTGCCCTTTCCCTGCCAGGGGCTTCAGCCCAGGATGCACCAATCCAGCCCTATCTAGTCCCTACCTGAACTTGAAGGGTTCTCTTAGCACCTTTTCCTGGGCAGTCAGGAGAGGAAAGGGGCTGTGACAAGAATGTCACCCGCTGCCTCATTTCTAAATCCAGCCACTTTCTTTCATTTACTTTGAGGTAAAGAACGCTGTTGCTGGAGGGTGGATATCTGATCCTCCTCTTCAGCTTACAGATAGGGAAATTGAGATCCAGAAAGCCTTGGTAATTTAGCCAAGGTCTCAGCAACACTCTCAGACGTACCTCCTTTCTCCTGCTTGGAAGAGTGGCTGCCCAGGGTGGTGCTGTGGTGTGTATGTGTGCGCACGCAGATTTGTGCAGATGCCTGAGGTCGACAGAGCAGGTTGGCCATGCACCAACTGACTCCTCTAAGAATGCTTCCTGGCTTTCCACCCCTGCAGGAAGCGAGTTGCCTGTGTGTGCAAGCTGCGGCCAGAGGATCTATGATGGCCAGTACCTCCAGGCCTTGAACGCTGACTGGCATGCACACTGCTTCAGGTAAGTTGGGCTGGCCAGGGCTGGGGTGTCCTAGGTCAGGCCTGCCAGAGAGGCAACAGGCTTGGCAAGCAATCTGGGAGAGCTGGCTGTTCCGCCAGTGCTGTCTCTGGTCGTGACTGCCAGCAAGTCCTTGGCCTCAGTTTTTCTCTATCTATAAAATGAGGCATTTGGACTAGACGATGCCTAATGCCCTCTCTGTTTTGTAATTCTGGACCTCCAAGGAGAGGAGGAGAGAAACCTCACTTTCCACCAGTATTACCAAAGCCTGCAGGCACTTAGGCAAGGGGAGCAGGGGATGAGTAGAGCACCCTTGCCTTCTGGGTGCTCATGTTCCAGGGGAGGAAGGGAGACGACCCTGCCTTGGGGGAAGCTGGGCCTCCTTCACTGGCCCCCGGGCTGGTTGTGAAGATGCACAGCCCAGAAGCATAGCCCAGACACCAGCTCCCAAGTTTTGGAGAGAGAGGTCAGGTGAGCAAATGGGACCCAAAGGTGGCCCAGCACCCCAGTGGGACCATAGTGAGAAGCAGGGCTAGAGGATAGCCTTAGAGTTGGCTCTAGAGCCAGACTTGGGGTCTTAAAAGACGTGAGATGTCCTGCGTGGGGAAGCATTAGCAGAAAGGAATTCCAGGCAGAGGACCAAGGAGGTGGAAAGGGTAGAACTGTGACAGGGCCTGGCCCAGTCAGTGAACAGCAGAGTTCGGTGGAAAAACATTGCAAAGGAGAGAAGGTAAAGTTAGGAGACCCAGCTGGGGTCTTTGGAGCATCGACCAGCTAATGGAATTTATTTTAGGCAGTCGGAACCTCTGACAAGTATTCTTTTTTTTTTTTTTTTTTAAAGAATAATGCATAACATTTTCTACAATTTAATAATGGCCAGGCACTGGTATAAGGACTTTGTATAGTTAGATATTGCATTGTTGCCATTAATTGAGACACAGCGAGAGGTTAATTATTTTGATCAAAGTCACACGGCCAGTGAGTGAAATGAACACACAGCGCCCATACTGGCTGATGAGGCCAGAAGAGAGACAGGCACCGTGCCCTGGGGTTCCCAGGCAGGCGTTCCAAAGGAGGTCTTCAGGATGGCAGGGGACTCCGAACAGGCCAATAAAACCACGTGCACGGAGACAGGGAGGTGGGACGGTATGGGCAGTTGAGGGAATGGGGGGAACAGCTCATTGGGTTGGAACAGAGTAAGCCGAGGGATGCAGTGAGGAAGCTTGGGATGGATTTGTGAAGGGCCCTGAATGCGAGATAAAGACCTCCTGAAGGCAGTAGGGGACCGATGGAGGAATTCAGAAAGCAGGGAAGATGTGAGCGGAAGTGCTGTTGAAAAGTGCCATTCCAGTGGGCAGATGGTAACTTGGCAGGGAAGGGACTGTCACAGTAGTTCAGGCATCTGTACTCAAGGCCTGACCTAGGACTAAGTGGAGAGCATTGCAGATACAGAAGGGACAGTACTTGGCAAGTATTAGTTATATTAGCCACCACTCATTGAGCACTCCTTTAATGTTTCATTAAATCTTTGCCATAACCAAATGAGGTACCATTATTTGCCCAACTTGCATTCGTGAGCAATGGAGGCTTAAGAGAAATCAAGCTAGATCTGGGACTGGAACCAAGCTAGATCTGTGTCTGTCTCGTTCCAAATCACTGCAGAGTTGAAAAGGTGAGGGGCCTTGGGGTAGGTTTGGGGGCTGGTGAATGACAGGGGCTGAATCTAAAATGGTCTGGTTTTTACCTGGAGAGGGCAGTGGTCTGTTGACCCTGGTGGAGTTGGGGGCCGGGTTGATGAGGAGTTGTGCCCTGTCCGTGTGACGTTGGAGTTGTGGTGGACTATCCAGGGTTGCAGTGCCCTGCCCAGAGCTGGCCAAGGTGGTCTGACGCCATCAGAGGTGGGAAGGCCAGAGAGAACGGCCCACTCAGGGCTGTCACTGAAGTGGTGGATGGGATTTGAGATGGGGCCAAGAGAAATCAGGGGAAGAACTTTAGGAGTCCCTGTGCCTAGGTGAGCAGGGAGATGGAGCCTGGGAGACGTGAGGGAGGGTTAGGAGTACAGCCCTGGAAGGGAAGTCATGGGGCAGGATTCATCGAACCCAGCTTTGGAGCATCCCTGCCTGCATAACCAGCAGAGGGCTGAGGCCTCTTGTGGGCGCAGCAGGGAGAAGGCATGTTCGGGCTGTCCCTGGTATGATGGGTACCGGGAAAGCTCCCACCGTGAGGAGCGCCCACGGGCAGCAAGGGCCACAGCTCCCAGTGGGGCTTACATGAGTGTTGCTGGCCCGGTGGTGTGTGGTTCTCCCAACAGCCCCCAAAACTGGGTGAGGCCAAGTGTCCTCAACCTATGACAGTTAGGAAAGCAGTTCAGAGAGGAGTCACTGCTCGCCTGGGTCCCATGGCTAACAGGCAGTCAGGCTGGCTCTCAGCGGGATTCCCAAGGCTCTGGACTCTGCGTGGTTTCTCCCTGGAAGCCTCTCAGTGCTATGAAGTGGGGCTGGCCCCAGCCCCTGGGCTCCAAGGCCTTGCAGTGGGAGAGTTGCTGCAGGCACACAGGATGCTTCTGGCATTAGCACTGGGGGGTCATTGTCACCCCAGGGCCCACCCCTTTCTCCGTTGCAGGTGTCCCACCCCCTGTGGGCCCCACCTCCCAGAAGGTTATGGCCAGGCCCAGAGTGGCCCAGCTGCTGCCTCTGGGAGGTCCCTCCTGGGCAGCCTACAGCCCACAAGCTCTGGGGCTTCTGTAGTTCTGGTAGCATCTCTCTGGAGGCTGGGTGGGCTGGCTCTAGGTGAGAAGGGGTTAGCGTGCAGCTGGCACTGCAGGTCTGAGCCTGAGCCAGGATGCAGCCTCCCTCTCTTTGGGGGACCTTTCAAGCAAGGAAGACAGACTATCCATGAAAGTCAACATCTGTTCTCTTGGGGGCAGCACCGGAAGGAGCAGCTACTTTTGAGCTTGTCCCTGTCCCCAGAGAGCCCTGAGTCCCCAGTGTCTCTGTCAAAGCAGAGGCTCAGGAGCATGGAGGGGTGCCTTTCTCAAGTGTGCAGGGCCGAGGGCAGAGTGCCTGCTACAGCCTGTCTGCCTGCACCGGAGCCCCAGCTGAAGGCCCTTCAACTGCTTCCTGTTGTGGGCCCAGACCAAGTCCTCTCGCACCCACATTGCCGCATTCTCCTCCCAGGCTGGGTGACCACACTGGCCCCACCCTCTGCAGCCTCCAATCCTGAGTGTCTGGAGTAGGATGGGGAAGCAGTTGGTTGGCCCACCCCTACGCTCCTCAGGCCTCCAGACCTCCTGCTTTGGGGAGCTGCAGAGGATGCTGCCCTCGGCCCTCAGAAGAAGGCGCTTCCTTAGAGGGGCCAAGTAAGTGGAAAGTCCATCTCCACCTGTCAGACTTCAGGCAGGGCCCCTAGTGTGAGGGCTGGGGCTAGAGGCAAGTGTGGGACAGACCGACGTGGGTCCAGGCTGTGGGGCAGGAGAACTGAAATTCCTGGTCACTGTTGGCCGCCTGTTGAGAGGAAGCAGGCCGCTGCTGAGGCTTCTGGCCTTTCTGGTACAGTCTACCCATAAGGCTGGTCCTCTTGCTGGTCTTTCGTCACCTCTGGTGTCCAGGGATGTGGTCCTGGGTAGAGGGCACCCCGGGAGGGATGGACCTCCCAGCCCAGTCCTTTCATGCCCTCCCCAGTGCCTGAGCCTGTATAGGCCATCCTGTAGGAGTTCCTCTCTGTCCTACCCTCTCTCCACACCTTTGGTACCTGGCATTTCTCTCTTGACGTCCTTTGTGGGGCTGGGGGCATGTGCAGAGCACCCCTAAGAGCCAGGCCTGCCTGCCCCACCTGCCTCCTCTGGCCCCGGCCCAGTGTGGGCCTGAGGGATAAAGAGATGGACAGGGTCAGGGGCTCCTGGGTGCCTTCCATCAGCAAAGGCCCATTGAGGGCCCGAGTGTCAGCCACACAGCTGCTGCATAAGCCTGGGCTAGATCCCCTATCTGAAATGGAGGTCCCCTTTCTGAGACAGATGCCCAGCCGGGGTGCCCTGGAGCAGTTCTGAGGATGCTGGGGGTGGGAACTGCTCCGGGTTGAGTGCACAGAGCAGGCCTCTGGCAGGAACCCCTTATGTTCTCTTTGGGGTCCAGGGTTTGAGGATGCCTGGCCTGGGCCCTCAGAGAGCCTGTAGGTTAATGGCAGAGACTGATGGTGCAGGCTGCACTGGGGCAGTGGGGGTTGGGGACACGCCAGCCAGGCCTCTGAACAGGCTTCGAGGAAGTGGTGACCAGGTTGCGATTGTACTCAGAGCCAGGTCATCCAGGGCTGCTAAGGTGATGAGGTGTGTGAAGGACTGAAGAAGTAGAAGTTTGCAGGCGGGAGAAGAGCATCCTCTCCCCTGGAGGAGGGCAGCTGCTCCTCAGCCTGGACCAAACCACCCCCCGGGGAGACGGGGGGTGGGGGGGGCCTGCCTGCTTCCTGCAGCCGGAGAGTGAGGGGGAGACTCCTGTGGTGACACTCTTGTGACGCAACGTGTCTGGTTGGTGGAAGGACGAAGTGAATCACTAATCAGCGCAGAGCGTGGGGGGAACTCCCCAAGGTCACGGTGCAGTGAGGTGCAGAGCTTGCTCTGCCTCTGCAGAGCCCGCTCCTGCTGCGCACCTTCCTGCTATGTGAGAGCCTCGGGGACCTGCCCCCATCCCTGGACGCCCTCCCCCTGTGGGGCCTGGTGCCCCTTCTGACCAGTTCCCCTTCAGTGTTGTGGAGTTGGATGCCCGCCCCCTGCTTGAGCTGGAGTAAGGCGGGGGAAGGGATAAGGGGGCAGGAAGGGCTGCGGAGGCAGGAGGCAGCAGATGACGTCATGGCTCTGGTCCAGCCGCTGCTTCCACTGCCGCCTCTCACATCCCAGGGCCGTCTCCTGAGACCCTGACTCCCAGCTTCCGTCTCATAGACCTCATTAGATCCCCCTTTCCTGGGTGCACACGCACCCCCTGTGCTTCTGAAGCCAGGCATTTTGTGCCTTCCCTGCCCCTGGCAGTGGTCCCCACCCCCCTTCCCTCAGGCTCCCAGACAATGGGGAACTGGTTGGATCCTCTTAAAGGGACAGTGTCCCACCAGCCCTCTTGCTGCTGCCTGTTCCCTCCTCCTTATTTATCCCCAGTCAGTGAATGCAGTCAAGAGCAGGCTCCAGTAGAGTGGAGGGTTCCCTGTGGGATGAGGCTCAGTCAGATCCCAGTCTTTCCTGCCGTCTTCTCTCCTGACTTCTTTCCCTACTGAGCCGTAAGCTCTGAGCATGGGTCCTTCTGTCACTGTGTGACCTTGGCACATCACCCAGGGCCCAAACAGTAGCAGAGCCAGACTGATTCTCTACATGGTGTGTACTCTGGCCCCTAGGACCCTGGGTCAGCCTCTTGAAAACATGCCCCTGGGGGCCCATTGGGGATCCAAGTTTCTGCATTTGCTCATCCTGACTTATCTGGGCTGCTGGTGCCCACCCCAGTGGGACAAACACTTGGGTGGAAAGAAACCAGGCATATTGGTCTAGCTCTGGGCCTGTGGGCTGACATCTAGAAGCTGGTATATCACTCCTCCCCGTCTGCCCTCCAGGGGCCCCACCAGCCAGGTCTCCCTGGTATCCCCTGGTTATGGAGCAAGGGTACCCTGGCCCTGCTGACCCCGCACATCTGGGCATTCTCCATAGAGCACAACTGCTTTTCTGAGGGAAGGTACGGGGAGTAAGGCCCTGGTTGACTGGAAGGAGGGGCTGTGCTGCACTGCCTCTTACGCCCCTTCTTGTGACTGACAGCACCGAGGGCTGGCGGGGGTCTAGGAGAACACCACATCCCCTGTCTGCCTGCTCCTGGCTGGTCTCTACTGAGCTGAGCTCCTGCCTCATGTCTTAGTGGAACAGGGAGTAGCTTTGTGTAACCTTGGGCCACTAAGACACTCAAGCTCGTCTGCCTCATGGTGGCCGGTGAGGATTAAATAAATTTAACCAAGACAATGGGAAAGTGCTAGCCTTTGGTAGGTCTTCACAGCCCCAGCGGGTCACTTTTATCTACATCAGCTGGCTCGAGCTGCCTCCACATCGCTGGGATGGGGGAAGCGGGAGGGAGGGGAAGCAGACTAGACTAGAGGAGTAGGGCCTATGGCTTCTTCAGGCACCTCAGTCCTGGGCTCCCTAGTTACTTCCTCCACCTGACTGGTGACCAAGAGCAAGTCACTTGCCCTCTCTGGGCCATGTTCCTTGCATGATACGGGACAGGGTCTCAGATGAGGAGCACTGCTTACCTGGGGCTAACAGGTGGACCAGACGCTCTGGGTGCGGAACTGCTATGGGTGGTTGTGCAGGCTGTGCACTGAACAAAGGTTTCCGGCCAAGGGGATGCTGAGTCCATCTGACTCCACTTTCTGAGCCCTGTGCTCCAGCGCAGGCTGCCTCTGCCCGGACGGCACACCTTTTTCTAGTGTTCACAAAGGCGCCTATAGACTATGGCAAGGCCCAGCTGTGGGGAGGGGTGGGAGTCGGCCCTGCTAAGCCCCAGCGCCTCTTCCTTCCAGGTGTTGTGAATGCAGTGCCTCCCTCTCACACCAGTACTATGAGAAGGACGGGCAGCTCTTCTGCAAGAAGGACTATTGGGCCCGCTATGGCGAATCTTGCCATGGGTGCTCGGAGCACATCACCAAGGGGCTGGTCATGGTGAGCACCCCACACACCTGTGTGTGTGTCCTCACAGATTTCACTGCTCTAGACCATTCTCTCGTCATCTCTCTGGTTCTTTGCAGGTTCTCTCATTTCCCCATGCCTTCTTAGCCCATTTGTCTGTATCCCCCAGCCCCCTATCTTTGGAGCCAGCTCTGTCCAAGAGCTCAGTAGCTCGCTCATCAAGCCCCCTAATTTTGTTTGGGGCTGCTATTCTGAAGAGAAGGCCAAGGGGAGGTGATATGGGGGCTGAAGGGGCTGCTAAGCTGGGTTTTCCCCCCACATCCCTGCCAGGTGGCTGGGGAGCTGAAGTACCACCCCGAGTGCTTCATCTGCCTCACATGTGGGACCTTCATTGGTGACGGGGACACCTACACACTGGTGGAGCACTCCAAGCTGTACTGGTGAGTGCCCTGGCCCCTCCCCAAGTCTGCCGTGCCTGCCTGACCACAGATCTCCCACACCAGGGCCCTTTCCCTGCCCATGGGGGGAGTCATTAATCAGAGTGATGGTATAGAAGTGACTGGGAAATATGACACAAGAGTCACAGCATCAAAGCCTCGGACGTTAGCTGTCTTCCTGATGTATAACTGCAGTGCAAATTCTGGCACCAAGCACCAGAGTTAGCACTGACCCTGCAAGTTCAGGGCCAGTCTCCAGCAAGACCCCCCTCACTTCAGACAAGTTCAGAGGTCCCTAGGCCACTCCCACTTCAGACCAGCTGGCTACAGATCAGGGATTTCGCACAACCCCCTCAGGTTTGGTAATTTGCTAAGTGACTCACAGAACTCAGGAAGTACTATATATACTTAGGGTTAGTTTCGGGTACTAATGAGGACCAGCCAGATGGAGAGACCAAAGGGCAAGGTCTGAGTGTCCCGAATGTAGAGGTTCTATACATCCTGCCTATGGAATTAAGACATGTGACCCCCTTCCCCTGGAATCACCTGAGTTTTTATTGGGGCTTCATTATGTAGGCAAAATTTATTGAATGATTGGGCACATGATTGAACTCAATCCCCAGACCCCTACCCCTCTTCGGAGGTTAGGCTGGGTCAAAGCCCCAACCTTCTAATCACACAGTTGGTCTTTCTGGTGACTAACCCCCACCCTGAGTCATCTTGTTAACATAAACTCAGGTGTCATCTGAGGGGCTCATGGAAAACACACTCTTATTCCAAGGATTCAGAGTCTCTTTCCCAGGAACCAGGGACAAAGAACAGATAAATTCTTTATTTTACAATGCTGATAAAGCTGGATACGAGGGCAGCATGGCTTGATCCCAGATGGACTTTTAATGACTTTCTCCTGAACTGGATTTATCCCCAGGCCTTTTTCTGGCCAGCTTACAACATAACAGAGAGTAGACAAACCCGGAATGGCTGAGCGCCAGAGGGGCAAGGGCAGGGCTGGGCATGTTTAGTTCCAGCTCCTAGTCTGTAGGTAGCTAAGACCCACTTCCTCCCAAGTGAAGCTGGGGAGGGGAAAACAGCCTGGGGCTGATGGGGGGATGGGGGGCTGGGGGGGGATTCTGGTGACTGTGCTGAGGCTCTTTTCTTCCCACTCTTTGTGTCCCCACTGCCTGTGGTTCTTGCAGCGGGCACTGCTACTACCAGACCGTGGTGACACCTGTCATCGAGCAGATCCTGCCTGACTCCCCCGGCTCTCACCTGCCCCACACAGTCACCCTAGTATCCATCCCAGCCTCAGCTCATGGAAAACGTGGCCTCTCGGTCTCCATCGACCCCCCTCATGGCCCATCGGGTTGTGGCACAGAGCACTCCCACACCGTCCGCGTCCAAGGGTGAGTGACTGGCCTGCAAGGCTGCAGCTGGCATGGCTGTGGCCATGGATGCTCTAGATGGGTGGCCAGCTGGGGCCGGGGAGCATTTAGGGACAGATTGAGTGCAGCTCACACAGCCTGGTATGCTAGGTACCTGGCCTAACAACCATTACAAATGCGAAATAAAATATTTTAAATATTTTCTTTAATCCATGTATGATGCAATAACAAAGAGGAGTAACTAGCTCAGGACTAAGTGCAGGAGGGAGCCCAGGGGTGTCACCAGAATATTGAAGGCAGCCATGCCTAGAGGACAAATCTCAATTAGGTGAACTTAAGCTTCAGTTTTCAAGTCCTTTCACGGCTGGGCCTCTTAAAGCCTTGACCTGCTGAGGAAGCTAGTCTAGTAAGAGAACTGCACCCTCACGTATAAGCTGAGACCCCAGCAGGGCTCTCAAGGTGAGGATGAATGAGAAGAGAACCACACCTTCTATCAGCCCCCGACTCCCAGAGCTGTAAAGTAAACTTGTGTGAACCTGAATGAAAGGGTAGAGGGAATCTGAGAATTCATAAACTTGGGATTGCAAACCAAATTCATATGCCTGAGTGGTTCAGAAAACCTTAAGGCAAAATTATAAGTTTAAAGTACTTCCCATCTGGTAGTTCTCCCAGGCCCTGCCAGAATCAGAAGCAGATCCTTTTTGAAGAAACCCACCTCCAGGCTTCACTGAATTTGCTTAGATAAGTGTCCCAAGGAAGGTGAGCAATTCAGTCAAAAATCACTGAACATGAAAGGAAGCAAGGCACGGTGAGTGAGTCAGCAGAAACAACAGGTGCAGAACCAGACCTATAAAACTTTCTGATATTGGAATTACCAGAAACAATGTAAAATAATTATGCTCGATGTGTTTTAATAAATAAGAGATGCTTGAAAAATGAGTAAAGAACAATAAATTTGGAGAAAAATAAAATACCCCTAGAAATGAAATATATACTTATTAAAATGAAAATCTTTTGCAAGTATTTAACAGTAGAGTAGGGTTTGAAATAGCTGAAGAGAGAAGCAGAGACACAAAAAGATGAAAACTGTGAGAGGTTAAGACACATTGAAGACAGAGTGAGAGGCTCTAATCATCTACTTGGAATACCAGGAGAAGAGAGAGATTGGAAAAGTGGCCCTATTTGAAGATGTAATGGCTGAGAATTTCCCAGGACTGATAAAAGACACCAATCCACAGACTCAAGCCCAGTAAATCCCAAATAGCAAAATAAAAAGAAATCCACCCATGGATCGCCCTCGTCTAGTGAAACTGGACACCAAAGACAAAAGAAATGATGTTCAAAGTGGCCACAGAAAATAGACACATTACTTTCAAAAGAGGACAATTAGACTGACAGCTGACTTCTCAACAGAAACAATGGAAGCCAGTAATCAGTGAAATGATATATTCAATGCACTGAGCCAACAATAGTTATCAACCTAGAATTCTATATTTGATGAAAATATCCTTCAAGACTGAGGGTGAAATAGACATGGTAATTGTACACCAAAAAGGATAAATTTTACTGTATGTAAAGTTTTTAATAAATGTAATTTTGAATGGAAAAAAAATATAGACATGTTAAGGCAGACAAAACCGAGATTTGATACTAGCAGATCATTTAAGAGAATCCTGAAGGATGTAGGAAAGGTCTGAGATGCAGGGAGCAGTGGAGAGTAGGGAGCCAGGCCAGTGGCCAGCACTCTGTGATGCTGAGCAGCTGCCCTGTCCTCTGGGCTTTGGGGTCTTGGTCTGAACAAGGAGGAGGTTGGACACCTTAGAGCCTTCTAAAATTTCTCCGGGGCCTTCATTGACGCCTTGAGAAGTAGTTTTAAATGTCTCCGGTGTCCACACGTCGACATGGGAGCCAAGTGCCGGCTTCCATTGGATTCAGTGAACTTCCTTACACACCTGTCGGGTACCAGGCGCCATGCCTGGGAGTTGTGAAGAAGTGAAGATGGTACTTGGGAAGGAGGATGCTGTCAGGCGTGACTCTGCTTCTCCACCCCCGCCTTGAGCATCAGCCAGGCCAGCAGCTGCCTTACATAGACAAGTAAGCAGACAGACTGGTGAGAGAGATGGGGAAACTCCCAGACCAGCTGGTCTCTGACAACCAGACGGCATTTTAGAAATGGAGAGCCAGTGGCACCTCCCCCCATCTCCCTCACTGGAGGAGTATTCTTTCCAGACATCTGTTTTCCAATTTTTGCAAAGAGCCACTCCTCAGAAGCAGCCCAGTTTGCCCAAAGGCTGCTAACCAGAGTCTCTTGTTTGTTTTAAGCGAGCTGGAGTTGACCACTTTTCATTTTGTTTATAGCAGCATTTTAAGGAAAGTTTGATTTGTCTGTGCCCCAGCCCCCTGCTGCCTTAGGAGACTGAGGGAGGGGCGGTGGGTCCAAGGAATATACTTTTAAGGCTATATCCAAGAAGCCTATATCAATGAAAATATATTCATTGTGTTTTCAACTTTTTATCTTGAAATTTTAAAACTTTCTAGAAAATTTGCTAAAATAAGTATGTTGAATACTATACACCCTTCACCTAGGTTTACCAATTTTAATTTTTTTGCCACATTTGGGGTGCATGTGTGTGTCTCCCTCTACATATATGTATTAGTATATATATTTATACTGATTTATACATGTGTACATATTGTTATTATTAAATCATTTGAGAGTAAGTTGCAGATATCATTGACCCTTCCTTCCCCCCCAAAAAAAAACTTTAGACATTCTCCTAAAAACAAGGGCATTCTCTTACATAACTATCACTTGTATCTTATATGTAATCATGACCTTCAGGAAATTTAATATTGATAACAATACCTTTATCCAATATACAATCCATATGCAAATGTTGTCCATGTCTCAGTATTGTCCTTTATAGCAGTTTCTTCCTAATTCAGGATCTAGTCCACGATCATACATTTCATTGAATCCTTATGCTCTTCAGTCTCTTTTCATTTGTGACAGTTCCTCAGTTTTTCATTGTCCTTCATGACCTTGACAGTTACGAAGAGTGCACGTCAGCTGTTAAGTGGATGTCCCTCCATTTGGATTTGACTGATGCTCCCTCCGTATTAGATTTAGGTTATGCGTTTTGGCTGATACTACAGAAGTGATGCTGTTTCCTTCTCTGTGCATCTCACACGCAGTGTCAGTACAGTGAGCCCTTTATTGGGGGTGTCAGCTTTGATTCCTTGGCTAAAGTGCAGATAATCTCTGCTGTAAAGGACTTTTCCCTTTGTATTGTAACGAGTAAGTTATGTGTGAGATACGACTCTGTAAATATCCTGTTCCCCAAGAACCTTTCACCAAATGGTGCTGGCATCCATGGATAATTCTTACCCATATCAATTATTACTATGATGGCTACGAAATGGTGGTTTCCTAACTCTGTTCTTCCTCCTGCATTGATAACCTGGCTTTCCAATATAAGGAAGAGCTTCTCCCCTGTGTGAGAATGTACTCTTGATTATGACAAATTTTGTATGACTCTGTTTTTCTTTAAGTCTTGAGTCTTCTCTCTGTCTTGTCCCCGAGCCCTTGCCCATCTCAGGCCAGAGACAAAATGAACATTCCTTAAGCTTTTATGGAGAGAAGAGGAAAAGCAGATAGTTAGCACCGAAGGGTTAAAAGAAGCAAGTGAAACTGGCAAATTAGCCGTTCCAGGAGTTAGCTTATAGCCAGCTAATCGAGGGTGTCATCCTGCCTCCACTCTAACTGGCTCAGGGCAGGCTGCTGGCTCCTTCCTGCTGATTCTGGAGGAATGGGAGCCTCGCCTCACCTTGCACGGCAAGTTTGGGAGCCGGGTGGGAAGCCACAGGATCCTGACCCTTTAGGACTCATGACACTCGTCTGCCCCAAGCCTGCCAGGACGGTCGGAGGATCGCTCTGTCCTCCGTGGCAGAACCCATGCTCCGTTGAATGGGAGCCCCGAGCACCTAGTGTGGGGTAGTAAATACCTAAGGGTGTGCCTTCTTTCTCCAATTTCACACCCGCAGCAGACATCAGTAAATAATTATGGAATTCTTCCCACCAAGCCAGAACTCAGGATTCTAGACCATTGCCACCTACTGATCACACAAGATAGAATCATCTGTCCCTTCACCCCGATCTGATCCCTTTAGCTTTGGTTTCCACTCAGGGCTCTAGGAGGCAGGTGGGCCGGGGTCTGACCATTCTCTGTGCCCACAGAGTGGACCCAGGCTGTATGAGCCCGGATGTGAAGAATTCCATCCACGTCGGAGACCGGATCCTGGAAATCAATGGCACACCCATCCGGAACGTGCCCCTGGATGAGGTATGTATAGGTCCTGAGTCTGGCGAGCAGAACTGGAGGTGGTGCCTTCATGCCTGCCTGCCACTACCAGGGACTCACCTGTCCACACACTTGTTCTCCCCAGATTGATCTGCTGATCCAGGAAACCAGCCGCCTGCTCCAGCTGACTCTCGAGCACGATCCCCATGACACACTGGGCCATGTGCCAGGGCCCGAGCCCAGCCCTCTGTGCTCCCCCACGCACACTCCCAGTGGGGAGGCGAGCAGCTCTGCCCGGCAAAAGCCTGTCTTGTAAGTCATCCCTGTGCCTTGGCGTGTCTGGGTACATGCACTGACTCGGGGCCTCGGGGATGAGACCTGAGCCCACCTTCCAGTCGCTCAGTGTGTGTGGAAGTCGGCCCTGCAGAAAAGCAGGCCAGCAAGCAATGCTGGGGACTATGAAAGAGGAAGGGCAATGAGAAGTAGGAAAACAGGTGGAAGCAGCTCCCCTATCCGGGGATTACATATCGCTTCCAGGGTGGACCAGCCTCCTGGCTTCATGGCGAGTAACTCAGGATGAAGGGAGCGTCAGATGTGGTTGGCGTGGGAGTGGGGCGGGGGGTTGCTCAATGAGGCAGAAGCTAATTGCCGGGCTTGAGATATGCAGGGGTCTTTGAGGCTTTGTCCGCCCAGGATGTGTTTCACAGAGACCACTCTGGTCCCCTGTGCGGAAGCGTGCCCAAGACCAGAGACAGCTAGAGGGCTGCTGCAGTGATCCAGGTGGGGGGTGCCCCGTACGTACCCTTTTGAAGGGGGTCGAAGGGCATGAGGAAGAAACCCAGAGGCAGCCTGGTCCTCACTCCACTTATTGTGGGCCTACTCAGGACTCCTGGTAAATACTTGAAGGGGAGGGGACATCTTCTGGGGGATAGCCTTTACTCTAAAGGCATGTATTTCCTCCCTGCTTGCATTTATCTAGAGCTCATGCCACCCTGTAGGGTTACCTATATGGCAGGTTTATGGGCTTCCTGGGCAGGTTGTCTGCCTCTGCACTCGGGGACCCAAATGCTAGGAGACAAAAAGTTTCTGACCCAGGCCACCAAGCAAAGAAGGCCAAAGGCAAACATTCCTACCAAGGGTACCTGAGCGATACTGGGCCTCAAACAGGAAGGCTGAGCAGGGCAGGGCGCCGGGTGCTGGCATCAGGAAGGGGCAAGGGCCTGAAGACCACCCCAGGAGAGCTGCCCTGTGCCACCCTCTCGGAACGGGAGACTACAGAGACTGGCACTGATGGGAGTATGGCAGGCAGGAGGAAGGGGGCAGGTCAAGGCCAGGGGGCTCGGCCAGGTGCCCTCCTGCCCCCAGTGGCACTGGAAATGTGTGTGCCCCCCCAGGAGGAGCTGCAGCATCGACAGGTCTCCGGCTGCTGGTTCTCTGGGCTCCCCTGCCTCCCAGCGCAAGGACCTGGGGCGCTCTGAGTCCCTCCGTGTGGTCTGCCGGCCACACCGCATCTTCCGGCCATCGGACCTCATCCATGGGGAAGTGTTGGGCAAGGGCTGCTTCGGCCAGGCCATCAAGGTACGGGGCATGCAAAGAAGGGACAGGCCATGGATGGAAGTAGGGGGGCAGCGCGGGTGCAACCCATCAGTCCTCCCGCCAGTGCCTCCAGGAATCCACATGGAAGGGGCTTCTAGACTTCCTGGCCAGTACTCACCTCCACCTGGGCCTCCTTGAGCTAGTGAGGGGGAGGGAACCTACTGCGGATAGACCCAGAACTTTATATGGAGGAGGTTGTTGGAAGGTGGCTCCTCAGGTAGGGGATGGGAGGGCAACCCAGACCGACCCTGAGGCCCCATACCGAGCGTGATGCCAACCTCCTCGGGGCTCTGGGCTGCTTCCCCCTTCATACTCTCCCCAGCAGAGACATGAGTCCTTCCCTGGCTCATGTCTGACCCCCAGCCCTTGCCCCTTGGGTCCTGGACCCAAGCCCCAGCCACCCCCCTTCCCTGCCAGCTGGGTAACCTAGGTCCCTGTTAGGAAACCTACCTGAGCCTCAGTTTTCTCCTCTATGAAAACATGAAGTACTACCCTGCTAAGGGCCAGGAGCGGCACGTGAGATGTGTGTGAACGGCTCGAAGCCGACTGTTCATGTCCCTGGCGCTCTGGGGGCTTCCTGCCGGGCCGGCTTAGAGCAGAGCCTCTGTCTGTCTGTCTTCATGCCTCGGTGTCCCCACACAGGTGACACACCGGGAGACGGGCGAGGTGATGGTGATGAAGGAGCTGATCCGGTTCGACGAGGAGACTCAGAGGACGTTTCTCAAGGAGGTCAGTGAGTGGGACGGCCACATCCTCTTCACCGGGTTTCTAGGACGTGTGGTCTCCACTCCTTTCCCCCATGGAGAGGGGGTGGCAGAGGGCCCAGGAGGATGTGACACTAAATCCACGTGTTGAAAGAAGAGACAGTATCTGCCAGGAGGGCAAGAGGGGTCACCCCACCACGCAGTGGGCCCATGGGACACGGAGGCTCCTTTATCTTTGGGACTGTGTGTGGCCTCTGGTGGGACGGCAGAGGGAGGAGGAGATGGGCGCAGCCCCAGGCCCCCCTGTTTGCTCCCCACCAGGTGAAGGTCATGCGATGCCTGGAGCACCCCAATGTGCTCAAGTTCATCGGGGTGCTCTACAAGGACAAGAGGCTCAACTTCATCACCGAGTACATTAAGGGGGGCACACTCCGAGGCATCATCAAGAACATGGTGAGTGCCAGACAGAGCCCTGGGCCCAGCCCCTCACCTGGGCCTGGCTCCTCAGCTCTTTTGTGGATTCAGCCTCTGGTCTCCAAGGCCCACCAAACCCAGATTCAGAATTGAATAGTGTTGCACGCACTCCATCTAAAGCTGGGAAAATGCTGGGGCCCAGAGAAGGGGGGCAGGTTCACCGAGGGGACACACAGACTGTTTTGGATTAGCTGTCCTGTGGGGCCCCAGGCCAGACCCGGCCGCAGCTGCCACAGGTCAAACACCTTAGGAGAGGCACCTTCCCATTTCCTCTTCACTGTGGCCTTTGTTTTGCATCTGGCAAAACCAAATCATTGTTCCAGTATGCCATGTTCCATAAAATTTAGAACTTTAAGTGCTTCGGTAAAGTTACAGAGCCAGCCTTAGAAACGAAGCTTGGTGGGACATGTCTAGCACGTTCATGCTGCGGGCAGTGCCCCAGGGATCCAGTGCTAGTGCCCCAGGGATCCAGTGCTAGTGCCCCAGGGATCCAGTGCTAGTGCCCCAGGGATCCAGGGCTAGCGCCATCTTGGCGTCACTGAGTCCTCGAGATCCCACCACTGAGTGCTCAGTGAACTAACTGAGCACCTCGGCTGTGTTGCCTGGTGTTGCCACAGTGGTGCTCCTGCAGGCTCCTGACAGATACC
This sequence comes from Rhinolophus sinicus, assembly GCF_057876585.1. Classification (NCBI taxonomy): domain Eukaryota; kingdom Metazoa; phylum Chordata; class Mammalia; order Chiroptera; family Rhinolophidae; genus Rhinolophus; species Rhinolophus sinicus. Next base: position 93,612,770 of record NC_142503.1, read on the forward strand.
TCTCAGAAGGAATTCTGTGCTCAAGTATGATTTCAAAACGTGGGGCTCCACCTCTTAGGCTTCCTAAGTGCGCTCTGGATCTCTAATGTGCTCTGATGTCCTCACCCTCCGGCTGGAGGTGGGGGGGGTGGGGGGGTGAGGTGAGAGGAGGAGGCATTCCCACGAAGGACTGGAGCCCAGAGCCCTGCGCTACTGAGTGACATGGCTGGTGCTCTGCAGGTGACCTCGCCTGGCCCATAGATGTCTGCTGGTCCATGGAAGTAGGTTCACATTTTTTGTTAAACTTGAAAGGAGGGCATTTTGTACGAGGTAAACAGCTTTTTCTCTCCGGGGTGGCGGGTCAGGAACTACAGAAGAGTATTCCCCACCTTACTGTGTGAAATCAGTTCTGCTGGAAAGTCATTTTGAATTGTTCACCCACACGTCTTAGAAGGGGCAGGTGTGGGTGCAGCAGAGAGTGGGGGTCATCAGACCCTCTAGGACACGTGCCCTCCTGCCTCTCTCTCACCTGACGGTCCTGCCTCTGTGGCCCCATTGGCCCCTGCTGACCCTTGTGTCCCCGCCCCCAGGACAGCCAGTACCCGTGGAGTCAGAGGGTGAGCTTTGCAAAGGATATCGCTTCGGGGATGGTGAGTAGGCGCTGGTTCTCACTTCCAGGGTGTGGGCTGGGTGAGCCAACCCCACTTAGGAAAACATTGTCTCCCACTAACCTAAAATTCCACAAGGAATTTAGAAATGGAAGCCACAAGGAAGCTTTGGAGTGGGCAGAGAGGACTGAATAGAGTCGGAAAAGGACCCCCAAGTGGCCTGATTGGGGCGGGAGGGGAGGTGGGAGCCTCTGGAGCAGGGCTGGGGGCCCTCAGCGCGGCTGCCTCCTCACCTCCGTGCTCCCCGCCCCCAGGCCTACCTCCACTCCATGAATATCATCCACCGCGACCTCAACTCCCACAACTGCCTGGTGCGCGAGGTGAGCAGCCTGGGCCCGGGGGAGGGGCAGCAGAAGCCCCGCCCCTTAGCCTCGCGCCCCTTCCGCGCCCCTTCCCGGGTCCCTGGCTTGCCTCCCGCTCTCCAGTTTGGCCTGTGGGGAACCTCGCCATGCCGTTTACCTGCAGTGTGGCTCCAGCTCTGAGCCACCGACATCGCAGGTTGTAGGAGGGTCTGACAGGTTGATGAAGGAGAAAGTGAAGTATGAACCGTGAAGGACCACGAGCGTGGCATTCGCAGAATGGCCGTGGCAGAGTGGCCAGGCCCACACCAGCGGCAGCCAGAGCTGCAGGGCTGCAGGTCCGGAGGAGGGCCTGGGCATGCAGCTGGAGTGCTCGAGGCAGGCTTTCTGAAAGAGGCTTTGGGGGGACATACTTAAGTAGGGGGCCGTGGGGACCGTGAGTCCAGGCTCTGAGGGGTAGTGATTGAGGGACCACAGCTGGTCACAGAAGGCAGAGGAGTGACTGACCATGCCCACCTGGAGAGGTTTCCCGGGGCTGCTGTAGCAAAGTACCACACACACTGGATGGCTTGAAGCAACAGGAATGTATTCTCAGGGTTTAGGAAGCCAAAAGTCCAAACTGTGCAGGCGTTGGCAAGGTTAGTTCCTTCTAGAGGCTCTGAGAGAATCTGTCCCGTGCCTCTCTCCTTGCTTCTGAATATGCTGGCACTCCTTGGCGTTCCTTGGCTTGTAGCTGCACCACTCCAGTCTCTGCCTCTGTCTTCACGTGGCCTCTTCCCTCTGTGTGTCCTCTTGTTATAAGGACGCCAGTCGTTGGATTTGGGGCCTGCCCTAAGCCAGTGTAACCTCATCCTAACTAATTGTATTTGCAAAGAACCTCTTTCCAAATAAGGTCACATTGAGGTTACGGGTGGATGTGAATTTTGGGGGAGACATGATTCATCACACTACAGGCCAGTTGAGAGCCAGTCCTAGAGGAGGAGGTTCTGCAGGCAGGTGTTTGCCCAGTGAATTTAGTACAGGAAGAGTGTTTCTGGTGGTGGGAACAGCACATGCAAAGACCTGGTGGTATGACATTCAGGAAGTGATGAGTTACTCACTTTCGAATGGGGGTCTCAGCCCTCTGAAAATGTCCCGGCGGCTCTGGGGTCCTCTGGGCAGTGGGGAGCAGTGGGCAGTGAGCACAGAGTGGGGTGAGGCTGCATCCATGGGCCTTCCCCGGAGCAGGCTCAGACTTCCCCTGCTGGCGAGGAGCGTCACTGCAGGGCCCAGCCAGTGTGAGGGCAGGCAGAGTGAGGGCAGAGTGAGGACAGCGTGGCCCGGCATAGCCTCAATCCCATAGCAAGGACCATCCCATGATTATCTGATGAGAATTGTGAGCCTTCCCCTCCCCAGAATCTATCTATGCACTACCAAATCCTTTGCCTGCAATTTGGGGGCTCTGAGAGCCCGGTGGTTGCCTGGCTGGTTTCCTTAGAGCTGTTTCCTGTAGAGGGGTCTGCAGACCCCTATACCATTAGATCTTGGGGGACTCGTCGAAAATGCAGGGTCCTGAGCCCCACCTGAAACGGATGGGGCAGGAGCCCGCACTTGAACAATCCTGGTAAACCCTGGCCTTCAAGAACCACTGCCCAGGGACCCAAGGGTCCCAGGTCAAAACCCCCTCAACTACCCTTCCCCCTGGTATTACACCTGAGAAGATGGAGCCCTGAGAGGGACTATGTTACCTGAGGCCCCATCCAGGTGGGGCTAGGACCTATATTCAGGCTGAGGTGGCTAGGACCCCTCCCAGCCATCTTTGTAGAGTTTTCTCTAGGTGACTGTCCACATTTATATCGCTCTCAGAGGCAGCACAGGCTCCTTCCCGTCACAGTGATCCTAGCCCTGGCCCCCGCCTGGCTGGGGCCCTGCCACCTCAGCCTCTCTGTGCCCCCTCCTCAGTGTCCAATCATAGGGCTGGCAAGTAGGGTCCAGAATTCCAGGGCCCCAGATACCAAGCCCAAGAGGGCAGGTTTCAGGGCACTTGGAGGACCTCTGCAGCCCCCTGTCTTGGCACTGTGCCCCCGGACTCCCTCTCTGTCCCTCATCTTTCATGAGGCCCCCTCCATGACTTTCCCATCGTGTAGGGTAGACAGAGTAGTCAACATCTCCATTCTTCAGGGTTCGGGCCCAGGCCCTGGGAGGGTCTCCTGTAAACCTAAAACAGTAGAGCCTGGGGCTCTGAAGTCCTGGGTTTGAAACCCAGCACTGCCACTGACCAGCTGGGTGGCCTTGGGCAACTTTCTTAACTTCTCTGGGCCTGAGTCACCTCATGTATGAGGTGAGGATAAAAATAACATGTTCCTTACCAGATTGTTGGAGGTTGGGAGATAAAATACTAAATGAAGAAGCGGGAGTGGGGCCACACTGGTGTTTTCAGGAGCTTTGGGCAGAGGCTTTTGGGGAAGGAAGGGGTCCTCACCCTGCACCTGATCCCCTCTGAGGAGTGGGGTGGCAGGCCCCTGGGTGGCAGGCATGTGCCCTGGCTGCCTGCACACTGGTGTAGGGGCCCGGCAAGGAGCAGGTAGCAGGTGGTGCTCAGCGCGTGCGCACTGGCCCTGCTTCCTAACCGCCCCAGAACAAGAACGTGGTGGTGGCTGACTTCGGGCTGGCACGGCTCATGGTGGATGAGAAGACGCAGCCCGAGGACCTGCGAAGCCTCAAGAAGCCAGACCGCAAAAAGCGTTACACGGTGGTAGGCAACCCCTACTGGATGGCCCCCGAGATGATCAACGGTGAGTGTGTGGCCCCAGGCAGAGCTGCAGGGACACCACCCCTGGCCGCCTCAGGCTCCCCCCCCCCCCCGCCCCCTCTGGGTCCTATATTAGTTTCCCATTGCTGCTGTAACAAATTACCACACTCTTGGCTTTAAAAACACAAATTCTTGTGTGGTTCTAGCGGTCAGGAATCCAGTATCAGTCTCCGTGGGCTGAAGTTAGGCGTCAGCAGGGCTGGCTCCTTCTGGGGGCTACAGGGAACTATCTGTTTCCTTTCTTTTTCCGCCTTCTTCCCCGGCTCATGGCCCCTTCCCTCCACCAAGGCGGCAGCCTAGCATTTTCTCTCTGACATCTGTCGTTGTCACGTCGCTTTCCCCGACCCTGCTCCTCCCCGCTGTCTTGTAAGGACCTTTGTGATCACACAGGGCTCGCCGAGTAACCCAAGGTCATCTCCCCATCTAAAGATCCTTAACTTCATCACACCTGCTGAGTCCCAGTTGCAGGGCTCAGGACGTGGCCATCTTTAGGGGCCGTTATTCAACCTAGGACAGGCCTGTCTCCCACTCTTTTTTATCAGGACTGTCACACAGTGTATGCCTAGACAGGGGTTATAAAGCCCCTCCACAGACAGGTGACAATGAAACACAGGGTCAGGGCAGGCAGTCGGGGTCATCTCAGTGCCAGTTCTGACTAAAGGTAACATAGCCCCACAAATAATTTCCCCTGTAAAGTGGGGTTAACAGCCCTATCTTTAAGGGATGACGTGAGGATTAGATAAGGTTGTAAACTAGGCAGCGTTTAATAAATGAGCATGGTTGCGATTGTTTTTAACATCGTGAGGTAGATAGTGTTCTTCCCATTTTACAGATGAGGAAACAGGCTCAGCAAGTCTGAATCAGTTCCTAAGGCTGCTATAATAAATTACCGCAAACTGGGTGGCTTAAAACAAGAGAAATTTGTTTGCTTATATAATGTTCTGGAAGCTGGGGGTTTGAAATCCAGTATAGTTGTGCTCCCTGCGGGGACTATAGGGAAGATTCTGTTCCATGCTGCTTCTAGCTTCTGGTGGCTGTCGTGGCATTCCAGGCTTGTGCCACATCATTCCAGTCTCTGCCTCCACCTTCCCATGGCCACCGCCGCTTCTTCTGTGTGTCTTCTCTTCTGTCTGTCATAAGGACACTGTGATAGAGTTTGAGGCCTGCCTGGATAATCCAGGATGATCTCGTGTCAAGATCCTTAATCATCTCTGCAAAAACCCTATTTCCAATAAAGTCCCAGGTCACAGGGGTTTGACATGCTTATCGTTCAGGACCACCATGAAGTCTATTACTTGCCTGGAGTCATACACGTAGCTCACTGGTCAGTGACTGGGCTGGGCCTGGAACCCCTTGCCCTGGGCTCAGCCTCACCCCCCAAAAGTGTGCTCAGACCTGGTGGGGTCAGGGACACAGCCTAGACCCTGATCCTGTGGAGGTTGCCGGCATCTGCCTCCCAGTCCTGACCTGCTGGCCTGGGCATCCACCCAGGTGGCCCGTCCGTGGCCCGGCATCCCCCACTCCCCACCAGTGGGCATCCCTGGCCCTGCCTCACCTGCTAACAGTCAGTCTCTTTGTCCAGGCTGCCGCTATGACGAGAAGGTGGATGTGTTTTCCTTTGGAATCGTCCTGTGTGAGGTAGGTCCGGGGGTGGCAGCACTTGGCACTGGACCCAGTGGCTCCTCTCTACTCCGCCCCCTCCGAGGCCTCAGGCTGGCAGTCTGCAGGGGCCCCAGGCCAGGAGGCTTCTGGCACTGGGCTGCCCACAGCATGCAGGCCCCGTGCGACCTGCCTTCGACCTCCCTGGATGGCGCCCACCCCGGGGCCCCAGGTAAGTGCTGCCCTTGTGTCGGACAGATCATCGGGCGGGTCAGCGCCGACCCCGATTACCTGCCGCGCACCATGGACTTCGGCCTCAATGTCCGAGGCTTCTTGGACCGCTACTGCCCCTCCAACTGCCCTCCGAGCTTCTTCCCCATTACTGTGTGCTGCTGCGATCTGGACCCTGAAAAGAGGTGAGTGGGGTGAGGCTCAGCGCGGGGCAGCCGTGAGGGTTAGCCGTTCACAGCAGAGCCAGAGCCTCTGTCCCTGACCCCTCCACCTGTTGCCTCAGGCCCTCCTTCGTGAAGCTGGAGCAGTGGCTGGAGACCCTCCGCATGCACTTGGCCGGCCACCTGCCACTGAGCCCACAACTGGAGCAGCTGGACAGAGGCTTCTGGGAGACTTACCGGCGCGGCGAAAGCGGACTGCCTGCCCACCCCGAGGTCCCTGACTGAACCCTGCCCACCCAGCAGCCCCTGTCCCCACTCCGGAGAATCCGTCCTGCACCAGGTTCCTTTGCAGGAGGTAGCTGGCTGTGGCGCCCTTAGTGGGCACCGGGCACCCAGATCCCTCCCGGCCCTGACTTGCCTTCTACCCTGCAGGCTGTGGCCCCTGCCCTGTCTCTGCCCCTGGCCCGAGAGCGGCCTGGCTGCACACGAACCATCACCTCGCCCCGCCTTACCTCTGTCTTGGTGGGGCTGCCCCCCTCGCTTCTCCTTGCATGAGCTGGAGGGCCCATGTGAGTTGTGCCCTGTCCTGCACCCCTCTGCCCTGCCATCCTGCACACACTCCACCTGTCTGCAGCTCCTCCGAGGCCAAGCTGGAGGACAGCTTCAGACTGTGCCCTGTCACAGCTGGGTCCATAGGAGGGCATGTGTCAAGGGAGAGGCCATGTTCCCAGGAGCCATAGGGGAATCTGGGACCCATCACCCCACCCCCAAGGGTACCTAGGTGGTAGCAGGTATTGATAACCATCCAAACATCCAAATCAGAGAGGTCTGCTCCGGTGTGGGGAGGTCTGTCCCTGCTGGCTAGCAGCAGCCCTCCTTGCTTTGGCTCTTTTTACTTCTTGATTGGAACCACTTTAGTGAGAAGCAGGTACCAGGCCTCAGGGTGAAGGGAGGGTCCCTGGGCCAGAGCTGCCGGGAGGAGCCACAGAGGGAGGTGGGCAGAGCGGACGAGGCACGTGTCCACCAGCATCCCAGCCCCTGACGTTCATCTCAGCGCCCCTCCCAAGCCTGTCCCCACACTCCCTGCCACTGGCGGGAGCAGCCCTGCCCATCCTCACACCCCTCCGTCCTCTGGGTTCTTTCTGTGTAATCTATTTTTTAAGAAGAGTTTGTATTATTTTTTCATACGGCTGCAGCAGCAGCTGCCGGGGGCTTGGGATTTTATTTTTGTGGTGGGCGGGGTGGGGGCGCCATTTTGTCACCTTGCCTCAGTTGAGCATCTAGGAAGTATTAAAACTGTGAAGCCTTCTCAGTGCACTTTGAACCTGGAAAACAATCTAAATAGGCCCACAAGACCGACTCACAGAGGTGGGACAGTCCCTCCGTTCAGAAATCATGATGTCTAAGGAACAAAACCCAGACTCAGAACAATAAACTCAGTTCTGTACTCCCCCCCAGATCCTGTGTCACACTGTGTGTGTGTGGGGTGGGGGGACCCTGAGGAAATAGGATGTGAGAGGAGCTTTGTGACTAGAAGCCTGGTGGGAAGACAGACATGGAGGGCTGGCAGAGGATGCACAGGGCAGGCGCAGAGGTGGTGGCCCAGGGGACAAGTGAAGATTTAACCAAAGCTGCGTTTAAGGGGGAGGGAGACATTACGGGATGTGTTGCTTTCATTTCATGTTTCTTCCTAAAACATACAGGGTCCGATCAGGAAAACAGAAACCACACTAGTTATTAGGTTGGTGCAAAAGTAATTGTGGTTTAAAAGATTAAAAATAATTGCAAAAATCACAATTACTTTTGCACCAACCTAGTATTCCATATAAAGGGCATTTAATCCAATGACTTGTGCATACAGCTGTTGAAAAAATACTGAGGTGACCCAGAGATGAACTGCAGGAAGCAGCTACCACCCCTTGTTGGGCATTTAAGGAAAGAAGAGGTGACTAGTTATCTGATGTCGCATCACAAATCAGTCCTTAAAGCTGGTGGCCACAATAGCAGTGACCACTCACAGTTCACAATTTCTCTGTCAAGAGTTTGGGAGCAGCTTGGGTGCGTGGTTCTGGTCTGCAGTCTCTCCTGAGGTTGTGGCCAGATACTGCCTGGGGCTTCAGCCCTTTAAGGGATGGCTGAGGCCAGAGGGCCCACTTCTAAGGACCTTGTATGTGGCTCCCACATGGCTGCAGGTTGATGCTGGCTGCTGACAAGGCGTCAGGGTCCTCTCCACAGGGCTTGTTGAGTGTCTTCACGGCATCCTTTAGTTGAGCATCCCAAGAACAAAGCAGAAACTCCACTGCCTTTTATCACCTTGTCTCAGAAGTCACAGCTTCACTTTCACCATATTCCATTGGTCACATGGACCAAATCTGATTCGGTGTGAGAGGGGGCCATGCAAGGCCATGAATACGGGACCAGGAGGGTATACTGGGGGTCATCTTGGAAGCCGGCCAGGTATCTGGAGGGAGGAGCCCCATGGGACCAACTCTTGGGTTTTTGATGTGTGTGGGGGGGTGGGGGGTGGATTCTAAGCAGCTAGTGCTGGAACTTCTAAGAACATAGGTGCAAAAATGGTCTGTGCTGGATTTAAGTGTCTGCTGCTGCTGACTAGTGCTGGAGGGCAGAAGAAAGTCCCTTCTCTTTCACTTTCCAATCTCCCTCTGCTGGCCCCTGGCTGACCTTAACAGGAAACCAGCTGGAGGAAGTCTGGGAAGTGTAGTTTTCAGCAGTCCAGCAACAGCATCGCAGAACAGAAAAGAGTGGGTTTGGTGCTGAGACACCATAAGTAACCAACACAGGTCGCTCCTTGGGCTGCTCACACCCACTCACACCTTTCTACCATATTCAATTTCCATACTACAACAACAACTTCATGCTTCACCTAAAGCTGTACAAGTGTCCTTTGTACACAGATGGCATCATTCTCTCCCTAAAAGGGACGGACAGCAAAGTTCTATGTCATCATACCCATCACTGTTGGTTCCAGTCAAAATTCTACTTGAATATTCAGTGACAAAGACTTAAATAGTAAAGTTCATCATCATCATCATCATCAATACTTTTATACGAAATAAGGGAACTAGAGGGAAGGAAAAATGCAGAGCTTCTATACGTAGTCCTCATTGCTACTATGGGTTATGATGTCAATTGATTTTGTAACTCTTATAAATGAGATAATTCACGTACAAGTCACCAATTAAAATGTAAATTTTAATAGTTTCTAATGTCTTCAGAGTTGTGCAACCATCACCATTTAATTTTAGAACATTTTCATCACCCTAGAAAGGAAACCCAGTGCCCATTTCACCCCTCTCTCAGCCTTAGGCAACCACTCATCTACTTGCTATAGATTTGGATAAGTTTTACCCACACAATACGCAGTCTTCTGTGATTGGCATCTTTCACCGAACATAGTTTTAAGGTTCATCCATGTCACAGCATGTCATCAGTATTTCATTCTTTTTTATGTAGAAAAATATTCCACTGTATGGATGTACCACTATTTACCATTCATAGACGTGCTGAAGGACATGTAATATGTTTCCACTTTTTGGCTACTATGAATAATGCTGTATTATGAACAATAGTGTACAAGTTTTTGTGTGAATGTATGTTTTCATTTCACTTGGTTATATTCCTGAGAGTAGTAACACTATGCTTAACATTTTGAGGAACTTCCAAATCGTTTTCCACAGCAGCTGCACCATTTTACATTCCGAACAGCAATGTATGAGGGTTTCAATTTCTCACAACACTTATTGTTGTCTGTTATTTTTATTATAGCCAGCCTTGTGGATGTGTAGTGGTATCTCATTGTGGTTTTGATTTGCATTTCCCTAGTTACTATGATGTTGAGCATCTTTTCATGTGCTTATTGGCCATTTGTATATTTCCTTTGGAGAACTGTCTATTCAAGTTATTTGCCCACTTTTTAATTGGGTTATTTATCTTATTGAGTTGCAAGAGTTCTTTAAATATTCTAGAAAGAAGTCCCTTATATATATGATTTGCAAATATTGTCCCCATCCTGTGAATTGTCTTCGCACTTCTTTGTGTCCTTTGTTGCACCAAATTTTTTTAATTTTGATGAAATGGATTGATTGCTTAAAAGACACAACCAAAACTCACCAAGGAATAAATAGAAAATGTGACTAATTATTTACTAAATGAATTTAATTTGTAGTTTAAAATCCTCAGAAAAAGAAAACTTCAGGCCCAGATGGTATCACTGGCAAATTCAAAAAGGAAAAAACACCAATTCTACACAACCTTTTCCAGAGAGGAGAAGAGAACACTTCTTTTTTGGGGGGTGGGGGGGAAGAGAAACAGGACTTTATTGGAGAACACTGTGTACTTTCAGGACTTTTTTCCAAGTCAAGTTGTTGTCCTTTCAATCTTAGTTGTGGAGGGGGCCGTTCAGCTCCAGGTCCAGTTGCCATTGCTAGTTGTAGGTGGCGCAGCCCACCATCCCTTGCGGGAGTCTAACCAGCAACCTTGTGGTTGAGAGGACATGCTTCAAGCAACTGAGCCATCCGGGAGCTCAGTGGCAGCTCAGCTCAAGGTGCTGTGTTCAATCTTAGTTGCAGGGGGCACAGCCCACCATCCTTTGCGGGACTCGAGGAGCTGAACCGGCAACCTTGTGGTTGAGAGCCCACTGGCCCATGTGGGAATCGAACCAGCAGCCTTCGGAGTTAGGAGCACGGAGCTCTAACCACCTGAGCCACCGGGCCGGCCCCCAACACTTTTTAACTCTTAACTCATTTTATGAGGTCGGAATTACTGATACCAAAATCAGATACAGACTGGAAGAGAGAATTTACAAATCATACGTCCAACAAAGGGCTTTATACAGAACATAACTGTCAAAACTCAAAAACAAGAAAACAACCCAATTTTTAAAAAAAATAGGCAAAAGATTTTAACTACCACTTCACCTAGGAATATATACAGATGCCAAATAAGCACATAAAATGGTGCGTCACATCATTAGTAACTAGGGACATGCAAATTAAAACCATTATGTGATTCAACTCACACCTATTAGAATAGCTAATATTTTTAAAACCCGCAATGCGAAGTGTCAGTGAGTATGTGAAGCAACTGGAGCGCTCGTCTGTTGGTAGCAGGAGTGCCAAGTGGTACTGTACTCCTACAAAGGTAAACACACTTAGCATGTAATTTACCACATAACCCTGCAGTCCCACGCCTAGGTATTTACCCTAGAGAAATTAAAACTTCCATTTCACACACACACACAATTTTTTTAACCCTGTGAGTACATGGATGTTCCTAAAAGCTCTATTTAATTGCCAAAATTTGGAAACACCCCAAGTGTCCTTCAACAAGTGAATGAATGAAATGCAGTAAATCCATACAGCGGAATCTACTTAATAAAAAGGAACCAATGATACTGAAACAACATGGATAAATCTCAAAAGTACGATCATCAGTAAAAGAAGTCAGTCTCAAAATGTTACAGACAGTATGATTCCCGTTTTATGACATTTTAGAAAAGGCAAGATCAATGGTGCCCAGGAATTAGGGGTGGGGAAGGATTTGACTACCATGGGGTAGCAGGAGTTTTTTGAGGGTGATATAACTACCCTGTATCCTAATTGTGGTGGTTGTTTAACGAATCTATAAATGTGCTAAAACACAAAACTGGAAGCAGAAAAAGAAGTCAATTTTACTCCTTGTAAAATTTTTATTTTGTATTTTATTTATTTATTTATTTATTTATTTATTTATTTATTTATTTTTAAGAAGGATGCGGCTCACAGTTGCCCATGTGGGGATCGAACTAGCAACCTTGTTGTTATTAGCACCACGATCTAATCAACTGAGCTAACCGGCCACCCCTCCATGTAAATTTTTTAAACAATAATTTTTAAAAATCTAACCAAAGCAGATGACAAGCCAAAATGAACATTTGCAAACAGTGTAACAGTCAAAGAATTCTGTAATATATAAAGTGTTCCTACCAAAAGGAGAGATTGTCAGATTGGATTTAAAGAAAAAACTACCTATGCTGTTTACAAGAAACCTACTTGAAATATAACGATACGAGTATCGATAGGTTAAAAGTAAAAGGATGAGGCAACATATACCACATGAACACTATTTTTTAAAGAAAGCTAGACTGGCTATATTTAGATTAGATTAGGTTAGTATCAAACAGAGTAGACTTCAGAGCTGGGAAAATTATTAGGGATAAAGAGGGAATTACATAATGATTTAAAAAAGTCAGCTAGCCAAAGAGACATAACTATCCGAAATGTGTATGCATCCAAATACATTGTTTTGAAATATGTGAAACAAAAGCTGCTAGAACTAACGGTAAAAATAGACATCATGTAAGCACCAATTTTACAGCCATGTGAAGGCTCCTCCAGGCTTCAACTGCCTGCAGCGCCTGAGCCAGAACTACCCAGATAAGCCTCTCCTGGATTCCAGACCCTCAGAAACTGGGAGATACGGTTTGCTCTTATTTGAAGTCACTAAATTCTAGTGTAAGTCGTTACACAGCAATAGATAGCTGATACTGCCACCATAAAACCTCTCTGGTTCTTTGACCACAACTTGAGCCGAGAATTTATAGCCCCAAGCTAATCCTTTTCTTTCTAAAACTCTGCAGTGCAGTCGGAAATAGCCAGCCCACCTCGCCATTCTTAGAGTTTTCCTTAGCCACTTGTTTTCACATGGCATTGGGTTCAATAGGCACCTCATCTCAAGCAACCATGTGTAATTTGATTACCTAAGATGTCTCTTTATGCCAGGGAATACCAGAATCCCATCTACATTGGCAAGGTGCTCAGTGCTTAGTTCAAGGTCAAAGACATAACAAAATAAATCTCATAGTCCCACCTATGAAGGTCTATTTCTCTTGCCAGCTGCCTTCTAACTTCTGACAACAGGAAACAATAAGGGGACCTCAGAAGATGGCCACAGGGGAGAAAGGACTTCCTTTCACTTTCCCAGGGATTGTCTGTATTTCTCAAGCAGCAGCAGACATTTGACTTCTACCTGAAACTACTTGCAGCACACATATCTCAGGCTGCCCATAGCTCTCTGCGCACAAGTCGCAGCCCCGCCCCTTTCCTCAGTAGTCTGGGCACTACCCAAGGGCACCTTGTCTTCCAGGTTTCTCAGGGTTCTGAACACCAGCTGCATGGAGATACAACTTAGAGCTCCTAGGTCCTAGTAAATTATAAATTTTGGTTTCTGCTATCCTGACTGGTCCCTGATTGATGTAGTACTGGGTAAATTAATGAACAAAAGAATTCATAATTGACTTACAATATCTAGGACTCCCAGCTGCCACCTTAGTCTCAGAATAAGCACCTAAATTATTTATTCAATAATTAAATCATTCAACATTTATTCTCTATGTTAACTTCTTGCCCACTCCATCAAACCAGTCCATCAACCTCTTTCTGCTTCCACTTCTTAGCCCTATAAATTTAAATGAGACTCAGACTCCACAACCCTCTGGTTGAACAAGAAATCCAATAGATTTGGAGTTTTATTAAATTTTTGCAGTAAAGAAAGGAAAAAAGTGCCAAAAATCCTTTCCTGGCTTAACAAAATGAACCTCAATGATGTATATCTTTCAGAAAGTATAAACATCAGATTAAACATCATTACAAGGGCAACAAATTATTAGATAACCAGAGTGCAGACTTTTGGGGATTATTGGTTTCAGTTCACAGAATATAGTAAAAAAACACTGAAGTCTGGGTGTCTTAGAAGACTCATTTGTGTTGAGAAGAGGATTACACATTTGCACACTCTCACATCAGACAGGGGTGCAGAACTGATACTTTTGTGAATGTTCTCCAGTTACTGCTTTGTCAGAAATAGCTTTCTGATACTCACTGATGTCCACATTTCCGCAGCTGTAGGAGGGCATATATTTTATACTTTTCTTTCTAAGCCTTTTATTAGCATTTTCAAGCCTACTCCCTAGAATTCCATTAGTTGGAACTGAAAAAAAAGGAGTTACCTAACGAGCCTGAAACAGAAAACATGGGGCACGCCTCGTGGCTCAGGTGGTTGGAGCTCCACGCTCCTAATGCCGAAGGCTGCCGGTTGGATTCCCACATGGGCCAGTGCCAGATGGCTCAGTTGGTTGGAGCGCGTGCTCTCAACCACAAAGTTGCCGGTTTGATTCCCACAAGGGATGGTGGGCTGCGCCCCCTGCAACTAACGGCAGCAACTGGACCTGGAGCTGAGCTGTGCCCTCCACAACTAAGATTGAAAGGACAATAAGTTGACTTGGAAAAGTCCCAGAAGTACACACTGTTCCCCAATAAATTCCTGTTCCCCTTCCCCAGTAAAATCTTTAAAAATAAACAAACAAACAAACAAAAACCCAGAAAATATAGAAAGGGAACCACCAAGATAATTTTTAGATAAAATTTACACACAGTAAAGTGCATAACTCGAGTGCACAATTTGAAGAACTGTAATAAATGTATACACCCACGTGACCACACCAAATAAGATATAGAACATTTCTACATCCCCATAAAGTTCCCTTGGTGCTCTTACCATAAATTCCCACCACCACCACCTCACAGGGAACCATTGTTATGATTTCTATCACGCTCCAACACATTTTCCAGTTCTTAAACTTCAAATAAATGGACTCATACAGCATGTTCTCTTTTGTGTCTGGCTTCTTTTGTTCAACCTAATTCTTTCCAGGTGTGTCCAGTTGTTGAGTATGGTTGTATTTTATTGTTTTTATTGCTCATTTGTATTCCATTGTATGAATATACTACACTACAATTTGTTTACACATTCTTCTGTTAATGAACATTTTTGTTGTTCCTGGGTTTTGACTATTACACATTCATACACAAATCATTGTAAGAACATATGTTTTCATTTCTATTGAATAAATACCCAGGAGGGGAATTGCTGGGCCATCTGGTAAGTGTTTGCTTAACTTTATAAGAAACTGCCAAAATGGTTGTACCATTGTTCATTTCCACCAGCAATGTCTGAGAATTCTAGTTTTCTGCATCCTCAACAGCAGTAGATGTCATCAGTCTTTAATTTTAGCCATTGGCATTTCATTGTGAACTTAATGTGCATTTCGCTAGTGACCAATTATTTTGAGTAACTTCTCATTTGCTTATTTTCCTCTCATATATTTTATTTGGTAAAGTATCCGTTCAAAACATTTGTTATTTCTTATTGGGTTTGCTCTTCCTATTATTGAGTGGTAAGAGTCCTTCATATATTTTAGGTTCAAGTCCTGTATCAGATGTGTTGTACAAATATTTTTTTCCCCAGTTTGTGACTTGTTTTTCATTTTCTGAGCTATATCTTTTGAAGGCCAAAAGTTGTTAATTTTGATGAAGTCCAATTTATTAGTTTTCTTCTTTTACAGTTTGTGCTTTTTGTGTATTAAGGAATATTTGCTTATGGGATGGTGAGCTGTGCCTCCCGCAACCGAGATTGAAAACGGCTATTGGACTTGGAGCTGAGCTGCGCCCTCCACAACTAGATTGAAGGACAACGACTTGGAGCTGAGGGGCCCTGGAAAAACACACTGTTCCCCAATAAAAATTAAAAAAAAAAAAAGAAAAAAAAGAAAAAGAAATATTTGCTTAGCCTAAGGGTCAAAAAGTTTTTTTCTGTTTTCTTCTAGCACACATAGTTTGAGCTCTTATGTTTAGGCCTGTGATCCTGTGACATTTTGACTTAGTTTTTTTATTAGGATGTGAGTTTAGTGACCAGGTTCATTTTTTGGCATTTGTATAACTACCTGTTTGTGGGGACAGAGCCCCAGAAAGTAGTTTACAGGCTCTCGGCCTCACGTGAAGGGGTACTGGCTCGGGTGGTGAATGGCCATCGGCTGTGGCTGATTGGTCATCGGCTGTGGCCGGTTAGCCGATTGGCCGCTGGTATAACTGCTGCGGCTACGAAGGATTGCCGAGGATTGCCGAGGAGCCGAGCAGAGCCGAAGAGAGCGGAAGAGGAGGGCCGAGGAGAGCAGAAGAAGAGAGCCGAGAGAGAGGAACAGAGGAGAGAGCGGAGAAGAGTCATCCGTCGGTCGGTTGGCGGAAAAGCGGACGGCAGGTCGGCGTCCGGTGGGCCCAGCCTCCAGTGAGACCGTGGTGGTATGGCTCCCCTACCTATGGCTCCGTGGGTGTTCCTTGTTGGCCTCACCGTATCCTGAGTTCTTATGTGGGGAGCGGGACCAGAGACCCCGCAGGCCGCCCCGCACGACAAATGGAGGAGCGAGCAGGGTCTCCCGCACGACACTGTTGCAGCACCATTTCTTTTTATTGTTGTTGTTGTTTTCTTCCCACCTACCCCCGCCCCCAACTCCGATTCAAGCCATTGTTCTCAGTCTAGTTGTGGAGGACGTAGCTCCCTGGCTCATGTTGGTATTTTGAGCCTTGCGCTCCACCCAGCTGAGGCAGCCGGTCACTGGCTGTTGGTTGGCTGGTCTTGGCAGCTCTCGCTGGCAGCCCAGTTTGAGGTTGAGCCATTGTTCACAATCTTAGCTGTAGAGGGCACAGCTCACTGACCCATGTGGGAATCGAACTGGCGACCTCAGTGTTAGGAGCATGGCGCTCCAACCACCTGAGCCACCGGGCCTCCCTGTTGTTGTTGTTGTTGTTGTTTAATTGAGATATAACTGACATATAACATTGTATTAGCTTTAGGTGCACAACGTAATGATTTGATATATGTATACATTGTGAAATTATTAACACAATAAGTTTAGGTAACACCATTTGTTGAAAAAACTATCCTCTTCCTGTTTCTTGTATTTTGAAGCTGTTATTAAGTGCCTACACATTTAGGATTGCTGTCTTCTTGATGAATTGACCCTTTTATCATCATGAAATGTTCATCTTTATCTCTGATAATAATGTAACCATCCCACCTTTCTTATGGCTAGTGGTTGCAGGGTATATCTTTGTCATCCTTTTCAACTTATCTGTGTCTTTATATTTAAATTCCATCTCTTGAAACAGCGTATGATTTGGTCCTGTTTTGTTGTTCATTCTCACTCTACCTTTAATAATGTTTTGTCCACTTATATTTAATAAATTATTAATGTTGCAATTATTGCTTTTATTTTCTAATCGCCTATCTTCTTGTTCCTGTGTTTTCTTTTTCTGCCTTCTTTTGGATTGAGTTCTTTGTTTCTGAGAATTCCATTTTATCTCCATCTTTGGCTTTTTATTAATAGTTATACTTCTTTGTAAGTTTTATTGATTGCTCTAGATATTACAAAACAGACCCTTAACTCAGTTTACCTTGAATTAATGTTTACCACTTTACACATAATATAAGAAAGTCACAAAAATGTAATTTTATTTACCTTTCCCCATCCTTTGTGCTATTATTGTAATGTTTTATTTCTAGAAATGCTATAAACCTCACAATGTGTTGTTAGTATTCTTTGCCTTAAACCACCAATTTTCTTAAGTAAATTAAGAAAAAACAGTCTTTATTTTCACTTACATAGTTACAATTTCTGGTGTTATTCATTTCTTCCTTTAGCTATGAATTTCCATCTGGTATCATTTCCCTTCTGACTGACAAATATCCTATTATAATTTTACAGTGCATGTCTGATAGAGACAATTTTTCTCTACTTTTGTTTATTGAAAAAGTATTTTACTTTCACTTTTGAAGGCCATTTTCACTGGGTATAGAATTCTAGGCTGACAGATTATATTTTCAGCCTTTACACACATCTTTCTACTGTCTTCTGGCTTTGAGAATTTATGATTAGGTTTTAGCCATTATTCTTATTGTTCCCTCGTATGTTGAATTTTTTACTCTGTCTCCTTTTAAAATTTTCTCTTTTTTATTTACCCCACTTCGTGCTGGGGCAGGCTGCAGCAGCTCACGACAACCTCTGGCTGTTCATGGCAGCCCAGCTCCAGAGAGAGCCATTGTTCACAATCCTAGCTGTAGAGGGTGCAGTTTACTGACCCATGTGGGAATCGAACCGGTGACCTCGGCATTGGGAGCTCGATGCTCCAATCAACCACCTGAGCAATTGGGCCAGCCCTAAAATTTTCTCTTTACCTTGGGCTTTCAGAAGCTTGTCTCTGGTTTGCTTAAGTGTGATTTTCTTTGTATTTAACCAGTTTGGGCTTCATGAAGTTTTTTGAATTTATGGATTAATGCGTTTCATCAAAGCTGGAAAATTTGGTTTTACTGCCAGTATGGCCAAGTAAGCACCTAACAAACCTGACCTTCTCAGAGATAACAACTGTAAATACTAGACAATATTTGTAAATGTCATAAAAGCAGTTAAGTGTGAGCAAAGCAGGTAGATCCTGAAAGGGGGTTGAAAATTAGAATAAGGAACTGGCACAGTGTGAGTGTCCCACTTTTATAGCTTTTAGCCTAAGGTCAAGACAAAGACAGTGTCTATAGTAAGTGCTCTGTCCAAACTAAAATTATTATTTCTGGCTTAAAGAACTAGAGAACAGTATTTAGGACAACCACGACTGATGGAAAGTAAAGGGGAATCATGAAAAGAGAGCCAGGTGAGCCCCTGCTTCTGACACAAGTCTGCCCAAGTCTCTTGCTGACTCCTACAATATGTATTCAAGGGCATATTCATGGCAGCTAAAAGAACTGAACCGAGATTTGAGCTGCTGCCCAAAAGACAGAGTTTGAGTTTGGGTCCACAAAATCAATTGCCTGCTTAAAAAAAAAAAAAAAAAGGTAAACATAGAGTTATATAAAGGAATCTAAAATCTCTCCAACATAATATTCACGAGATCTAGGATAAAATCCAAAATCCTCAATGTACAACAAACAGGAAAATGTGACCAATCATCTCAGGAGAAAAGAAAGTCATCCAAGGCCAATCCTAAAATGACCCAAATGTTGAAATTAACTCTGTAGTATTTTATTTTAGAGTATCTATTATAATTATGCCAATGGAGTGAAGGAAAATATTTTCACAATGAATTAAAAGATAGAAAATCTTGATAGAGAAATAGAAACTGAAAAAAGAAATGGAGGGGCTCAGTTGGTTAGAGCACGAGCTCTGGACAACGGGGCTGCTGGTTTGATTCCCACAGGGGCCAGTGAGCTGCGCCCTCCACAACTGGAATGAAGTCAATGAGCTGCCGCTCAGCTCCCCGGGTGCCCAGATGGCTCAGTTGGTTGGAGCACGTGCTCTCAACCACAAGGTTGCCGGGTTCAATTCCTCGACTCCCACAAGGGATGGTGGACTGCACCCCCTGCCACTAACAATGGCAACTGGACCTGGAGCTGAGCTGCGCCCTCCACAACTAAGATTGAAATGACAACAACTTGACTTTGGAAAAGTCCTGGAAGTATACACTATTCCCCAATAAAGTCCTGTTCCCCTTCCCCAATAAAAATCTTTTTTAAAAAAACAAATTCTAGAACTCTGTTCTAGAATTTTTTGTTTTGTCTTCTCTTGAGTATGGGTCACATTTCCCTGCTTCTCTGAATGCATTTCTCAAACTTTTTAAATTTGTTTTGGATATTATGTGTAACAGAAAAGTGGGGACTAACATATAAATTTTTGTTTTATTCATTCATATTTTTTTCAGAGGATGCAACCCCTTTCCTCCATCAGGAGGTTAGGGTGGAGGAATGATCATTGCAATTCCACCAAGTGTATAGTTGATCTGGGGAAATTATATAATTAGATCTGCAGCTCTAATTAGATTGAGTTCACCTCTGGTTTCAGATGGGGGTTAAGAAGATCGCTCTGTGCTAAACCCAAACTCTAACGTCCAGTGCCATCTTAGACCAGCTGATATTAGATCGTCAGGATTTCAACTCAGGAGTTGTAGTTTAGCCTTGATTAGTTTTGTTTCACTTTTGTATTGATTCTAGTAGTGTCCTAGAATCTAAGCACCAGGAGACTGTGCAAACCCTCTGCTTTGTAGCCTCAAGTCCATCGCCACATAACTCAGCAAAATTCCCAGAGGAAATGGGGACTGTAGGATTGACAGGTTGCTCAAACTATTTGTTTTTAAGAAAATAGAATCATTAGAACATAACACCTTTTTAAGAACAAATTTACCTTACATATATTGTACAAGCCAATTTTTTTTCAAATATAAATATTTACACATATTTTGTTTAGTTGAAATGTTATTTTGGTTGTAAAACCAATCTCCCGTTTCAATTAAAAAAAAACAACCGAGTACTTAAAGTATTTGAGCTGCTTTTACAAATGGACTGACAAGTCTTAAGTTAAACAATATTTTATACACACATTTTTTTATTAAAATACAATTCACGTGCCATAAAGTTCATTTTTTAGAGGCAATCCAATGGTTTCTAATATATTTACAACGTTGTACACCCATCACCACTATCTAATTACAGAACATTTTCATCACCCCTGAAAGAAACCCCACTCACACTAGGAGACACTCCTCATTCCTCCCTCTCCACAGCTTCTGAAAACCACGAATTTAATCCCTGTCTTTATGGAGTTTCCTATTCTGGACATTCCACATAATTGGAATCATGCAATATGCAGCCTTTTGTGCCTGGCTTCTTTCACTGAGCATAATGTTTTCAAGGTTCACCCACATTGTAGCATGTGTCAGTACTGCACTCCTTTTGTGGCTGAATAATATTCCATTGTAGATGTATACATATACATTTTGTTTAAGCATTCATGAATAATGGGCATTTGGATTGTTTCCACCTTTTAGCTATTATGAATAATACTGCTATGAACATTTGTTACCAGTTTTTGTTTGAACATGTTTTCAATTCTCTTGGGTATATACCTTAGAGTGGAATTGCTAAGTCATATGGTGATTCTATGTTTAACTTTTTGAGGAACTGCCAACTGTTTTCCAAAGTGGCTGAGCCATTTTAAATACCCATCAGCAACGTATGAGGCACTTAATTTCTTCATATCTTCATAAACACTTGTTATTGTCCATCTTTTTTATTATAATCCTAGTAAGTGTGAAGTGCTATCTTATTATAGTTTTAATTTGCATTTCTTTAATGGCTAATGATGTTGAACATCTTTTCATGTGTTTATTGGCCATCTGTATATTTTCTCTGGAGAAACATATATTCAGAACTTTTGCTCATTTTTTAATTGGGCTATTGGGCTTTTATTGTTGAGTTGTAAGTTATTTATATATTCTATATATTAAATCCTTGTCAGCTATATGATTTGCAAGTATTTCCTTCCATTCTGAAAGTTGTCTTTTTACTTTCTTGATGATGTCCTTTGAAGCACAAGTTTTTAATTCTGATGAAGTTCAACTTGTCCATTATTTTTCCTTTGCTGCTTATGCTTTAGGTGTCATCTAAGAAGGTGTTGCCTCATCCAAGGACAGAAAGATTTACACCCATACTTTCTTCAGAGTTTTATAGTTTCAGCTCTTACACTTAAATCTATGATTCATGTTGAGGTAATTTTTATATATGACATGAGATACGAACCCAGCTTCATTCCAGTTGTCCCAGCACCATTTGTTAAAGGCTATTTTTCTCCCCGTTGAATGATTTTGGCATCCTTGTCAAAAATCAACTGACTATAATGTATGATTTCTGATCTTTCCATTCAATTCTAATGATTGATATGTTTATCTTTATCCCTGTACAGTCTTCATTACTGTAGCTTTGAGGCAACCTTTGAAATAGGAAGTGTGAGCCCTTCAAATTTGTTATTCTTTTTGAAGATTGTTTTGACTGTTCTGGGTCCCTTGAATTTCCATGAATTTTAGAAACTGCTTGTCCATTTCCGGGGGGCGGGGGGCAATGCCAATGCCAGCTGGGCTTTTAATAGTGCTTTGAATCTGTACATAAATTGAGGAGTATTGGAGTACTGACATCTTAACAGTACTGAGTCTTGCAACCCATGACCATGACTTTCCATTTATTTAGGTCTTCTTTAATGTCTTTCAATAACGTTTTGTGGTTTGCAGTGTATAAATCTTGTATTTCTTTTGTTAAATTTATTCCTAAGTATTTTATTCTTTTAATGAAATTGTGTTCTTAATTTCTTTCTGGATTGTTTGTGAATACAAATACAATTGATTTTTGTATATTAATCTTGTATCCTGGCTGAATTCTTATTAGCGCTACTAATTTTTTGTAGATTTCTTAGGATTTTCTATATACAAGATTATGCCATCTGCAAAAAAAGGTAGTTGTACTGTTTCTGTTCCAGTCTGGATACCTTATTTGCTTTTCTTCCCTGTTTGACCTGCCTAGAGCCTCCCATACAATGATGAACAGAGGGGTAAGAGCAAACACCCTTGTCTTGTTCCTGATCTTTCCGTGTGATGTCAGGTTGTGGGGTTTTCCCATCGTGTTGAGGAAGTTCCCTACTGTTCCTAGTTCGTTGAGTGTTTTTCTCATGAAAGGGTGCTGAATTTTGTCAAATGTTTTTTCTGCATCTAGTGAAATAATCATGTGTGTTTTGTAGACAATATTTTAAGTAGAAAAAAACACTACTTTTCAGATAGTTTAGTATACCAGTTCTGTGGTTCACATGCATATATTAACTTTCTCTTTTACAGGAAACCTGACAAGGTGGTCACTTACATTAAGCATTATAAAATACAGGCAAAAACTAATTGCCTTTTGGCAAAGTACTCTGTATGCAACAACTGCCAATATCAGAAATACTATTTGGTGGTTGTAGTCCTATGTCCTGAAACAAGAAATAAAATTCACTTACTGTATTGTTTTTCAGATGGCACCTGGCCTTCAATAATCAGAAATAAGGGTTTCCCATTAATAAAAACCACTGCAGTGCATTTTGTGGTTAAGTCAATTGTTTTTCTCTTCGTGGCACCATGTTTTTAAAGACATTAAGTACCTGGGACTTATGCTGGAGTTGATTTATAAGTGAAATAATGCACAAGTTTCCTTTTAGAAAGAATGTTTTGTGGTCACAATTACTTCGAACCATAATTACATTACAATAATCTGACATACCATGCTTTAGCAATTACAGAAGTGTGATTTTGGACACACGGCAATTTTATAAGTTAGGCAAATGTAAAATGCTAAAAGATGTGAACTTTTCCTCTGTTTAAGTTTAGAGTGCTGCAAAATGTAGGTAATAGTTTTCAGTTAACATAATCTGCCTATAATACAGCATTCTAAATCATAGAGACTAGGAAATACAAATCTAAAAAAGGTAATTCCTTTGCCAAATGGCAACATTTTGGCAAATCAATACAGTACTTTGTAATAAAATAAAACTATGCTGTATTTGCTGGCATCAGATATCATTTTAATGATAATTTCCACTGTAAAAAAAATACCATCTAAGTGCAAAATCAAATTACTAAGTCTTTTCCCCAGAGTTTATAGCAGAGCTAGTTGTTTTATACAAATTAATATGGCTTTGAAAATTACATAATTTCCTTCTGTTAGAGTGCTTGCCTTCTTGTAAACTGTGGAGTTAACAGAGCAGAATGATCATGTGTACATAAAATGTGCCCTGTTTCCTTCTGAGGTTGGCTCCAAACCACTCATGAAAAGCTTTAAAATTCTACTTTAAGAAGCTCAAACATGCCAGTAACAAATTAGTTTTTCAAATGTTTGTAAGTCTTCCATAGATAGGGGAACCCTCAATAATAATCACATATACAGTTACATATATAGTACTTTCTCTGTGTGTAAGCCAACATGCCCTAGTCCAATCCAAATACCATTAGTTTATTTTCCTTGTTTTGCTGTACTGGCTAGCACTACCTCTACAATATTGAACAGAAGTGGTAATAAGTAGGCAAGCTTTTTTTCCCCTAATTTTAGAAGCGTGCTTTCAATATTTCTCTTTTGAAAATTATATTTGTTATAGGTTTTCAGTAAATACTCTGTATCAAGTTAACATAGTTCCCTTCTATTAATTAATTGCCAAACATTCATAGCGTGAATAGATTTTGAAAAGTATGGAACATTTCCTTTCCATCTATTGAGATGCTCATATGGTTTTCATTTTTAAAACTGATAAAGTGATGGGTTACACTGATTTTTCTAAAGTTAAAAATCTTGCATTCTTGGAACAAATCCAATTTTGCTATAATGTATTAATTTTTTATATACTGTTGGATTCTATTGGCTAAGTTTTTTTTAATGAAACTTACACCCATAATTCAGAGGAAGATGGTCCTCTAATTTTCCATTCTTCTGTTGTTCTTGCTTGGTTTTGGCATTAAGTTTATACTAACCTCATAGAATTTGTGAATCCTGTTGCTTTTGTGCATTGTTTTTCTAGAGTATGTATTACACTCTTTCAGTCCCTTGAAAGTTTAGTAATGGAAGCCATCTGTAAAGCTGTTGTGAATGTTCTCATCTTAGGAAGATTTAAAATACTATTCAACTTCTTTGATGATTTTCTATGTCATCTTGAGTGAGCTTTGATAATTTGCATTTTTCTAGGAAACTCACCATTTGGCCAAAGATTTTAAATTATTGTTAGAAAATGATGGATAGTTTAAATCTCTTCTCTGTTCTCTTTAAAAGTGTTATTTGTGCCTCTTTTTTTTTTCTTAGTAATTTTGCCACAGATTTTTTTTTTGTAGGTCTTATTTTGGTTATTTCCTCCTATTTTCTTTGCATTCACTCCATTTTTCCTTTACTAAAATTTCTGAGTTTATTAGCTCACTGTTTCTTATTTTAAATATACCTTGTTTTTAAATACATGTATTTGTGGCCATACTTTTTTAAAAACACTCCTATCACCACATTCTATGATTTATATTTAGTGTTTGTATTAGTTTCCTGAGGCTGCAATAACAAATTACCACAAGCTCGGTGGCTTAAACAATAGAAACGTATTATCTCAGTGTTGGAAGTCCGGAATCAGTATCCCTGGGCCAAAATCAGGACGTCTGCAGGGCCATGCCCCTTCCAGATGCTCTAGGGAGAAATCACTCCTTGCCTCTTCCAACTTCTGCTGGTCGCTAGCATCCTTTGGTTTGTGGCTGCATCACTGACCACTTTGCTTCCTGGTCGCATTGCCTTCTCTTCTGTCTCTCTCTGCCTCCCTCCTATAAGGATAAATATGGTTACATTTAGGGCTCACCTGGATAATCCAAGATAATCTCTCCATGTCAAGATCCTTAACTTAATCACTCCTGCAGAGATCCTGTTTCCATATGAGATAACATATCCAGATTCCAAGGAGAAGGACCGATATCTTCAAGGGCCGTTTTTCAGCCTACCATGGTGTTTCGTCCGAAGTGTTTTCCAGTGTCCACGACAATTTCTTCTAATGTAGAAACATGTTTTAAAAGGCCCAAAGGTAGAAGAATATTTTGGTTATCTTTTTGTTACTGATTTCTAATTTTATTATGTGTAGACAAAGAATGTGCTATGTATCATACTGTTTTCTTTTAATATCAATTGAGATTTGCTTTGTGGTGTAGAATGTGGTAAATTTTTGTAAATGTTTTATGCGTGCTTGAAAAGAATACATATCCTCTAATTTTGAGGTATGGTCTATGCCCAGTTAGGTATATATTCTAAAAGGAAAACTTTATCTGCACACATTGCTGACATCAATGGTGTGGGTTTTTCACACCAAACAATTCCCCAATTCTCTGTAAACACCACCTGAGGGTCCTACAATTTAATTCAATTCTGACACTAACTTCTTAGAGGGAGGGTAAGGATAAAGGTTCAGTCCCCCAAGACTGCCCCACTTCAGATGCCAGCGCAAGGAGGAGGCCTCAGGTTACTCACACTTCTGACTTGGCTACAAATAGGGGGTCCCCACAACCCCCGCCTCAGGTTTGATAATTTGCTATAATGGCTCATAGAACTCAGGGAAGCGCTTTATTAACATTACTGTTTATTATAAAGGATACAAGTGAATGGCCAGATGAAGAGGTACCAAGGGCAAGGTCTGGAAGGGTCCTGAGCTCAGGTGCTTCTGTCCCCATGGAGTTTGGGATGTGCCACCTTCCAGCAGGTGGATGTGTTCTTGTCCACAACCTGAAAGCTCTCTGAATCCCAAACCTGTAAATTTAGGCATTTTATTTATTTAGAGGCTTCATTAGGTCGGCATGATTGATTAAATCATTGGCCATTGGGGATTAACTCAATCTCCAGCTCCTCTCCCCACCCGTGGTCGGGGGTGGGGCTAAAAGTACCAACCCTCTACCTAGTGGTCCCTCTGGGGGGGAACCAGCCCCCATACCCTGAGAGTCATCTAATTAGCATAAATTCCAGTATGGAAAAAAAAATGTCAGTGTGGATGAAAGGGGCTTATAAATAACAAAGACACTCCTCTTAACCCGGCCATTAGGGAAATTCTAAGGGCTTTCGGAGCTCTCCGTCAGGAACTGGGGACCAAGACTAAATATGTATTTCTCATTATATCACAGTATCACAATTCATTACACCAACTTTTTAATTTTTGTTCTTCAAATCTTCCATAACTTTGTCAGTTGCTGTCTGCTTGGCCTAGCTACCAGTTACTGAGAAGTACGTTAACCACACCCCCATGGTGTGAGCTGCCCTTCATAATACAGGAAATGTTTGCATTGTATATTCTGAGGCCTCTATTATTTCTATACTCGTTTAGAATTATTTTATCTGCTTGGTTATATATCATTTCATAACGACCCTCTTTATTCCTACTAATTCATGCTTTTGCCCTACAGTATATTTTGTCCGGTATTAATAAAGCTATTTCAACTCTTTTAGTTGTCTTTGCCTAGTAACACTTTTCTCATCCTTTTAACTCTTCCTGTGTCCTTATATTTCAGGTGAATCTGTTATAATAGCACACTCGTATACTTGAATTGCTTTGACTTTAATTATAGAACTTGACAATATCTGCCTTGTGCTTGATGAATTAAGCCATTTACATGGCTTATGATTACTGTTATATTTTAATTTACTTGTACCATCCTATTTGTACTTTCTATTTTCTGTGCTCTTTATTTTATTCTTTTTTTCACCAATCCTGCCTTTTAATAATTGATAACGTATATGCTTACTCCCATAATTTTTGTTATCGTACAGTATTTCTTATCTTTTGGTAGTGGCCATTCAACCTCTAACTGCATACTTGACTTACCAAAGTGTAAAATTAACCTTCCTACTCCTCTCTAAGGACATTGGATCTTTAATTCCAATCACTTTCTTCCCATCTTAACCTATTGACATCCACTATTTTAGTTTCACTCCCAACATTTGTCTTCGTTTTCTCTGAGCAGATTTGGATTTGACTTGTTTAATTTACTCACAAATGTACCCATGTCTTTGTGTCCCATTGCTTCTTCTCTTGCTACTTTGAAAGATTTTCTCTTTGCCTTCGTCTTCCAACAACTGGACTGTAATGTGTCTGGGTGTGGATCTCTTTGATTTATCCTACTTGGGGTTCATCCACCTTCTTGCATGGGTAGATAAATGTTTTTCATCAAATTTTAACAGTTTTCGGCTTTTTTTTTTTCTTCCCCTTTTCTTTTCTCCTTTCCTTGTGACTAGGGCCAGCTACATGGCATGCAGTCGGTGCAATCATACAGGGCCACACTCTCTAGAGGGGGCGCCCCATGCTTGGTGTTTAATGCTCTTCAGTCACTGTCTTGAAATTCTTAATAATTGTATTTTTGAATTTGCTGTATAAGTGAAGTCCAGTGGAATAATGGAGCATGCACCAGATGC
Organism: Rhinolophus sinicus; assembly: GCF_057876585.1. Lineage (NCBI taxonomy): Eukaryota > Metazoa > Chordata > Mammalia > Chiroptera > Rhinolophidae > Rhinolophus > Rhinolophus sinicus. The sequence continues at coordinate 93,640,137 of NC_142503.1, forward strand.
TTGGAGACTCAGCTCACATGTAGTGCAGCCTCCCACCACCTCCCAGCCTCCCCAGGATGGGTTCTCAGCCACCCACACCCCATTCCCCACCCAGTGACTGCCACCCTCAGCCCCCAGTAAGGACTCCGATGTGGTGTGGCACATGTCCCACACAACGAGCTGTAGGGCCAGGCTCCAGGCGCCTGCAAGGACCTGCACTCATCCCCCAAGTAGCCCCACGCCTGTGAGTGCACATTGAATAGAAACAAACAAAGAAACATGGAAGGGCACAGAGAGATTGCGTAATAAAAGAAAAGGCCTCATACGTAATGTCTGGGACCCACACATTACATAGCCAGCCCTGCTTCTAGGACATGTATGTTGATTTACATATATGGCTTGAAGCTCTGCCAATTTTTCTTTATTCTTTCTAATGGTTAGACTGGATAATCTGTATTGATTTGTCTTCGAGTTTGCAGATGCTTTCTTCTATCAGCTCAAACCTATTATTGAGTACACCTAACGAATTTCTGATTTCAGTTATTGTACTTTCCAACTCCAGAATTTCTATTTGGTTCTTTTTAAATAAGTTCCATCTCTTTATTGATGCTCTCTATTTGGTACTTGTCATACTTTAATGCTTGAAACATGTATTCCTTTAGTTCTGTAAACATATTTATAATAGCTGGTTTAAAGTCTGACTACTAAGCCCAGCATCTGGGCTGTTTCGGCCAATTTCTAGTTACCGCCTTATCCTGTGCTGGGCTATGCTTTCCTGTTTCCTTCCCTATCAGGTGGACCAGTGTGTGTGTCAGCCTAGCTGTATTATCCAGAGCAAGCTACTTTACCTCTCTGGGCTTCATTTCCCCTAAATGAGAGCTAGAAACTCCTCATTTGGGAGGATTAAATGAGAGCTACCTGATAATTTTGTTGTTGAAAGTTGGACATTTTAGATAATATACCGTAATTCTGGATTCTGATCTCCCAGAGATGGCAGTTACAGATTTTGTCATTGTTGTTGTTTGCTGGTTGGCTGGTTGGTTTGTTTAGTGACTTGCCTGGACTAATTCTTTACAGTTTGTCTTCCCTGCAGTGTACAGCCACCAAAGTTTCTGTTCAGTTTTGTTTGTGGGTTTTTTGTGGGTTTTTTTTTAACTCTTGCTTTTATTTTTAAGCCTGGCTTCCTAGGTCTCACCCCTGAATCAGCATAGCTCAGTGGCCAGCCAACTGTTGGTCAGTTTTCCTTAAATACCTTAAGCCTGTGCCTTCTGCCTTTACCAAGAGGGTCTATGTGTGTGCTTGGCACACAAGGTTAAGGAAGGTTACAGTCGGATTTTACTTTCTGCTTCACAAGGCCTTGTGGCCAGCCAGAGACCCAGGGTCGGGATACTCTCCTGCATACATATGCAGCCCTTAATATGTGCACTCTTTGAAATCCCCAAGAATATGTTTGAGCTTTCTCAAAGCCTCCTATGGCTGTCTTGTGCCCAACATTTCTTTTTTTTTTTTTTAATTTTGACTGATCTCTTGCTTGTCCCAGACAGCATTATAGCCTTAGGCGATTGTGACATCAGTCTTTCCCAATTGTTTGCCACCAATTGATATTATTTTCAACATCACCTCTCACCATGAGCTTTTTTTGCAGAGCTCCAAATCAGGCCAACCTCTCCAGCAGCAGTGAGAATGCCAGTTTTCATGGCTACCATGTCGTTTCGAGGGGAGGGGAGGGAAATGGGAGCAGTCCGGAGATAAAATGCCACAGATCCCTCCCTCTGTTATTACCAAGGTTCAGGAGCTTTTCTGGAATAAATGCCCTTCAATTTGTTGTATGCTTTTAGTTAACTTCCAGAGTACCGAAATGGTTGTATTTGATAATTTTGCAAGTTTCATCATTGCTTTTTTGAGGAGAGCATTTGCCAAGGTCTTCCCTCTGTCACTTCCCCTTTTCATTTCTCACTACTTTTTATAATGCTCTAAGTAGAAGTGTCTTCTTTATGAAGCAAATCCATTAGTAACTCTTTTAGAAAGAATCTGTGAGATAAAATCTTTTTTTGAAAGCTTTTTTCTTATGGGCCCATTTAAAGTTATGTTTAGGATTCAAAGTGTTTCTTCATTCTTAAAAATTATGAGTCAACAATTCTGGAAAATTCTTAGTCATTATATCTTCAAATATCTCTACCTCATTTTTTCCATACTCTTTCTGGAAACTATTGTCGGTGTCTAACTCTATTGATTCTATTGTCGGTGTCTTCTAACTTCTTTTTCATACGTTTTTGTAATTTCATCTCTCTTCGCATCTTCAAATCTCTCTCCCCGTTCACTAATCCTCTCTTCTACTGTGTTCAATCAGCTGTTAAAGCCACCCATTGAGGGGTTTATTGTGATCTTTGTTTCAGCTACTATTCATTTTTAGAAACTCTATTTGATTCACTGTTAAATCCTGGGAGTTTTATAGTGTTTGTTTTCTTAAGGTTTAGGTTTCTTATTTTACATCTTTCATAATTTTCAACACACTAAATTTTACATTCTCTTTCATGTTGTTGTTGTATAATCCCAACATCTAGGGGCTCTGATTGTTCTAACTTGTACTTTGAGTTTCACATGTGGAAAGGGCTTCAACATTTAACTGTAAATCATCATTTGTTTTGTCTTTCATTTTATTTAGAGAATCCCTTACAGCGTGGGGGCATACCTTCAGGGCTCCCCAGCACCCCATCCTCACTTTTTTTTTCCTTCCTCAGGAGTATCTTTATTTCTGTTCATTGCTTGTCTTGCAAGTTACTGCACCATTCCTATGGAGTGATCTGGAATCCCTCACACGTGAAGCCAGGTCAGGGGCTTTGAATTCTCAGGCTGAGGCAGACAAGCTCATCACCTCCTTGGGTAGATACATTATCTCTAGTCTATCCTTTCACTGAGAGTGTGGCTTTTTACGGGTCAAGCTGTACAGAGCCCTTGGGTACAATTTCCATTATAGGTGGGTCCAGGCTGCCATATATATGTAAAGTGTCTGTACACACTCACACACACACACACACACATACACACACACACACACACACACACACACACACACACACACACGGGCATCCTGAATTACCCTGTTTTGTTTTGTTTTTCTGGCAACCCTAGTGCAGGGCTTTATCTCCTGTCACTCCTGGTTACTGACCCTCATTGACACCTAAGGGAAGACACATTATCAACTCACTGGCTGTCATCTACAATGTTTAATCTCCTATTTCTTTCTGGACTCCTGAGATTTCCCTTTCTTTCATGGGAGCTCAGTTGTGCATTTAGAATAAAATTTTTAAATTTTATCACACATTTCAAAGAGTTTTAATAGGAGAGTTTTTGGTTATCTTAGCCTTCCAAATCAGAAACATATGGGGAGGTTTTTCAGAGCATGTTTCAAAGCCCCTCTTCCCCTGCCAAAATTCTGATACAGTGCCCTAGGGAGTGTGCAAAATCTGGGTGGAGCTGGGGCCAGAAATGGGATGGAGGTGGGAATCATTCTTGCATAATTTGAAAAACACATAACCCACTTTCCTAGTGTTAGATTCAATTCCTGGTGTTTTAGACTTTTGTACCCCAGTGCCTAATGCAGTTTCATGGCTCATAAAAGATACTGGGTAAATATATGCTGAATGAATAAATGAATGTATGGATTATTGGCAGACACTTTGTGGTCAGAGTAAAATAACTAGAATGTCCATTGTGCAGGTCTGATGTGTGATCAAATGACAGTATCTGACCCAGCCCAGCTCATAGTAACTACTCAATAAAAGTCTATTTTCTCTTTCCCTAAAACAAGGAAGAGGGGCTCCATCCTGTGGGTTTGGCAGGCTCAGGTCAGACTAATTCCAGGGGGTGGACAACCTGGGAAGCATGTGGGTTGGCCTAGATTCCATTCTGTGGATTTGGACCCACGAGTGCTTGATGAATGGGCCAGTGAGCACGGAGGACAGGCCCTAGGCGTTGTGTCAGGTCTGTGTTAGGCACCACCTGTTCATCTGCGTGGGGTGTGGCACAGGAACACCTTGGGTGAGTCAGCACCATGAGGGTTTCTTCAGCCTCCTAAAGCGTCAGCTTTCCTACTGCACCCCCTGCCCACTCCTCCATTCCGTGCTCAGCACTTTCCTCGCTCCAACTCCTCCTCCTGCACAGCTGCCTGCCCCGGGGGCTCCAGCTCATCCCCTCTCCAGCCTGTGGCAGGAGGGTCCAGCGGCTCTAACGACTTTGTGCCCAGACACGCACTTCTCTCCCCCACACCCTGCCCTCCTGTGATTCCATCTCCGAGTATCATCCTGGTTTCCACCCTCCCCTTTCCAAACCTGCTCAGTCACCAAGTCTCCAGGATGGTATCTCTGCAATCAGGCCTGGCGCCTGACGTCAGCCACCAGCTCAGCCTCCTGGATTACTGCACCTCCTAATTCATCTCCAGCCTCTAGCCCAGGGATAGTGGCCCCTGAGCCCAACCAGAGACACACACCTGCTTTGTCTGCCCGCAACAGTGGTTTACTTCGCTTTTGTTTTTAAATGGGCCAACACTATGAAGTAGAAATTTCACATATTTAAAAAAAGAATTCTGGCTGAATTTGAGAAATTTGCTGGGCCTACATACATTTCACTCCCTTGGACGGAATATCAGCTCTCCCCAAATGGCAGCTGTTTCCTTCAGAGGGGACTCACCTCCCCAATGAACACAGACCCCAAACAGTCCGCCTTGCCCCTAAAGGTTCCTCTCTCTCCAGTCCATCGTCATCTTCACTGCTCCCGACTAACGTGCCAAAATTGCCCCTGCCAATCAGCAGCTTGTCTAAGGCCCTGCAGAGGAAATCATCCTCCTTGCCCTGGCATTCAAGGCCCTTCCCCACTCCACTCATGCTGCCTCTCCGGCCTTACCCCGTCCTTCTGCTCCCTGACGCGCCACAGCCTGCAAGCTGCTTCCCAGGTCTTCTCACATTTCCCAACTGCAGCCTGCTTCCCCAAGTCTTGCTGCATCTGAATTGGGCTTTTGGGCCTCCTTACTTTACATAAGAATGATTGTACAGGGCTACATACCCAAGTGTGTACACCTGTAGAGAATTTTTGTAAGTTTATTTGAGCAAACCGACGACATATGCCGGGAAGCAAGACCTCAAGTGCTCTGGAGAATAAGTTTTGCAGTTTCTTTCATGCACTTGAAATGAAGGAGGGAACGTAAGGAAGATTACATGAAGGTGGGAGAAAGCGACGTAGTGATTGGATTACAGGATAGTTAAGGTGATGTGCTCCCTAAGGGTGATTACTTCTGAAAAGAGACATTTCAAAGGTGTGTTTACCTGGATGAACAGAAACAGTGGACAGGGCTTTGCTTAAAGTGAAGATAAGCCTTTTACTAAAGAAGTTATGCCTGGGGTGTGACTAGCCACCATGATCGGCCCAATTAGGAATTTATACTCAGATCGCCCTGTGAGATTACTTTCCATAGAACTCCTTTCCTCATCCACACTAAATATAAAACACTGACCATTGAGCTGTCTTTGAGGAGAGATTGTTCCCGAACTTTTTATTATACATTAATACATACATTAAGAAAAGTTGAAATGATTTGTTAATGAATCCCTTATGACCACCACCTATATTCTACAATGGTTACCATTTGCCTGTGTGTACAGGGTGGGTGGGTTGGTTGGTTGGTTTTGTTGAAACATTTGAAATTAATTTGCAAACATCATAACCTTTCACTTCCTGAATACACTGAATACCTCAGCGTGCATATCCTAAAAATACATTTCTCTTCAAAAACACAATAACATTATCAGGCTCAAGAAAATTAACAATTAACAATAATTCCGAGTACTACCTAATACCTAGTCCGTAGTCAGTTTCCCCAATTGTCTCAGAAAAGTATTTTACAGCTGTTTTGTCGGTCACATCAGGACCCAGCCAAGGCTAAAGGGCTACGCTGCCTGCTGTGCCTTTATTCTCTGTTACTCTCAAACATTGCCGACACTAATCCTCTGTCCCTTTTTCAAGCAACCAGGACAACTGTCTTCTATGAAGTCCCGCCTTCTGGATTTGTCACATTTCCTTCAGGTGTTGTTTAACTCGTTCCTCTAGCCCCTGTGTTTCCTGTAACTGGGAAGAGAAGTTACATGTGAGGGCCCGACTGGGCTCACATTACACATTCTGACAAGACTATCTCATGCGTGGTGCGGTGTACATAGGGGAAAGGACTTTGATTTACTCTCTGCGTTTAGGCTGATATTTGGAACCAACTGGCGGATATGACAGGGGAAAAGGAAAAGCTGTGTATAGAGACCAGAGCTGCTGAATGTGCCCTGGGCTTCCCCGTGAGGCGGTGAGCTCCTTGGCCCTGGGGGTGCTCCAACAGGGTCTAGAGGACCTCTTGCTTTGGTTAGACCACACTCCCCTCCCCGCTCCAGCTGGATACTTTAAGGAGTGTTTTTGGTTGTCACAATGACTGCAACTGTTGATAGCTAGTGGACACTCATGGCCCTGCAGCAGGTGGGACCATCCCATAAAAAGAACTATCTCACCCAACATGCTACTGAGAACTTCTGGGTGAGAGGCTTCGTTAGAAAATAGCTTTCAACCTTTTTTCAGCAATGGAAATATTTGTCAAATAGCTTCACGGTCTGAGAATACAGAATAGAATCACAAGGCCTACAGCCAGGGTGGCCCACTGTGGCTCCTCTCCAGAACCCTGAGGCACCAAAGAACACGCAAGAAAACCACTGAGCTCGGCGGCCTGAGATCCAGGCGCTTCTCCAATTCTCTGCCTCTATCACAGGAGCAGGACATCAATTCCAGCCACCATCACTCAGGTTCTGGGTACCTGCGGGCAAATGCTGACCCTCTCAGGCTCAGCTGAGGGAAAGCAGTGCTCACCTGCTCTTCCAAGGGCTTCAGGAAGCACGGCCCAGCCAGTGTCTGGCTCATGGCCGGGGCTCCATAATGTTCGTTAAAGCCAAATCCAAATTTCATTATTCTCTTGAATTAGAAACACATTTACATGGTAGAAAATTCAAAAGGTGTGAACAATTTATACTGCAGCTGTCCCCAGCAGATGGAGGTATATGCCCTCCCCAAGCACACACTTGTTTTTAACAGGCACATATGTCTCTGTTCCTTGCTTCATTCCACCTCATAACCTCAGAGATCACTTCATTCCAGTACATGAAAAGGTTTCTCATTTCTTTTTTTGTAACCTTTTTTTAAAGTGTAATACACATACATAAAAGTGCACGTGAGGGAAAATCTCAATGAATTCTCACAAGGTGAATGCACCATGTGACCAGCACGCAGAGGGAGACAAAGAGGATTCCAGCCCCCCACTGCCAGCATCGTGTTACCCCCAAAAGTAACCACTCTCCTGACTCCTAACACTGGACTTTAGTTTTGCCTGCTTTTTGCATTTTTATTATACACACGGACTCAGAACATATTCTCTTTTGTGTCTGGCTTCTTTTACTCAACACTGTGTCTGTGAAATTCACCCACATTGTGTATCGTTGTAGCTGATTCATTCTCACCTTTGTGAGCTATGCTAGTGAAGGATACATAGCCATTTATCCATCCTACTGTTGATGGGCATCTGGCAGGTTCCAAGGTTTAGTTCTAACTAATAGTGCTGCTGTGAACATTCTAGTATATGCCTTTTAATGAACAAAATTCTGTTAGGTATTCCTGATAAATACTTGTAGGTTCCTGTCAGTGGATGTCTCATTCCTCTTTAGGGCTGCACAGTATACCTCTCTGTGGGAGAACCATCATTTATAGTTAAATTTCTTCCAATGTTTTTGCTGAAATACTCTTGTACATATATCATTTCCCACAAGTATGAGTACATCTGTATCTTAAATACTGAATGCGGAATTGTTGTGTTTCATGGTTCTGTATAAGATTTGTTCCATTACTAAAATAAAATTTAAAACTACTCTTCTAACTAACTCTTTCTTCCAGTGTTTCTCAGTACCGGCACTCTTAGCATTTTAGGCAACCTTTACTGTGTAAATTGGTCCAAAGAATTGGATTCATTAAATGTCAATTGCACTCCATAGTCACTGAATTAAAAAACAAGTCCCCACTCATTTCCCATGTTGAGAAGAGCCGTACTTCTCCTATTGGGGTCTATCGTTATTACCAAAGCAAGAATTGCCTCATCAGTGTTCCCAATTCATATTACACCTCTGCTGGCATATCTCCAGTGACAGGGATCTCACTGCCTAGCAAGGCAGCCCTTCCATTTTCAGATAGCGCTGATCACCGGCCAGTCCCTCCTCCTCCTGTATCTTTCAGCTATGATCCAAATCCACTTCTTTCAACATGTGGATGGTAAATCTAACCCCTCTGCAGGCTCAGCTTTCTCTTCTGGCTAAAAATCCTTAGGTCTTCCTCATTTTACATATAGAACACAGTTTCCAGGCCTTTCAACATACTGGGAAGGAGAAGCATCTTATGTCTCTGACTCTACAATTGTACTGTGTAGAGCTAATAGGCGGCCCTCACCAGTCAGGAGCATTCACTTTACTTGATTTAGCCTTTATTACTTGAATTCTTTTGGTTGCTAGTGATAGAAACCAACTCAAACTGGCTTAAGAAAAAGCAAAACAAAACTCCAATCCAGTGGCTTACATAGCAGTCCCAGCTCATCAACTCCAGCAAAGGAGGATTTGCCTCCCTGCAAATGTGCATCATTCCAGGGAATCGACCTGCTGGGTCACGTGCACACTGCTTGGGACCAATCACAGTACCCCTGGGAAGATGGGTACTGTTTGCCAAAGCCTGGGTGCTTTGTCCTCATGTGCGGGTGGCAGATGGGTGTATGCCTGAGAAACAGCGATGCTGGCAGGCTGAAAATCAGTACATGTCTATTACATTACCTTAAAGATGGATGGCATTTGCTTTTGGGGAACCAGAGCTCACTGCATCTCAGAATAACTTTATGGATGACTACAAATCCACATCAGTATGATTTACAGCCAAGTCTCACTTATCCTTAAGTAACGCTACTCGCCTTTTCAAAAACCTATGTATTTGGCAAACACGTGTTGCACGCCCACTTGCCAGCATTTCAATAGAAGGGGAGGATAGAAACAAACACCTTGTGGCCCTCGGACTGGAGGACCCACAGCACAGTGGGGAGGCAGACGTGCCTATAGACAGTGTTGTGGAATCAGTGCTGTGAGAGGCTCCCCAGGGGGCGTGGCACTTGTAAAAAGCAGAGAGAAGGAGTAGGCATTTGCCTGGTGGCCACGTGGGAGCAGTGAGGACGGAGAGGGAGAGGGGCATTCTGGGAAGTGGGAACAGCGTGTGCAAAGGCACGGATGTGAGCAAGGACTTGGAGTGTGTCCGAACCACTAGGAGGCCAGCAGCATAGGAGGACATAGTGGGGGAGCGGCTGGGGTGGGTCTGATCGAGTAGGCAGGACCAGGTGCCTTCCAACCCAACGTGGTCATACCTGTGGCCCCACAGTCACCAAGTTCCCTGGCTTTTAAAATACAAATGGCCATCATTCCAGCACCTGTTCCCCGGGGTCTCAGGAAGCTCAGTGTCTTCCCCACTAAATGTTTCTGGGGTCCCCCGTGAGTGGTGCCATCTCAACATTGTCGTCCCTTGTCACCACTTACCTGACTCGCTGCTTCAGATAATCTTGTCATGCTCATTTTGTTCAACTTTCTGATCTACTTCATCCTCAAAATGTGGACCTTCCCTTTATACCCAAGGCTTGAGCTATCAGAGCAGAATTCCAGTGTAGAAAAGAAAAACTTACAGTGGATACGGGTACCAGGCTCCTTCAGTCCAGCAGGCTCTCCTTCCGGTGTGGACCCCCACCCCTCAAAGCCTTTTAACCTCTCCCTTCTCTTTGGTCCCAGATCTTAGGAAAAAAATTTTTTAGAATAAGAAGAGTTTGGAGAAACTCCCAATGGTACAGCTTTTGCACTAGTTTGCCCAACTTTGTGTGTACCACCCTGTAGAGCACAATTTGGAAACCTCTGAGCCAGTCCAAACAGGAACAAAAGCAAATCTGCAAGTGCCTGGATATATAAACCATCTCATGTTGAAAGTGATTATCAGATCCTTACTGATGAACAGTGGACGGGGTTCCCTGCGGGGCTTTCTCCATTCTGTTTTCCATGTGCTGCCATAAGGACTAAATGAGAGTATAAGAGCATAATTCCCTAGCCTGGGGACCAGCACAACAGTAGGCGCCCAAAAGTTTGCTGGGCTTGAATATAAATCTTACTTGATCAGATAATCACAAAAAGATTCTTTGAAAAGAGAAGTCAGAACTTGCTTTCAAAGCAGACATTTCCAGTTGTGTTCCTACAGAACTGCCTGCCTCCGTCTCCCAACTCTCCCACTTGCCTCCCCCAGCCCTGGCTTCCCATGGATGCAGGTCTCCATGATTGAATTCCCAAAAGTTGCATTTCTACTGGTATTCCAGAGAAGGTGGGACATCCCAGCCTGAACCATCTGGACTGTCCACAAGTAAGAAACATCCAAACCTGTAGAGAATTTTTATGAGTTTATTTGAGCCAAACTGACAACATTGACCAAAAGGAAGATCAAATAGGGCATCAAATGAGGGTGGTTATGCCTTCAAGGGGTCTGGAAAAGAGGGTTACTCTGGCACTTCAAAGGTGTGTTAACCTAGATGCACAGAAACAATGGACAGGGCTTTGCTTAGAAACCTTTTACTAAAGAAGTTACAGGCCTGGGGTGTGACTACCTCCAGGGCCTGCCCAGTTAGGAGTTTCGCTTACATTTATCACAGCGTCCCTTCCCGTCCATAGCGCTGACATGTCCTTTGCCCAGGCCCACACCAGGAGCAAGGGCTGATGCTTATGCACAAGGCCCTGCCCAGGAAGAAACTCCAGCTCCCACCCTTGGTGCCCTCAGGAAGCTGGTGGGGGAGTCCCGTCACCCATTCTCCCGTCAGGGGTTTACAAGCTCCTTCACACTCCCTCTCAGTCCCCCAGACCCGTCCTCAGGTGGCTGCCGTCTGCCCAAGCATCAAACTCCCCCTCAGCACTCAGCCTGCAGAGGGAACACGTTTCCCCCTGCCCTGCAGGCACTCGCTGCCTGGCAGCTCAAAAGAAATCCATATGGCCCTTGACAAGTACCCTTGGGAAGGGCAACTGGGCGGCCTGGAACCCAGGGGACGGGAGACAAACTTCACCATGTACTCATGAATTTTAAATCTTGCACATTGTACGTACAAAGCTTCGTTTTCAAATTTTATATGTGTGTACACGTACACATATATACGTATACGTATGTATCAGAATAGAATACGTATGTTAGCATTTTTGAGAGTATAGAAGTTGCACTTTCTAGGGGAGGTGACATTTGAGATTGGTCTTGAAAGAGAATTAAAATGTGCCCATCGGGAAAGAGGGTAGAGGGTAATAGAGAGAACCTGCTGGGAAGGGGGAACAGCATGGGCAAAGGCCTACAGGCCTGGGAAAGCAGGATGTGTGTGAGGACTCAGGAGGTGTGGGAGGTTGTAACTGAGGTACACGGGGGAGCTGGCGCCCCTGGGGGGGACCCCTGCTGGAGGGGATGCTCTCCTGGAAGCGTGAGGGTCAGGGAAGGGCTGAGCACAGACTAGGGGATGAAAGCCAAGGTTTCAAGGGCCAAGCGGCTCCCTGGGCTCCTGACTCTCACTGAGGTGGCCCTGACCCTTCACAACTCCGCCACGCCCCACACAGATGAGCAGCTGGCGCCTAATGCAGACCTGGCAGACCTCCGAGGGCCTGTCCTCCGGGCTCACCAGCCCATTCATTAAGCACTGGTGGGTCCACATCCACAGCGTGGAATCGAGGCCACCGCACAGGCTTCCCACTTGACCTCCATCAAGTTCCTCAGAAACCTGCACCAAGGCTGGAATGCAGGTTGTCTGCTCCCTGGAATTCGTCTAACCTGAGTCTGCCGAGGCTGTGGGGCCATGGTCAGTTCCTCCTTCCTCTCTAAGGCAGTACTGTCCAATATTGGAGCCACCTGCCACAGGTGGCTATTTAAATTTCAATGTCAAGTAATTAAAATGAAACAAAATTTAAAAATCGGTGCCACAGCCTCGTTAGCTACCTTTCAGGCATTCAATAGTTGCATGAATACCTCCTCAGATATTTCTGACTTTGCAAACTTTTTCTAAAATATAAATAACCTAAAATTTTTCTCATCACATACTCTTTAAAATGGCCAATGAAACAGAACAGAAATTATTTCAAATGTACAGCTGAGTTCCCACAAAAGAAACAAGATGCCAGAAACAAGAGGGGACTGAGCCCCGCAGATGACAGCTAATGTGTCTGCCATGGGGTGAGGATAGGGTCAGCAACTGGGGCTTGGGCTTAAAGCCCATGGGGACAGGAGACAACCTTGGGGTGCACCTAAGATTACAGTGGGCCTGACATCTCTGCATAAAGCTGGACCGTTGAAAAGCCACACTCTCAGCAAAAGGGCAAATTTGAGAAAATGTGCCCCTCAACAAGCAAGTGACAAGCTTGTCTGTTTCAGCCTGAGAATTGAAAACTCTCAGCCCAGCACTGTATGGTTTGGGATGCCAATTTGCTGAACAGGGACAGTCCAGAAACTCCTCAGCCGATACAAGGACATAAAAACAAGGTGCAGTCTGGTGATACTCCGAGGGACGTGAGCAAAAGTGGAAAAGCCCTGAAGCCATGCTCCCAGGATCCAGGCGGCAAAAGACTCTATAGGAGGTAAAAAGTAATTAAGAATCAGTCACCCTAAGGATGAGCTCACAGTACAAAATGTCAAGATCCCTGGGGGCACAATCCACTAGGATTGAAACCTGGAAGACGTAAGAAACAGAGGATCTCCAGAATATACAACAATCTGAAAGAGAACATAAAATGAGTCCTAAAAATGATTATAAAGCATGTTTTGCCTTTGGAGGGAAGGAGTGACTGGGAGTGGACATTAGGAAGGCTTCTGGGGAAACGGGAAGGTTTTGTGTCCTCACCCCGCTGCTGGTTACAAGGGGTTGTTCCGTTTTGGAAAATTCTGATGTACACCAATAATTTGTACACTTTTCCAGATGTGTGTTGTCATTTAATAAAATGATTTAACAAATGATTAAATGGAAACATTAGGGATCGGAACTCTAAAGAATAAGACTTTATGGGGGCAGGTTTATAGAAGAAGAACCAAATAGAACTTTTGAAAATGAAAAACACTCAATGAAACAAATTTTTAAAAAGGAAATGAGTTACATAACAGGTAAAATGTACCTGAAATGCAAATTAGTGAACTAGGAGACATACCTGAGGAACACACTATCTATGCCCAGAATGCACAAAAAGCTAAAATGATGGAAAATATAGAAGTTAGAAGACATAGAAGAGAGAATAACAAAATGTGACATAGGTCTAATAGGATTCTTTAAGAAGGACAAAATGGGGGGAAGGCAATATTTAAAGAAATAACAATTAATAAGTTTGCAGAAAGGACAAAAGACACAAGAAGCCCAAACCCTCCCATGCTTAGAAACAGTAAGTCTACATTTAGAACCATCATAGTGAAAGTGCGAAACAAAGGCAAAAGGAAAAAATGTTTAAAGCTAAAGGAAACAGAGGAAAAAATGCTGATTATCTGAAAATAAGACTGACAACAGACATGAACCACAGCAACAACATAAGACAAAAAAGATAATGGAATAACACCATCAAATTCTATGGGAAAATAATTGTCAACTGTAAACATCTAGGCCCAGCTAAATCATCCTTCAATAATGAAAGTGAAATTCATTTTTCCAAAAAAGACTCAGAGAATTTATCACACATAAATCCTTTCTAAAAGAATTGCAGGGCCGGCCCGGTGGCTCAGGCGGTTGGAGCTCCGTGTTTCTGCAGCCAAAGGCTGCCGGTTCGATTCCCACATGGGCCAGTGGGCTCTCAACCACAAGGTTGCCTGTTCAATTCCTTGACTCCCGCCAGGGATGGTGAGCTGCACCCCCTGCAACTAAGATTGAAAGGACAACAACTTGACTTGGAAAAAGTCCTGGAAGTATACTGTTCCCCAATAAAGTCCTGTTCCTCTTCCCCACTAAAATTAAAAAAAATAATAAAAAAACTTGTAGAGGATGTGCTCCAGGAAGAACTGGACTTTAGAATGGAGGGGTAGGCTGCAAGCTGTGATGACAGCAAACATGAGAATGCACGCGGATAAATCTAAATAAGCATGGACTTTGTAAAAGCCTAACTTTAGTGTTGAAAATAAAATACTGGAAGTCAGTAACTTGTAAAATGTTGTATTTGTTTTTCAGGTCTGCCCGAACAAATGGGTGGCCTAAAACAACAGAAATGTATTCTCTCACAGTCCTGGAGGCCAGAAATCAAGGTGTCAGCAAGGCTGCTTCCCTCAGGAGGGCCTGGGGGAGACGCTCTCCTGGCTTCTGGTACCCACTGGCACTTCTTGGTGTTCCTTGGCTTCTAGCTGCATGACTCCAATTTCTGCCTCCATCTTTATATATCTTTTGGGGGGCCGCTAGTCAACCTACTACAGATGGCAAGAGAGTAATTAAAGAGTTCTAGGGTCCTTGTTTTGTCTGGGATTAATTTTAGACTTTTTAAATCAAATATGCATGCTGGAAATTGAATGACTTCTAAATTCTAAAATATTTGAAGTAGAATTATAAGAAAAGTTGAGGGGAGGAATAAATATTTTGATCAATTTAATAGAAGATAGAATCAAGAAAGGCAACTCAAAAAAAGGTAAAGTATATAGAAAGCATAGAATAGCAGACAGAATATCCTAAATATATCAGTAATTACAATAAATGAAAATGGACTAACTTGCCAATGAAGGGTAGACATAATCTGATCATATGCTATTAATAATATTTAACTATATTCTATTTATAAGAGGCTCTAAAAATATTTAGAAAGGCTAAGTGTAAACTAAAGGGAGGAAAAAAATACTAGGTAACAGAAAGCTGTTGTACATGTGTGTCCTATACATTAGTATAGACATATTTCAATAGACTTTAAGGAAAAAACAAAACAAAAAACAAAACACTAGTAGGAATAAAGAGCTTCACTACATAATGTTTAAAGGATCAGTTGACCAAGAAGACAAGATAATTTAAACTTATATGCATATAACAACAGTCTACAAACATACAATGCAAAAATTACAGAATTACAAGGATAGATTGACAAATCCATAATCACAGTGGGAGATTTTAAATATACCTCTCCCACTAGTTGAGAGCTAGATGAAGCAGACAAAAAAAATCAGTGTGACAGAAGATTTAAACTACCTTTACCTTCATAAAACTCCGTATTCAACAATTAGAGAATACAAATGAAACATTTTCAAAAATTGACCATCTGCTAAGTTAGCTACAAGCCTTAATAAATATCAAAAAATTAATATCATAATACCATGTTCTTTGACTACAATACAATAGAGAAAGCAATGAGAAAAAAACATAAGCAAGTCCCTACACAGTTGAAACTAAAAATACAGAGTATTTACTGGTCAAAGAAGAAATGAAAATATAACAAAACAAAGGATGTGGCCATTGGAATACTTAGGGGAAATTTTTATAACTTTAAATGCATACGTTAGAAATAAAGACCGAAAGTCAGTGAACTGGGCAATCAACTCAGAGAGTTAGAGGGGGAAAAAAAAAATCCCAAAGAAAGAATAAAATAGAGAAAAAAGAAATAAGAGAGAAGGTCCACAAACTCTAAAGTGGTTCTTTTTAAAACCTAATAAATCCTCGGGGGCGGGGGCGGGGGCAGGGCGGGGCGAGGGTGGGGCGAGGGCGAGGGTGAGAACTATTGCAAAGAAAAAGGGTCATATTATAGAGATTGTACTATGAACCACTTTATGACATAAAATTAAAGGTCTTAGATGGAATAATTTATCTTAAAAATATAATTTACCACAATGTATTCAAGAAGAAATAGAAAACCCAAATAAACTTACAAGTATAACCATTTTTTAAATGGGTAGTTTAAATATCCAACCACCAATTGGTCCTAGTGGAGGAATGGATAAATAAATTACAGTTTATTCATATAATGGAATACCGTACAGCTGTTAAAAAGAATGAGCTAGTTCTACAAATATGAACATGAATAAATCGGAGAAACATAATTTGGAATGGAAACATGTACAGTCTGATACCATTATGTAAAATGGAAACTATAAACATGATAGTAGCATCACTTCTTCAGACATGAAAGGGGTTGAATGTAAGAACAGGGAGTGGTAAGGGGGCCAGGAGGACTCAAGGCCCAGCATGGCCTGGGGGGATCGAGACTCAGCGCCAGCGCCTGGTGCCATGAAGAAATGAAGGCCCGAGTCACCAAGTCTTCCCAGTGTGGAAAGACAAACAAGAATCAAGATATTTATATGAATTATGTTCCAATTCTTTAAAAGACTGAAGTGGGGTGGTGGTGTCTGTTCTGCAGGGGGGTCGAATTTGGTCTGTGTGCCCACCCCTTCTGACTTTTGCCCTGACCACAGGAAGTCGGGTATGGGTTTGAACAGAAGCTCTGGGGAGGACAGGCTGGCTCGGCCACGCCGGAAGCGGCCCAGATTTTGCCAGTGAACAACTCCACCCTTCTGACTGAGGGCCTCATGGTGCCAGACTGTCCACCACACAGGTTCCACGACCAGGGTCCTCTGAGCCAAGGGACCCCTGGCTAAGGCCCTGAGCATCCCTTCTGCTTCTCTCCACTCCATTCCCCTCTTGTGACCCAGAGCCTTGGGAAGCCAGAACTCAGGTGGCCAGAGGGGACCCCCAAAAGGCTAACATCCTCCCTGTTCTGAAGGAGACAACTGTGCAGTGGGGAAGGCAGATAATGTAAACGACTGGCTGCCCCATCCGCCTGACTGTGAGATCACAGTGCTGGTGCGTGGGGCGGGGGCGTGACACCTGGGAGAGGCAGGGAAATGGTCACGTAGTAGTAACAACAATGAATTGTATGTGGAAATCTGTATAACTTTACTGCCACGTCTGGCACTGTGCTGAGAGCACCATTGACTGATCTCGTTTAATCCTGACAACCTCACGAGGTAGGACATGCCAATGTGGACAGTAGTGGTACACTGGTATTTACTTTGCAAAATTTATAAAAAGTGTTTAGAATGTATGAACCAAAGTCAATGAAACGAAATATTTACTGTATTGCAAATACAAACATTTTAACATGTCAAGTATAAACTTACATTAATTGTTACCAGATTAAAAGGATAAAAATAAAGCAGTATTCAAAAGTAATAATCTGAACACTACCTCAAAATGAAGAACATTGTCATGAAAAATTTAAATGTTTTTCTTTTAAGAAGAGTCATCTAAAAAAATAGAGTATATGAAATCAGACAGATATCACAAGAAAACCAGTATCTCTTATGATTATAGATGCAAAAATCCTCAACAACATACTAGCAAATCAAATCCAGCAGTGTGTGAAAAGGATTCCAGGGGCGGCCAGTTGGCTCAGTTGGTTAGAGCGCGGTGCTCTTAACAATAAGGTTGCCGGTTCGATTCCCACATGGGCCACTGTGAGCTGCGCCCTCCACAACTGGATTGAAACAACTACTTGACTTGGAGCTGATGGGTCCTGGAAAAACACACTTTAAAAATTAAAAAAAAAAAAGGATTCTACACTATGACCAAGTAGGATTTATACCAGGAATACAAGGTTGGTTTAAAATCCTTGTTAAAATCAATTAATGTACCACATCAATAGAATAAAGGACAAAACTTCAAAGGAAAACACACAAAAAGCATTTGACAAAATTCAACACTCTTTCATGATAAATCACTCAAAAACCTAGTTAATAGAAGAGGACTGCCTTAACGGGATAAAGGGTATCTGTGAAAAACCCACAGCTAACATCATACTTAACAGTGAAGAACTGAACGTTTTCCTCCTAAGATCAGGAACAATGCAAGGATATCTGCTCTCACCACTTCAGTTCGACACTATAATTTTTCCCAGGGCAATTAGGCAAGAAAATGAAATAAAATGAATCTAAATTGGAAAGGAAGACGTAAAAATATATCTATTTGCAGAAGACATGATCTTGTACAAAGAAAACACTAAGGAATCCACTTAACAGCTATTAGAACTAATAAATGAGTTCAGCAAGATTGTAGTATACAAGATCAATACACGAAAGCCAATTGTATTTTTATACATTAGCAATGACCAAACTGAAAAAGAAATTAAGAAAACAATTCCATTTTACAATAACATCCAGAAAATTCCTTAGAAATAAATTTAACAAAAGAAATGCAAAACTTATACTCTGAAAACTACAAAACATTGGTAAAAGAAATTAAAGACAACCTAAATAAATTTAAAGATATCTCACGTTCACAGATTAGAAAACTTAAAATTGTTAAGCTGGCTGTAGTTCCAAAATCTATCTACAGATTAAATGCGATGCCTATTAAAAATCCCAGCTGATTTCTCTCAAGAGATTGACAAGCTGATCCTAAAATTCATATGGAAATTCAAGGGACCCCAAATAGTAAAACAATCTTGAAAAAAAGGACAAAATTGGAGGACTCACACGTTCTGATTTCAAAGCTTACTGCAAAGCAATAATCAAGACAGTGCTGGCATAAAGCTAGACTTAAAAGTATAGACCCATGCAATAGAACTGAGTTCACAAATAAACTCTCACATTACAGTCAACTGATTTTTCAACAAGAGTGCCAACACAATTAGATGGTGAAATAACAGTCTTCAACAAATGGTGCTGGAACAACTGGATATCCACATGTGAATGAATGAAGTTGGAGCCTTATGTCACACCACATACAAAAATTAACTCAAAATGGACCAAAGACCTAAATATAATAACTGAAACCATAAAACTCTTAGAAGAAAACATAGACATAAGTCTTCGTGAACTTGGACTAGACAATGGTTCCTTAGATATGACATTTAAAGCATAAGCAACTAAGAAAAAATATAAAACTGGACATCATCAAAATTTAAAAATTTTATGTTTCAAGTGACACCATGAAGAAAATGAAAAAAACCTCAGAATGGGAGAAAAATTTTACAAATCATATATCTGCAAAGGGTCTTGTATCTAGAATATAGAAAAAACTCTTACAACTCAATAATAATAAGACAAATAACCCAATTTAAAAATGGGCAAATGATCTGAATACACATTTCTCCAAATAAGACATATAAACCGTCAATAAGCACATGAAAAGATATTCACAGCCATCAGGGAAATGCAAATCAAAACCACAATGAGATACCACTTCATATCCATAAGATAGCTATAACCAAAAAGACACATAACAAGTGCTGGTGAGGATGGGGAGACACTGGAACGCTCACACACCACCTTGGAAAACAGCCTGGAAGTTCCTCAAATAGTTAATCATACAGTTACCATATGATCCAGCATTTCACTTCTAGGTATACACCCAAGAGAAGAGAAAAGACGTGTCTACACAAAAACCTGTGCATGAATGTGCACAGCAGCATTATTTACAATGGCCCAAAATACAAGTAGCATTATTTATAATGGCCCAAAATGGAAACAACCCAAATGTTCCTCAACTGATGAATGGATAAATAAAATGCAGTACAGTAGTACCTCGGTTTTCGAACGTCTCCGTTGACGAACATTTCAGTTTACGAACACCGTAAACCCGGAAGTAAATGCTTCGGTTTTTGAACACACCTCAGAAGTCGAACATGTCACGCAGCTTCCACTGAGTGCAAGATCCTGAGGCCCAGCTGTCGGCTGTTTTCAAACGTTTCAGAATTTGAACGGTCTTCCAGAATGGATTATGTTTGAAAACCGAGGTACCGCTGTATACCCATACAGTGGAATTTTATTTGGCAATAAAAAAGGAATACTGATACATGCTACAGCATGGATGAACCTTGAAAATATTATGCTAAGTAAAAGAAGCAAGTCACAAAGGTCAATGTATTGTATGATTCCATTTACATGGAATGTCCAGAACAGGCAAATCTACGAGGTGTGATCAAATAATACAGTGAATGTTTAAATTTTTTAAAAAATTATTACAGTAAGACACATTGCCATTAATCCCCCTCAAAATACTCCCCCTCACTTTGAACACACGTATCCCATCATTCTTGGCACTTTCTGATGCAGTTCTGGAAGTCCTTTTTCGTGAATGTCTTTAGCTGCGCTGTCGTGGCTGCCTCGATGTCCTGAATCATTTTGACTTTGGGGAAAAGCCAGAAGTCACACGGTGCCAGATCCGGTGAATAAGGTAGATGAGGACACACCATAATGTATTTGACAGAAACTGTCGTACCAGAAGTGATGTGTGACATGGAGCCTTTCTGTTGTGATCACAAAATACGGTGAATGCTGCTGCCAAGTGCCATTCAATGGGAAGGCAGGGATCTTCAATAAGGAAAGCGGCACCTCGAACCTTAATAACAGTGTGTGACAAGTTTCAACTTCTTCAGTGCAGTAGGTTGGGTGTGAGCTACAGTTGAGAGAAGGTGCGTTTTAAAGTGTGCCATAAATCATCCTCCATCATGACAACACTCCATGTCACACGTCACTTCTGGTACAGCAATTTCTGTCAAATAAAAACATTACAGCATGTCCTCATCTACCTTACTCACTGGATCTGACACTGTGCAACTTCTGGCTCTTCCCCAAAGTCAAAATGATTCAGGACATCAAGGCAGCCATGACAGCACAACTAAAGACACTCACAAAAGAGGACTTCCAGAACTGCTTCAAAAAGTGGCAAGAAAGATGGAAAGAGTGTGTTCGAAGTGAAGGGAAGTATTTTGAGGGGAATTAATGGCAATGTGTCTTTACTGTAATAATTTTTTTTTATTTAAACATTCACCACATTGTTTGATCATACCTTGTATAAAGGCAGAAAAGTAGATTAGTTAGTCTGTAGCTCTGGTGTGTGTGAGCGGGGAGGGTCAGGGAATTAAGGCTTAGGGGAACAGGGTTTCTTTTGGGTAATGAAAATGTTCTAAAATTGTGTTAAGGTTTGTACAACTCTGTGGATATACCACAAACCATTGAACTGTACAATTTAAATGGGTGAATTGCATGGTATATGAATTATATCTCAATAAAACTGTTAAAAATATTACCAATAAAGCACATGAATGGTAGCATTATTGAGTCACAGGGCTTTTTCTAACCAAAGAACTCCAGAGGCTGCAGAAATTCTTTACAATGCTACCAAAGTTGAGGGATGGGAAAAAATGAATGATGAAGAAAGGGTTTTCATCTGACTCCAGATATTTTCACTGGTTCCAGTTTTCGGAGAAGCGCCACTATTTAGTTACTGAGGACCTCTATGAAGCAGGCCCTGCCATAGGTGCTGTAGCTCCATCAGCAAGCAGCAAGCAAAACAAACTCCCTGTTCTCAGGGAAGACAGATATTAAATAAGAAAACAATAAATGAGAAGTCAGGTGAAACAAGTGCTGGAAAAAAGAACCGCCGGGCAGAAAAGAGAAAATTAGGGGCTATTGTTATTTCAAACAGAGCAGTTAGGGAAGGCTCCTGTGAGCAGAGACGGAAAGGAAGCAAAGTGTGTGCCATATGAGTATCATGGGACAGTAAAGACAGAGGCTTGAAGTGGGAAGGTGATTGGAGTGTTCGAGAAACGAGCCAAGAAGCCAGTGTGACTGGGCAGATGAAAGATGGGAGAGAAGGGAGGACCGGCTGGGAGCACACCACACAGGGCTTTTAGGCCATAGCAAGGGCTTTGGCTCCTACTCAGGAAGATGGGAGGGTTTGAGCAGAGCAAGGACATGCCCTGATTTGGGTTAGAAGAAACTCTACAACTACTATGTGGAAAACAGACCAAAGGGGCCGAGTGGAAGCATACTTCTTCAAATAGTTCCACTTCTTACTTGATATATTTGAAATCTTTCTGAAGTTTTTTGAGTTATTTGTGCAAAATGTGCAAAATCTGCACATTTTTACAGCTATAGTTTTGGTTAGGAAGAAAACATACTTAGTACTGTTTTTCCTTTATTTTCATCAAAATGGAGATTCCATGTGTCAATTTCAATTTTTTTTTCACATTCATACTCACTTGTTTGGAAAGTCTCTAACCTAGAGTAACACTCATGCTTGTAACAGAAGCTTTGCCGCAGCTCAATAGGGATGATCAGAAAGATTCACACAGGAGAAGATTTGTACAGTATCAATGTGTCTCCTCACGTAAACTGAATATCTGAGTCATTGATTTTAATTTCAACATAAAAATGAATTCAGCTTTTAGATAGGTTAACAGTATTATACCAACAAAACAACATTTCAGAACTTAAAAAAATAGCATGAATACTGAAAGCTGGTGTCACATTGACTATTATTCCTTTTTTATAGACAAAGAACTGACACATTAAACAATTTGCTTGAGGTCACACAACTAGTAGAAAGTGGCTTGGCCAGGATTTACACACAAGCAGTTTGAAATGCAATCCACAGGTTCACCATTACACGTAAGGCTTTTCGGAGAAAGGAGTACTGAGTGGGGCTTCAAGGAGGGTTGCCTTTTCCCCACCCCCAGGGCTCAACGGAGCTGGTAAAGGCTGGGATATCCACTCTGGGGAAGGAGATAGGCAACAAATTAGGATCAAAGCTCATGAGAATAACCTCAGGAGAGGCTGGACATCTAACTTTGCCATGGAGGCAGTCAGCTTGTTTATGGAACTTTCTAGGGTTGGCCTCAATCCTCTGGATCCTGGGTGGGAGGTGGGCTGTGTGCTGGAAACCAACGTAAGGAAAAAGGGCCTATGGTCTAGGAGTATGGCCCAAGAGACGGGGCCTCCGGTGCTAGCTGGGTAGAAACAAGATTAAACCAGGCGGGAGGGGCTGACCAAAGGATTGGCTCGTGCCGGGAAAGCCTCAGCCACAGGCCTTTCTCCAAGTCTTCCCTCCTTTTACTTCGTTAATTATAAATTATCCCCTTCTCATGTAGAGCTCTGTGGGAGATGACAGAGGGAACACTCTTAACATGGTTCCTGTCCTCCAGGATCTCACCTTGAGGTGGCTTTGGACCGGGAGACTTTGGAATAAAAAATGTAATGCCATTCAGTAATAAATATTAAAGTCTCAATAAAACTGGAAGAAAGAGTAATTAAGGTTTTCATTTAGTCAAATGCATTTAAGTGCACTTTAAGAGTAATGGGGTTATGGGAAAGAGATGTGGAAGGGGGTCTGGGTCAAAACCGTGCAGGGAGAGAAGAAACCATTGATTCTTCTCTGAGTCATGTGCTAAGTTCAAGGCTTTGTGACCTTGGACAAGTCACTTCCTCTCTCTGGGGGTTTCCATAGCTGTAGCTTATATTAGAGATTTGGAAATTACATATGCAAAACACTTATAATGTTGCCAGACACATAGTAAATAGGTGCTTAATATAGATTATTGTGGAACAGGTATTTTACAAACATTTCATTTAAGGTAATATTTACAACACTGAGAAGGTAGGTGATATCCTCCCCTTATACAGATAAAATTGAGACATTAAAGAGGTTCAGTAACTTGCTTGAGGTCACGCAGCTAGTAAGAGGCGGGACCCAGGCCACTTTGGGTCTGTCTATCTGATAGTAAAGTGGTCTTATATGGAAAGAGACAGGAAAATGGAAAATGAGTTAATAGCTGCTCTGACAATCCCAGTACTGGGATAAAATAGCAGAAAATGTTTAAATATAAAAGTACTGTTATACTTTTATACCTACTGGGTATACTTCTTTTATATATACTTACTGGCTATACACACAAGAATTCTACTAAGTTCTTTTAAATTGTGCCTAGACGTATTAGGGTTTGGAGTATCCAATATTACCACAACCTTAATCACAAACCTAATTCATTCTCATTGCATATCCATTCATTGTTATTGCTGGATGGAATTCACGTCAGGATTGAATTCTTTTCCAGTGCAGTGACTTCTGCAAAAGCGAGGTGTGCTGACTCTTTTGCTTGTTCAACAACAACCTACTCTCTAATCTCAATCCCCTCCTCCCACCCCAATATCCAGGATGCGAGTAGGCCCTGGAAGGCGATTCATAGCTGCATCCCCATCTCCTCGCACGCTTAGATGCTGACCCCAATCTCACCCCTTCCGGGCCCTTCGCCCCCGTGCGTTCTCAGCGTGTTCCCAGCTCTGGGGTCTCCAACCTGGAGGAGGTGCCCTTACTTTGGTGTTAGCCGGCGACCCCTTAGCCGGGAAGAGAGTGTAGGAGTGGAGTCAAGCGGAGCAGGACTCTGGGTTTCCCGCCAGATCTGGAGGCGAAGAGGAAAAGAGCAGAGGGGCCCAGGCCAGCCGGGAGAGCGGCCGTCAGAGCAAGCGGAGGGAGCCACCGGAGATGCCCAAGGATGGGCAAGGCTGGCGCCCACGGGCGGGGCAGGGGCAGGAGGCGGCTGCGGGTGAAGCCGCAGGGCTAGCACACAATGGGCGGGGGCGCGAGGCCAGGTGCCCGGCCAAAAGTGCCGCGGCACCACGTGGGCCTCAGAGCGCGCCGGGCCCAGGAGCGGACCAGGCCGGGCGCGGCGCGGCGTACGTGCGCGCGCGCGCGCGTGCGTGCGATTTGCGATCAGGCGGCGCTGCGGACAGCCCCGGCGGCGGGGCGGGGGGAGTTATATTGCGGGGTCCTTTCTCGCTCACCCTGGTTCCTCTCGGAGCAGAGACGGCAAATGGCGGACTTCGATACCTACGACGAACGGGCCTACAGCAGCTTCGGCGGCGGCAGAGGGTGAGGCAGGGGTGCGCGGGCCCCGTCCGGGCGCGGGGGACGGGCGGAGTCGGGGGCCCCGGGGCGGCGGCCTTCCCGCGCACACCCAGGGCGGCAAGAGGTAGAAGCCGGGCTGGGCCGGTGGAGGCCTCGGAGAGGCGCTTAGGGCTGGGGCCTGGAAATGGCGCGCTCGGGGAGGGGGCGGCGGCGGTTAGACTCCCGGGGTCTTGCTCGCGGGGCGGATCCCTTCCTCTTCCCCCTGCCTCGGCCGCAAGGCTGGGCCGCAGCGGTACTGAGCGCTCTGGGAGACGAGCTCCAGCTTCCAACCCCATCCTCCAGTACGGCAGAGCCAGCGCGGGGCTGTGCTGCAGGCTCGGGTGGGGGCCGCGGCCTGTCCCTCTCCGGTCCCGGTCTCTGCCTCGGCCTCCCGTTTGTCTGCGCTGCAGGCGCCCTGACCCCCTTCGCCCTAAGGCCAGCCGCTTGGGTGAGATCGGGAGGCCGAGAGGGACGATTCCCTTCCCCTTACGTGTAAGACAGGGATTTGGCGGCTGGAGCCCGGGAATGGTCCGGTTCACGCGAGGAGGGGGAAGACCAACCTAAACGAATACATCATAGCATTTTTTTATTCTCTTTTGGGTCACAGTGTCTTCATGACAGGTGCTACGTGCTTGCTGGCAGAAAATTTTATCTTTCCCTAGTATTTCTTTCTGAGCTAGCCTTTAGCCTCATCCTGATTCTGGTCATATACAGACTACATGAAATTGAGGCGCCTTGTTTAAAAGAAAAAATCCTTGACTAGTAAATAAAAAGCTTATGGTGTTTAACTCCAGGCACCCGCACTGGATTATTTTTTTTTAATACAAGTTACTTCATACAGAATTTAGAAGATAGACTGTGAACATCTTATTTGTCAAGAACACACTTGGCCTTTGTGTGCTTTTACAGAAAGGATTACTTTCCCAGGATAACACCACAATAGTACCTACTGAGGTGTCCAGTCTCCTGGGTTTCAATCCCAAAAGTATCTTTGTTTAGTGAAGAATGATCTTTTAATGCCTTGGTTTGGGAATGGCTCAAACAAAGGCTTGTTTTG
This sequence comes from Rhinolophus sinicus, assembly GCF_057876585.1. Lineage (NCBI taxonomy): Eukaryota > Metazoa > Chordata > Mammalia > Chiroptera > Rhinolophidae > Rhinolophus > Rhinolophus sinicus. Next base: position 93,665,933 of record NC_142503.1, read on the forward strand.
GTGCGGGAGTGTACCCAATGTCATTCATGACACTATAACATGGAAGTGGAGCCACCTGTTATTACAAAGAATATTTTATTTGCTAATAAAAAAGAAATAGATGTTGGCTGACATGTAAAATTACTGCCTTTGGGATAGGTTTCTAGACATCAAATTTGTACTTAAGTCATCTTGAAATTTAATAACTAGGATTTTCCCCCCAACTTCCATTTAGAAGTACCCAGGAAAACTACTCTTAGAGTAGTTCAATTTAAGGCAGACCCAAGGAGTTTTAGTTGGTTTGGGACTACAGTAAGTCATATACTGACTGAGCCTGGGGATTATTTTTTTATTATTATTATGCTTTTTCACAAATTTGCCAGCTCTTCTGGTGACTTGAGGTGTTCAAGTTAGACTTAGTGGATGCCACATTTGACAGTTGGAATGCTGTGAGCAATAGAAAGTGATCAAAAGTAAAATTCTCTTAAGGTGCTATTCATTTCAATATCAAAGACAATTGAAAATGTTAGCCATTTGCCCAGATGTCCTCCAAAGACTGATATGAGAGAACGGTAGCTAGCATTCTACATCTCCTAAGCTTTCTAATAAAAAGATATTTTTAAAGTGTCTTTACTGTTAAGCACTTTCTACATCTGACCTTCTTGGAATTTTCCATTTGACTTCATATTTATGTAAAAGTACACAGGATATATTGCTCAGATTCTTACAAGTACTTTCAAAAATCTTTTGGTGAATTTGTTTGTTCATGTAGACAGTGTCTAGAGTGGGCCTGAAAACTTCACAGAGGTCCAGACTTGTAGTGGAGTAGTCTGTGCCAAAGCTTTCCTGTTCCAGAGTCAGTGTTATTTTAATTTTATTTTCTGAGAGCAGAAGTTATGAGTTATTGGAATCTCTGAAATTCAGCAAGATGGTAGGATAGTTGACCAGATATTCTTCAGTGAAGATCATTTCAATTGTTATTTGAAGTGTTCACACCAACAGGTGTCTCCCTGCTGTTTGCTTATATCCAGATATAATGTTCACGCATTATAGAAGATCACACCCCCTATGGAAATTTCAGTCTTGTGTTGTTTCTTTTGGTACTTTTGTAAGGCATCTTACCTCTAGTCTAAAACTCCTTAGCTTGATAAGATTCCACAACTCTAAACCGCTTGGGTCACAGGTGAAAAGAATAGCAGGTTTGAAATATATGGTCATAATCTAAAAACTTAGTTTTTATAATTATACATTCCCCATAAGTTAATTTTATAGTCGTATGTAATAACCAGTGCAGTTGTCAGGAAGCAATATTGGGCAACTGCTTAATTTTTCCAGCCTATAGAGGCATAACCCCAGCAACCAAAGAGAATCAGGTACTGCATTGTTGCTCAAAAAGCAAGTAAAAACAAAATTCCAAATTATCAAAGAGTTCATTGTACCAGATTTTGAATGTATTTTGTTTTTGCAATTTGCTAAATTATCATTCTGAAGTTCTAGTTTTTCATTTGCCATTGGCAAAAAAGGGTAGAGTAATACTGATTTTACTTTTCTAAGTGCAATAAAGCCTTTTGAGTGTTTAACCTGAAACCATCAATTCTGAGAATTAGGTTGGAACTTGGAGTTAGCAAGAATTGAGGTTGCAGAAATGGTACCTGCTAAAAATTGATTAAACCAAACTTAAGTATTCTTTATCAGGTTCCAGTTAGGGGGATTAGAATTCTAAACTTTGAGTCTTATAGAAATTTAGCTTGGCATATCTGGCTAAATTTCTAAGCATGTTTTAACTTAAAACAGGAAGGAAAACTGTGTATAAAAATGGTACCTATTTTCACTGATAACAGGATCAGTAAAGGTATTGAAAAGCTTATTCTAAAGTCCTGTTTACCTATCAAATGGCAATTTGGGGTTTATTGTCATACTTCACTCCCCAGTCTCCCAGTGCTTGATTCCAAATCATTATCCTCAATGAGAAGTGTTACCACAAATACTTGGAGCTCTCTGGGAGACAGTTCAGGCAAAAGCCCCAGCTTTAGAATCAGGCAGACCATAGCTTGAGTGTCAGTCATCTCAGCCATGTATTAGCTGTGTGATCTGGAACAAGCTCCTTTACCTCTCTCAGCCTCATTTTCCTCACATGTTAGCTGAAAAGAATTGGTAGCTCTTGATTTGTTATTTTTCAGTTCTTAAAATATTTCCCTTGGGATTAGTAAAGTGGGAAAAGTTCTGTTGAGTGAGTTTTTACTTAACTGGCTATATTTCTAAAGTCAAATAAGAAATCTGTTCATCTAGGGTGCCGTAAGTGTTACAAATCAATACTAAGTAATTCTTGTACGTTATTGGTTTGTTACAGAATTTATGCTTGGAATGTTTAGTATAAATGCCTCTGAGATTTCTAAAAACTTGCTTTGTATATTTTTTACATTTATATTTCTATTTGAAATTAACCTTAGTGATCTAGGAAAACGATACAAATTCAAAAAATCTTTCCAGGAGCTTGGAACATAAAAAGCAGAATGCTTAGGGGGTGTTGTTAGTCCAAGATCAGATTCCATCTTCCAGTTTTCCAGCTTTCCTCTCGAAACAGAAGTGAGAATTGGGCAAGAGAGCATGCCCGGCCTCTGCTTTTTCATCAAAGTCATCTTTTTAAATTGAATGTCGTAGATTTTTTGAAGTTTTCCCCATGTTATGATTCCTGAAATGTTCCTACTTGATGGGGCTCTGGCTGTGCTCTAATGTGGTGATACTCCATTGAATACATGGCAGCTCCACCTAAGCATTGCGCGCCAGTGTAAGGTAGATGGAGAGTCTGGTCCCCTTGTTCTGCACGCATTCCTCTATAGTTAAAGTAATCAGTTGCATTTTTGGAGCATTTTTGAATGTCTGGCTTAGTACAAGACAATTTGTTTCTCATATGTGCTTCTGTATTCACTCTCAGAAGTTTTGGTTGATATAGGTTTATGAACAAAATCCAGCCTTACATAGATAAGTGGTTGGAAAAGGGAGCAGTATTTTAATAGCCTTTTCAGTTAGTTGTAGATATTCTTATTTACCACTATACCAAAATTCAACAAGTGGTAGTTTCCATAAAGGTTAGTTGCAACGTAGAATCTGAAACTTTTATCAATAGACTTCATACTGTTACATTAAAATCCTCCAATCTGGCTTACATTTTGAGTGACGTGATACACGTTGGGCATTTGGAAAATACCAGTTGACTGAGTTATGCAAGTTTTCCAGATGTTCACACGTTTCGTTATGCAGTATCAAAAGTCATGTTTATTACCATCACCATAGATTTCAGCTGAAAATTTTCAGGTATTGGGAGGCTGTCAAGCTTATATTGATAAAGACAAATTTTTTAAAATTCTATTTTTTGCTGCTTGAAAGCCTGCGTTTTATCATTTGCAACAGATACTTTTAGTTGTTTTCCTCGAAGTGACAGGCTCACTTAATTTTCAAGAAAATGTCTGCCTAATACACAAGACTGAGTAACCATAATTTGTCAATTCTTTCAGGTAAAAATGGCATTCCATGAAAAGAATAGCTAGTTCAGCTTGTAACTCACTTGTATGAGTGCTTTTCATAGAGATAACCATGGTACAAGTAGCAGTCCCCATTTCGTAACACGGGATATTAAAATGGGGGTCATGATTTAATAAAAAATTTTAGTGCTTTATCAGGGGCATTCTTCATTGGAGCTGGGTTTTTTGTTTTTGTTTTCTATTTAATACTGCAAGTGGTTGGTGAAGAGTAATAGTGCAGTTTGGTGCCCCCTCTTGATTTGTGCTAAGGCTGAATGCAAGATCTGTGTAGGTCGGATGAAAAGAGCAGACTTAACAGGGATACAGCAGCTGGTAAGCCTAAGGTGCTGTTAAGTGGACAAAAGGTGTCTGGAACCAAAGCAAGTGCATTCTAGTGCTCTTTAGAGACTGAAGATGGAAAGAATTCCTGCGTGAGCTAATTTTCTGTTAATGGAAGAACTTCAGTGTGGTCTAGGTTGGGCTGGAATTTACCAGTTGCTCATTTTACCTAACACTTAAAAATTAATCTGCATATTTTCATTCTCATACATAAACAGTAGAGACTAGTATATCGAACCCTTGTGTAGCCATTAACCCAGTGTGTGTGTGTGTGTGTGTGACAAAATTTACCGTTTAAGTGTATAGTTCAGTGGCACTAATGTTCAGTGATTACAATTCAGTAATCACAGTGCTGTGTAACCGTCACCACTATTTCCAGAACTGTTCATCATCCCAAACAAACTCTACCCATTAAGCTACTCTCCAGTCATTTCCCAGTTATAACTTCATAAACATTTTTGCTAGTCCTGTTTCATCTATCTTGCCCATTGTGGGGAGGGGATAGAATATTTTAAAACCAATCCCAGCCTTCCTAACATTCTATCTTAAAATACTTGCAATCCTTGATTTATGTATTTCTAATTGGTAAGGGTTTTTTAACCACCAGTTTTTCTGTTACGTGGTCCGTGTTCATGTTTTCCCAGTTGTCTCAAAGATTACTTCATATAGTTGGCTTGTTTGAATATGCAAAAAATATTTGATTATAGAAAACTTAAAACATAAAAGCAGAGTCTAGTATAATAATCCACCCCATGTATCCATTTATCCACTTTTTTAAAAAGTGACCACTTTTATTTCATCCATACCTCCTTGCTTCACTCTCCTTCCACACACTTCTGGATTATTTTAAAGCAAATCTTAGTATCATTTCATTTCATCTAGGAGTACTTCACTATGAGTTTCACAGGTAAAAACTTAAAAAAATATAACCACAATATCATTACATCTGAAAACATAATGTTACAATAACCCAGTAAATACTTAATTTCTCTAATGAGCTCATACAGTACTTTGATGTGCAGCTGATGTGTTTGAATCAGGACCAGACAGGGTGTACACATTGCGTTTGGTCATTCTGCCTGCTAAACCTTTTTAATTGATAGGTTCCTCTCTTTCTTGGCTATTTCTTTGTAAATGGGGGGAATGTGTAGCTTTTCTCCATGACTTTTGTTTTTTGTTTTTTTAGTTTCAGGTGTACAAAACAATGTAATAGACATTTCACCCCTCACAAAGTGATAACCCCTCTCCCCCAATCTATTGCCCCTCTGACATTGTATATAGCTGTTACAGTTCCATTGACTGTTCCCTATGCTGCACTCCATATCTCGTGACTATATATATGTATGTATATATAAAATTATAGTTGACACTCAGTATTATTCAGCTTCAAGTGTACAGTACAGTGGTCAGGCATCTACACCGTCCCCATGTACTTTTAATACATTTAATTCTTGTAACTATGTGTGAGCTAGCTATAAATTGAAATACATTCGATAGTGAGAAACAATATTAAGTATTCTTTTTAATACATGTGTTTTGTACACGTAATTTAGATTTTTGCTTTTTCAAATGTTAAATGAAGAAAAGGCTATAACTGAAGGCCTTTTGAGTTTGAACTCTAGATTTTAAGTGGTGGTGTGTGGCATTTTGTACTTACCTAAATAATTGAAAATTTTAAAGTAAATTGTATAGTTGCAAGTTATTTGTGGATCATACAAAATCCAACATTGAATGAAAATGAAGTTTCATTAAAAATTAATTAGAGCTGGTAGTCTATAGAGTGTCAGGTCTCAAATAATAAGCATTCTAATTCAGAAAAAAGAACTCTTGGCTTATAAAGTTCAAAACTAATCCATAGAAATAGTTTACACCATAGCTGTAAGACAAAGGTGTTTTGTAGCAGTGTTCTCTGAGGACTGATAGATTTGAGGTTTAAGATTTTATTTCCTCTGGAAAATCTGGAACTTTTTGATTGAGAAATCTTTTTCACCCATATGAAGTTATTTAATTAACATCCCACTTACTTGCTTTTATTAATGTGTGGGAATCCAAAATTTTAGTACATTATGATAAATGCCTTTTTCCTAATGAGGAAAATTCCCTAAAAGACTGTGTAAACTAGAAGTCCCCCTTGTGTTCATTATTCATCTAAAAATAAGGCTTTCAAACTGCCTGTTGTGTCCTTTTGGTAGATGATGAAATCCTGACAAGCATTTTTAAAGATGCAGTAGAACAGAGAATAGTGTACATTTTACTATGAGTTAGTGCTCTTGGGCAAGCTCTTTTTATTTGTATGGGTAATATGCAGGCAGGTATATATGTATGCATATATTAAGTCATGGTGTAAAACATACTTCTTGCTGTTGGTCACAGCCCAAAATTTTTGGAAAAACACATACCTAATTGGGGATATCATCTATATACATGGAACTTTCTGTTGTGTTTACATTTTTTCCCCCAAATACTGGTGAGAGAAGTTATTTGCAGTGCTAAAGTAGTTGCTAGGCCTGACTTCATTCCTTCCATCCCTGGTAAGTGTACCAGATATTGTAATAGTTCTGGAGATATAGCAATGTACAATACTGAGTTTCCTGCCTTAGAACTACTTTGCATTTCCTTGCAAGGCCTTTATAAATGTGCTTGAATTAAGAAGTCCTCACTCACAGCAGAAAAGAGCTTCTTAAAAATAGGGCTTGTTGAAGAATTTACCATAGGCATTACCCCGCCCCCAGTGTTTGCCAGAAACTTTCAGAGGTTTCTATGCACATATCCTGTAGTAAATGACAGTTATCAAGATGAAGGGATTTAATTTTGAATGCTGATTGAAGGCCTTGGAAATGCATATACTTAGAGGGAGATCTTCTTGGAAATAAGTGCTTTTAATCCAGGTTGCATTGGGCTTGTTCTTAAAGACATAAGCTACAACTACTAAAATGTACTGTGGCATCTTGGATGGGATCCTGGAACAGATTAAAAAGGACCCTAGGTGAAAATCTAAGGAAATCTGAATTAACTGAACTTTAGTTAACAATGTATCTATATTGGTTCAATGATTTATAACTAGTGTATCTTACTATTGTAAGAGAATAGGTAGTGTGAAATGGTGTAGATGAAATAATGTTCGGCTTTTGAGAGCTTAACCTTTTTTGATTACTGTCAAGAAAATAAATAGGTTACACATTTTGACCATTACTTTTTTATTTTCTCTTTTTTCAAAGTATGCTCAGTGGATTTTGGCTTTGTTGCACACTTGTATTTACTTTTATAAAGGCAATCTTACTGTGATTTTATGGAGGATCTAACATAGTGCCACATGCCAAGGTATGTGCTAATAAAGTGTTTCTGGATGGCACGGGTGAGACCAGCGTTGTTGATCAGCTAATAAAGTGATCTCAGTTATTACCTACTAGAAATAATAGAAGAACACCTAATGTTCCAAATACCAAAGAGAGGTTAGCTATAGTCTTGGTATCTTGGCATTGGTCTTGAAGTTTTAAGAGTGACAGCAACAGTGCTTATATTGTGTATAGTTTCTGATGCACCTAGGAATCTTTATAAAGTTCTGTCCCAGAAATAATTTACCATGTGTCCTTCGTTTTTCTTTTTTCCTTTCCCTTTTCTTCCATCTCCCCCGCCCCACACTCCCATTCAAGCCGTTGTTTCTCAGTCTAGTTGTGTAGGACACAGCTCCCTGGCCCATGCTGGTATAATGAGCCTTGTGGGTCCATGTGTGTCACACACACACTCCCGCTGAGGCAGTGGGTGGCCAGTCATGGGTCAGCCGCTCACAGCAACTCTCGCTGGCCACCAGCCACTCACGGCATCACGCCGCAGCCTGTGGCAGCTCACGGCAGCCCAGCTCCAGGGAGAGATGTTGTTCACAGTCTTAGCTGTAGAGGGCGCAGCTCACTGGCCCGTGTGGGAATCGAACTGGAGACCTCGGCCTGGCGCTCCAACCACCTGAGCCACTGCGTCGGCCCTCATTTTTCATTAACTGTTACAATTTAGAAATAAGTCTTGAGCACGTAATTTTCTCTTTATCTACTTACTGGATCCAATCCCAACTCTAATAATTTTTACTCTTTTTTTATGTGCAGTACTTACTCTTCTTCTGGTCTCTCAGTCCTGCATATCTTTGCTTACTTACATATAATCATCTTACGAGTTCAGTTTTCTCCGTTTGCTATCTGGAAAGTGGAGTCCAAGTTCCTGTTATACCACTCTGAAGAGATTTGCTCTCCTTGCTGTCTTCCTGAATTTCCTGCAATCCTTTGCTTAGGATGGGATTTCTCCTTTGTAGCTGCATGAACAAACCCCGCACCCCCATCCTCAATTGAGTTATCAGCTCCTTAAGGGCAGGAACTGAATCTTAGTTCTGTATTGCACTCTGTACCTTATGGACATTCAGATATTAGTTGAACTAAGTGAAGAAAAGTGATTTGCCTGTAAAGGACTTTGTACTTGGAGTTGAAAGTTGGATTTCCTAATACTTAGTATATTACGTATTATTTGAAACTGTCATATGGGATCTGACGATTAAGTTCGTGAATGCTCCACCGTGCGCTTCCATTGGCAGCACTATACAAACAGCTCCGTAAGGTTTCATAACCTCGGTATATCAGTGTCTCACAGCTGTGTTTGTGCTGATGTGTGGCAGTATCTTTTTGAGTGGTGTTCATTATTGTGTGTTTTTGTGTGCTGTTGTGAGAATGTCTGAGCTTGAATTACAGCAATGAACGTATTAAATTTCTTGTTAAACTTGGCAAGAGTGGAAGTGAAATCTGGGACGTGTTAGTCCAAGTTTCTGGGGATAATGCCATGAAGAAAACGGCAGTGTACAAATGGATTAATCGTTTTTCTGAGGGGAGAGAACGTGTCACTGATGAGGAGAGGTCAGGGTGGCCAGTAACGAGCAGAACTGACGAAAACATTGCAAAAATTCGTCGACTTGTGCGCTGAAATCTTCAGCTGACTGTGAGAAGCATAGCAGACCAAGTAAACGTCTATAGAGAAACAGTTAGGAAAATCTTAACTAAAAATCGTGGTATGAGAAAGGTGTGTGCAAAAATGGTCCCGAAGGAGCTCACCCATGAACAAAAGCAAAGGAGAGTTGAAGTTTGTCAAGACCTGTTGGAGAGGCAAGATGATGTTTTGGGCCGTGTTATCACTGGTGATGAAACGTGGATGTACCAAAATGACCCTGAAACAAAGGGTCAAAGTGAACAATGGAAGTCAGCCAATTCTCCACGACCAAAAATGTCCCGTCAGTCCAAATCAAGAGTCAAATCAATGTTGCTAATAATATTTTTTGATACCAAGGAATTATTCATTACAAATTTGTACCAACTGGACAAACAGTTAACCAAGGTTACTATTTGGAAGTGCTGAAAAGGCTGCGTGAAAAAGTTAGACGAAAACAACCTGAACTTTTGGCCAACAATTCATGCCTGGCTCTTGCATCACGACAGTGCACCAGCTCACACGGCGCTGTCTGGGGGCATTTTTATCCAGTAAACGAATAATTATTGGAACACCCTCCCTACTCACCTGATCTGGCCCCCAATGACTTCTTTCTTTACTTGAAGATAAAGGAAATATTGAAAGGAAGACATTTTGATGACATTCAGGACAAGGGTAATACTACAACAGCTCTGGTGGCCATTCCAGAAAGAGTTCCAAAATTGCTTTGAAGGGTAGACTAGGTGCTGGTGTCGGTGCACAGCTTCCCAAGGGGAGCACTTCAGAGGTGACCTTAGTGATATTCAACAACGAGGTATGTAGCACTTGTTCTAGGATGAGTTCGTGAACTTAATTGTCAGACTTCGTACATTGTTTTTAATGGCACAGTAAGAAACTGTGATGGCAGAGAGGATCGTTGCTTAGTAGCAGGGATGGTATAGCCTGGGTGATTGTAGCACAGACCTTCGAGTATCTATTCTGAATGGGCAAGGGGCCCCTACCTGCCGCTTGTATCACTTGCTTCCTGTTTTATAACCACTGCTGGGGTCCACCTGCTTGTGCATGAACCGTGCAGTCTTGAGCGTGTTTGGCCTTCTCTAACACTTTAGAATTGTTACTAAACTTTTTATTACTTAGTATTTATGAAGTGTTTTTATGGTCAATTTTAAACATCTTTATAAAGTAAAGATTAGAAATATTTATAAAATAACAGACAAGGAAACTTTGAGGTATGAGGTGACTTGGAAGAGGTCGTACACCAAGCTAAGGTGTCAGAACAGTCTTCTCTGTTTTCGGAAGTGCTTCCATGTACACAGCTTGCTTATTTAGGTAATAGTTCTCTCTAAACTGAAATTAGTGTCAAAGGTATCAGAGGGATTTTAGCTCAAAGAATTTTCTGGCATTTAATCCTTTTTATTTGGTTGATAATAGAAGGTATATTTTATTGTACGCACATGCACTCTCTGGGCTTGGTCTCTCACGTTGATGGCACACTGTGGAAGCTTCATGGATGTTAAAGTGGATACATTTAAATCTGCTTCCGTGGCCCCTGTCCCACTGCCCTGTAGTATGTTCAGTGACCTGCTCAATGAAAAGCTGAAAAGCACCTAAGTCCTTTAGAGCTGACCCCATCAGATGGACGGGGTGGTGTTTAGGACGGCGTCAGTGATTCTCGATGAGGGCGAGCGTATTGAGCCACTGGTGGTTTTGTGAGGCTAGGGGAAAATGAGCCAGTTGAGGGCTTAGTTAGACGTTTCCACATCTCTAGCTCTTAAAATACTGCTTGCCTGAGAGGGGATTCTTGTACCTTCCCCAAGCCCGAGCTGGGCTTTTATCCCGCGGCACTGTTCTTAGTGCCCCGTCATCTCGTCATCTCGGCGATCACCTAGGTGGCAGTGTCCCTGTCCAGGCTCCCCTGGCTCCCTGTACTCAGAGGCCCTCTGACCCCATCTTCTCAGTCCTACATTGAGCACCCTCCATAGGTTCTCGTGTAAACATTTAACGTGCTCTGTCAGCAAGCTTTCCTACCTCCATTTTCCTGATTCACCAAACATCTGTGAAATTTACCATCTCTTCATCTTCCCCTTCAGCTTAAATTTTTAAAAAGATCATTATAGCTTTTTGCTTTTTTACATATGCAGCAGGTCCTCAGCGTGGTTTCGATGTAACATTAATGAGATGCCGTAGGAACTTAACTCTTGTTTCCATCAATTAGCCTACGGTGAAATTGGTTTCATTATGTCATTTTACTTAAAGTCGTAAAAGCTATGGATGATGTTAATTTGAGAATGTACTGTGTGTGGACATACAACACAAACATTCACTCGTGTGCACATGTAGTTATGTGTCTTCTATGTGCTTCTCAGTTGTGAGCTGCTTGAGGGCTGGGACTGCTTTCCATCAGATGCATGGTTATACTGGGCCTTATATGTTCAGTATCCAGTCCCAAAGAGGGTCTTACTAAAGGTAATTTAGGTTTTGTGGTTATAGAGATGATAACAGGGTTGTGCACTAGCGACAATGCTGAAATGCAAAATAACTGGGGGGGGGCGGGGGTGTGATTCATTCACAGACATTCTTCTGTTCTTGGAACAGAATGGGAATAATACCTAATACTTCCTATTGGGTAGTAGCAGAATTTTGAATTATTAAACTTTAAAAATTTAGGCATCTAAGAATTAGATCATGGCTTGGGCTTTAGAAAAATATCTTAAAGAATGATATTTATTACCAGGTATTTACCTGGAATTTCTCTCAAGGCAGATGTGGACTTTTTCATATTTCTAGCAATATATGGAAATCAAGTTGCTTTCCAAGCCTAATTAAATTACGATTTCCCTTGAATAAAGCATGACTTTGAGCCGATCTTTGATTGTTGGTAGGAAACTCATTTGTTTTAAATATCTCTTTAAAAAGAAACAATACCTCCCTTTTTACTTTTTTTTCCTCCTGTATTCTGCAAACATTTTATTTTGAAAATTTTTCAAATCGCCGTAAAGTTGAAAGAATGATACGATGGACTCTGATAGATTATTCGTAAGTTTCACATTTTACACACACACACACACCCATGCTCACAACATCCTTTATGCCAAACCCTTTAGAAATAAATGGTGGCTCCCCCCCCAGCAACAGAAAATGACCAAATTTAATACATACATGTGTGTGGGTAAATGTTGGCTGTCTTGACCCTTCACTCCTAAATACTTTCAAGTTTCTCTTGAGGAAAAGGGCATTCTACTAACTACAGTACCAATTATCACTTCAAAGAAATTTAACATTGATACAATATCTATAATTCCATATTCAAATTTCTCCATCTGCTTTTTCTTTCATAGCTGTTCGTTCCAGAATCCAAGATCATACATAGCATTGGTTGTCATATTTCATTAGTCTCCGTGCCTTTTTTGTCTTTCATGACTTTGACAGATTTGAAGAATCCATGCCAATAAAAAAGGCATATAATGTAAGCTTGTCCCATTATTAGCAATTACCTGGTTATGGTGGTGACTGACACATTTTTCCATTTGAGAAGGAACTCCCCCTCCCCCTTGAGATTAAGAATCTGTGGAGGATAATTCGAGATCATGTGACTATCTTGCTCCCCCAAAACCAGTTTATCAGTGGTTTGTGCCTCCATTGATGAGCCTGGCCTGAATTGGTTACTGCTGCGTTGTGGGTTGCAGAGTAGTGATTTTCTAGTTACGTGATTCCTTCTGAATTTATTAGCTGACATTCTTATTGATGTAAAGAAGAGCTCCCCTTCCCATTCATTCCTTAATTCATTTTAATAGACTACTTTTTAGAGCAGTTTCAGGTTGGTGGCAAAGTTGAACAGAAATTACAGAGTTCCTATATATCCCCTGCCCTCACATGCAACCTCCCCTGCTTGCAAAGGAGTAGTTAGTACATTTGTTACAATCTTTGAACCCTTACACTGATAAGTCGGTAACACCCAAAGTCCAGTTGCATTAGGGTTCACTCTTGGTGCTGTACATCTGTAGGTTTGGACAGATGTATAATGGGCCCACTCTTTTTAATCGTCGATGAAACATTTTTAACCTCAGGTTGTAGGTGGCTGTGATAATGGTACTTGTTACTCTGTATACACAGTGTCAGGCAGTGTAGGAAGCGCCTTAGAGTTGTTGTTTCTCAGTAACTCAAGATTTTTGTTAGTATTAACTCAATTTCACAAGTAGATAAAGCTTAGAGAAGCTGAGGAACTCCTCAAAGTCATATGGCTAGTAAGTGGCAGGGCTGGGATTTAAACTGCTACCTCCGCATGGTGATGGGGTAGAATAAAAGTCCTGCCTTCGCCACTTTTGAGCTCTGTCACCAAGGATAGGTAAACCCCTCTTGTTCCACCTGAGGAAATGGTATTGAGGTTTTTGTGGATTAGTAATACGCACCGTATGTCTGAGGACGCAGGGAAGTAATACACGGGGGGTGGAAAGTAGTACATATGGTAATTGCTGCACAAAATCTAAAATTTGTATTAGAGGGTGGTTATCAAGTAGCAAGAAACAGTCGTATTGTGAGTGCATTAACACTTCAGGAGCTTCAGTAATCCCGCCTAAATACAGTGCAGTGAGACTGGACAGTCCGTTTGTGTATTGGTATTGGGTGTGAGGGAGGGCGTTTGCTTAGGTTTTAGGATATAAACATTTTGCAGATGCTGATTCTAAGTGAATCTGAGAGAGCCGCAGGAGGATATATAACTTCCAGACGATATTATTGTGTGTTAGAGTGGAGCGTTTCACCTGCATCGTGTGGCTGAGTGGAGGACATTTTCATTGACCCTGATCTGGGACAGGAACGTGTGGGCAAACTTGAATCCTGTCTGTTTCCCCTCCTAGGTCCCGTGGCACTGCTGGTGGCCATGGTTCCCGTGGCCAGAAGGAGCTGCCCACAGAGCCCCCCTACACAGCATATGTAGGAAACCTACCTTTTAATACAGTTCAGGGCGACATAGACGCTATCTTTAAGGATCTCAGCATAAGGAGTGTACGGCTAGTCAGAGACAAAGACACAGACAAATTTAAAGGTGAGTTTGGGGGGGATTCTTACTGTACATTATTATGGGGGGAGGGGTCTAAACCAAAATGTGTTAGTGAAACAGAGGGCTCTAATTATGAAAGTGTTTTAAATGTTTGCCTGGTTCAAGTAGCTGATACAAATACAGCACTTTAACCCGTAAGCCTTCATTTCTACTTGGGGAAAATGTTTTACACATAATCAAGTTCGTAGAAATATGGGGCATATACCCAAGTAAATCTGTTGTTTGTTTGACCTGTATAGCAGTCTTGTCTGCTAGTAAAAGAGTTAGCTGGGAAAGACGTGAACAGATAAAATCGTGGACTTTTCAGGTGCCTTTCACCTTCGCCAACGCATACATTTTTCTTGGTAGTTTTCCTGTAATTTAGTTAGTTGTTATAAAATCCAAAAGATCATATAAATAAGTGTTGTCACTATACACTTGTGACTTCAGAGCATGTGTTTGGGAGAGGGCTGGCTCAAATTTCAGATAAAGTTAGTGTCTATAGATTAGTATCTTAAGGGCACTTGAGCAAAGAAGGAATAGGAATGAAGAGTCAAATGACATTATCGTCTCGCTTGCAAGGTTGCCGGAAGGGAAATGTGCCCAGTGGTTAAGTGCATGAGGAGAGGTACATGGGCGTTTGGTTTACATTATTTATCCAGAAGTCCATCCATGAGAAGGGGAGTTACTGGTAACTTACAGCAGGGAAGCCGACAAGAAGCCGGGGGGTTGCTCATCTCAGTTCTGTGTGTAGGCCGTGTTTTTATCTTTTTGAAAGCTTTTTGACTTTAGAACCTGAAGCCTTGTTACAGTATGTGATCAAACAATGAAAGCAATATACCCTGTTTCCCCGAAAACAAGACCTAGCCGGACAATCAGCTCTAATGCGTCTTTTGGAGCAAAAATCAATATAAGACCCGGTATTTTCAAGACCGGGTCTTATATTGATTTTTGCTCCAAAAGACGCATTAGAGCTGATTGTCCGGCTAGGTCTTGTTTTCGGGGAAACATGGTGTCAGTTGAGCTTGTGAAAGCAAGTCCCACCCAGTTTGCCTGGTAACAGGCATTAGGAATTCAAACTTAAGGTAAAAATGTGTGGGTGAAGCCAGCCTCTGGGTGAGTCTGTAGCAGCAAGGTTTATATTTTGTCTCCTTAGAGGATCCTCTTCCGTTTCAGCGGATCTGGGGTGTGAGATGTGTGACTGGGCTGCTGTGGCCTTTGGGGACTTGGGTTTTTCTCAGTTTCTCTAAACCTTGAATCCACTTGAGGGGTGGGGGCAGGGAGGTAGACACTGTCCAGCCAAGCGGCAGTAAGTACTCACCGAGCAAGTGGTGAACAGGATAGGTGTGGCCCCAGGCCTTCACAGCACTGCGACCTAGTGGGCGTTGGAGGTACTCATCACACAGGATGAGGGCACACTGGCGGGTGGGGGGGTAGGGGTGCACGGTGAGCACAGTAGGGCAGGGACAGTACTTAACCCAGATATGACTCCAGGTGGCAAGGAAGGGACACAGGCAAGAGTGCTGCAAGTAGAGGGAAAGGCTTATTCAGAGGTTTTTATACCAACTACCGAGTAGTAAAAGCACCCTCAACCTCCTCCTTCAAAGCATGTTTGATATTGAATTTGAAATCTGTCTTAAAACCCCAATTAGGTTATATTAAAGTCATTCAGAAATCAGAAGCAACAGCTGTGCGGTGAGTAATCCAAGAAAGGCTTTAATATTATGGTTGAAACTAAAAGAAAGCTTTATAAAAACACAGCTGCTATTTCACTGCCGGTTTGATTAGCACTTTCTGATGGAATATAACTGAGAAGGAGGCATACCAGTCAAGTTCTGCTTACTGAAAAGTAAAACCTGCCTTTCGGGCTCTGCTAGTCTATAGTCATCCCAGTGCAACAAAGGTAGTAGTTCTGACGTCGGGAAGTGGTACAAAGAGGGACCCCACCGTGTCTTGACCTCACAATTCCTCGAGGAAATGGAGTTTGTTTTCTCTTGCAGGCTTCTGCTATGTAGAATTTGATGAGGTGGATTCCCTTAAGGAAGCCTTGACATATGATGGTGCAGTAAGTATCTTCAGGTTTTCTGTCATGTTCGCAGTTGAGACGTTTTTCTTGCTAATACTTAACACTGTTTTCCCCTTGTCGTTAGCTGTTGGGTGATCGGTCACTTCGTGTGGACATTGCAGAAGGCAGAAAACAAGATAAAGGTGGCTTTGGATTCAGGAAAGGTGGACCAGATGACAGAGGTGATTGGTTCTTCTAAAACTGAACACAAACTTGCTGTATGCCCACTGGTTGCGACCTTGGAAGGTTACTAATAGAGCTCCATGCCGTAGGTCTGGTAGGTCTGTGAGAGCTTGTAAAAACATGTGAAGTCTTAGCAAGAGTGGACGGTGCTTCTGCAAGCCTGGGTGTTTTTTGTTTTTTGTTACTGGTTTTTTCCCCCCTTGTTGGCAGCAAAAAAATCTTTAATTTCATTGATGTTCCCATCACCTGAGTTGTGTATCATCCCAATGAATTTTTCCATGTTTGTGCAGTAGGGTAACGATCCGACCTCAACTTTATCTTTTTTGTGTGTCCTCAGGAATGGGTGGCCCTCGAGAATCTAGAGGTGGCTGGGAGTCCCGGGATGACTTCAATTCCGGTATCAGTATTTACAGTCTCACACTTAACCCTGCCCACGGCCTGGCTGCTGGTGTACGTTTCTGGGCGTAGCCGGCCTGGCCCAACTACTCTTGTAGTTCCTTTCACAAAAGAAGCTTTCCTGAAAGGTACCCAGGCATGCGATGAGCTTGTGTTAGGACCTACATGTGTGGGGTAGGGCTTGAAAGGTTCCACACTGTGGGAGAGTCAGCCTGAGCCACCTTATTTTGTTACTTTTGCTTAACCTGCTGTTCACTCCCACGTGTGCCTCGTCTCCTGCTGCAGCCTTTCTCGGTAGCCCGAGGACACTCCTTGCTGCCTCGTGTGTGTACGGCACAAATAGAAGTGCTGCTAGTTCTAGAAATAGTATGGAGGTTCTAGAAACCTACAGAAAGCCTTATATTTGTGGTTCCTGGTGGCTCCCTGTTAGATGGTACCTATGTTTTCCTTTCCTGGAGGGCGTGGAACTCATATCCCTTGATGGTAGGCACGGTCCACTTTGCCATTCTTTCTCTTGCCTGACCAAGGCAGACCAGTAGGTGCCTCCTTGGCTCAACTCAAGAGGTCATTTTGCATGCGAGGCCTCTGCTTTAGAAGCTCTCCTAAACATGTCTTCATCTCTTTATTTTTTTTAATTATAAAAGTAATTGATGTATGTAGTAAAAATGTAGAAAATTAAAAGTAAGTTTCCTATAAACTTGAGGTTATCTCTGCACTCTCTACTATATGAGAACACACCCACCCACCCTAGCACCCTCCCCCCCTTCGAAACAAAACTTAGTATAAAGTAATGGGTAAGTATGGGGAAACTGATGCAAGGTGTGTTGTGAGTCTTAAGATTTTTTTAAATGTATTTCCAGAACTGCTTTAGCCAAACAGATGACTGTATATCTATTGAATAATTTAATTTTTAAAAGTCCTTTGGCCAATCAGAAATGAGCTTATTCATAAAAGTACAGTATAATCCAGTAAACCTGTAATTTTATGTATAAGCTAGTCTCTGATTGAAACATGCAACAAAGGTCGTCTCAAAGCCAATCCGGGTGCAAGCAGTTAGTGGCTCGATGAGTGGTGGTTTTTGACCTGACCTGCCAGCTGTGCATTCCTGGTACCATGGAATGCACAGTGAGCTCGTAGCTCTGGAACTGTGAAAGTTAAGTCACGAATGCCTTTCTGCTATTGGCTTGGTTGGGCTTTTACTCTGAAGCAGAGACATACAGTGAACATAGCCAGAGAGACTGCTGTGCCACCACCAGTCTTGGTGAAGGGCACACGTGGCGGAGTCATGCCTGTATATGTCCTTTGTAAAAGTAGGTCTTCTTTTCCTCTTTAAAAGAATGATGCTATTTCTTTCATGTGCCTGCTCATTGTAAAAGAAAAATATCAAGCATTACCCAAAAATACAAAGAAAACAAACAAAAATATAGAAAGTGCCACCACCGGAAATAGCCAGTGTGTTAAACTACACTTTGTAAAGAAAACTCAGGACAGTCCCATGAATAGTGTGCCTCCTAGAAATCTGTCATCAAACTTAATTAAAAGGTATTTGTCAGCCTTGCCTTTCCCTCCTGATCTTCCCACTGCTCGTATCGTCAGATACTTTGAAATGAGGCTGTCACTGATATTAACATACGCTGGTTTTTCCCTCTACCGCCCTGTCTCATCCACCTGGACAAAGTCCCAGTGTGTTTATCGGCCTTGTCAGTGCGGGTGTGAGCTGATTTGCTTTATGCTAAACACTGGTAGCAAAAATTACTTGATCTCTTTAAGGGAAAGTAAGTTTACTTCCATGCTCATGTGGAAAGGTACACATCACAGTTTAGATTAGTTTGGCGGAAAGTGTCAGGTTAAAAAACTTGGTGAAGAACCTCATACTTGCCGATATGCATCCCAGTGTGTTTTCCCCAAAGCAGAGCTATTTGGTCTCAATGTTTTTAGTGTTTTCATTCCTTGTTTTGTTAAAATTAACATTGTTCAACTCCGTCTCTGAACCAGGTTTCAGATAACTTGCTCTTTTTCCAAAATCCTTGCCATCCTTAAAGAACAGGAAAAGCACCACCATTGCAGATAGTGGATTCTCCTGTAAGCAGTAGTTAGGTTTGTAGAATCACCGCGAACACCGAGTTAAATACTGAACCACTGCTCCCAAGGGAAATAACAAGGTCGGGTTCCTGTGAATCTCTGACCACAGCATTTTGTCAGCGGATCAATATGTAAACTTGTTTAGTGTGTGTTTCTGTTTAAAGAGACCTTACTTAATAAATGTCGTTGATTCATTCACATGGAACTCACAGCCAGCAGTGCTGCAACTCCCTGAATGACGCTTATCTAACGCGTCTTCTCCCTAAGACACATCGCAGCCTTGTATTTAGGAACACTAGACAATTCTGTTTAGAGGCCATTTTAAACAGAAAGTACAAGAGCAAAATCCTTGCACTAAATAGATTGTGAAAAGGATCTGTTGACAGTATAAGCTGAAACAGGAAGGCCAGAGTGTTGCCTTGTACCTCAGCTAAGAACATGAGTGTCAGGTGACTCAAATCTTTCCCTGCTGTGTACCTGTCTGAATGATGGCGCAGCACCGCTAGTATTGATTTCGGGGTTCTAAGTAAATTGTAGCAAGTAGATGAATTTGCAGATACTAAATCTCTGAATAACGGGGATCAACTATATAGAAGAAGATGCCTCAGGCTTAGGCTTCTCAGAGATACGTTCCCATAAAGTTTTGAGCAATGGCACCATCCTTGGAGGGAGTAAAGTAGTCACCTTTGGGAGCTTAAACAGAGCGGGCGAGCTCATTTGTTTAATAACAATCTTATTTCCGAAATTTTTACTGCAAGTTAACTCTATTTCAATAGGCCATATTGTTACAAGGTAATTAACTTACACCCCCATAACTGAAAGACTTGGACTTAAATACAAAACTAAAAGCCTAAGGGTCTTATAGTCTGTTGAGAAAATGCTCTTTTTCTACACACTGATGAGAATTGTATTCTCTTAACATTTTTAAATGAGGTGCATTTTACTTCTGTTGGTAATTGTTTTAGCAGATACACAAATGAATGGGGAAAACCCCTTTGCAGCCAGAGGAGGTGAGGTCGGGTGTGAGCTGCTCTCCTCTCTTCAGCTTGCCCCCCCTGAGGGAGCAGGCCTTACTCGGATAACTGCTTTGTTTACCACACAGGTGCTTTGCTTTTAGAATGAGCCACACTGAAACGCAGCAGGAACAGGAAAATGGGGAGTGTCACCCAGAGGTGACTTCGTATTTTTATTTTGTCTTTGTATCTAGTTTTTTTCTTGTGATTTTGCATTCTGAATTGTAACTTCAAAATTTCAGGTTTATCTTAATAACTGTATAGATTTTATGTTAGAAAACAGAATAAAATGTGTTTTGAGGATTTTCGTATTGTTTTAAGCCATGTTAGAATATAGCCTCATATGGTGTTTTTCCACTTATACTACAAGCTAAGAATTTCAACAGCTTATTTTTTTCTCTCCTAAGATTCTTTTTTATGTAAAAATTCTGTTAGCATTGAAATTACCCAGCAGATTCACATTTGGACTCATTTTCAATGCTGTATTTTGGAAAAACTTCAGATGCTGGACAAACTAAAGAATTTAAATTTTAAAGTCAAACAATTCACACCAGCTATATAATAAGTTTTGAAACAGTAGTCTAAAAAGTAATTCAGTGTCGTCTTCCTTCTTCAGGCTTCAGGGATGACTTCTTAGGAGGCAGGGGAGGGAGTCGCCCCGGTGACCGGCGAACGGGCCCTCCAATGGGGAGTCGTTTCAGAGATGGCCCTCCCCTTCGAGGGCCCAATATGGATTTCAGAGAACCAACAGAAGGTATGGCGACAACGTGTAAATGGAGGGTGCCTTCCCATGATATTTTGTGTGCACCCCACCGATACCTGCCTTTTTAGGCCACGCACAGTTACTGTAGTCCCCCCTTAGTCTTAAATAGTAAGTTTACTATTAAGTGGTAAGCATAGCTAGGGATGGTATAGTTCTACAGGGCTGTTCATTTTTAGAAAATGGGCTGGGCTATAGAGATGAGCATCTGTTTGGTCGTTTTGCCAGATGGAGAGACGTATCCATTCTTTACAAATCATGTTTTTCCCCACCAGAGGAAAGAGCACAGAGACCACGGCTCCAGCTTAAACCTCGAACAGTTGCAACACCCCTCAACCAAGTAGCCAATCCCAACTCTGCTATCTTCGGAGGAGCCCGGCCCAGAGAGGAAGTGGTTCAAAAGGAGCAGGAATGAGCCTGCGGCTGGGAGGGAGTGGGGCATGGGGGGAGTTAGAGCGAGACCGCAGCCTGGCTAGCCGGCCGGCAGTCCTGCAGTTGCCATTCCTGCGCCTGACTTTTGTCCTCCTTTCTTACAAAGGACACAGAGCTTGTGAGTGCATGTCTGCCGTTAACAAGTGGTTTTTAGTACATTCTTGGCTTTGCTGTGTCTAGTGCCTGATTTGTGCTTTTTTTTCCCCCCCTGCCACTTCCCCCACGTTCCTTCTGTCCTTTTTCCTTCTTGCTCCTTGTTTCCTTCCAGCACATGAGTTTCTAGAGGGACAAAGGCAGCCGCCATGTGGGAGCTCTCTGGATGGAGGTGCTGCTTCATCTTTTTCCTTTGCCTTCTCTTTTCACTTCAGACACACTGGCCAGACTCCAGTCGTTCCTTTGCTTTTTCTCAGTGCTTCTCTTCTGACCTGCATGTTGAGTTCTGTATTGCTGTGGCTTCCACGAAAAAAAAAACAGAAAAGTCACAAATTGGATAGCATTTTGTTTTTATTCAACTGTGATCAACACACAGAATTTGAGGCACCTTGTTTTCAAAACAAGGATAAAACATATCTGTTGATCCTTGCAAATTCCTTCCCATCCCTATTTAGAGGTAGTCCTGTCTCTGTTATGCCCTCCCCAAATGGATTATTCCAGGAGAATAGGCTCAGATTTCAGACAGTACAAGCTAAAAGAGGACTGTGAAATGTTGGTGGGGAGTTTCCATAAAGATCAGTTAGTTGCAGTACTGTGTTTGCACATTTTACTGTTGCTTTTCAACACCATGTCCAAACTGGGTTCCTCCATTCCCCGGCGGTATCAGAGGCTCCTCTATCCGGCTGGATGTAGCGACCTGCCTGCTGCTGGCTTCTCTTCCGCGGGGCACAGGTGCTTTGGGTGGTGGTGGTGGTGGTGGTCGAGCTTTGCTGGGCTAACTTGATAGTGTGGCCATTGCTTCATCCAAATTCCTGTCGTCTCTTCCTTGTTGGTCTGTTCCCTGGTATAAGTAACAATGAAATACTGTGCTTCCCACCATCCCTTAATTTTATAATGAAAATGGGCCTGGAATCTGGCACTTTATTGTATCACTTGATGAATTGAGAATTTTACTATGCAGAGCTGTCAAGAACCTTGAAATAACTGGTAGGTGGCTATAAGTTGCTAGGAGTCATCTTTGGGGCAAAGTTGATTGTTCCCACATACAGTGTTTAGCATTTACCTAGGGCTAGGGGCTAGGCAGTAGCTTTTGAGCTTGAACATCTATGTGTGAACAAATTAAGTTGTTTAGCACCCGAGTCCCAGTCTGTCACATTGGGAGCATTCGGGCTCAGCCAGCAGCTAGAGACCCTCACCAGCATGACGGGGGGCTGAGGGGTAGCCTGGCCTCCGCGGCGCAGTGTACTTAGTAGTTCGTCACTAGCTGGCGTCCTTGGCTTCTCTTACTCTGTCTTTGTCACAAGGTCTCAGCAATTTACAGAACTCTCCCTTCTTTCCTTCCACCTGTCATCTTTGCTTCTGAAATAAGAACCATTTGTGTAACACCAATACTTAACTTAAGAAAGACATGCATTATGTGGTTGTAATCAAACCTGAATGCTTTCAGATGACCTACTTACATCTTCAATGTGGAAAAGATTAAGAACAAAACAAATTCATCTACACTGGGCAATCCGGTTGACTTTTAAATGTAAGAATGGAATTCCAAACACTTAACACATTCAGCTATATGACAGAAAGTAAATCTATGGATATGGTATTTTGTGAATGATCTTTTAAATAAAAGAAAACCTTACATAATATTTAATGCTTGTCTTTATTTTTGAGTTCGTTTTAGCTACTTGTGAAATTGACAATTTGAGATTTGGGGAGCAGCATCCATATTTAGTAGAGTGTACCGTAATTTAAGTGAAAAGCATCTTGCTTTTGGAAGTTACAGGATTAGTGAAATTGGTATCTTAAAAGAGCTAGTGATGATTAGAAATAGGATGCCAGCTTCCTCCCCTCTCCCATTTCCTAAAAATGTGATTTTCCTAACACAGAAACCTTACCTGGGGTGTGGCTATAGCTTCTGGTTGAGTAAGGGACTTTCTCCCCAGTATGTAACAAATCACGTATTTGCATAATGTACACCTGCTTTTTTTTGACTGCTTATTTTTGGAAGAAATTCTAGGTACTCTTCATGATAGTGATGGATGCTACTCCGTGGCAGATCATACACTTTTGGAGGTACTGCTGTGTAGTTTGGTGGTTTTATGACTGGGCGAGGTGCAGAGGTCTGAACTGTTTGGAGGCCTGGCTGAGGGGGAGGGTGGTACTAGAGGACCTGGCAACCTGAAGGTGAGATCCATGACTGCCGCTTGATCTGGAGAAATAAGGTGGGAGGAGTGGGTGCTGTTCCTACAGTGCATGAGTGGCTGTTTACTTCCTCTGCTCCCCAGGCGAGAGCACAGAGGAGACTTGGTACCTGCTGGTGTGTTCCTTATGGGGGAGAATCCCTGAGACTGAAAATCCTCTGCCCTAAGTTGAGGAGTTGGGACTTGGACTCCTGGAGGGATTTCTTCACACTGATGGCCAGAGGCTTAAAATCCGAGTCTGTGAGGCTTCTTTCCAAAAAGGTCCTTTTGGATGCCGTCTGTGAAGGGCCTGTGGAATGTTCAGACTCTTAGAGGGTCAGATAGGTTTCCCAGGAATTCAGAGATTTCTTATAGTTGAAACTCCTGTGCAGCTGTCTGCTTGCCTCCCCCACAGAGGTTGCTATAACTTTGCAATGGTTGCTTCTCAGAAGCATCTATCCCTTGGTGTGTAACATTTCTGTAATATTAAATGTCACAGAAAACATGTTAGTATCTGCATCCCATCCATAAGTAACTGAATTAAGAGAGGAGAGCACGTCTTTCCCCAAATAAAGAGGGCCATTTTTTATAAACTTGTATCAACTGTGTGGATGTTCCAGGTAGTGGATGCCTGATTTCTCTGCTATTTTTCAGCTGGCTTCAGAGAAATAAATTTTGATCAAGTCCCAGATGAGGCCCTTTTAATAAGGGACTTTGGTTTCTAAGAATGTTCTTACCTCAGAATCCATTTATCAGAGGCCAGATTGTTTCTCCAGGTCGTATAAAAGGAAAAGTTTCCACAGCAGAATTCCAGAAGCCTGGGTTTCCCATCATGGCTCAAATGCCTTGTTTCTTCAGGGAGCAGAGGCAGAAAGGGGGAAGGAGTCAGGAGCTGGGCATTGGGGTGGAGGAGAGAGGTGTTGGAATTGTTACGTAGTGTCCACTCTTAATTTGACGTGATTTCTGAGGAATAACCTGGTGTTCTCAGTGAAGGAGATTACGTGGTAGAGATTGAGGCTAGAACAAGAACTAATTCAACTCATCAAGCCACTTGGGTTTGAGACTCTGGGAACAGCATCCTGTGCAGTGTGATGAGACGCGCTCTGCGGGCTCGGGATGCTTGTGCCTGTTGGTTTCTTAAGCAGCCTTATAATCGGCTCTTTGCACGAGTTGTACTTTAAATACACTTTTGTTGTTTTTCCTCAGTCCTTCTCTAATTCCAAATGGCTGCTGAGGCCATGCGGGGTCATTGCCCTGTGACACTGCCACTCTGGAATGTCAGCCACCTGACAGGGCCCATGTCGGCCGTGGGGCTTCATCTAGTGGAAAAGGGGGCAGGCAGCCCGTTTCCAGCCATTCCTTGCTGTCTGTCCAGTGGGACTTCTCACCAAAGCTCTTTCAGAGAAGTCGGGAGGGGAGACAGATGGGGTGTCACATCCTGGACTTTCTTAAGGACCTTTGTACAGGACAGCAGTCCATGGTGTGTTGCACAGGTGACTATCGTCCAGTCTGCCGTACCTACCTTCCCCAGACTGGGTTTGCCAGGCATCTGGGATGATGAATCTGCCCACCTATCCACCTGGAGGGAGACTGCACAGAGGGCAGGTTCCTTGGCTCCTTGAGCTTAAAGGAGCGGCGGGCCGGGGCCTGGTCACGTGTGTCCTTTTTTGGTGAGGAGCTTTGCTCTATCATGTTTTCCTGACCAATCTTGAACAATGTTGAGATGTTTGACTTACTTTCTCACTTGTGTGAGGCTAACAGGCTTATAAATACATCCAATATCTTAGAGTCTTCCTTTTGCAATTTTTTGTCATGAAAATGAATCGAAATAATGAAGACTATGTACTTAATTATAACCTAATCTCTTCCCCTATTTGTAACCACGCTCTTAACTGTAAAATGTTAAATATACAAATAAAAGCAAACTATTTCACAGCAGTAGACTCTTTGGTTTTCAGTTTGGACGTTGGAGAGAATTTGTTTCCTGTACCTGTTAATAAAAGGTTAAAATCATTGCTGACCTAAACGGGGCGGGGAGGGAGGGAGACCAGAGAAGCTTTACAGGTAGCCCAGAGTTTCTGTAAGTAGCACCAAGATTCTTTGGAATTGGTAGAAGTCTTTCTCACGTGCATTGTACTCTTGAAGCATGTATTCACCAGATTTTTTCTTTTTAACAAACTACTTTATCAAAACAACAAAGGAAAAGACAAGTTACAAACTGAAAAATGATGGTCTATGTAGAATTCCTGCAAATCGCTAAAAGAAAACCCAATAGAAAACTAAGTAAAATACTGACATTTCACAGAAGAGGAAAAAATTGTGGCCAAAAAATTACGTTCAGCCACATTGGCAATCAAGGAATTACAAATCAAGACTGCAAAAAAAGAAAATACGGTTTTGTACCCATTCAGATGGCAAAAGTCTAGAGAAGCCTGACCCATTGCTGGAGAGTTTGTGGGTCTTGTCACAGAGGAGAGTGTAAATGGTGCAGCCACTGGGGATGAACTTGAAAGTTGTTCTCATACTCTATAGCCAGTGGTTCCCCTCCGAGGTAAGTACCCACGAGAAATAACATGGCAGGAAAAAGTATATTCAGATGATGGACTATTGTACAGCAGCCTAGAGGAGTGAACGACAACCACTCAACAATACGGATGGGTCACGGTTATGGTAGTAGACGGAAAATTCGCCCCAAGTGCTTATAGACAGCGTGATCTTTTTTTAAATATATAAACACTTTAGAAATAACATGACAAAACCAAAAGGGAAAAAAAACAGGTGAGAGGAGGCAGAAAAATGGAGTATTCTAGGTTCCTTTGGGTAGTGAGACCAGAGAGAAATGTAAATGACTGGGCATGAGGGGCGGGGGTGATTCCCATTTGCACCTTGAGAGTTGGGGGTAGCAGTCAGACAACTTCATAGTGGCCTCCAGGGGCTTATAGAACGAATGCCCTGAAGAAAATCCATAGCTTCCCATCAACCTTCAAGGATATGTTTCCCCAGGAGATTCTCAGCCTTGGAGCTCCTGGAGCCGTGCAGTACTACTTCGGTAGGTACCTGCTACGACTGCACACAACTTCCTCAGCTGTGACCTGAAAACCAAGTAGCCCCGTTAGGAGTGATGAAAAGGACATTATGAGTGTAATTAATGCCACTGAGCTGCACAGTTAAAAGTGGTTAAAATGGTAAATTTTGTTATAACGTAATATACCAAAACCCACTGAATTGTAAACAACTAAAGTGCTCAAGAATTGATACAACTGGACATGAACTGTCTCGTTTTTTAAAGCTTATTTTCTGATTCACAACTGAATGGTTTATAAATAAAATAGAACTTGGAGGAATTAGAATTGCCTAGAAAGGGGGCAGGGTGCTCCTTCCACCCAGGGCCAGGAAGAGTGAGTCTTCGAGTTTTTATAGATGGAAAGTGGGCGCAGAGCAGGTCCAAAGGGGCCTTGGTTACACTGGACCGACCTGGAGACTTTGCCAGTGGTCAGAGGTTACTTCTCCAGCACCTGCCTTTGCTAAGGCCCAAGACAGAAGCCAGGAGTACAGAACAAAACTCCATTCCTGTTAGACATGTTGCAGCCTCTGATGGTCTCTGAGCAAGAAACCTGAGACACATGGTCCAGGGACTGATGGAAACGTACCAAGACTTGCCCAGCTGTGTGAGGGGCAAGGTGGCAGCCCAAGGAGGAGGGCTGCTGGCACACACGCACTGATGTCCTGCATTGGGGGGGGGGGGGAAGACCATGGGTTTTGGAGGCTTTGAGGTCTGGCTCAAACCCACTTGTCCTCTAGGAGCCTCTGTCTTCTCGCCTGTTTAAGAAACTAACATCCTGCTAGCAAGAGTGACCTAGGGGTTAAATGTAGTGTTGCACATGTGGAATGAGGGAGTGTGGCTGTGACTCAAGGGCACAGGTTTGGAAGTCAGATGGGGTTGGATTCAGTCCTAGTCCCACGGGATGGGGAAACAGTCTTGGGGCCCAGGGCCCACAGGATGTCCCAAAACAAGCTCTAGCTGTGTGCCGCCCTTCTCCCCCACGAGGTGGCAGCAGTGGGCCCAGACCTAGGTTTCCATTTAGGTCATGGCAGGGCCGCCTGCCTACACTTCCCCCTTTGCCAGCCCTGGCTGGGCCTGGGCTGCGGGAGGTCTTGGCCACCCCTAGCTGGGGCCACAATACACAGCCAGGCCCAAGCTGAGAGGGGCCACCAGAGCTAGAGAGACCAGGCTCTGAAGTGCCAGACTGATGGGGAGTTGGAGGGGCCCTCAAGGGCTTCCCTGGGGTTTCGGGTGTGTGGGGTACCACTAATAGTTCTGTGGCCTTGGTCAAGTTACTAATGGCCAGCAGCATGAGCACTCCAGCACGACTCATGGGGTTCCCTGCCTCTCCCAGGGAGCTGTGCCTTCCAGACCTTATATCGCACCTTCCCCAGATGAGGGAAAGGGCTGCCGCAGGCACAGAGCGGTCAGAGTGGGGCTGAGGTCACACTGCTCGTGCTGTCACCCTGCTCCATGCCTCCGTGAGCCTCATCTGGAAAATGGGGGTGATGAGATGCCGCTCCCAGGAGGAGGAGTGTGATTGTCCTTCCTTCTGTCCTTCAGCTTGGCTTCTGTCTTGCTCCCGCCAATGCCTGTGGCTGTCATTCCTCTGTCAGCTGTTTCTGTCTTGAGCCGTTTGTCTGTCTGCCCTGTCTACCAGGTCCCCCGTTCTATGTATGTGTGTGTACTGTGTGTCTCATTCTTGGGACTCTTGCTCTCTGAGCGTCTGTCTGTCTCTGGCCCCCTCACTCTATGTATCTCTGACCGTCTGAGGATCTCTGTCTTTCTGTGTCTCACTCTCCCTCTGAGTCTGAGTCTCTTGGTTGATCTCAGGCTCAACCTCTGCCTGTCTCTGTCCCTCTCTGTGTCTCGGTGTATGTTGCGTGTATGTGTTTCTCTTCCTCATTCTCCCTGCCTGTGTATCTCTTTCTCGGTCTCTGTCTCTTTCTCTCTCTGGTTCTGTTTCTGGGTAACTGTGTAGGGGGGTTTTACAGTGTGGATGTGTATTTCTGTGTTTATGCGTGTTCTTAAGTGTGTGTTTCTGCATGTCTTCCTACCCCCTTGCTGTTTGTGTGACCATGTGAACACCCCCATTTATTCTGTCTCCCTGTTCCTGTGTGTGTCTTCCTCTCCCTGTGACTTGTGTTTACATATGTGTATTTAATGTGTGTATGTTTGTGTGTCCCTGTCTTTCTGTTCTCTCTGCCTGTTTGTCTCGTTCTTTCTCTTTCTGCCTCTGTGTGTGTGTGTGCGCGTGTGTGTGTCTCCGCCTATTCACAGCAGAGCCTGTCCGGCAGGGCAGCGGATGTGAGGGATGATTCAGTGGCTGACAGGAAGCCCGCAGTCTTGCTTGCTGCCCGCCAGTGTTTGCAGCATTGGCGTCAGCTCGGGCAGGTGTGTGGGCTCAGGATGAGGTGATTGCCGTGAAGAGCCCCCGACTCTCAGGTAAGCCTTCCCCAAGAATGCCTGGAGGCTGGCCCTGGGGCAGAGGTCCTGAGGTGCCCACTCCCTGAGGGTGGAGTGGCCCCGCTGGCCCAGCAGGAGCCCTTGGCGACCCGTTGGGTGGAGTGGGAAGATGTCAGAATGCCTCCTTTGGCCTCAGTCCTGACCTGGCCCTGCGACACTCAGAGGGGCATCCTGTTTCTGGGGCTCTGGCCACTTTCCTGCCCTCACCTTCTCCAGTTCAGCCTGCACAGCCCTGGGAAGCCCCCAGGGTGGTCCTGTAACTTCCAGAGATTGGTGAGGGACTGGGACAGTGGCTGCCTAGGTACAGGCAATGAGCCTTGGTTTCTTCATCTGTAAAATGGGACTGTAACATCCCTGCCACTAAGCTATGGGAGGATGGGTAAGACTACAGGCAAGCATGCCCAGGTCCTGCCCAGGCCAGATGGAAGCAGCTATCCCTGCTGCCCACCCATTCCCCAGCCTGGCCTGCCAGCCCTCTGCTGGGGCTCCGCAAGGCTCTAGGCCCTAGGGAGATCCTGGTGCCCAACTCTGTCAACAAGTGGCCCTGGTCTGCACCAGCCCCCGCCTCTGTGCTGGGACAAGGGCTGCCCAGGCCCCCTGAGCACTGAGAAAGCCTCCATTTAGAAGCCTCTCAGGCCAGCCTTATGTGAAGGCCAAGGTTATTTGGAAAAACAGAACAGACCCCAGAGCACAGCCCAGCATAAGGATCCTTTCCAAGACTCAGACCGGGACCTCTCGCTCCACCCTCACCTCTCAGCCTGCCCTGAGGCCCTGGTGGGCCTTTGTTTCCCCCATCTACAGCATGACAAGCGCTGGGAGAGTGGGCAGTATCATCTCCAAGGACCTTTTGGGCAGGAGGCTCAGACGCTGAGGCCCATTCAGCCCAGCATGTAGGGCTTTCCCACAGTCAGCTTGATGCAAACCTTGCTCATATGAAAACTGCCCACTTCCCCTTGTGCTATTTCGGCCCACAGAGCCACGGGCTTTCGTAGCCTCCCTCCCCACCCCACCCAGCCCTGCCTGGTTTCTTAGGGCCTCCTGGGGCTGCTGGGCTGGCCTGTCCTGCCACCTAGCCTCCTTCCTCTCCCTCCACCCTCACCATACCCCATCTGCTCCCAGAACATAAGTGGAAATCAACGAGAGGGGACAGATTTATTCAGTCTGAGGGACAAGGGGCAGCCACAGGAGGTTTCCTCAAATTAGCCTCTTTTAAAAAATATTTCATGATTCTTAAAAATGTAATATAATGGGGTGGCCGGTTAGCTCAGTTGGTTAGAGCATGGTGCTAAGAACACCAAGGTTGCCGGTTCGATCCCTGCATGGGCCACTGTGAGCTGTGGCCTCCTTAAAATAAAAAAAATAAATAAATAAAACAATGCAATATAAGAAAAAGGCAAAAGGGTGTGGCCTTTGGAGGCAGCTTGCCCTGAGTTTGGATCCTGACTGTGACTTTGGACAGAGTGTTCACCTCTGGGCCTCCCTTGGGAGGGAGGAGTGGTGTTTCCTACGTGATGCTTCATGTGTTTGTGACAACTGACTGAGGGGCTAGGGCAAGGGCCAGTGTCCCCAGCCCAATGCCCTAAAGGGGCAGTGGAGGGAGGCTCAGGCCTACGTGTCTGAGAACCAGGTGGGGAGGGCTCCCCATTGTTCGCTGCAGGGCCCACCAGCCAGATCTGGCCCTGACAGGCTGTGGTTGTGCTTGCCCCTTCCATGGGGACCTTGATGATGGCCAGTCATGGAAGTCACAGCCAACCGTACCCTGCCCTGCACTAGCACCTTACATGCGTCATCTCAATGCCAGACCTCATGTGACAAACCCACGGGTAGAGTGTCATTATTTCCCCCATTTAACAAAGGGGCAACCAAAGGCCCGTGAGGCTGGGATTCAATTTTCATTCCTAAGCAGAAATTTGGTCTCATGCACCCCACCCCACCCTCCCCCAGAGCCAGGTGGGTGGAGTTGGACCAAAGCTGAGAGCATCCCCGAATATACTGCTCACCCCAGGAAGCAGGAGGGCTCTCTGGTGGCCAGGGTCCTCTGGCATGGAGGGCTGCCCTTCCCCAAAGGTTAGCAGGTCAGGTCTCAGCCTCAAATGCCAGACCGACTGTGAACTTGGTCCAAGGTTCTTAAGCAGCCTCTGGGGTTGCTGGGGGTGAACTTGTGTGCCAGCTCTCAGGGAGCATATCTGCAACCCACCCTGAGTGTCTGTGCCCAAATGTCCTTTGAGGGCAGAAAGATAGTTGCTGTCCTAAGCAAAATCCAAAGCTGTCAAGGGTTAGGAGGCTGAGGAAGCTGTTCCAATCAGCCAGCCAGAAATAAGGCCCTCACCAGATTTCAGGGGTTCAGGAAGCCCCGGCTTCAGGAAGCCCCGGCCGTGAGCCAGACTGGACATGACTGATCCCCATTTTACAGATGAGAAAACTGAGGCCAAGAGATGCTGAGACACAGGCAGGATTTGGCCCCCGAAGTCCTCCCTCTAAGGCAGGTGCTCCCAACTTCACACAGCCTGAGATAGACTTGGGTCATGGCCGGAGGTTCCAGAGGGAGTGTGCCCTGGGATGGCCACAGGACAGGCTGGGTGTGGGGACAGTGCCCAGGCTCTGAGAGGAGGCTCATCCCCCCTCAGACAACATCCTGGGATGATGCTGGTCAATCTTTCTCTTGACATGGAAGCTGCCCGGTCATGAGGTTCGGGAATTCTTGTGTTCCCTCTGACTCACTTGGTGTTTTAGGGAAGGAGAGGTGGCTTTTCTGTGACGAGTCCCTGACTGAGGCTTCATGTTGCATGGAGATCCCTTGTCAACTTTGCCACAGGGATTCAGGAAGCTTGGAGATGTGGGGGGACAGCCGGGTACACACGGGCCTCGAGCGCGTGAAGCAGGAGATGGGCAGTACGAAATCCAGCTGCTCCCCAAGCCTCATCCTCCCCAGCTATAAAGTGGGGAGAAGCCCTTCTCCCAGGTTCTCAATGCAAGACGCACAGATGTGCGCAGAGTGGACATTCAGTGGTAGGGTCTCCATGTGCCCTCTTGGGGTACAGCCCCTCATACAACCCCTGCTGCCTGGCTATTTTGGGGGGGGGGCTGAGTCTCTTTATTATAATAGTTGCAACAATTCTCCTTGGAAGCCCCCTTGAGAGGACCTGTTCTTGCATTTACCAGGCCCTGGTGCGTGGCTGTCATCACCAAAGCCTGACAATTACAGTGGCCCCAAGCCTGGGACTGGCCACTGACTAAGAGCCGGGGATTTGGGACCTCTTCACCCTGCACCGCTGTCCTCCAGCCCCACCCTCCCAGCACATGCCACGAGCAGCCACCCCACCGTGGGCAGCACACCAGGTCCCTCTATCCTGAGCACACTTCTCCTTCCATGCTGTCAGGCCCGTCTCCTCCAAGAAGGCTTCCCTGATCTCCCTCCTCTCAGCTCCCAGGACAAGAGGGAGCAGGGTACACAGGTGTTTAAGGAAAGGAAATCCCACTTCAAACTTACCCAGAAGGCCATGCTAGAGGCTCTAGAGGCTTCCATGCAGAAGGGTCCACGGACTCCTGGCTTGGGGAGAAAAGCTGGATTCACAGGAGGCAAGGGATGCAGTGGGTAGAGCCAGAGTTGGTATCTGGAGGCTGGAACTTGAGTCCTGTCTTTCCACTTAGCAACTGTGGGAGCTCTGGTCTCAGTTTCCTTATCTGTGAAATGGAGCAAGCCTCTCCCTGAAAAGGCAGTTGTGTAGATTAAGCGAGAGTGTATGTAGGAGTGTGCACATATACCTACTGTCTGGTGGGTCCCCAGAACCTTCCAGCACTTATCAAGTGTTGATACTGGGCCCCAGGAGCCAGGGGGTTAGGTCTGGGGTCAGATGAAGAAATAGGTCTGGGCCCAGCCTGGTCCTCCAGCAGGGTGGAAAGGGCACTCCCACAGCCTAGACTCAGTGTGAGGCTGTAAGGGGACAGTAGGGTCAGAAACCTGGGAGTGGGGGCTGGGTGGGATCCTGGAGGGGTGGCCCTGCAGACCCCCCACCCTGGCTCATGGGGCGGCCCACGTTGTAACATTGCAGGAAGAGTGGCCAGGAGCAGACATGAACGCAGAGACCGAGCTGCTATGCCTGGGGGCAGCCCTGCTGCTGCTGCTGGGGGTGGTGGCCAGCCTGTGTGTGCGCTGCTCCCACCCAGGTAAAGGCGGGACTGTGGGGGGGGGTCATGGGTGCGATGGTGGAGAAGACCGGGTACCCAGAGACCTTTGCAGGCCCAGACCTGGCTGTGGTTGGTGGGGCAGTCAGATAAGCTGCATGAGGCAGGGGTGACACCCCCTTGGGGTGGCTCACTATGGGGCTTTGGTTTTGCTGGGTCAAGGGTGTATATCTGTGGCAGAGGGTGGCTCTGGACAAGCTGGGCTGCCTGGGCGTCCTCCTTTTCTACATCCGCTGTCCTAAATAAATGGTGAGAAACACACTGTGAGTGTCAGGTAGCCACAGTGTTGGCAGCTCGGCCCCTACGTCCTGTCTGACGCCTGCACAGGGCACAGGGCACAGGATGAGAGGGACCTTGGATCTGTTCCCACCCTGGCTCCGGGACGCTTGCTAACCCGGTCCTGTTCTTGCAGGTGCAAAGCGGTCTGAGAAAATCTATGAGCAGAGGAATCTGTGAGTGCCTCCGTGCTCCCAGCCCAGCGTCTCTGTGTGCCTTTGGGTTCTGAGCAGTCGGGGAGGGGGGGGGTGCCCAGGGACTGTCCAAGTCCTGCCCCAGCCTGGTCAGCAAGACCTTCAGCAGGAGGGGATGCCACTCTCCAGCTGCTCAGGAGCACCTCCAGGGATCTGCGTGACCCCAGCCCAGGGCAGCCTGCTAAACTGGTGGGGGCATTGACAGAGGAGTCCTGCCCTCCCAGTGCAGTGTGGAGGGGGCAGAGACCGGGCACAAAGCAAACCGCCAGCTGTGTCTGAATCTCCCCTGGAAAATGCTGAAAGAACTCAGGGGAGGATGTGGCATGTCCCTTGGGGGATTAGGGAGGCCTGACAGAGGAGGTGGGAAGGATTTTAAGAAAGAGAGAGGCGAAAGGGGACATTCCAGAGACAGACAGACAGACAGACAGACAGTGTGGGCAGTTGCTGACAGAGGACTGGGTAGACTCTGTCTTCATGGATGAGGGAGAAGGGACAGCCTGCCTTGAGAGTGATGAGCTAGATAAAGGCCTTGACTGTGGGGAAAGGCCTTGCCCTTTATCCTAAGGGCCCAGGGGGCCACAGAGGAGCTGGAAGCAGGGGCTTCTGTGAAGCAGGGAGGTGAGGTAGAGATGAGCTGGGGTCAGTGACCCAGGCAGAGGGCGGAACCGGGCGGTTGGAGCTCCAAGCACTTTGAGGACAGGTGGGGCCATTGTGTGAACCAGGGAGGGTCAGCGGGCTGGACGCTGCAGACCTGGGGGTGTCCCAAGAGCAGCCCCAGGCGGTGGGCAGTGGCCACTGGTGTCATTACATGACCGATGGAGGCCCTGCTGGCCCTCTGAGGCCCGCGTGTGCACATGTGCACAGGCCTGCACGCCCACGCACACCCACACGCTCCCTGCACACTTGCTCATGCATGTACTTCTCACACACGCAGCACTTGTGTGCATGCTCGGGTGGCCACTCATACAAACGTGCACACACACACCCTTTTTCATTTCCTTTTGCAACTGAAAAACCACAATGAGATTTGAAAATAGAATTTTCCCATCCAGGCACCCCAGGGGCCTGGGCGGAATTTTTCCAGGCTTTTATTTTTGGCTACTTGGCCCTCTAGATCACAGACCACAACCTCCACCAGGGGTGGGCTGGGCTCCCCTGGTGCCTCCCACACCCCTCCCCCAAGGCGGGCCTCCTCCCTGTTTCCCCCCTCCCCTCCTTGATTGATCTTATGCGGACGAAACCTCCTCAAGAGGAGGATGGGAGGAGGGGGGCGGGGCTCTCCCAACTTGGGCTCAGTCCTTGCAGCCTGTGCCCAGCTCCTGCATCGCTTCCTCTGGGAAGCCATGCCTGACTCTCTCCTGTGGATTTAAAGCATCCTCCCTAAGTCAAGTCACTCTGCCCCCAGTATCCAGGAGTGCCGCCCATATTAGTCCAGGGGTGGAGCCCAAAATGTTTTAAGGATTAACTAGTCTGCTGCACCAACCTTAGTGGTGCTTCTATTCTCAAGGGTACTTTATGGTCCAATCTGGCAGCTAGGGCTTCAGCCCTCACTTCCGCATTTCAGACGGAAGAGAGAATGAAAAGACAAAAAGGCTGTGCCCAGTAGTCAGTGACTCCTTTAAGGAGCTTTCCTGAAAGTCCCAACAATCGTGGCTTGCATTTCATTGACTACAGCCTAATCACGTGGCCACACTTAGGTGCGAGGGAGTGTTTCAAAGGAAGAAAGGGACACTGGGTGATGGCTAGATACCTGGCTGTGTCTGCTAAGCCTTGACGTTGTCCAACAGTTATTTGGGAGTAATGGTGTGTTTGACGGGTGCGCTCTCCTAGAAATGTTAAATACTCCTGGGGTGGTAGGTGGGGGCAGCCTCTTTGTCTCTCCTGGTTGAAATCATGGCTGGGTCCCTGAGCAGTCGCCCCAACCATCTAACATCGTGCCCTAGAATCTCAGGGCTGCCTCCCCTGCCCCGCCCACAGACCCTCCTGACCATTTCCAAGGTTCCTGGGGAAGCTGCATCAGGGGATGGGTCTCTCTGGCCGCTGGCTCCAGCCCAGGGCCACGTGAGAAGGGTGGGTACCCAGTGAGTGTGGGTCAGTCCAGAGAATGAGGGCATCAGGGGGCAGGGCTCTGGATCTGAGGCCTGGAGACAGCAGCTCCTCCTCACGCTTACCCTGGAGGTGTCACTCCTCTCCGTCTGTCCATCTTTCCTGTCTCTCTGTCCTTTGGGCTGTGGGAAGCCAGGCCCCAGCTTAGTACAGTCCCATGTGTTTCCAGGCAAGAGAATCAACAGAACTTCGCAGTGGCCCGGACCTATTCCTGTGAGTCACCGAGAAGAAGGGTCTAGGGGCTGGGCTCGGGGTTAGGGGTTTCACATCAAAGTCCCTCTGTCCCGATTGCCCTGAGGCTGTGGCCATAGCTGATCTGGCTGGCTAATGGGGTTAGTGGGGGGATGAGGGACTGCACTGGCAGATGGCCCCGGGGACCCAGCAAACACCCCTTTGTCCTTTGCAGTGGCTGGGCAGGCCTGGCCAGGGGCCCCGATGGACACAGCTTCTAACATGGAGCCAGCGAGGTAGGATGCGCCCCCTGTCCTGGGCCCAGAAGGGTCACACCAGCACAGGAAACAATGAGAAGGTCCCTGGGGCCCCACCTGGCTGAGCCCAGGCCAAGACCTCACTCCTTCCTTGGATCTCAGAGCCCCAGTGCTGGATTTCGAAGGCCCCACCAAGGGGCTGTGGACTTCGAACCCCCAGACACCCCAGGGCCCCTCTCCCTACCTCCGCCTCAGCTCTTACCTGCCCTCTCCCCTGCAGGAAGGATAAGCTGCTGCAGTTCTCCCCCAGCCTCGAGGGTGAGTGACCTCAGACACGGGTGGGGCAGGGGTGAGTGGGACTGAGACAGGTGCATACCTGGTGGGAGAGGTGCTGTGCAGGGCAATGTTGGTGGGGGGAGTGCAGGCCTGCCAGCGAGGCCGTTGCCCAGGAGGCACAGGGCGGAACAGGAGCCAGGCTGGGGGCCTGAGGGAATAGCTAGTGGGGGCGGGGATAGAGAGCAGGTGCAGACATGTGAAGATAGGAAATCCCTGGCCTTGTTTCCAGATTCTGCGTCCCCCAGGTACCAGAACTTCAGCAAAGGTAGGTGGGCTATGGGGACGTGCAGGCTGTGGTGGGGGCCCGCCTGGAGCCCAGGCCTAATTCTGCCTCCTCCTGCAGGAAGCAGACACGGATCAGATGCAGCCTACATGTGAGTGACTTCTCGTGGCCTGGCACCTCGTCCCCACGCCCTCCCACCC
This sequence comes from Rhinolophus sinicus, assembly GCF_057876585.1. Classification (NCBI taxonomy): domain Eukaryota; kingdom Metazoa; phylum Chordata; class Mammalia; order Chiroptera; family Rhinolophidae; genus Rhinolophus; species Rhinolophus sinicus. Next base: position 93,702,487 of record NC_142503.1, read on the forward strand.
CCGCCCAGCCCGGCCCCAAGCTGCCTTGTTTATGAAGGCCTCCTGGCCTAGAACCTTCCAGCCCAGGTCCAGGCCCAGGCAGGCCTCAGTAGCATTGTTTCCCCTCAGGTGGCCATGGATTTGTGGGGACAGGGACAGGGCCATGGCCCTACTCTGGGGAGGGGCTGTCTTGGGGGACTCATCCTGCATCAGCCAGTCAGAGACAAGTTACAGGGGCATCTGGAACGCCAGAGACGGAAGGTCCTCAGATGTCTCATCTTACAGATGGGCGAACTGAAACCCAGGGCAGGTGGGAACTTGTCTAGGGTCACATAGCCAGGTGGCTGCAGCCAGACTGATACCCCCTCAGCCCCAGGGTGGCTCAGGGTGTCCAGGGAAGTGGGATGGAGGGATTGGGGGAGACCCTGGCCGAGCCCCCACGGGCCCCTGGGGGAGCGATGGCTGGAGCAGCTCTGACCTCACTGCCCCACCCACCATGGAGCCCCCACCCTGACCACAGGCCCGCCCAGAAATTGGTGCTGTGTCTGTGTTTTCTTGCCAGAGACCCCATTGCCATGGACTATTGCAACTGGGGGCAGGTCCAGAAGTCCCAGGAAGGTGAGGCGGAGGGAAAGGAGGGGAACAGGGGTGAGCGGCACTGGAGCTCAGCTTCAGAAGCCACACTCGTGGGGCCAGAAGCGGTGAGGAGGAGACGGGCGTCAAACATCGGATGGATGGCGTGGGGGGCAGGGGGGAGATGAGGGAGCTGGCAGGAGCCCGGGTGCAAAGAAGGGAAGAGATGTAAGGGAGCTGGGAGGGGTGAGCCACAGGGGTGAGGAAACAAGAAAGGGAGTTGGGGGCAGGGATGAGGGGAGACTGGGCCCCTTGGATTCCAGGCCCCGCTCAGGGCTGGACACATACGGGACCTGGGAGGAAGGCCCTGGGTGGGGCAGCCTTGCTGATGGACTCTGAGCCTTGCAGACTCAGGATGCTGGAACCCTAGACCCTTAACACCTTTGCTTTACAGAAAGAGAAACCAAGGACCAAGGGTGGGCAATGCCCGCTGAGTGGTGCACAGGCCTGGTTTCCTGCCTGGGCCATGCTGAGGGGGGCCGTTGAAGCACCATGGTGGGCAGGGAGCAGTCCGATCCTTCACCCCTGCCACTTCCAAATTGGGGCGGAGCCCTCATTTCTCAGCCCCTTTGACACAGGTGGACACTGGCTGGGGAGGCGGTTAGAGCTCAGCTTCCCTGTCAGGGGAGGGGAGTGACACTGGGGTGCCAGGCTCTGATATGGCACACTCAGCGTAGGCCCTTGGGCAAAGACTCCCAGCCCACCCAGCCCTACCTGAAGGGTCCTACCTCCAGATAAGCCTCGGCCTGGTTCCTGTCCCTCCTAGGCCCCCAGGGGCTCTCTCTGCCCTTATTGCCAGCTAGAGATGGGCCTTTCTCCCTCCCTCCAACTATCCATCCTGCACCTGAATGCAGACCCATCCCTTAATCTCCCCTCCCCAGTGCATTCAGGGGGTGACCTTGGAGGACAGAGAAGGTGCCCAGGGTGGTGTCTGATGGAGCCAGGCTAGCGCCCATTAAGAATGTTCAAGGCCCTGGGGGACCGAGGGATGAGAGTTTGGCAGGACAGGTCATCTGCCCACGAGGGAGAGAGAGAAGGCGGGAGGGAGGGCAGGAGGAAGAGCCCAGCTTGATGGACAGGGCCCACTGCATCCTAGCCCTCTCCCCTCTCCCCAGCAGATGAGGACGATACTAATTCCTATGAAAACGTGCTCATCTGCAAGCAGGAGCCGCCCGAGTCAGGTGAGGCTGCCAACCAGGAACTGGTGAGATCTGAAGTCCCCATGGCTCAAAGGCATCACCTGCCTGAAGCCGGAAAGTTCGCTGACATCTCTGATTCCTTTGGGTCAAGTATGACCTCGTATCCAGGGAGAAACCCCATTATCCTGGGCCTCAGAGGGAATGCACTAGGGGGATTCCTTCCTCCCCTGAGGGGCTGCCCAGCAGAATGCCTCCCTGGAGAAGCCCATGGCCCCTCGCTGGCCTGAGGACCAGCTGTGGTGGCTGTGCCCCCTGCAGCCACTCTCCCTGTGCTCTCCCTGTAGGCGATGAGGGATCTGAGGATTATCAGAATTCGGCTTCCATCCAGCAGTGGCGAGAGTCCAGGAGGGTCATGGGTATGTGGCAGGAGAACAGGGACTTCAGCAGGCGCAGAGGGTCCTGGCCTGGTCCTGGGGGGCAGGGAGTTGGGGGGTCTGCCCTGGGAGGGCCAGGCAGCTGACTCCACAGTGAAGCCTGCAGCACATCAGCAGCTGCACTGGCTTTGAGCTGTGCCAGGATGCCCCTCAGTGGCCTTGGCCTTCTGAGCTTGGGTCTTGCTGGGCAGGCTGAGCATCCAGCTGTGGGGATGGAGTCGCCTGCTCTGCTCCCGGGTGGGACAAATCTCTGGCAAATCCCAGGGCCAGGACAGACACACCATCCAGCGCAGACTTTCTTTCACGCTGTTTCATGGCATCTGGGAGTTTGAGCCCAGGGTGGGCGCTTTGGCAGGGGGAACAGGGCTGGGTGTGTCCGTGCAAACCATCTGACCGTCTGCCTGCTGGTCCCCAGAGCGAGTCCCGAGAGAAGCACCTTCGTCCCCAGCAGGAAGCCCAGATGAGGACGATGACGGGGAGCCTGATTACGTGAACGGGGAAGTGGCAGCCACAGAAGCCTAGGGCGGACATGGGAGAAGGTACAGCTGCCTCGGTGCAGGGTGGGGTGGTAGCTTCACTCGCCCGAGGGACCCCATTCCCAAGGGGAAGATGAGCACTTGGGCTGGAGCAGCCATGGTGGGGCCAAGGGGCAGCCCCTATGGGTACTGAAATGGGGGCTCCACAGGGTGCTGCACCCCCCATGCTGTCCCTGCCACCCTGCCCCAACTCCCACAGCAGGCTCGGCGAGGTGACAGGTTTGCGGCAGGCACAAGTCTCAGGCTGTGGGGGTGTCAGGCAGGGCAGGCTGCTGAGTCTTGGGGTGAAGGGTGGGTCTCTGCAACCTCGGGGGAGTGACTTAACCTCCGGGACCTATTTTTTCATTTGTAAAATGGAGCTAATGGGATTTGTGGCTTTGACAAGTCACCGCACATAAAGCACGAGACCCGCAGGACTTGGCCAGTGTGGGCCTCAGGGACAGGGGACAGGACTGGGAGATGATGGTGCTGATGACAGCAGTGGCTTAACAGTGTGAAGCAGCCACCGCGCCGGCCAGCATGGTGCCCTGAGCTCTCACACACCATCTCTTGTCACCCCAAAGGCACAGAGCACTGAGCCACCAGCCCGAAGTCACACTTAGCATGAGTGGAGGAGGGGATAGGATCAGCCGCTGTGTGGGCAAGCTCGGTCCCAGGGCCCCCTGTCTGGGGCACGGGCAGTCCTCTCAGCGGGGGAGGGTGGGCCTGGCTGCTCAGGAGCCAACCACAGAAGTCTGAGCCCAAGGTGCAGAGTCCCCAGCGTTCATTCGTTCACCCACTATTTACTGGCATCTGCCAGGGGCAAATCCTGCCTCCAGTGCTGGGGACACCGTAACAAACACAATACACAAAACGCTGAACATTCTGGTGGCAGAGATACAACAGATACCCAAGAGAAGAGATAGAACAGAGGAAATTACAGCATGTTAGATGGTGATAAGTCCTGTGGAGACAAACAGGACAGGAAGAGGCAGGAAGTGACGTGGGCAGGGTAGGGGGCAGGAGGTGGTGGTGTGTTAAGTACAGAGGCCAGGGAAAGCTTTGGAGGCCCTCCCCACCCCTGCGGGGGAAGGACACCCACAGAGGGACCAGCGTGCCCAGAGGCTCCCACAGTGGAGTGGGAGGTGATGGGAGGAGTGGGAGAGACGCAGAAAGGAGGTGCAGGCCACATATGCAGGGCCAGCATGGGGTGGGGGGGATTTCTGAGATTAGGACGGGGGCTGGCACGGGAAGGTTTGAAACAGAAGGATGACTTGATGTTTCTAAAGGACCACGGACCACTGAGTAGAGACATGAATACGGTCAGCCAGCCATATGCATGGGTTTTTGCATCTGTGGATTCAACCAACCTAGGATCAAAAATTTTTGGAAAAAAATCTCAGAAAGTTCTAAAAAACAAAACTTGAATTTGCCACATGCCAAGCATTACACTGAATCCACACAAATGAAGTGATATGCAGGGGTGCCTTGCTGTAGCCTCTATGTAAATATGGGTTATATGCAAATGCTGCACCTTTTTACATAAGGGACTTCAGCATCCGCTGAAGTTTGGTTATCTCTGTGCATGTGCATGTGTGTGTGTTGGGCGGGCGTCCTGGAACCAATGCCCTGAGAACACCAAGGGACGACCTACGAGGGGACAGCAGTGGGAGCAGGGAGACCAGGAAGTGGAGTGCCGAGGCAGCATGCCACCTTGGCCCAGGGAGGTGGTGGGAACAGGAGGTAGTGTTTGGAGTCCGTAGGACTCACTGACGCACTGGGTGGGTGCGAGGAGAGCTGGAGAGCACCGCAGGTTTTTGCTCCTGAGCAATGACAGGGTGTCTCTTTTGGCCACTGGGTTTTGTGGGCAAGGCCAGTTTATTTCTGGGACGTTAAATTGGAGAGGACGTGCAGGCGGAAGTAGGAAACGGGCCGTTCGGGATCTACGCCTGGAGTCAGAGAAGTCGGGCTGCAGACTGAAGGCAGGTTGGAAGAACCTGGGCCTTGGCCAGCTCCAAGGAGCAGTTAGGATTTCAAACGAAAAGTGGAAGCTCCTGGAAGAAAACAGCTGAAGCTGCTTGACAGGCGGGGTGTCTCCCCAGCCCAGCTGCGGGAGGGCCCCCAAGCGCTGCCATAGCTGTGCCCCCACCTTACCAAGCCTGTGCTGAGGGAACTAAGTGCTAGCCAAAGCAAACCTTTTCCTCTTAGCCAACGCCTTTTGTCATCCCTGAACAGAACCAAGGAACCCCGAGCTCACTGGACAATTGATCACCTCCCAACAGTCAGTTCTTCAGAGCTGCTGGACTTCTGGGGCCCGCCACGGTTTCTACTCGGTGCGCCACGTCCCAAGGACCAGCCCTCAGGCCGTGGGGGATCCAGCCTGGGAAAGGGCACTCACACGTGGAATCAGCTTCCCAGGGGCAGGACAGGAGCCTGGTGCCAAGGACAGCTCAGCTCCTGCCATGATTAGCTGCCCAGCACTCAGGGCAAGTTGCACCCCCTTCCCCACATTGTGCAACACTTGTGTTTGTGTTTTCCTCCGGATTTGGATCCCAAATTGCTTACTAATGTTGGTTGCTGGGATATTTTTCGTGATCGATAAACTTGTACAGTTAATTTATATAGGTGGAGCCATATTTAATACTCTACATTCCAGGGTAGAGATTTTGTCTATCTTGTCACCTACAAGCATTATATGTACTTAGTTTCAGCAGTTAGAGGGAGCCCTGGAGCTCCTTTCTTTGGATCTATTCACTGAGGAACATTTGGCTGGTCATCTTCATGCCCCTTCAGTGGGCATGTCTGCCGGCACAGTGCCAGTTCTGCAGAAGGGGCAGGAGGGTGGGGCAGTGGTGCCCTCCTCCACTGCCAGCTCCAGGGCTGGCCGAGGCTCAGCTATTGGGCAGCATGACTATCTCAGGGGAAGGGCAGGGGCCCAATGGGACCCTGACTCAGAAAAGCCAGTCAGAGTAACAAAGTGCCTCCGCCAATCAAAATGTCGCAATAAAAGTTTTAGTTTAAGAGCAGGAATTCTCCAGTGTCTGCTTTCCCTGCTTGATGTAAAACCTTCTAGTTTCATAGAAAGGGACCCTAAAGCCTGGATAGAGGGAGAACTGGGGACAGGACCTGGGTCCCCAAGTCCAGCCCTCTTTCCAGGATGCTGCACCATTAACTTTCCATGAGAAGTTAACGCCAAGTTAGGAAATGAGAAGAAAAACATCTAGAACACAACTGCTGACCACTTGTCACTTCACACCCTCAAGTCCTGACCTCACAAGCTCAGAGGACAGCTTAGGTCTGAGCAGGCGTGGCAGGACTGCGAGGTGGCTCTAGGTCGTCACCCGCAAACCAGGCACAACCATTTCTTTCTCTCACAGGGGTCCCAAGGCTCCTGACAAGAAAATAAGATTGAGAATGTGTATTTTGTAAACTGTCACCTTGCAGTTTTTGAGGACCTTACTTGTATTGCCCCCCTCTTAATTGATACCCAAACACAAAGAGCCAGTAATCTCACAGCCTTTTGGGTCTCTACCCAACAATGTGGTGTGGGCCAGTGACAAGCAGCCTGGGAGGGACGGGCCTTCCTCCCTGCTTCCTCCTGCTCTGGAGGTTCAGGCTGGAGTAGCAGAGCGAGCGAACAGCCGAGCTTGGGCGGGGAGAGAAAGGCACCGGGGCCACCCGCCCAGCTGCTCTACACTATGTACAGCAGGCGCACGTGGCCACACCGCGGTGGCCCTGCGCCTGGGAGCCCACAGTGCAGGAAGGGCCAGCGTGTCACACAAGTATGTTTTCAATCAAAGCTTTTCACATGAGACCACTAATCACAGAAGCTGAGTCACCCCCAGTCCCTCCTTAGACACACCCTCTAAAGTGACGTCTGCGATTTGCTTCAGGACAATCCCAGAGTGGGGTGACATGGGGTGAATACAGAGGAAACAAGACTGGCCACAAGCTGGTAAATTGTCACGATGGATAATGAATATGTGAAGGTTCACTGTATCATTCTTTTATGTACAAATATTTTTCATAATTTAAAAAATGGAAAAGATAGTATCTTGCAAAAAACAAAACCAAAAAACCCCAATTCTACAAGTTAATATAAAATTCACTGGGGAACTCGAAAGCAACACGTACTGCACAGAAAAGGCAATGTGGCAGGCGTTTCCCATGTGCCTGTATTGCATCATTTTCCGGTGATTCCTGTAAGTCCTTTCTGAAGGGCTCATGGCCCCGGGCTGTTCTGAGAAGTCTTTCTAAATAGTCAGTAAATTACAACAAACCCTTCCCTCACCCCCCAGAGCCGCCCTCCAGACCTCTAGAAAACGGAGACTAACTTGTCCAGTCTGTTACCTGACTCACCTTTTCGCAGGAGGCGAGGGGCACGCACAGAGACAGAAAGATGGCTCTCCTTGCAGACTTCGTGTTGCCTCATTATGGCCAATAAAATTGTATGGTTTTATTAGCTCAAATGCTCACACACGCCCACACTGGGAGCCCTGCCTGGGAGGTTCTCTGGGGCCCTCCCCCCATCAACACATCCCTCAGTCTGGAGCTGAGTGCAAATGCTCGTGGAGAAGTGTGGAAGCATCAGGAAGGCCTCCCACGGTGTGTCAGAGGAAGGCACGTTCCAGGGCCAGGCCGGGCAGCATAGTCTCCCAAAGCAGAAGGCTGTGATGCCTGTCTTTCAGGGGTTCTTGTAACCCAGTCAATGAGTTCGCCACTCTAACTGGCCACTGGGGCCACTGTCTTCTGACACAGTCTGGCCAGGAGCCCTGCCATCTGCAGAAGGGAGTTCACACCTTCTGCTATTTTCATATGAGTATATCCAATTTCCTGAAAAACAAATCAAAGTTAAATCTGGTTAATAAGTGAGGGAGGAGTTTATTTTTTTAAATCTGAACTAATGATTTACTCAGAATTGTTGCAATGAACTCAAACTGCAACTAGAAAATGAACTCTTAAGTTGTCATTGATTATGTTTAACTAAAGTTCACTTTATTTCCTAAAAGGGTGTTGATATTTCCGTGCAAGACACTGTTAAGGAAAAAAAAAGCCAGGCTTAGAGAAAAATATTAAAATATTTATAAGACACATGCCTGATAAAAGACTTACATCCAGAATATATAAGGAATTCTCAGAACTCAGTAGTAAGAAAACAACTCAATTAAAAACTGGTAGATTTGAACAAATGCTTCATCAAAGAAGATTCTAGATGGCAAATAAGCACATGAAAAAGTGCCTGACCTCATTAGTTACTGGGAAATGCAAATTAAAGCCACAAGCCACCTCTACTCGTCTATTAGAATGGCTTTAAAACCCCACCTGAGCATTTCGAGTGCTGGCTGGGTGTGGACCAGCCGAAGCCCTCACACACTGCTGGCGGCACACACACCACTATGGCCATCTTGGGAAATACTGTGGGTTTCTTACGAAGTTAAACTTACACTTACCCTGTGAGCCAGCAATCTCACCTCCTGGGAATTTACCCAAGAGAAACAAAAGTTTAGGTTCACATTCACACTCATTCATGTATACAAACGTTTATAGTTATAGTGAGTGGCTTTATTCAGTCACCGAAACCCAAAAGTCCTTCAACTGTGAACAGAACACCATCCAGCAATAAAAAGGAACCACCCACTGATGCGCAACAACAAAATGCATTAAACTGAGTGAAAAAAGCCAGATTCAAAAGGCTCCTGTTCTGCATGATTCCATGTATATGACATTCTGGAAAAGTCTGTCCCCCAAACAGAAAGTGGATCAGTGGTTGCCAGATGCTAGAGGGAGGCGAGGACTACAAAGGAGCACATGAATTGGGTGGGGGCTTAGTCATGTGTACACGAATCATTTTGCCAGCAGAATATACCTAAGAGGCTAAATTTACTGTGTAAATTCTATCTTAATTAACCTGACCTTAAAGATGAATAAACAAATCCCCAATGAAGACAGTCACCCTAAGGAACAGTAGGTCATTCACTAGCAGAATTGGTTTAAACAAACTGTCAGCCCCCAGGACAGGCAGCTGCCCTCACTGAGTGTCCTCCCGGTGCCAGGCCGTGAGTAAAACAAAGAAAACTGCAGTGTGGCCCACATTCTTGGGGAGACAGGCATTGCTATATTCTCACTGACCTTAATAAACTCCAGTTTCAAATATTCTGCCATTTGGAAGGTTTTACACACTCGAAAGACGTTGCCAATGATGTCTTCCGGTGAATAGCCGAGATGCCACAGGTGAGCGAGGATCTAGACGAAAGAAGGTACAGTGAGGCTGCTGAGCTCTGTAGACGACAAGGATACTCAGGGGACAGGAAGCGACAGCCATAGCAGTCCTGGGCCTGTCACACTGCTGGAAGAGGACAGGTCACCCCAGAAAACCCAAGTGATTTTGAGAATTAGCTGAATATCATGGAGCTGCTGGGGGGACCAGTCTTTAGATCATGTGGGGTAATTTAACTGATATTCCCAGCAGGCAGAGAAAATACTGCCAATGTTTTAAAATGCACTGTAAGGTCTACTATTGTAGCCGAGGCTCTTAAACCTTATTAACCATCCCAGCATGCCCCGGAGCGGAAGCAGAACCCGCCGGCTGTGCTCCCCCAGCTGCCAGTGCTAACCACCCCTCCAGAAGCAGCCCTAGACAGACCCGTACCAGGACAGAGGCTGCAGCAGTCGTCGGGGCCTCCTGCCGTCTCAACCCCCACCCCACTCCATCTGCACTGCAGATGCCTTCGCTTTGGCATCTCGGGGCAAATTCAGGGGGCAGGAAGCTGTGTGCATAAACCTGAAGACTTCTTTCAGGTTCACTCAGTGACCCGTCCTGTGCCTGGGGCTCTGCCTCCGTCTCCCTGCTTTACACTCCAGTTTCACATTAGGTCTAGCCTTGCCCTAAGCTCAGTCAGCTTCTAGCCTAATTTGGTGGGAGGGGCGGGAAGGAAACCTGCTGTGATCAGACCAATGGCCTTAAATCACACCATTGCCACCCATGGGACTGGAAGGTGGCTTGAACCCCAACGCCCACTGGAACCTGCTCACAGGACCAGGCTCTATTACCAGGCCAGAAACCCCTGGTCCCCCCTCTCCTGGCCGACCCACAACTGCTGGGTGCCCATTCCCGTGTTCCTTGGGAGGACGGAGAGGAAATCTCCCCTCAACTGGGAGGGAGGTGGCTTCATGCCAAGTAAGGAGTTGGGCTGGTCTTTCCTCATGTCTCAGGTGGACGAATTCCTCTTGGAGCATAGAAAAAACTGAATTATAGTAGAATTCCAGTCCTACTACTTTTAAACAGTGTGATTTCGAGAAAGGGATTTAGCCTCTCTCGGTCACAGCACCCACTTTAAGAATTAAGGGGAGCAATGCATGCAAGCCCCTCGCACAGGGAGCCCCCTCGGGCGGCCCTGCCTAGGAGTTGGAAGTGAAGGTCCCCGCAGAGGGGGCGGCGGGGGCAGACCTTGTAGGCTTCGTCGATATTGGCCTTCACACAATGCTGGATCATCTCCTTCACCAGCAGGGGGTGGGGCTCGTCGCAGACCTGACCAAACAGAAAGGAAGGCATCAGGGGCGAGGGGACCATCTGAGGAGGGGCCCTGACACGCCAACTGCTAGGCCGTCCATATAACCCGCCTCTCAGCTGGCTTTTTTCATTGAACCAGGCTGGGGAAGTCCCTCTCACCACCACACAAGTCACCAGACAGGAAGAGTATGATGTTGACAGGACCCACTGCAGTGAGGGAGGCTTCTGATACCAGGTTACAGACTCTCAAACACAGGGGCCAATGAGCACTCTCGCCCGGTGGCAGCTCTAAGGCCATCAGTCACATCTTAGATCCCTTGGACGACTTGCCCAGAACCACTTAGTACCCACTTAAGACTTGGGAGGTCTTCTGGGCTAGTCTCCCACCAGAATCGGAATTGGCTTTCCCCACACAGGGTCCCCCACCTCAGCATGACCTGAAGAGCAGCTGGGTGGGGATGCAACGCTCCCTGAGCCCAAAGGCTGCCTCCTGCAACCCCCCTACTGGCCTGAGAGCCCACCCTCTAGTGCAGGATCAATATTTTACCTAAATGGAAGTCTTCTGATGCTTCAAGATAGCACCTAAGCCTGCCCTGGCCTTCTTTTCCCAGTTCAATTAACTTCCCTCAGAAGTCCTGGTTTTCAGAGCCCTTTGGAAAGGCTGAGCTCCAGGATGAGACGAGACCTTAACTGGCACTAGGTGACTAAGGCAGTTCCTCTCAGTGACCTTGTAAACACATCACTGCCAAGGTCTAAGGAGAGGTTTTAAGCAGTTTTCTATACCCACAAACTTGGTAAGAAAGAGCTACAGACTAAATGGACGGACAGCCGTACCCAATTTCTATCCCCAAATAAGGGGAAAATCAGACACAGAGTTGTCAGGATGTGGTAGCCAGTTTTAAAAAGTATTCCCTCAACAAAAATCCTTTTGGCAATGTGGGAGAGTGAGAATCTTTTCCCTTGGCTTGGATTTAAAGAGATTTGCCCCACCCTCCAGGCACAGGAGTTGCAAGCAGGGGTGGGAGCCAGAGCCTGCGAGGATAAAGCAGGGAAACCACTGTGCTCCCTCCTGGTTCGAGGCTGGATGACCTTGGGCAGACCCCAGAGCCTGTATCCTCCACACAAAATGCCGATGAGAACATCTGTGTGCAGGGCCGTCGTGAGATCGGGGGATGCAGGGCAAGCAGCCAGCATCGGGCCTCAGGCAGCAACACGGTCCTCCCACTCACCACACGGTTGGCACCCCAAAGTCCGGCCCAGCCCTCCAGTGTAGGGAACAAAGTGGGCAAATGGGAGCAGGGCAACCCCCCACCCAGCAAGGTCGAGGCCCAGCAGTGGCGGCAACCTGTGTGTCCCCTTCCGTCCAGCACTGCCACCCCCACCCCCGGGTCCCAATAATGCTGCTTTTGTAGGCTGTGATGCCCAAGCCAGCTTTTGTACCTTGAACACATTGTCACTGTTAACAAAGCCAAATCCCGAGAAAGTAGACTGCAAGTTGTTCAGTGCCTGTCAAGGAACAAAAACACATACAGGGTGATTTTCCGTCCCGGTCCCTTAGCCGAGCGCCCTCCCTGCAGGCAGGGAGCACAGGGCCCCAGCAGTGCGGTGGGGTCCACGCTCCCCACTCGGCCTATGCTCACTGTGCACAGCAGTCGCTCCCCTCTCCCCCCAGGGTGGTCCGTGCCTGAGACCGCACACACCTGCCTCATGTCTCCCTGGGCGGTGAAGATGATGGCTTCCAGACCATCGTCAGTGTACTGCACCTTCTCCTTCTCGATCACGCTCATTAACCTTGCAAGGATCTGGGCGTCGGTCAGCTTGGTGTAGCGGAGGACGGCACAGCGGGACTGGATGGGCTCTGACAGAAACAGGAGGAGGGTGAGGCGCCCCTGGCCAAGGGTGGCGTCGCTCTGCTGGTTTAGTGCCTCGGCAGTAGCTGCACAACCTGCATGGCCCAGTCACGCCAGCACCACTCGCTACCCAGCAAATGCTCTGAGTGCCTGAGGAATCAGGGCTAAATTCAAAATGCCAACCAATAAAGCCAAACGAGAGGCCTCAGACGGCACTGCCCGGGCTGACCTTGACGGCCACAGCTTCCTAAGGGTCAGCTTCTCCAGGAAAGAGACCCCCACGTGCCACAGCCTGTAGGTGAGGCGCTGCTGGCCCAGGTGGACTCCAGATCTGTGTGTGCTGGATGTTGGGGCCCGCCTGGGCAGGTCACGAGCCAGCCAGTCTGGGGTGAGCACGAGACACCTGTGTGGTTTATTTCAAGATGCACAGGACAGTCTGACTGCAGCCGGCGCTGACAACCGTTCGCGAGACAAATGCAGAACTCGGGAAGAGGTCCTTAACCTTCGGTGCAGACCACGACAGTAGCCTCTCCGTCATCTCCAAGCCCCAATCTGATCTCTCTCTGATTCATCCTCCATCTGGTGCCGCACTGGCCTTCCTCAAAATGTTTTGATCTGTTACCTCTTCCTGCCAAGGCAAACCTTTCAATAGCCCTAAAGTTACAGTACAGTTCACCTCTGACCCTTGTAGGTTAAATCTTCTGCAAACCTCACCCATTTCTACTCTCCTAACCCCACGGCGGGTACCTTGTCTCTAGGGGAACAAACCGACTTTGCATCTCCTAGAGGGCTGGTTTCTTCCCATTTAAATCACAACCATCATGGAAAGCTCCTCTCAAACCCCTCCTCACGGAGCCGGCCCAGATCTTCCCAGACTAGTGCGCCCTCCCCTCCTGTGTTCACACACACTTTCAAGGAACACGTTCCTGTTAGCTTATTTGCATTAAAGAAACCAGTTACCGTCCCAGGTGTTGGGGATGCAGAGGGTGACTATTGTGATGGTGCTGGCTCCTCAGAGCTTAGCTTCATCAGGACAGAGGGGCATAAACAGGAAAGTTACAACACACCGGGACAGGGCCGTGACAGAGGCTTCCAGAACACCTCTGGGAGCCCAGGCCAGAGAACCATCAGCTCAGCCTGGTGGAGGGGAGCTTCTCGGTAGAGGTGAGTTCTGAGCAGAGTCTTTAGGAAGGAGCTGGAAAAGCAGAAGGAACAGCATATTCAGAGGCGAGAGTGCTGAAAGGACTTAGGGGACTCGGGGAACCGTGAGATGCTGAGGCTGCAGCGCCCTGAGTAACAGATGAAGCTGTGGGCAACGGGGTCCTGTGTGCAGCCTGGGGGTGGTGGGGGGGATGGCTCTGCGGGCAATGGGCGACCCCTAGAGAGGTAAGCTGGGTAGTGGCGGGGTCAGGTGTGTGCTGAGATGACCCTGGAAGCCAGCTGGTGACTTGGGTGCAAAAATGTACCGGTGACAGGGAGAAACAGTGAGGCAAAGAGGGGTGTGGGTTCAAGACACTGGAGAGGTGGGACGACCTTGGACTGGATTTTGGTGAGGGGCTGGCTGTGGTGGTGAGCAGCCAAAGGACAACTGGGATGGCTCAGGGCGTGCTGGTTCCAGAGCCCCTTTCCTTGCCGTGCGCGAACTCCTGGAGGGCAGGGACCCCTCTCCCAGCCGTGCGCGAACTCCTGGAGGGCAGGGACCCCTCTCCCAGCCGTGCGCGAACTCCTGGAGGGCAGGGACCCCTCTCCTAGCCGTGCGAGAACTCCTGGAGGGCAGGGACAGAGCCTCACACAGATCCGTTGCCTCCTCTGTGCCCTGTGAGTAGATGCTGTGTACGTAGAATGTGCTCAGTATCTGTCGAGTGGATGAGACTTTTCAAACAGCAGCTTTCCTAAGAGTTAGTTCATCTCAGCTTATCTGAAATCAGGAAGCCTCACAACTGAACCTTATCTATATATTTGGTTTATCAGCACAGACAAGAGAAAGACTGATTTGAAACTGGAGTTCATACACCAAAGCAGGTAATATTTCAACTACACTAGAAGTTTCCTTTAGTTGATTTTTACCTTTTGATAAGTACTAAAAGCTGAATTCACAGAATTTAATACATGTCAGAATAAGACGGCCATGGTCTTCCTCAAAGAAAGTACGCTTCTCTTTTAACTGCATGACTCTAGGAACTGAAGTCAGGTTCAGTTACTAAGTTTCATAAATCATCTCTGCGGCAATCTGATCACGAACCATTTCCTCTAATGTTAAGAAATAAATTTCTTTAGAGATTTCATTTTTGTTTGCTATTATCACTTTAGAAATTAAAAATAATCTGAACGCTGTATGTATCAGAAAAATTAACTTCATGAAAAGGGAGGGCCAGAGCTTTCTCCACCAAGTGCAGTTTCAAACCACTGAAAATTCCCTAATGCACAGCCCCGTGCAAACTGCACTGGGGGGTCTCTAAGTATAATACCGCTCCTGCCGTCACAGACTTGTCTTACCACTGGCTAAGGAGACAAGCTACACACACACACACACATCAATCAAGAACTTTTAGCACAGTTTCCTCTACCACCATCGGTGCCGCGAAGGTAGAGAATGTTTCTCACTAACCTCTATGTTCCGCACTAGCAGTGCCCCACACCTACTGAGAGTAAGTGCTTGTTGAATGGAATGGCTGAATAAATGAACGGACAAATACGACTATCTGGGAAAGGTAAATGGACGTAAAGGATTCCTGATAACAGAGAGCCTGCCAGCTTTGCGGGAGCTTCACGGTTGGTAACCTGCCTGTCTGAAGCAGCGCATGACGGCCCAGGTGGAGATGGAGGAGTCAGATGGCTGAGCACACAGGCTGGAGTTTAGCAGGGCAGACATGAGGCAAGGACAGCGGGACAAGAGAGCTGTGAGAAATGGTGACGGAAAGCTGGACTGCGCCCCAGTCTATATCAGAAAGGGAAGGATGTGAAAGCGGCAGGAAGCTGAGACGCTGAGGGGAGGGCTCAAAGCAGTGAGGAAACAGAGAGCTTGCTGGGAGGGAGGGAGGGAGTGAGGGAAGGAGGGAGGAAGCTGGAAGGCCAAACACCAAGTCAGAGAGAAGGCTACCCTGGAAGGTTTTACAGGTAAGGCAATTCCTGGTAATAACCAGCCAGGTATGCATACACGATACCAGCCAAGTGCTTAGACACACAGAAAGTGCAGGAACACATTGGAGAGGGGCGGCGACTAGGACACTGTACACAGGATATCAAAATGTCACATATGCCTGCAATGGTGCAAGAGTCAGACAGACCTGGGGTTCCGATCCCAGCTCTTCCACTTGCTGTGTGAATTTGGGCAAACTACCCAACCTCTCTGAGCTCATGTTTTCTCATCTCTAATGCGAAGCTAGTAATACCTCCGCAAAGAATTACATAAGATTAAATGAAAAAGTTCATTATACAGGGCTTGGCCCATGATAGGCAATCAAAAAGTCCCCACTCTCCTGCTGCTAAAGAGCCAACGTGAGCACCATCTGGACACCAAGCCACCCCGAGCATACCCTCACCTATAATTTTATCCGAAGCATTACAAGCAAGTGCAAAACGCGTCGTTTTGGAGTAGATTTCCATGGTTCTCCTCAAGGCTTGCTGGGCTCCATCAGTCATGCTGAAAAGACAAACAAAAGAGCAGTTTGTAACTGGGACTCAGGGCCCACACATCCCTCCCTAGAGCCTGGGACACCTGACCTCTTGACCGAGGATGCCCAGCCTATCTCCAGGACCCCGTCTGGGTCTTACACAGGCCGTCTGCATATGGGCAGATGGAGGCCCTGCAGTCGGGCTACCTGGGCTCACCTTGCAGCTCCTTCATCTGCTAGTTGTGGGACCACAGGCCAATTATCTGAGCCTAAATATCATCCATCACCTACAAGGAACTAATGATACCGCCTACTTCAGAGGGTTGTGATGACAATTAAATGAGGAACTAACAGGTTTAAGTGTTTAGCAGAGTGCCTGGCAGAATGTAAATGCTTACATGTAAGTGCTCAACAAATGTCAGTTGCTATTATTCCTATAAATAATGTTACAATAAAATGGTTAACGTGCACTGATACTATGGAATGTGGCAATTCCAAACTATTTTCAAATAAGATTACAATAATGTGGAACACTGCTTTTTATATTAAAAGGAAAAGCCAGGGTACAAAAATTTTATATATTATGATCTCAACCGTGTATAAAAATGCATAGTGTAGAAAAAGAAGAAATAAAGCAAGATATTAACAATATTTTCTAACGTTTCTTCAAATAATATGAGTTACTGTTTTTTTAAATGTCATTTAAAACTTTTCATTTATACGGTAATGGTTGTATGACATTGTGAATGGCAATAAATGCCACTGAATTATGCACTTTAAAATGGTTAAAAATGGTAAATTTTATGTTATGTGTATTTCACAACAATAAAAAAATATGTATCATTGAAATTACTCATGTGAGTGATGCTGGAACAAACACACTGACTACGGGTCTCAGACAAATGTTTGTAAGTTAATGAAGGCAGCTTTAAGGTGCAGGCCCCTATTCAATGGCTTCTGAAGATGCAAGACGCAAAGGTGAGAGCTTTTACTCCTGATTTAACAAAGCCCGATAAGAGATTTAGACATCAAGGTCAACATGTATTGGCAAAGCACCCTACCTGTCTGCTTCATCCAGGATGATGATCTTGTGTCGCCCTCTGGGAAGGGTGACTTTCTGTTGGGCAAACATTTTGATTTTGTTCCTCACAACATCAATGCCCCTGAAACAATGAGCCAGAATTTAATTGTCATCTTCTGAGATAAATTCAATTACCTGCCCGGGAACTTCTAACCCTCAGTATATCATGATGGACCCAATTTTAGTTTTTAAGTTTCCTTTTTAAGCAATTCTAACTATTTATAAGAATTGAAATTTCATTACTTTTATTCCTTCTTGGAGGTCTTCCGAAGTACAAACAAACAATTTACTTACTTTTTAAAATACAATGGAACTCATTTTATCTTGTAATTACCCTATGGGTCCATTGAGTGATGTTATACTCTAAAATATATTTTAAGGACTTAGAGATCTTATTCTTCCAAATCTTGAAACCATCTGCTATTTCATCATTCTAGTAATTATTTCATCACTACCCATCAATTATTCCCAGCTATGCTAAACATTACTAAAATAATAAGAAAACGGAAGAAAGATGGAATTGCCCAGAAGAGTAATACAACAGTGGAGGAAAATATTATTATCTCATCCTTCATTTTTTTATTGTGTTGCTTGAGGTACTGCATTATCTTCCTAGAAGATAAGAAAGAAGTTCAGATACATCATCTTTATTTTTTTAAAGCTTTCACTGACCACAACTAAAAATTCAGTACTTTCCATTTTCCACTCACAATGTCAATGAGAAAGAAATTGACAGAGAAAGATGTTTCATAATTAGACAAATCAGAAAATGACTGCAGAGAGACAAATAACACTCTAGATTCTAATAATGGTGAAACTGATCACATAATAAGCAACACCTCAGACTGTTTCCTCAGATGCCAAAATCCTGGATGAATTTTCTCAACCTTAACCAAGGAGTATGTCTCTTCAGCAGCACATATACTAAAACTGGACAACAAAGAGAAGACTAGCATGGTCCCCGGGCAAGAATGACACATAAATTCATAAACCGTTCCGTATTTTTAAAATCAATGAAATCCGGGGATGTAATTTACAGCATAGGGAATGTAGTCAATAATACTGAATAACCTCGTGTCAGATGGGTACTAGACTTACTCGTATCATGGTGATCACTTAATTAGGAATACAAATGCTGAATACGTTGTGTACCTGAAACTAATATAACATTGTATATTAACCATATTTTAATAAAAAAGAAATTTAAAAAAAAAGAATCAAGGAGTGAACAATCTATTTTTAAGGACAAAAACTAAATATATTTTCATCCAGTTAACCACTCAACAGGAAGGACTTCATCCTGGTTTGCTAAAAGAATGTGTGACAGTATTCTTTCATCTTTTATCATATCTGTACACCAACATTTACAGGATAGTTTGTAGGTGATCAAAAGCTGAAGGCAGGTGTGTATACAAAGTCACTAGAACACACAATGGGATTTATAGATGATGTAATACAGAATTGTACACCTGAAATCTATGTAATTTTACTAACAATTGTCACCCCAATAAATTTAAAAAATAAATCTAAAAAAAAAAAGGTGACTAGAAGGAAACTTGGAAATGGAAAAAAGTCATTGTATTGATCATTCAAATATGTATTTATAAATCTAAAAATAAAAACTTTGCAATCACGAGACATTCCCTCTTCAACAAAATTATGAGCCACCCGTTTTCAAAAATAGTGAGTTTGATACTGCAAGTGTGAGAAGAACAAGAGGTGATGATAAGCTAGAACCTAATTGTGTCTGACATCTGGGATCAGCATTGACAAAATGGATTGATTACAGACTCATTCATGACAGTTGATAAGCAGAGTTAGTTGCATTCCAAGGACATTGCCTGTTTCAAGTATACGCAGATCTTCAAAACCAGAACAACTGAAGTGCTGAGAACCACAACTTCAAGGAATAACCAAAGGCAGACTTAGCAGACATTGAACAGGTCCTCATTTCATAATCCTCTACTATTTCATGTTTAAAAAGTAAACCAGCGCCTCATACCCATTAAGATAACTACTAATAACACCAACAAACCAGAAAATAACAAGTGTCAGTGAAGATGTGGAGAAACTGGAACCCCTGAGCACTGTTGGTAGGAATGTAAAATGGTGTGGCCACTATGCAAAAGTATGGAAGTCCCCCCCAAATTAACAGAATTACCAAATAATCCAGTAATTCTATTTCTAAATATTTACCCCAAAAAACTGAAAGCAGGGTCTTGGAAAGATATTTGTCTACCTACATTCATAGGAGCATTATTCACAATCACAATATCCAAAGATGAAATCAACCCAAGTATCCATCAATGGATGAATGGATAAGCTAAATGTGGTGGTGTACACATACAATGGAATATCATTCAGACTTAAAAGGAATGAAGTTCTGACACATGCTACAACATGGATGAAACCTGAGGACATTATGCTCAGCCAGCCACAAAAAGACAAATACTGTATAAAACTATTGATATGAGGCACCTACAAGTCAAGTTCATAGAAACAGAAAGTAGAATGGTGGCTGCCAGGGGATGGGGAAAGGGGGAATGGGGCGTTGCTCAATGGACATAGTTTCAGTTTTGCACGATGAAAAAGATCTGGAGATCGGCTGCACAATAATATGAATGTACATAATACTACTGAACTGTGCACTTAAAAATGAGTAAAATGGTAAATTTTATGTTATGTGTATTTTACCACAATTAAAAATAGTAGTTTAAATTTCCATTAGAAAAGTAAAGCAAAAAAAAAAACCAACAGAAAAGTGAAGCAGCAAGTCAAGTGCCTATGACATAACCTCAACAAACAAGCAATTCCCACCCTTTCACTGGGAAGGACTAAAGGAAAACACAGAGCTGACCAGGCAAGCTCCACGTACAACACAGAATGGAAAAAAGGCTGTTTCTGTAACAATTCAAAATGTAAAACACTCATTGTCCTTCAGGCCTAACTCCAGACGGTACCTGTCATTTGAGGCATTGAGTTCCAAAACAGCATCCTTGAGAGCTGGGCCCAGAAGGGCTCGTGCCAAACACAGGATGCTTGTGGTCTTGCCAGTTCCCGGGGGCCCCTAGGAATGAGATCTCCATAAGTGCTTCAAGCAAACAGAATGAACTTAACGTAGCTCCAAATTTACCGTTCACCTGTTTGCACTCGACTCCCCCGTGAACCCTCAACCCCAACACATAGCACAGAGCAAATCAATATAGCAATCAACCCACAGGCCTCCCGACCAAGTTGGGTGAAATGTTTCCCTTTGCCGAGGGGACTGTAAGGGCTCTGGTGGTAATGGGCCTCCCCGAGGAGGAAGCTCTGTGCACAAGAAAGCACTTCAGAGGGAAGCGAAAATGAGACTCCAAGACGTCCAGCAGGGCAGGACCCAGGACTTACCGCAATGATAATATTGGGCACATTCCCTTCTCTGGCAAACACCTGAAAGAAGAAACGTTCATTACAACTGGTTAACCTGTAAACATGAAGAGCCAAGCCTCCCCAGCTACACAGGCCTGCCCTGAGGTAAACATGGCAGCAAATTTCTCCATATGGATGCCCCATGGAACTCTCACCTCAGCATATTCAGAACTGAATTCGTCTTTTTGCCTACACACCTGAGGCCCCACCCACGTCTACCCCTCCGTGGACTGTTAATGCCATCACCCCTGCGGCCCCAACCAAGAAGCCGGTGATCACTGAAATCCCTCACCCGGCACAGCACCTCCATTTCCCAGACTCAGTCATTCTTTCTCCTATATCTCACTATGTCCCTTTTCTTCTCTTCAGCCCCACTTCCACTTTCTGAGCCCAGTACCTCTTGCCTGGATGGCTTTCAACAGGCCATTAACTGGTCTCCTTGCCTCAAGTCTTGCCCCGCCCCAATCTATTTCCCATACTGTTACCACAACCAATTTTCTAAAATATGCACCTAATTAAAACATTTTTACCAGACTGATGACTCCTTGGATGACTCCTTACTGTCCTCATCATGAAGCCAAACGCTTAACCATGGCTCAGGAGACCCTGCTCAGTCTGGATCCTGCGGCCTCACCTGCCGCTTCTCATGCACCCCAGTACGTGTACTCTGCAGACTCAGTGACCATGGACCAGCAGTGTCAGCACCCCTGGGAGCTGGCCAGAAATGCACAATCTCGCCTCACTCCAGAACTACTGGGCCAGCATCTGCATTTTAACAAGATCCCCGGGCAATTCATATGCACATTAATGTCAGGAAAGCACTGAACTGTATCCAATCAGATGGCATTTTCCTAAGAACAAGCCAGTAAGTCTCACCTCAGGGCCTCTGCACAGGCTATTCCTGCTGCCTCTTCCCCTCACCCCGAAGTCTGACTAACTCCCACTCATTTAACTTTGGTATCACTTCTTCTCCTTCGGAAGGGAGACAGTGTGAGCAGGCTAGCTCCTCTCGGAACACCCCTTTGGTCCCCCCACAGCACCCCACGCCTCTTCTAGCAGAGGGCTTGTCACATGGCCTGCTGACCTCAGCACTGCCCCCATTAGACTAAAAACCCCACACAGGCAGGGATCAAGTCTATTCTGTTCACCATTGTATCAACAGGTCCTAACCCCACACCCTATCTGGCCCAGAGAAGATACTTGAATATTTGTGAAATGAATAAATGTGTAAAATAAATAAATACCTTTTCAGCTATTAAAGTCTAAACCCCCATTACTACAGAAACTACCTCTGTCACGTATCAGAAACTACCTCAGTCCACGTATCAGTTGGACTTCTAGATTCCACCTAAAGACCTCTAGGGCTAGGAATTCAACGCTTGCTAAGCATCTCTGCCTGCCTTGTCACTTAGTCCCTTTAGGCAGGGGCTGGCAAACCAAGGTGGAAGGGATGTGAAGTGAATGGGGGTAATCCAACCTGAGGCCAGCCCCCTAGCTAAGAATGGTTTTCACAGATTTAAAGGTTTGAAAAAATAAACAAAGAATATTTCACCAAGACTTTATATGGTTTGCAAAAAGCCTAAAGTATCTATTAATCGGCCTTTATAGAGTTTGCCACCCCTGCTCTTGAAGAATACAAAATAAGTCTGATAACCCATCTCCAATAAGCCAGCCTTTCAAACATCTGAAGTCCCACCACTTCTAGTTGTCTCCAAACTCAATGCCTCCCATTCCCTCAATTCTGGATGGGTGGCTCAGCCCCGCACACTCACTATATATGCTGTCTTCCTCCAAGTGCCTCGGCTCATCAAAGCCACAATAACCGACATAAGTTCACCTATAAAAAAAATCACTCACCTCCAGCCTGCTCACGGTGTCTTCATTCCCGACAATTTCATTCAATTTTACTGGTCTGTATTTTTCCACCCTGTTTTTAAGAAAACACATAAAGACGTTGACATGGCTATTTTAATACTACCCAAAAGAAAGCACTGAAGGGCAGGGATCCTGAGAGCTTTGCCAGATGACATACGTTCAATAAAAATATACCAAAATGGCTGCAGGTTTTAAATTGAAGGAGGTGTCCAAGAGCCATTTGAAAAGTGCATGAGAATTACACACCAAAAGCATCAAACCTGCCACAGCATAGAAACACCTGTTGTTGCTGGAGAAGGGCCAGAGCAGGCCATCTGGACCAACGTGACAGTATGTGGCAATTCAGTCTGCCCATCACAACAGAGGGCCAGTACCCATGGCACTGACATCACATGATCTGTCAGACATGGGTGCGACTGAAGCTTCTTATCCTTTACCTGCCAGTTTCTGCGGACTTGTGCCAGGTACACAGCAGGGCTGGCTAGACAGAAACCACAGACCTATCCTGGCACCCTCTTAGGCCGTGTGGTGTGGACAGGCTAGTGGCCTAGTCAGATCAATACTTCTTTCAAATGAATAAGTAAGCTATGCTATGAGAGAAAATGACTTTCTTTAGCTCTGAGAATGCAAGCGGAAGTAGATTTGCAATGATTTGACCTTCAAGACTTCCTCTGCCAAAAAAAAAGACTTCCTCTGCCCTTTGCAAAACTCCCTGATTTACCCTCAGCTTGCACCCTGTACAGGTACGAGTTCTGCTCCAGAAGAGGCTGCATACAAAGAAGCCTGTTTGCCACATGCTGCAGGAAAGTGACAGCTCTCCTCCAAGACCAGCAGATGGAGCATGCCCGTTCCTACTCATTTATTCTTCATACGCAGCCCCTTCCAGATACCAAGCACTGTGAAAGGAGTTAAGAGATCCCAAAGGGAGGAAAGCAGAAGGTACAGAGATGAGCAAGACACGGTTCTTGCTCTAAAGGGCTTTCCCACTGGTAGAGCTAGAGCTTAGCGAGTCCTACTACAGTGCTAACCTGGTTATGGATACCAAAGGCTGTGGAACCCCAGAGGTGGACATCACCACCTGCGAATGTCAGGAACTTAACTTTGAGCTGGACTTTTAACAAGATGTTCCTCCTTCAGGGCCTTCATAGCTGCTCCATCTCCCTGAAAGTTTTCTCCACGTAGTTCAGGTCTTTGCTCAAATATTATCTCATCAAAGGCCTTCCCTGAACACCACAGCTATTTACTCTATAGCACCTGGCACCATCAAATATACTATATACACAGGGTGCCAAAAACAATGTATTCACATTTGAAGAAAGGAAAAAACTGTATTAAAATTACGCTGATGGTAACACTCTGAGCACTTGTAATTGCAGAAGTCAAACATGATTTGTATTCGTCTTTTGTTATTCGTATATATTGAGTATTACGATTTTAATAGCTTTTTCCTTTCTTAAAATGTGTATACTTTTTTGTTTTGGCATCCCCTGTATATCTACTTGTTTATTTTTTACTTTGTCTTTCTCTATCAAATGTAAGCTCCACGACAGCCGAGTTTTGTTTTGTATACTGAATTACCCTAAGCAGTGTTGTTGTGCATGGAAAATGCAAAATGCAAGCCATGTAATTTTAAACTTTCTGGTAGCAACATTAAAAAAGGTAAAAAGAAAACAGATGAAGTTAATTTTACTAACATAATTTACTGAACCTAATATATTAAAAATATTATTCCCAACATGTAATCAACATAAAAATTACTAATGAGTTTTTCTTAATACTAAGTACTGGAAATCCAGTTGCATTTTGTACACTTATAGCCCGTCTCAATTCGGACTAGCCTCATTTCCAGGGTTCAATATACTCATGTGGCTTGTGGCTGGGGGACTCCACAGCGCAGCTGTAGATATTCCAATAAGCTCCACTGCGCTCCACTTAGGTATCTGCTCTCTCGAGAGGGGTGGGCTGGAGGTATGGGAATACACAAAGGACAGCGAGTAACCATTACCACGCGCCGGACCCGAGCAAAGCTCGCCCGCACCACACCTGTGCCAGTGGCAGGTAATTTCCCAAGTCACCTCCCAGCTACCCAGGATGCTTTTAAAACCACGCAGCACAGAAAGGAAGCGGCGGCCTCCTGCACACCGGTACTTCCGGAGCTGCGTCCGACGCTTCCCGCTGAGTGACTATCCGAGTCGCCTCTGGCCCAGAGCCCGGCGCAGAGTGGGTGGTCACGACCGACACTCCACTTCCAAAGGTCAGACCCTCCACTCAGCGACCCACGTGCCTCGCCCTCACCAAATAATAATCTCCCGGACGCCACCCTGGAGCGTTCTGCTTTGCTCGGGTGCCTCCACGAACGAGCTCCAGCCCCGGGGTTCCCCCGGGAAACGACCCGCCGCTCGCCCACCCACGCGTCCAGAACATCGATCGTTTATGGCCTGGACCCTCACCACGGCAGCTCGTAGTGGCCGGCGCTGCCGGGGACCTTGGTGGGGGCAGGGGCAGGTGCAGGGTCCTGAGCCCCGGACTCGCCCGCGCCACCGACTTTTTCCAGCACCTCCATTTTCCCGCTGGCTCTTCCCGCCGCCCGATGCCCCGCCGCATGACGCCATCACGCAAGTCCCGCCCCAGAGACGCGAGGGACGCCGGGCGCGAGCGAAGCCTTGTGCTCGCCCCTTTCCGCGCCTGCGCAGAGAGTACCGGCCTGACGGGTCGCCCGTTGCTAGTGGCCACGGTTGCTATGGGAGACCTGGCGTCCGGCCTGGGCGAGAGAGGAAAGCGAGACCCGACCGCATCGCCTTCCTAGAAGGGAGGTCGCTCAAGAAAGGGACGTTCGGTGGTTTTCGTTTTTGTGTGACTTGTTGGGAGGCCTCCGCGCGGACCGTGGAACAGCTGCGCTGCGGTGGGCAGCGCGCACGCGGCTGGCGGAGTGGGAGCGTGCTGCCGGTGCAGGGAGGAGCGGTGGCCTGTGCTCATTCCACCCAAATGCAGGACCCAGCGGCGTACACGGACAAGGACTGACGTCCAGCGGTGCTGGGTGGCGGAAATCCGACATCTGGAACCTGCCGGGGCCCAGTTTTCCGATTGCTCAGAATGTTCCAATGCAATATCAGCTCCCATTGGGTGGGCTCCTGCGCCCTGGAACCTGACGTTTATTATCAGGGAATTCTAACAATGCTGCAAGACGTTAATTACTCCCATTTTGCAGAGGAGACAATTGTCCCTCTATAAGATGTGACTCAATTTCATTTCAGAGAAATAGATACTTCAGATTCACAAGAGTTTTCAGCATTCTTTTGGGCTGGTTTTCTACCTATTGAACTAATCTTTTCTCCCATAGCCCAAATGTCATAATAGTAATACGAGGTGGATATTCATATTATTCTCGTTTTACAGATGAAGAAACAGGCTTGAGAATCATTAAGCAATTTGTCCAGTGTCATTTAGATTGCAAGTGGTGGAGCCAGGGTTCATTACCCACAATGCTGCCAAAGCAATTCGAATAAGATTATATTTTATTGCACTTACCACATTGCATTACAGTTTTGGGGTAAAAACTGGCTTTAATGCCTGAATTGAAGGCAAGGATTGGGACCTATTTATCTCTATCCTCATTGCTTAGCACAAGGCCTGGTGCACTGTAAATGTTGAATTGCAGGGTCTGTAATCAACAGTGAGGATCCACGTTTCCTGAACAGTTTGGGTGAGCTGTGAGGAACTGGGGTGCTTTCACTAGAGGACTGATCAAAGCCCCATGACTGTTTTCCTTCCATCAGCAATTAAAATCTGTATATTGTTAACATAAACTGCCAAATCTGTAATTTTTATGAATTTATTTGAGCCAAACTGGGGACAATTGCTGAGAAGCAAAATCTCAATGGAGAATTTGAGAAAATGCTCCAGAGAATGGCAGTTTTACAGCTTATTTTATACATTAGAATCAAAGGAGGAAGGTTATAGGAAATCTATTGGTGGTCCATTTAAAGGGGCGGGAAAAGCAAAGCAGGGAAATCTCTGGGATTGGATCAAAAGGCAAAATAGAGAAACATACTTCTTTATATTGGTGGGTACAGGCTAGTTAATAATTAACGTTTAAAGCATAGAGATGGCAACAAGATAACAATGAGGGGCTCTGTGGTCTCCTGCTCTGGTGCCAGCAGCTGTGCCTTGAGGGGTCTGGTAAAGAAGATTATGCTGACATTTCAAAGGTATGTTATCTTAGATGCAAAAAGACAACAGACAGGCTCACTTGAGGTAAAGAGTGACCTTTGTCAAGGAAGCTACAGGCCTGGGATGTGACCACCCAGCATGGCCTGCTTTCAGTTAGATATTTTTATGTTTAAACCATCCCGTGTGGTTAACTTTCGGTCTCAGTTTGTAAGGCCCACCATGTGGGCCTCTCCTGAGCTTGTTAAGTTTAGTATGTGACCCCTTTTTCATCCTCAATATATAACAGATGGAAGACCTTATCTTCTACCTGATTGATTAGTCATTCAAATAAATATGGGCCCCAGAATCTATGTTTGTTGTGATTGTCTTTCTATTTTTATCTTTTAGTTCCCTCCTGTCTTCCCCACCCCAAGAAGACTTGCCTGTTATGACAATTTATTGGGGAAGACAATATTGCTGTTATATTCATTTTTCATTTGTAAATTCTGTGCTTCGTCTTGAATGACATGGTACCTACGCTCTGATTCCTAGTTTCTTCCTTTATACATTGTAGGCTTGGAGCTGATGTGTGCCGATTGCTCATTCCAGTTACGCAGCCAGGCCAGCAAGGTCCCAGCAGCAGGCACAATTCACAATTGTGTTCCATGAAATGAGATGAAAACATGTGCTTCCTCATTCTTTTCAAGTTATTGCCAGTCGGGCAGGAACCTCAAATGACTCAAATTCTGAAGCAGTTTGTTTTAATAATGGTAATTTAAAAAGTCTCCAGGTTCAGAACTTACTCGGTGTTTTTTTTTTCCTTTTACATGATTTGGAAAAAATGCTTGAGGTTGGCAGTCTCTCTTCCATTCCCCTTTGAACTGATGGAGCCATCGCATATAGTTTTTAAATCACAATTCACAGATCCTTCATTTCTCTGAAGGAGAAAATGTAAGTTTTTCTTGAAATAATGAACTTTTCTTGAAAGTCTCTTTGCCCTCTTGGGATCGTTCCCATGTGGTAATAGTCATACTT
Organism: Rhinolophus sinicus; assembly: GCF_057876585.1. NCBI lineage: Eukaryota > Metazoa > Chordata > Mammalia > Chiroptera > Rhinolophidae > Rhinolophus > Rhinolophus sinicus. Next base: position 93,729,709 of record NC_142503.1, read on the forward strand.
TCCTTATAGTCAGCTGTGACACACACACACCTCCCACCACATACACTGGTTGTTTGTGACTAGAAACTAAACATTTTCAATAAATGTCGAAAACTGTGTGCCATTCTTTCCCCTTTCATGGTTCTTCTCCAAAATCCCCTCTCTACAAGAGGTCTGTTGGTGTTCCTGAGACTCTGCTTTCACTGATGTGCTTCGGATGCCAGGAGAATCAGAGAAGGAGGTGACCTTTGGGGCAGAACTGCACTATCAGGGCATTTTTCTTTTCTCTAGATCCAGCGTTCTGTGACCTGTTGGACTTGCGCCCAGACAAAGCTTACAGCTTAAGAACTCCAGCACCCCCTAGGGCCACACAGAGTTAGTGAGTGTTGGGAAACCACAGGCTCTTGTGAAAGCAAGGATGAGCCAAAGTGAATTCCTATTCTTCCCACCAAACAAATCTGAAATCCCAGGAAATTGAATTCACTGCTAGGCTTAGCTCCCAGACTGTCTTCTCACAGAGGGCAGTTAGTTGTACAAAGGAGGAAAGACTAGAAAGGAGATGCAATTGAAAACAAAATCCTTTACCTAAAGCCAGAGCCTTCCAATGAAATTATCAAATAAGACAGGCAACAAATCTTGGTTAAAATGACACCTTGACTAAAATGACATCGTTAGATTATAGCTTAATAATCTAATTCCACTGTTGCTGGATGGGGTTGAAAATCTGGTGGCATCCCCAGATCAGGAAAACCGGACATGCCTGCTTTCCACCCACCGGCAGCCTCCATGGGCCCAGAAAGTTAAACCTGCTTGATGCTGTTTGCCTTGTTTACACTGAATTTTTAAAAATTCATTTGTTGTTTTCCAGTAGATTTCTTTATGAATTTTAACTATTTTTTTTAAATGGTGATACTATCAGTGAAATAATTGTTTTTTTTTTCAGGCACTTCAGTGTTCCATCCCGTTAGTTTTTCTGACATTCTTACTAGCATTTTCAATATTAAAAAGTTATTGTTGTCGTGAAAAAGCATATATCCTAAATATATCTGGTATAAGAATTTGTCATTTGGGTAACATTTGCTCTCAGGAATCACTCTGATTAGATTTGTAGAATTTGGAAGCTGGTAATCATTTAGCCTGATTTTTGGTCTCTGTCTTTGATAAATACAGACTCAGTGCCTATAGCTACCAGGGCAAGCTTCTGGCCCTCAAGGAGCTCCCACTACAGGAGGGAAACACACACCTAGCAGCCAATCACATGTTTACTTAATTATAAGTGTTAGAAAAGGCATTGATTAGTTGTTAGGATATCAGCAATGCGATACCACCCCACCTGGGAGATCAAGAAGGGCTTTGCTGGGGACTGTCCTTTGACCTAAGATCTGAACCCTGAATCTGAGATCCGAGCACCTGTTGACTTTGCCTGGGTGGTACCTCCTAATACCCTCCCTGTCTCCCACCACTCTCTCTCTTATAAGCCATCTGGCACTGGCCCATGTGGGAATCGAACCAACAGCCTTCAGCATTAGGAGCACGGAGCTCCAACCATCTGAGCCACGGGGCCGGCCCCTGTTTATTTCTTTATTGAACTTATCCACAATCTGTAATTATCTGGGTTTATTACCTTGTTTATTGTCCCCACCCGAATGGCAGCTCTTTGAGAACAGGAACTCTCTGTCCTGGTCACCACTGTACCCCTTTGCCTGTGGCTGGCCCAGAGCAGGTGTGCCATATGTCCTGAAGGGATGAATGACCCAATGACGGCAAGAGTGGAGCACACAGTGGCCAGAAGGAACTGGGATGAGTGGGAGTCGGGCTTGCAGAGATGAGTCTCATGCAGGACTAGAGCAGTGAGCCCCTGGAGGAGGCCAGGTAAAAGCTACACCACCTAGTTAATCCTTTAGATCGCTCTGGTGCCATGAGGTAAAGGGTCTGAGGGGCGACAAGGAGCACATGGAGGAAATGTGTGTAGAAGTGTTTGTTTTTGTTTTATGATCTTTTAATCTCTAAATTTTAAATTATAAAACATTTCAAACATACTGAAAATAATATCAACATTCACACACTCACCATCAAGATAGATGTTAAAGTTTTGCCTCCTTTAAAAAAAAAATTATGTATACTGCTAAGCTCTTCCCCCTGTTCTTTCCTCTTCCCTTTTCCACTCCCACTCTACAGAAGAGGAAACTGAGGCATAGAAAGGTCAAGCTGTGGTCTCCAGCGTCTATTGGTGAGTAGGGGGTAGGTAGAGTCTGGATCTAGACTAGGTGGTCAGAACTCAGGGCCTGTATGTTTTATATACTTTTGTATTTTGATGAGACATAGATTATCTGTGACCGTGATGTACTATTGTTTGGTGGGTTTTAAATTTTTTCATAAATTAAATCATTCCATGAATAACTTTCAGTTTGTTTCACTTAGCATTATGCTTTTGAGATTTATCTATATAGGTCTATTTTATCCTTTAAAATGTAAACTTCAAGAGAATAAAAATTATCTCTTTTGTTCACTGCCTGGCACAGAGTAGGTACTCAATAAAAACTTGCTGAGTGAATTCGTTTGTTTTCTGTCATACAGTATTGTCATTGTTTCTGAGACAGTTTCTCTAGGATAGATACCTAGAAGTGGAACTGCTTGGTCCCAGGTAAGGGCGTCTTCAATTTAATTAGGGTCATTAGAATGATTTTCTGGAGGTCTCCAGATAAATCCTCACAGAATATTCCGGGTCAAGGTAGCGTAAAAAACCCAAGTCCTACAAGGCCTCTTACGTTTTACCTTCATGCAGCTGTCTCTCTGATCGCCCTTCCCACCATCCTCACCCTCATATACTCGATTCCAGCCACACGGGCCTCCTTGCTTTAAATGAGAAGGCCCAAGCATAGCCTCACCTCAGGACCTTTGCACTCGCTCTCCCCTCAGATGTCCACATGGCTTTCCCCTTGTCTCATTCTGGTTTCTGCTTGGTGTCACCTCTTCATTGAGGCTTCCCTGCTCCCCTCCTCCCATCATTTCCTTTCCTCCCTACCCTGCTTTCCTTTTTCTATAACATATAACTTAGCTGATCATGTATTATGTGTGTATTGTGTGGACATGCCCCTTGGAATAAGTTTCATGATGGCAAGGAGTATCTCCATTGTAGCCACCGCTGGTGCCTTGCATTGTGAGTACTTGGCACTTTGCAGATATTGATAAATATTTTTCAAATGAATGAATAATCTCAGGGAGTTTCAGGAGTACAGATATGATGAAGGAAATCAAAATTTTATACTGGTATTTTTTTGTAGTACTCAATCATTATATATTTGATATGTGGAGGATTTGAAATGCTTATGAGAACTTGGCATACTAATGTTTAACGGGAACTGTATGATTCTAATTTAAAATTGAATTTAAGCAAGTGATTTTAGGTTGAAATCTTACTAAACTTAAAAATAGTATTAGGATATCTAAGAGAACTTGAGAGTCAACATATTACAAGTTTAATTTATTAGATTTATAAGATATATTTAAGTACTTGGAAGGTTTGTCAGATAAATGATATTCTTAAAAAGGAAATCAAATGTGTTAAATTTGTAAACATAGCTTAACATGTTTCAGAAAATTTAATTATATTGTATGTAAAAAGACTTTAAAGATTATTGTCAAAATTTGCCAGAGTTATAAAAAGAAAAATTAGATTTATAAAGTGAACTTGAAAGCTTGAGGAAAAACAAAGTTTTTCAAATTTGTAAACTTCACAAGTTAAAACAAAGTTTTAAAGTATCATTCCAAATAAACTTTGCAATGCACAAAAGTTGTCTCAGGGCCCACCAGAAAGCTGACATTCTCACAGGGTGGGTGTTCCATTTGTGTCCCAAAGGGTTGTGCTAGCATACACTCCTACCAGCAATACCAGGAGGTAATTTTTGAAAGTGCTATTCAGTGGTCCAGTACTATTATTACTATTATTATGGATGAGGAAACCATGGCCGCTGAGATTCACTGAGGCCATGCTGTAAATGAGTCAGGTGGGCCTCAAGCCCCCAGCTCCCCACCTCAGGTCTGCTCCTTCCACCTTGGACAGCTGCCTCTCTGCCTGCTGTCCCGTGTCCCCTTAATGAATCTGGGGCTGGTGACAGGCCTGTAGAGGATCAGTAATAGTAACTAACAACTGGCCCTGGTAAAGGGGCTTTATGCTTTTCCTCGCAACCCCTCTGTGAGGTTGTTATTGTGCCCATTACAGATGTGGAAACTGAGGCACATGCTACCCCAGGTCTCTCAATTAGTAGGAGGTGTAGCCTGGATCCAGCCTAAACATCCAATCCTGGCTCTGTGCCCCTCGCTGTGTCTGAGCAACTGTTCTCACGTCTGCTTCTTTAGGGATATTTGGCCTCTCCAGGAGCTTCCTGGGGCCTTAGTGGCCTGAGGTTAAGGTCACGGTGTCCACAGAGGAGCCATACCTGCCACCAGAAATGTCCTCCCTCCATGTCTATGTCTGTCTGTCTGAGTCTCTCCCTGAGTATGGTGTGTGTCTCTGAGTAAGGATGTGTCTTGTTCCTGTCACCCCAGTGAACAAGGTCACAGGGGGACCTCCGGCTGGCTATCTCCACAGGCATCCCAAGGAAGGCAGCCCTTCCAACGAGGACAGGCCTTGCTATAGAGACCTGGATGTGACGCTCGCAAGGTCAGTCCACAAAGGACCAGCCCTGTGTGAGCGCTGTCCTGGGAACACTGCTCAGATCATGGTAGGAGATGCAAAAATTAGTTTGACGACAAATTCATAGTCTGAGAATCCTGGCAGGTGTTCAGCTGTCCCATGCAGCAGGGGTGACACCTGGAGAGCACAGGGAGAAAAGGGTCACTTGTGGCTGGAGTGGCTCGGGCTACACGGGGAGATGACCCGTGAGATAGGCAGGCCTTAGAAGGAAGCACAGCTCAAGTTTAAACCCAGAGCTCCCGAGCCAATGTGTCCAATAGGACGCTTGTTTTTTAAAGGTTTACACCCCTCAGCAGAAAAGCTCCAGTCCTGTCCCCCAACACCTCCTTGTTGAGGGGTAGGGCAGATGTCTCTACACATGACCCTAAGATGCATCTTTTAGAAGACATTGATTTTTCGTCACAAGGTGGCATTTTAGAGTGGGTGAGCCTGTTGATTTCAAAGACAGCCTGCCTGCTCTAAGCCAATCCTGATTAATAATACTTTACTAACCTCCCAGAGAACAAGCTATTCTACATACGCATAAATAACGTGTTCGGTTAAGTGCCCTCTGTATGCCAAGTTTTTCATTTTAACTATTCTGTTAAATTTTAACAACTGGGAAACTTTGAAAATAATTTTACACACTTCCTTGCCCTCTTAAGAAAAAGGGCACAGAATGTTTCATCATGCTTTAGGGTTATCACTGCAGAGGCCTCTTGATTTGTGTGTTGTGATGTGGGGATGACCTCAGGCTACGGGCGGGTGTGGGAGGGATTCTTTGCCCTACACTCTAGAGCCTGGATCATGGGACTGTTGGATTCTTTACTTCTAATTTTGTTCTGTTTGTTTATTCATCCACACTCTCCCTGCTTCCTGTTCTCAGTCAGCATTTCTGCCCTGGCCTCCCTGTGTCCACTTCTAAATCTGCTGAGTGATGGGGGATCAGAGCACAGAGCTCATTGCAGGTATGGTCAGTTATCCCTCCATCAATGGCAGATGAGCGACGGGAGTGCACATTTTTCTTTGTTTGCCAATCTGGTTTGGAAACTACACACACACACACACACACACACACACACACACACACACACGGTGCCAAAGAAATGTATACACATTTTAAGAAAGGAAAAAACTATATTAAAATTACGCTGATGGTAACCACTTTGAGCATCTCTTGTAATCGTAGAAGTCAAATGTGATTTGTACTCATTTTTTGTTATCAGTATATATTATTACAATTTTAGTAGTTTTTTCCTTTCTTAAAATGTGCATACATTTTTTGGCACCCTCTGTGTGTATATATACATATATATACACACTTATTACATGTTATATACACATTACATGTAATACATAACATGCATGTATATATAATTGCTGTTTTCATTTTCTTGATAAGCACATTAACGTGTGTTGACCTTTTGCATTTAATGTGTGTCATACTCTTCTGTGACTTGTTCATATGCCCATTTTTCTGTTCTGCACAAATTGTAAAGCTCTTTTGGAAAGTAATTTGTCAGTTTCTAGCAATGCTTCATAAGTATATATTCTTTGACCCAGAATTTGCTTCTAGAAACTTGTCTTACAGAAATGTTTACACATGTGCACAAAGATATCTGTACTAAGATATTTATTGCAGCTATTTAGAATGGGAGAAAACAAGGAATGAGACAAAAGTCCATCAGTAGTGGAATTGGTGGGTTATTTATGATGCGTTCCTACTGTACAATCACTAAAAACTGAAGGTCATCAATGTACACTGACTCCTGCAAACAAACAAAAAATCGCAGAGAAAACATAAGCCAAAGTATCTGAAAAGAAACTGTATGTCTGCCTGAAGCCCCGGATGTTAGCTGCGTCTCCCTCTGGGAGGACCACGCTCTGGAGGGGGCACTGGTAAATGGGAGGAGGTAAACTTGCATGGTTCACTCCGTGCATTTCTGTTAGTTTCAGTCTGCTACGAGAGGAATTACTTGTGAACTACTCGTGTCCTAAAATTTTTATCTCAAGTAAAAATTGTTCTGTCTAAAGTCTTGTACGTCAAGTGTGGTCCAGGGAGCAGCAGCAGCAGCAGCATCTGCTGGGAGCGGGTTAGAAACGCAGAGTCTCAGGAAGCACCAGTCAAGGAGTCGCAAGCCTGGCTGCACAGAATCACCTAGACAGTTTTACACCAATGCTGAGGCCCAGGTCCACCAAAGAGGTTCTGGTGTAGAAGGTCTGGAGGCCCGCGTGCACAGCAGGGCTGAACCTCTGCTCTAAGACGTCGATAAATGCAGGGACGGCAGTGTGAATGTGGGTCGGGGCACTGTCCCACCGTGGGGGCCAGGACAGGCCCTCCAGGCTTCTCTGCAGGTCTTTTTTTTTTCCCTTTCTGTTGGGCTCTCTGTTGCATGGGATATTTCAAGTGCTAGATCAGGGAGCCCATTTAAGCTAAGAAGTCTTATATACTGAAAAAAACTACATGTTTACACAGGATCAATTAAGAGGTTGATTAATTGCACTTAAAAAAAACCTCACCTAAGCAGTTTGACATTTCTTTCAATAGCAATCTCCCCAGGATATTATTTCTCAGCGTGAGATCATACCTACCATTTCAGCACCTCCACTGGGAATGGGGCAGTTCACCTGGATCCAGTCTGGCCAGGTGGTGCTGCAATATTGGGGTGTAGTTGGTGTTTTTCCTAATCCCAGAAATAGCCAAGCTTGGGTCTCAGGATCTGAAGAAGATGCAATAAACATTTTAGGGCCGGCCCGGTGGCTCAGGCGGTTAGAGCTCCATGCTCCTAACTCTGAAGGCTGCTGGTTCTATTCCCACATGGGCCAGTGGGCTCTCAACCACAAGGTTGCTGGCTCAACTCCTGGAGTCCCGCAAGGGATGGCGGGCTCCGTCCCCTGCAACTAAAATTGAACACAGCACCTTGAGCTGAGCTGCCTCCTGGATGGCTCAGTTGGTTGGAGCACGGGCTCTCAACCACAAGGTTGCCAGTTCGATTCCTCGAGTCCTGCAAGGGATGGTGGGCAGCGCCCCCTGCAACTAAAATTGAACACGGCACCTTGAACTGAGCTGCCGCTAAGCTCCCGGTTGGCTCAGTTGGTTGGAGTGCGTCCTCTCAACCACAGGGTTGCCTGTTCGACTCCCGCAAGGGATGGTGGGCTATGCCCCCTGCAACTAGCAACGGCAACTGGACCTGGAGCTGAGCTGCGCCCTCCACAGCTAAGACTGAAAGGACAACTTGAAGCTGAACGGCACCCTCCACAACTAAGATTGAAAGGACAACAACTTGACTTGGAAAAAAAGGACTGGAAGTACACACTATTCCCCAATAAAGTCCTGTTTCCCTTCCCCAATAAAAAAAAACCACACACAAAAAAAACATTTTAAACAAAGCTTAGTCCCAGCATGCCCACTCATGCGCACACACACCACATTCTTTGGGAAGCCTCCAGGTTGTCAATTCCAAGAAGGTTATATCTCACAGACAGAAATGTTTTTCTCATATCTGAGGCTGTTGGTTTCAGGGTGTAACTTTGAAAGTCCTCCCTACCCTGTGAGATTCCACCAAGACTGCCGCTTATTATGCTCCAGGACATATCCTATGGGCACTAATGTACGCGCAGGCTGTGGGGTGAGGACGTGGGGGGACACGGAAGAAACGAGTGGTGTACAGTGTGAGTAAGTACGGCATTAAAAGAGCGGGGTATGACATCTAGGGAGCAGATGCTTGAAAGTGAAGCATTCCATGGGCAGGGGAGAATCAGAGATGGCCACAGACACAGGTGGTAATTGAGCTATGTCTCCATCCATCCATCCATCCATCCATTCTTTTATTCAACAAGTGTTTACTTAGTGAACAGGACAAGAGTCTCAGTCCTATCAGAGTGTGAGATATGGACAAGGAAGGGCTTCAGCACTGCAGGTACTAAAATAGGAGCAATCCCAGGCTGTGGGTAGGGGGAAGAGGGACTCCGAACCCAGATTTGGAGGGAAAGCATCAGGGACAGTTCTTGGAGGGCCTGATAACTGAGCGGGAGCTATTCTCCTGAAGGGAGCCAAGAGATGGGGTGGCCCTGGGTTCCAGGAAAGGGTGCAGTCCATGCAAACATCTGGAGGGGTCTGATTGACCAGTGAAAGCCCACAGGGCTAAATTCATACCAGGTGGAGCAGCTGGACTAAACAAAGGGACAGTACCATGAAAAGGTACAGTTTGGGGACCGGCGGAGACTCCACAAAGCTGAAACAAGGGGTGCCCAGAAGCAGGAAGGGCAGTTGAGGAGGTGGAGAGGAGGCCGGGCACTTCTGCAAGTGCCAGGAATCTAGTCCTAAATCTCAAGCTGAGGAAGGGACCAGGATGATTAGGAAAATGGCATGCAGCAAAAGGGGAAGGAACATCCCCACTCGCTTGGAGGGCGGGAGTTCCAAATCCGGTCTTTAATCAGGGGTACAGGCTCTCATAACACCCCCGCCCCCGCCCCCCCCCACCAACCTATAGAGGAGATGGAGGTGGGCGGGTCCCAAGCAAGCATTGTCCTGGAGGTCCCCACTTTGGACAGCCCCTGGTCAAATACCACCTCTCTCCCACCACCCGCAAATATTTACATCCTGTTTATGCCGAGGCCTCCCAGGGCCTCAGTTTTCATGAATAAAATATGAGTTTTTAGGCCGAGCCAAGAAGGGAAGAAACACAGCCAGCTGCTAGGGACTAGAAGCAGTTTAGTGTTTTGGTTGCTGTCGCCGCCCGCGTGGTATTTGGAAGACATTTCAATTGGCTGGTCAAGGTGACCAGAGCGGGAGAATTGGCGTTTTCTACACTACCGGAGGGGGGGGGGGGGGGGTTGTCCCTGGAACTAAATTGCTTGCAGCATACATTCACATTCCTTGGGCTGTTTCCTGAGAAACTCAGACTTTCACTCGTTTATCCTTCCAAAATGTTGTTGCAGTAAAGTCAGGGTACCTCATAGCCAGAGGAGGATGTTCAAGCCCAATGCCTCACTTTAAAGATGAGAAAACAAGGTCAGAGGGTAAGGGGCTTGCCCAGGGCCACTCAGCTAATCAGTGATTTTCTGTCAGGGTTCCCATCACCTCATCCCAAGTTCTTTCCACCCTATCACACTTCCTGCAAGTACACAATTCTTAAATTAATAGACTGTATTTTTCAGAACAGTTTTAGATTTATAGAAAATCAAGCAGATAGTACAGAGAGGTCCTGTATACCCCTTGTCAAGCACACAGTTTCCCCTATTATTATATTCTTGCATTAACGTGGTACATTTATTACAATTAATGAACAGTGACACATTATTATTATTAATTAAAACTCAGAGTTTACATGAAGGTTGTCTGTTTATGTTCATCAATTTTATGGGTTTTCACAGATGTATAATATCAAGTATCTACAATTACAGTATCATACAGAATAGTTTCACCACCCTAAAAATCACCCCTGCTCCACCGATTCAATCCTCCCTACCACCTCTCCCAGCCTCTGGTAACCACTGATCTTTATACTGTCTTCATAGTTCAGCCTTTTCCAGAATGTCACGTACCTGGAATCATACAGTATATGGTCTTTTCAGACTGGCTCCTCTCACTTGGCAATATGCATTACATACATATATTTAAAGTGCCCATAGAAACTTCTTCATGAGTAATGGAGACCTTATGGGTTGGTTGAATACCTGACATTCTTTGTCCAAGTTGTGCTCTTTCCAAAGATGTGGAAATTCTTGGAAAATGACACAAAATTCTTCCTTAATTATAATTGGAGAAGGATTCAGGTTTGTGCCTTGACTTACTTCTTTGAGTTTCAGAGTTTTTTCTCCCTTGTCTCACTGATGCCTTCTTTTAAATTTTTTTTTCAACATAAATTTCTTCTCATGATTTTTTACCTCTCCCTTCGTCTTGTTCTCTGTTCCAACCACCCTATAAAACCTCGATTGGGAGTAAGTTAGGGAGAAGTTTTGTTTCCTTGGACATGGAGTGTTTTTCCCATACCAAGCTCTGTGCTAGAAGCCATTTACTGTGACATTTTATCTAATGTCTACAAGTCTACAGTGAAGAAATTCTGCAGGTACAGGAGAGAACTGATTGAGGCCCTGAGCAATTTGTCCAAAGCCAGGCAGCCAAGTGCCTCAGGGGGGTTTGAACCCAGGCCATCAGGCCAAACCACGGCTTTAAACCTCCACTGTTTCCTTGGGCAGTCCTGCATTTTAATTTTAATCCAAATAAAAAGTGTCCCAAATTTCCTTTGTCTTCAGAGTGAGGCGTCAGTAACCTAAAGAAATATTTTCTATGGGAAAGTTCTGGTTGGGAACTGCTGGTGGAAAACAAAACAGGAAGTCAAGCATTCCAGCTTAAATGGATCATCTGGGAATCACTGGATTAGTCCTGCCATAGGCTAGGACTTCACCTTGGGCTCAGGGGAGAGAGGAGACGGGCTAGAGTCTGCAAAGATCCCTGGGCTGGATCTGCCTTCCTGGGGAGGGGGGGGTCAAAGCTGGGGGCATGAGAGAGAAGAAAGGAAGGCAGGAGCACAGGATGCCACCTCCTAATGGGATGCAGTGTGTGTGGAGGGGGGACAGACACAGGGCTGGCTGGGGTGGATGGATCAATCTCAGGGCATTTGGAGAGTCTGTCTCTCTGTCTGGGCCTGGGAAGGCCCTTGCAATGCGCTGGAGTCATTCTCTCCCAGGGACCCCTGCCCCTGTGTTTCCCTAGTCTCTGGTGCAAACCCTCGCAATCCCTGCTCGGTGAGTGTGTAATCATTTGCTCCCACAGAGTACTTACAGCATACCAGGTGCTGTGTGAAGAGCCCTACAGAAAATGCTGTCTCAGAGAGGGAAACTGAGGCACAGAGCAGTGAAGTTTGTCCTGCAAGGTCACACAGACAGTACGTGACAGGACCAGACTTCTAACGGGGGTGGGGTGGGGGGGGTGGAGGCTGATGGTCCCAGAGGATGCATTACCTAGCCCTATAGCCTCTGTGTTTGCAAAGACACCCTCGACCTCCTGTGTTTTCCCAGAAAGTACACCAGGACCTGGGTCTGAGGTGTCATCTCATCTCCTACCTGAGGCAAGAAGGAGGGAACAGGGTTAAGGGGTTCCAGATGTCTGTGGCCTCAGTCTGGTTGGTTGGTGGGAAGGAGCAGGAAGGGGTGTTCCAGAGAACCAGCTGCAACCATGAGAGGGGGTCCTCCTAGGGAAACAGGATTCATGGATCCCATCCCTGGGATCCTTGGGCTGGGGTCTCCAGGCTGAAAAGCTGGGAGGGTCCACGGGGCAGTACCCTCCCCACCCCAGTCCACACCTGGCTGCTGACACCTGGAAGCTGAGCCATCCAACTGGAAGACAAATGGCCGTATCCACATTGTAACAGACAGCCAGGTGGGAAGAAAGTCTAGGTGGAGTTGGCAGGGACCCTTACCTCCCTGCTAAAGGCGGTGCCACTGCAGGCAGGGCTAAAGAGGTGAGGGAGACCAGACCCAAAGGGCACCTTGGTGACCTGTCATGCCAGGCCCAGTGGCAGGGCCCAGGGTGGGCAGGAGGTCAGACACCCCACAGGGACCAGTCCTTGGATGCAGGTCCCAGGCTGAGGTGGCCGCGACCTGTGCCAGCTCACAATCAGTTTCACGTAGGCCACAGGAGGACAAATCGCCATTTAGGTTTGAGGAGCCCGTGTAAGGGGAGAGAATTCCCTTAGTGCCCCCTCTGCTTCCAGGCAGCTCTTCATCTTCCCGGGGCCCGGCTGTGGGATTCTTGCATCTCAAGAGCTCCAGAAAATGGATCTTAGTCTCCTATTTCATAAAATGAGGAAATTCGGTCAAAATGTTCCAGGATCCCATAACATTCCAAAATACCGTGATTTTGTGTCATTTATACATTTGCTGTTTAAAACTAATACTAAGCTTTACTCAGTTACTTTCCCTGGAAACTTGGATTAAACATATACCTATATTTTAAATGCAGAACCAGAGCTTGTTATAACATTTACCAATGTTCTGAAATTATTTCACAAAGCAAAGAATCATTTTGTAAAGTGAATTAATTACTTTTAACTGAAAAAAAAAAAAAGTGACCAAAGAGGAGAGCACCCTGGAGCCTGGCCTGGTTTGTGATCTGAGCCCTGGGTGACCCTGCGCTGCATTTGCAGAACTTCCATTGATTTCTTCTTCTGCTTTTCTGAGTTTCATTGTTGTAGTTGTTGTTGCAATAAAGATTCAAGTATTTAAACACTGAGCATTACATGTTTACTTTGTTAACTATTGAAAAATGTGTAATGTTAGTCTCCATGGCAGGTAGGTCTTTGATTTATGATAGTTTGTCCAGAAAATTTTCTTTAAGGAAAGAACTGGCCCTGTAAGGGGTGGGCATTCTGTGTGGGGATCCATAGGTGGCTTCTTTTGAACAAAGAGCCGTGTTGCTAAAAAGTTAACTGAAAATCTCTGATTTAAACAAGGTCCCAAAAACTTAAACTGTGAGAAAAAAAAGAAGATGGTAAATTTTACTATATTCGTATTAAAAACTTGCCCTTTCATAGACATACAATAAACAAAGTTATATGGCAAGCCACAAATTCTTCCAAGCAATACAGAAAAGTTGTCTAGGATATATAAGTAATCCTACAAATAGTTAAGAAAAAAGGTAAACTACCCAAAAGAAAATGGACAAATGCACAGACAACTATTTCACAGAAGAGGAGACTCGTATGACCTACGAACTTTTGAAAGATGCTCGGCTCCATTTGTAATCAGGTTTTGTTGGTTTGTTTTGCTTTTTCTGTTTTTTACAACAATCAGACCAACAAAAATGAAAAGGTCTGATTATACATAATGTCATCATGGATATTGGACAAAAAGAACTTACATGCTGCTGTGAAAATGTAAATTGGTCCAACTACGTGGAAAAACAATTCGACGTTACCGTGTAAAGGTGAAGGCGCACGTTCCCCAAGACTGTCATTTCCCCCCAGCTGTGCACCTGAGAGACACCTGTGCAATGAGCACCGTGAGGCAGGGGCAAACTGCAAACACAGAACAAAACTAAACAAGACCCCAAACTGGAAACAACCTAAAGCTCGGTCAATAGGAGAATGAGTACATTGCGGGATAGCATACAAGGGGACACGCTGTGGCCACCCTCATCGGTGTGGCCGAATCCCAAACACTTTGCAGCACAAGAGAAACTGCAGGGGAATAGCTACAGCATGCTGCCATTTACGCGTAGGCTGAAAGCATGCAAAACGAACACAGCATTGTTTGAGGGGTATATACATGCGAAGAAAAACAAAGCAAAGGAGGAACCCAAAATTCAAGAAAGCAGGTACCTTTGGCGAGGGGAAGGGATGGAACTGTGCTTGTAGAGGATTCCAAGTTCCTGGGAAAGTTTTATTTCTTAAGCCAGGTGTTCTTAACATAGGCATTCAGTTTATTATCTATAAGTCATGCCTACAAATGTATTTCATATGATTTTATAAGACCAAAAGCAATTTACCATGTACCTCCCCCATTTTTGAACCAAAGACCATGATGTGGGGAGGAGAAACCTGCCCAAAGTGACACAGTGAGTTGGGGGTGGAGCCCAGGATTCCATCCTGATCTAGAGACCCCCCATCCCACCTGGACCCTGACCCACAGACTCCCCCAGTACAGGAAAACTCCCGGTGTGTCTCCTTACTCACACGATGCTTCACTTCTGACAGCAGATGTGTGGATTTCCCACACCAAGCAATTCTCTGCAACACTAGCTGCGTGTCCTACAATTTCATTCAATTCTGACACCATCTATCTGGAGTTAGTGCAGACCGTGTAGATTAAGGGCTCAATCTCACAAGACTGCCCCTGTCCCCAACCTCAGATGCCAGTCACTGTCCAGTTTGTCACCTCTGCTTCTGATCCACTGGCTGTAAAATCAGAGGTTCCCATGACCTCTTTCTTGGGTTCAATCATTTGCTACAATGGCTCACAGGACTCAGGAAAATATTCACTTATGATAACTGGTTTACTAGGTAATAAAGGATATGATAAAAGATACAGATGAACAGCCAGACAAAGAAATGCAAAGGGTGAGCTCCAGAAGCGTCTAGAACACAGGCATTTCTGTTCTTGTGAAGTTGGGGTACACCATCCCCCTGTCATGTGGATGTGTTCTCTGAACCCCAAACTTTCGGAGTTTTATGGAGGCTCCATCACATAGGCGTGATCAATCATTAACTCATCTCCAGTCCTCCCTTCCTGGAGGATGGGGGTGGGGGGGTTTAGGGGCTCTGCCACGAACCAGGGTCAAAGACCAAGTATGAGAACAAAAGATGCCCCAGTGCTCTTATCACCTAGGAAATTACAAGAGTTTTAGGGGCTCTGTGCCAGGAACTGGGGACAGAGACTAAACGTATGTTTTCTATTATTTCACACCCACCCATCCCCACCCTGATCTAGAGACTACTCCACCCCCCACCTAAAGCTCCCCTGCTCCATTCCTATCCCCAGCCTGACCTATAGGCCCTGCTGTGACTCTGATCTCCGGTTTCAGGAGGCTCCAGTAAGAAGACCAGGGTCAGCATGCTGATTCCAAACCCAGGGCAAAGATGCCAGTCGGTCTTTGGCCGGTGAGCTGTCCCCAATGCACCCTTATTTGTGGGGAGCTGTTCAGACACGACAGTGGGGAAAGGTGGCCCAGAGCAACACACTGGCTTTCTTCTCTGGGCCACAGCAGAGATCCTTGTGGACAAGAAACGTGAGAAGACAGCAGCTGCAGGCTAGGTATGGGCAGGCTGGCGCCCTGTGATTTGGGAGACAGGGGTCCTTTGGTAGACAATGTTGAGTGGCCTTTGGTAGATAGCACCCTCTTAATTTGTGCAGTCCCTCTGACTTCCTCCAGGGCTCTGGGGACTTCAGTTGGGACTCAGGGTTGGCTGGGAGGCTGGAGTTGTAGAGAGGAAAAGGAGAGTGTGGGGGGAGGTGTGGGACCTGGGCTCCACGCCAGCTCTTCCCCTCGGCTGCACAGGCCACCAGCCCCAGGACCTCATGGGGAAGACAGGGTGGAGCTGACTGAAAGAGAAGGAGGGTGGTGGCGTGGTGGGGAAACTGAGGCACATGGCAATTACATGTATTCCGTATGGATCCCCTGGAGGGTTCGTGCAGAGGTTGCTTTCAGCTCCCCAGCCTGAGGGAGGAGAAGAACCAGCTCACTGATGACATTTGCAGACACCCTCCCTGCTGCCAAAGGCAAAAAATGTTCCTCTTGGCCCCATCCTCCTCTCACCCTTGGGAAAGCTTTGACCAGAATGGACCATTCTGGACTAACATCTCTGCTTCTGCCTCTCCTTGCCCCAGCAACACAAAGGGACAGGTGTGGCAATGCTTTGTACAGAAATAGCCCGACTGCCATAAGTCTCCTGGCACACGTGCCGTCTTCTTAGCCTCACCATTGAGAATTAGATGTGGCCCCAAGCACCCCAGCCACGCTCCCATCAGAGTGCTTACGGCTTGGACTGAGTCTCTCTGTCCTTGTGTGTGGAGATAGAGCCTGTCATTCCCATTTACCAGACAAGGAGACTGAGGCTGGGACCTGAGTCCCTTGTCCAGGGGTCACGTAGCTGGGGCATCACATGCATTGAACGAAGCTCAAGGTTTGCAGCTTCCCAAGCCTGTGCCTCCTTTTCCACCACGTACCCCTCCCAGCGCTGCTTCTCCAAAGTGAAAGGCACATTAGCATCATTGTAACCCCAGCTCCAGAGCGATGGGCAGCCAGGTGCTCCCCACACCTGATCAGGACCCCTTGGAATCAGCCCTGTCTGTGGCATGACTTTTCTTTGGATTCAGCCCCTATTCCTGAGGGTCACAGGGAGCTCTGTCCTCAGAGTGGACACAACAGCCCTTCCGGGGCACGTGGAGGAGGCAAACTTTCACGGTAGGGCAGCAGGCTTGCAAAGCAAGTGTGCTCTTGTCCCTGGCCCTGCTTTCTTAAACAGGCAGGTGAGGTGCACCCTTCCCCCCAACCATAGGCAGCAAACCTCCCCTCCGCCTCAGAGGCGGCAGGGGCTGGGCTCCTCCTCTCACCTGGAGGAGCTGGGAGCCCGTGTGGAGGTCCCATCCTCTAGGCTTGCTCTTTCTCAGCCCACACCCGCCAGGCGTTGAGGCTGGTGTGGCTGAGCAGCCATGCTCCTCATCTCTGTCCACAGCGCCCCCTCCCTGACTGCCCTGCTCCTCCAATCTGTCACCACACTGCTCCTGCAGAGCCGAGGGAGCCAGGTTCCAGGTCTAATTTGCATGCCCCTCCCCTGCCTGGAGCCCTCCAGGGCTCCCCACCTCCCATAGAGGAAAGCTCCACTCCACAGCCCAGCCTTTGAGGCCGTCCCTGACTGATGCCTGCTGCCCCTCTGCCTTCACCCTAGCCCCATTCCCTCGTGTCCCGGTCGCCTGAGTTCCTCAAGGTTCCTCCCAACATCACCTTCGGGCACTCACTCTGCCTGCCGCACACTTATCCTTTGAGACACATCTAGGCTATGACTGCCAAGTGACACACATTGGCCCCACACACTGAATTAGATGTGGCCCAAAGCACTCTGCCCATAAGTCCATCAGAGTTCTCATCACTTTATACTGTGTATCTGTCTTTTCAAAGTAATTTTGTAGCCACACACTGGGCAGAAATAGGGCTAAAGGATTTAAAAGCAGTAAAAGGGATTTTGTTGTTGGGACACCAGCAGTTTGAATATGAGCTCTAACTTTTATATAGTATACACACATGTACCACATCTGTGGGATGACGCTACAGGGATAAGCTGTAGAGACAGGATGCTGTGGTTTTTAAGAGGGCTGGTGGCTTTCCTAATGGTGCTTAAATCTAATGGTACTTTATCTTTCCTGCTGAAAAGCAACAGGGATTGGACAAATGACCTCCTAGCTTTTCTCCAAACATCTGGCTCACAGACACTGAAGCCACATCCAAGGCTCGGGGGCCACATGCAGAAGGGGTGTGTGTGGGGGGCGGGGGCGGGGGGGGGGCGATGGAAAGGCATATGGATTCGTCAAAGAAGAGCCAGACCAGGCAGTGCAATTAGGACATTGGTTCCCAAACGTTCCAGGAACAGCTGCCAACCTTGACCAAGAGCTCTTCCATCAGCAGCAAAGTGAAAAAGACTTTTCCAGAAAGCCAGATTTACTTAATTTAAAGAGCTGCCCTGTACTCCAAAATGAGGTTCTTTCCTTTATCTGGTGCTAAAACATCCTTTCTTGTAGGACATGATGGCAACAGAACCGTTATTTTTTCCAGTGTTATTTCTGGTAAAATAACAAACTGGTAACATTCTGTTAGTCTCTAATTTTTGTGTTTTTGGTGGGGTGACTGTTGATTCGTGTGACTTCTCAGAAGGATCCAAAAAGACCCAGAAGAGATGTCCCCGTAGGCCTGTGTTGCAGAGAACGTGTAGCCTGGTGAGGGGCAGGCAGCCTTGGAAGGAGCAGAGGTCAGCGGGCAGTGTCCTGGGGAGAAAGACACTGGCAGTGTCCCCAGGCAAAAGGCTCACAGTAACACAAAACAAACCCGCCTCCAGGGTGAGTCACCACCTCAGCTGAGTGATGCAATATACAGATGGGCAAACTTGGGGGATAAATGAGGAATAACCCTGGAAGGAAGGCCTTGGAGGGACTGAGAGAAGCCCTGCGGCCAGCACCTTCTAGAGACTTTCCTTGTCAAAAGCAGACTTTCCTTGTCAAAAGGGTGCCTGCAGACCAGCTCAGGACCCATGGAGGAAGGAACCCAGGGGCAGGGTAGTGGAGGCCCTGGGGATTGAGGCAGATTTCCACCCCAGTGGCAAAGTCCTTAAACGTGTATCCACCTGACCCTTAGTGACTGAGTATTGTCCACGCAAGCAGGGGGTGGCATCCCCCCATTTCCAGGGCCCCAGTTGAAGCCCATTTAGGAGTTACTCCAAAAGAAGCAACCCATCTTATCAGACCTCAGCTGAGCGTTTATACCACCTGAACTACTGCAGGCGCCCACCTGTTGCCCATTCACAGCCACTGCTTCATCTGAGAGGCAGTTCTGGCCCCAGGCAGCCTGGATTCCACATGGCGCCACTCCCTACCTGCTATGTGAACATGGACGAGTTTCAGACCCGCATCTGTAGATGAGGCAGGTAATGGACCCTCCTCATTGGTGTCCTGAGGAGTTTACAGAAACTCAGGTGCTTAGAACCATCCCTGTAATAAGTCAGCTTAGAAATGCCAGCTTTTGTTCAGCAGCCCTTAGGAAATTGGTGGGGCTGCATGGAAAAAGGCCCCCAAGACTTTGGCAAGTCCCAACAGGAAATGCCCATACCACCCCGTAGCTTAGACCTTCTGCTACTGCTGGGCTCCCTCCACCATAGTCTATATTGATTGAATGGATCAACCCTTAGAAGGTGCCCAGAGAAGGCAGAACAGGACTCTGGAAAAGTCCCCAGGTTTGAGAGTGGGGTGTGGCCTGCAGAGTGATGGCCTCAGCTGATGTCTCCATGGTGATGTTGTTCCCAGCCCCAGGCCACTTACAACATCCAAACAATCATTTTTTGTGCTTTCAACAGAAAGGGGCTTGGGTTTACATTTCTTTTGTTTGTTCTAAAAGTAACACATGCTTGTTTAGGAAAATCCAGAAAGGGGGAGGAAATAAATCCCGTGGGTCCCCACCACCCAAAACCCACCAGGGTGATCAGTTTTTACCCTGTATAGTTTACAAGGGTGAGATTCTACCGTATCCACAATTTTATGACATGTGTTTCATTTGACATAAATACAGAAGTGTTTTTCCATTTATTACAAATTCCTTCTAAACAGAGATTCAGAGACTATAAAATAGCCCATCAGATGGGTGTTCTTTCAGTCCTAAAAAATGAAATCAAACAACAGTCTATGAGAGAGGCAGCAACCTTCAGGCCAGGCCTTACCTGTGGCTGCCCCACCACAGGCCTCCGGGACCTCTGCCTTGGCACCCAGTTATTTCCCATAAATCTCCCCTCTTGTAGGGCTGCTGGTCATGGCCAGGGTCAGCAAGAAAATGGCCAAATCAGCACTTTTTGTAGAGACAAAAGCCCTGAGTGAGAGGTCTACTGGGCGACAGCCCTCCCCCAGTCCTCTTCAGCCCCCACCCTCCCATCCCCAGGGCTGACACCCTGGGCATCATGCCCAGCTCCACCTTCCATGTCTATACCATTTGTTCAGCTGCAGGAAGCAGAAAACCCAAATCCAAGCTTCAACAAGCTAGAAGTGTATCTTCTCTCACCTAGAACAAGCCCAACAACAGGAAGGGCAACCGATGCTCCTCTCAAGGTGAGTCATGCCTTTGCCGCTCCACCTACCCAGTCCGGTAAGGGGAAGCTACCCAGTCCACCTAAGTACTCTGAGAGAACTGAGGGCTGTCAGTGAGGGAAGGGGCCGGTGGGTTTTCTGCCCACCTCCTGAGGGCAGGAGGGGTTGGTTGAACCTGCTGGGTGGACACAGGTGAGCTCAGGTGCCTCATGGCAGAATCTGTGTGACCTGAAATCCCTGCTTCTCTTTAGACCTCATTTCCCTACCTATGCAACGACCTATGCAACGAGGGGCCGGGACGAAATAATGGTTTAGTTTCTAACTAGGAAACTTCTTAGTCCATCCCTGATGGGCTGATGTCCTGGGAACTTTGGCTACTTTCCTGGTTCCAGAAGCCTCAGATATGAAAGAAGGGAGAGGTGCCCTTAGGACCCACATGCCATTTGGTCTGGGTCAGGAACCCACCCATTTGGGCAAGTCGCTCTCTCTGCTACATCCCACCTGCCCTGTCTTTTCTGAGCTCTCTCTCCTGCCCTAGAACCTGTATGTACAGACCAGGTGGGGCTACAAGGGGTCTGAGTACTGCCTGAACCTGTCTGCAAAACTCTGTGTGTGTGTGTGTGTGTGTGTGTGTGTGTGTGTGTGTGTGCATATCACATGTTTCTGGAGAGTCTCCATGGATTTCGGTCTCAAAGGGGTGTATGACCCTAAAATCTGACCTGGACTGGCCTCTCCCTGTTTTCTTTACTGCTCCTGCTCCCTTACAGTGTCCCATCCCCCCACCTTTGGCTGGACCCCCACAGCCTTCCAGCTGGTCTCTCAGGGTCTCAGCCTGCCCCCATGAGTTGCCAGGAGAACTTTCGAAATGGTTTCTGATTGGGCCTCACCTGCTTTCTGTCATCAGGACCCTCATGCCTTTGCGGCCAGCCTGGGCTCCCTTCCCTCCACTAATTTCCAGGAGAGCCACCTGAAAAGTACTGTCCTTCACTCTTTGTGCTTCTTCCTCTCCATGGTGAGAGAAGTCCCTGTTAGAAATCTCCCGCTCACAGGAGAAAACCCAAACTCCTAATATGCACTCAAGCCCTTTGACGACCTTGCACTTTGAAAAGAAGTTCACATTTCTTGAATGCTAACTCCCTACTAGGTGCTCATTGTTCTAAGCCCTTCCCATAGATTAATGTGTTCAACCTTGACAACAACCCTAGGAGGCAGTCTAATACCAGCTCCATTTCGTAGATGCAGAAACAGAGGCCCAGAGAATTGCCCATCAGCTAGAGGTGATGGAGCTGGATTCTTACCAGTGCACTATGCCTTGGACCACCCGTCCCAACCACGTGGAACGATTTTCTCCCTGGCTCCTGAACACAGCTCTTTCCACCTCAAATGCCATCCCTTCCCATGGGGTTGACACATTCTCCAGAAGGCTGCTCTCCTGGGGGCTCACTCTGCACCCTCCTCCCCACATGGTCTCATGTCTGGCACTGCTCACCAGTGGGGGCCAACTAGGGCTGGCCAGTGCCCAGCCTCCATTACACGTTTGCTGTGTGAAGCGAAACACCATCCCCAATTTACAGTTGGGGAAACTAAGTTCCAGAAGTTAATTCATTTCTCAAACATGGACACCAGGGCCGTAGAGGGATGGTTGGTGGCAGCTTAGCAAATTTATTCATTCAACAATCGTCATTGAATGTCTGCCCTTGACCAGGCACTGTGCTGGGTGCCTTAGTAGATATAAACAAGACTGTGCCTGGTACCTGCCCTCTGGAGTGAGTCCCACTCTCACTGTACAGACCATAACCTCCCCCAACATAAGCAATTCCCACGCTCAAGGAAATGGAGGTGAATTGGAGCTGGGCTTTGCAGGGGAAGGCTGATCTGTGAAACAGAAAAGGGAGAGAGCACTACTGGTAGAAGAACCAGCAAGATAGAGGCTCGAAGAACCAGCCAGGGGAAAGAGGACAGAAAGGCAGAGGACAACCACAGCCAGGCACCCATGGGTGTTGGGATTTATTTACTTCTCGTCCCTGGGCTGCCACTTAGCCTCTGTCCCACCACTCAGGGGGGTGGCCCAGGCAGCTGTGTCAGCACCTCTAATATTGCAGGAGAGAGATACTGTCCCAGGGAGGAGGGTGCAAGTTTCATCTGTGTCTTGGATACCATGTTTTGCAAAGACATGTTGGGAACAAATCACTAAGAAAACCGTGCCATTTATCCGCAACTCCTTGGCTTTGGGACAGCTAAGTAAGACCTGGAGTTCACACCTCGATCACACCATCCCCTCCTCATCTCTTCCTGTCCAGTCCAACGTCACCTCCTCTGTGAAGCCTTCCGGGAACCTCCCCATTCCTCCCCCTGCCTCACGATTTTACATCACTTCCAAGGTCTGGGACACCCTTGTGAGCGGAGCAAGGCTGGAGGATGCTCTTTCACCAAACACGACTGAAGCGCCAATAGGTGCCCAGCGCCAAGGTGGGTGTAGGCGCACCCCGGACACCCTCAACTGACGAGGTTACGCCGCGTTTTCCTCCCGCCCGCCCACTGGCGGCTGGGAGCCGCGGCCGGACAACCGCGAGGCCGCGCGCGGCGTGCCCGCCCCCGCCGCGCCAGGCCCCGCCCTCGGGCGCCCGCCCCAGCGCCAGCCCCTTTTGTTCCCTCCCGGAGCCGGGGCGCTCGCTCCGCTCCTCTCCTCTCGCTCTGCTCGGCCGCGGGGCGCGCAGGCGGCGGCCGGTCTTCCTCGGTCAGCGCCTCCTGCTTTCCCACCGGCTGCCGGCCGCACACGCGCGGCCCGAGACCCGAGCCCGGAGCGCGAACGCGGAGTCCCGGCGCCAGGAGGTGCTCCATCGGAGGGCTGCGGGGAGCGGCCGCAGCATCCTCTCCCCCCGCGGCGGCCGGGCCGGCAGAGGAGGAGGCCGGCTCCGGGCTGCCGCCGCCGCTCGGCCTGAAGCTGGAGGGGCGAAGGTAGGAGCAGCGGGGCGACCCCGAGAGAGGGGGCTCGCTGGGCAACAAAGGACCGAGGGATGCGGGAGGCGGCGGTGGCCACGGCCTGGGCAGAAGCGGGCCGGCCCGGGGGCATTGTCGCGCGTGGGAGAGGCCCTAGGGTTGGGACTGGCGGGTGGGCGTGAGCACAGACAGTCCTGGGGTGCACCCCAACTTCCCCCAGCCTGCAGGCGCGGAGGGGACGCTGCTGGCGTTGGGGGGCGCTTCTTGGGCTTCATGTCCCGGTGGTGAGGGCATCCCCAGCACCCCCTGTTCCCCTCCCCACAGACAGGGGTTCAGCACATCTGCTGAGGGCCCGCCCGTCCCCTCTCCCAAGGGCAGTGCCTGGCCGCTGGACACGCCACAGGGCTGTGGGCTCACAGGCCGGGCGGGGGCACAGCCTGGTGGGCGAGGCGCCCCAGCTCCCTTCTCCAGACCCGGGATCTGGGAGAACAGGGATCCCCCGCCCGCAGGCTGGAGTCGCCTGGCCTATGCCCTTTGCAAAACTTGGTTGAAGTGCATGGTGGAGAAATTTGGAGGAGACTGGGGCAGGGGTGCCCCCGCAAGCTGGCGCTGGTGGCTGGTGAGGCAGCAGATTTTCTGCCCTCCCCATAGGGAGGGGCCGCGGCCTTGGAGGATGCTTCGCTGGGCCTGCAGGACCCGCCCGTTTGGGCCCTTCAGGCGGGGCCTGCGCAGGGCGGGTGCCCGTGGGCACTGCCACGCAGACCCCGGCCCCACCCGCACTATGGGAGGATGGGCAGAGGGGCACCTTGAGAGCAGTCTCACATCCCCCTGCGCATCCCCCAGTCTCTAAGACCCTACCTCTCCTTTCTGGGTGAGAAATGGGATTCTAAATAAGGGGTGCAGCCCTCACCCTTGTAAGATGCCCAGGGGAGGCTGGTGGGGTGGGGCTGTCCTAGGGCTGCTGGCAGAGGAGGAGGAGGGTGCAGGGAGCACCACGTGGGGGCCGACTCATGTTGTCTGTGTGTGTGTGTGTGTGTGTGTGTGTGTGTGTGTGTGTGGCAGACTCCCCACCAGTTGTAATGTAAACAACGAGCCCTTCATTCATCCAGCTGCTGTCACCTGGGCCAGCACTGCCAGGGGCTGGCAGATACACAGGGCGGGGCACTACTGCCCCCAGGGAGCACTGCTGACCCCAGTGCAGTGGTGGGGGAGGAGGGACACCTGGAGGTCGGGGTGGAGAGGAGGCTTGATGGAGCCCTGTGCAGAAATGTGCTGCCAGTATGCCAAAGGGGCTTCAAGCAGGGAAATAGCATGGGCAGGGGGGCCAGGGCTCAGAGAAGGGGACAGGAGGCCTGGTGGCTGTTGGGTTAGAAGAGCAGCGAAGGATTTAGGTGATGGGGCTTGGGATTTAAAGCAGGGAGTTCTGTTGAGGGAAGGGATTGTCCTGTCCTTCCTACTTTCCCACTTGGGGCCCTGCAAACATCCTCCTCCATGAGTTATGAGCCCAGGATGCATTGAGTCTGCAGCACCTGGCCTGCAAGTGATGTTGGGGTGTAGGCTCTGAGACAGGTGGAGGGGGTTGAGATGGAGAGGAGTTTCACAGGAAGAAGAGCCTGGAAGTTTGGGCCTGGGGGGAGCCTCAAGCCCACGAGTGTGCACCTGTAAGCTCCCAAGTGCACCCGGCAGGCTGCGGAGGTGGTGCCTGGACTTCTGCACCCGGAGCCTGACATCCCAAGTGGGGGATTCACCCTTGGACACCAATCCATTGTCAGCATCTCCTGTCCACTTTGGCGACTGAGAGTTCAGATGCGGGACCCTGATAGCCTGGGTTCAAATCCCAGCTTTGCCACCTACTAGCTGTGTGACCTCAGATGAGTCACTACACGTTTCTCTGTCGCGAATTTCCCATCTGTGAAATGAGGATACTTATGATATCTACCTGTTAGGGTTGTTGAGAGAATTGAATGAATGAATGTGTTTGAAGCGTGTGCGCTGTGACGGAGGGAAAGCCTAGGGTTTGTTATTGAGGCTGTGCCAGATGGCCCTCCAGCCTACACCCCCCCACACACACACACGAGTGGCTCATCCCCTCCCCAGCTGTTTGTCCACTGTTAGACAGTCCTGCCTATTAGGCCCACCCAAGCCCTGCTGGTCTCTCCCTCACGCAGCGTCCTCCCTCGGCTTCCCCCTCTGCTCTGGCTGCGACCTCTGCCATTGATCAGTCGTGTCACCCTGGGCAAGTGGCTGGACCTCTTCATGCCTCAGTTGCCCTTGGTGATGGGAAAGCCACCATCCCCACAGCCTCAGCCATCCCTGCTCCCTCCACTCTGGCCCATGGTGTGGGGGACAGTTGCCTTGTGGCCTCCCCTCCCTGGCCCTGCCACCCTAAGTATTGGCCTTGCCCTCTTGATGCCATCTCCAGACCTTTGCTTCCCTGCCCAGAGGGGAGCTGCATTCTGGACCCTCCTGGTTCCCTGCCGTCTTAGGCCAGGCTGTTTTAACAAAATACTACAGACTTATTATCAATAACAGGAATTTATTTCTCACAGTTCTGGAGGCTGGAGCTCTGAGATCAGGGTGTCAGCATGGTCGGGGGAAGGCCCTCTTTCAGGTTGCAGACATCTCCTTGTTCGGTCACACGGCTGACGGGGCTAGGGAGCTCCATGGGGGGTCTATTATAAGGGCACCAATCCTTTCGTGAGGTCCCCACCCTCATGACCTGAGCAACTCTCCAGGACCCCACCTCCTGATACCATCACACTGGGGATTAGGTTTCAACATATGAATTTGGGGGGACACATTCAGACCATAGCACCTGCCCAGTGGTTCTTGGGGAGAACATCAGCCTTTGTGTAGTTTAAAAACAACAACACATACTGAGTGCTTACGGTATGCCAGGAACTGTTTTTAGCTCTTTAAATGCATGTGTTAGTTCGTGGATGTCTTAATAACATCCCCTATGTTTTGCAGAGGAGGAAATGAAGGCACAGAGAGATTTCCCTGTTTGCCCTGCATGCATTTGTTAAGCGCCTACTGTGTGCCTGGGGGACACGCCCCCTTCCTACATGCCATCTGACTCACGTACCATATTCATTTCCCTAAAGCACCATTTTGGCCGTGCCTCCCTCAGACACCTGCACCCATTTGTTCACGTACAAAGTCCAAATGCTCTCTGGCTCTAAGGGCACCACTGCCTGTGCCTTGCCTTCCCAGCACCGCTCTCCAGTGCCGGCTCTACCCAGACCCGTCTCACCTTATAAACTGAGTAGTGGGCATGGCTTCATGAGCGGGCCTGCCCTTGAGGGGAAGGGGGAAGGGCTCTGACCATGTATCTGGGATAATTTTGTTGCAGGGGACAGGAACTTCCTCCAATTAGGTTAAGTGAAAGGGGAGTTAAGAGGAGGGAAAGGGAACTTGTGCAGCAAACAATTGCAGGCGGCCGGCTCCCCCAGGACAAGGGAAGCTGGCAGGCAGCCCCTCCTCCAGCTTTCCTCTTTGGACTGTGGTTTCATTTTCTCTGCCTGTCCCAGTGCATCTGTCCCTTCTCTTCTCCCTTCAGACTGGCTCTCTCTGGGTTGTTGGCATGGCTGTCCCAAATGGTGGCTTCAGCTTGAGGCCACAGGACCTCCCAGAGGCGCTCCCCTCCCTCTCGGGGTGCCAACAAGACCAGTGGGCCTGGCCTGGGTGAGGGTGCCCACCCCATCCACTCAGCTGGTCTCTGGGGCTGGGGGTGGGAGACAGTGCTGGGCACAGCTTGTACAATGTCGGCTGCATTTATGATGCATGGTATATGCTGGGGGAGGACGGGAGAATGGGGGCATCACCATCCTTGAGAGCTCTCGATCTGCTGGGAGAGGCAGACCCATGGCCAATTTACCATGGTGCCACAGGATACGGAGTGTGGGTCTCCACCATTCAGCAGGATGATTCATTGGGAGAAACTGGTGCACTGATTTGGCCAGTTTAGGGGAAAGACGGCATGGCTGGAGCTGTGCCCCATGGGCCTCCCCCAGCTCTAGCTCAGGAGCCTACTCTGCTCCTGGAGACTGGGTGTCGCATTGCCAGCATGGGACCTACCTTGTCCCACCATTCCCTTTTCTGGCCTGCACTGCCAGTGTGCACAGAAACAGTAATACAAAACTCATGTTTTCCAAAGAAATGCTTCAAAATGATAGTGAAATATTTCCCTTCTGAATAGAAAGCAGAGCAGGTCAGGTGGTTTTGATTGACAAGGGCCTTGTCCACTTACCTACCAGCTTCCGATTTTGCTGAGCAGCCCTTGCTCCGTTCCTGGAATCAGACCTTTGACTCCAGCTGCAGCTGAAAAGACACCCACTCCCCTTCCACTTCCTTATTTGCCCTTTTGGCCTCTATGCCATGAGAGGGTGGAATTTTAGGCTCACGAGGAGTGCCTGGTGTTCCAACCTCCCTTCCCTAAGGAGGCGATCCCGTGGATGTCCAGGGCCGATCTGCTCCTGCTGCACCTAGCCTGGCCCCAGCTCTTCCCTGGGAAGCCCCAGGCCCTGCTGTCCCAACATTTGACGTTGAGGGTGGCAGTGGGTGATGGCTTCAAAGGAGCACAGTGCACTTGAGTTTCGGAATTGCCTTCGAGAAACTTTTACTGAGTTAGGATGACATCAGCCCCCTTCCTGAAAATATAAACAAGAGCAGTACCTTTGAGAAACATTTTAAGGCCAGAGTAGAAGAGATGCCTCAATGCCCAATGGGGTCATTGCCCTGACAAGGGGTGCAAGTCCTTCTAAGTGTCACTCAGGCAGGCAGGGCCCTAGGTGGGTGGGATGGCCTCAGGGGCTTCCTGGAGGACTAGGTCTGGGGCTGCATCTTGAAGGGTGGGTGAACTTGGGGCGGTTAAGGAGGGCCTTCCTGATGGGCTCAAAGGGAGAAAAATGAGGGAGAACTTTGGGCGCAGGAGGAGAGTGGGTGGGTGGGAGCTCAGCATGGAGCTCCCATTCTTCCAAGTGGAGTGTCTGGTTGTGGGACCCAGTGATGAGGGAAGGAAAGACATTTGGCGTCTTTGGATTTGTTGCTACCTTGTGTCCTGATTCTGCTCGGGTCCTTTCTAACATAGACTGTTCCCTTATAAATTTGTTTGTAGGTTCAGTCACTCAGCTCACATTTAGCTTCTTTCAGAGTAGCGGCAGTGCTGGGCTCAGGGGAAGCAGATGAGAGAAGACATCCGAGGGGGCCTTGTGTGTTCTTTGTATGATTCCAGAAAGGACTTGAGGTGATTTGCAAAGATAAACGCAGTAAAATGAGATGAAAAAGACATGGGAAAATTGCGGTGAGAGGAAACCCAGGGTAGAAAAGTCAGATGAAGCTGGTGGGAGTGCTGCAACTCCGGTGGAGGTAATCTGACTCCGAGCTTTCTAGCAGCCGGGTCGAGAGGGAAACAGGAGTTTAGAGTGGCTTTGTATCATCACATTGTCTCGTGTAAGCCCATGCTGTACGCAACGCAACAGCCTAAGTGAGAGACAGACAGCAGCTCCAGGGAGGAGCCGGTCTGTGTGGTCCTGGGGCAAATGGACATCCCGGATGGGGGGCGGGGGCGGCAGACCCTCTTATCCTTCTCATCCTCCTCGCGGAGGGTCCTGGCCAGCAGCTGATGCTTGCAGCCAGCCCCCTCCACAGGTATGTAATGGGCTGTAGGGGTGGGTGAGACCCGGTGAACCAGGAGCCAGGCTGGTCCCCGCCCCGAGAATCCCTGTCCCTCGAGGACGTGTGGGAGACTGGGATTCAGGCTGTGCAGACAGCTCTGGGCACACCTGCTCAGCTCCAGGAGTTGGCTAAGGGGTAGAAGAAGGGGGTAGGCATTCCTGGCAGGACAAGCGACGGGGTAGGTGTCTCCGTGAGCAATGAGAAGTTCAGGGAGGCTGGGATGCAGGGTGCTGCGGGGAAGGGGGCCCAGGAAACAAGGCCGGGACAAGTGAGGACCGGGTCCCTGGGCAGAGGTGCTGTACACTGGCCTGGGCACCGAGGGCTATGGGGTCACCTCCAAACTCTTACCTAAATCTCTGTCCTTTCCCCCGCAACCTGGTGCCTGGAGGAGAGTTGGTTCTGAGGAAGTAAAGAGAAGTGGGTAGGCACACAGGCTCTGTGGCCGGAGGGCCCGAGTTCCAATGCGACCTCTGCCATTGATCAGTCAAGTCACCCTGGACCTCTCCGGCCTCGTTGCCCCATTAGTAAGGTGGAGCTCATAGTAGCATCTTCTCCACAGGGCTGATGTGAAGATTAAATGAGTTAATATTTATGAAGCGCTTAGACTGCTGCCTGGAGCAGAACAAATGTTACAGATCTGTGGCCCCTTAGGCTGGAGCAGCTCAGCCGAGGGGGGTCTTGTCCCACTCCTCTCACTAAGTATGCCCACACGGGTTCAGAGCGAAGCACAGTGAAGAAGCACAGAGAGGTGTGGACATGGGGTCGCCCTTCCCCCTGCGGTGGGCCAGCCCTGGGGTGGGGGGCACTCAGCAGCTTCCTGTTGATGTTGTTTTTGACAGTAGTAATAGCTGCACAAGCTCCGGAGAGCTTCTCAAGGCAACTGTGTCAACTGAAGCAGAAACCTGCTCTGAGAGCAGGCCTCAGTTTCTGCTTAATCTCCTCTGGTGATGGGGGCTCACTGCCTGCTTTGCTCAGTGGACCCACAGCCAGTGAGCATCCACTGTGTGCGTGGAGCGTGCTTGGTGCTGGGTTTCCACCAGGATGTGAGTCATTCAGAAGCTGAGCTGCTTCTCTCTGTCTTCCCCAGACATTGCCTGAAGCCAGCCGGGTGAGTGCGTTGATGGGGTGTGAGCAAGCTGCTATGGGCCTCCCACTGGGCTTGGGAAGGATGAGGGTGGCTGAGGAGGGCATTTTCATTCATTCATGTGTTTATTAAACATATTTTGAGCTCCTGAGTGTGCTAGGCGCTGTCCTAGGTACCCAGAGCCCAACAGTGAACAAGATGTGCGAAGAACCTGCCCTCTTAAGCTGCTCTCAGTGAGAGCTGAGGGAGTTTGCCAGCAGCCGAGAGGAAGGGCATTCTAGGCAGAGGGAACAGCATGTGTAAAGGCCTGAAGATGTGCCAGTGTGTATGGGTATGGGTGGGTGTCGGCATTCTGCCAGAATTTGGTGGCTGGGGGCCGTGGGGAGTGGGGGTTGCCTTTCTGAAAGCAGTAAAAGAAACTACTGATTTTGAGGTCTTCTTAGTGACGGCCCTACTCCTGGGGCCACCAAATTCCGCCCTCCTCTACCCTCCAGCAGCCCTAAGTTGCCTTTCAGAGGTGTAGATGGTACCCCTGGCCCCCTGGCTGGTGCATCCTTTTTGCAGGCTGCTGCACTGTGGCCCTGCCCCGTGGGCCCTGGGTTGCATCTGCTCCCCTCTGTCTGGGCCTCTCATGCTGCGGGGGGGCCAGGCCTGGACCTCAGTGGGCTTTGCCTCCTACCTGCCCCCTGCAGGGGACGGGTCAAGTGAGAGGAAGCCCCGGAAGAAGGTTGGTGCCCAGGAAGGTTGTTCTGTGAGCACAGTACCACTGTGTGCCAGACCCTGGGCACTTGAACTCCCTGGGGGCTTGGGCCTTCCTGCCTGGAGCTCCCAGAACCAGGGGAAGACAGAACTCCCGTAGGTCCACATGCTTAGGGGCCACCGGCTGAGGCAGTCTGATGGGTGGGAAGGCCTCAGGGCAGCAGGGACCACCCTTGCTTCTTATTTTTAAACTTGTTTTTTGAAGTATAACATCCATTCAGAAAAGTGCTCATGTCATACGTGTACCACTTGGAGAATTTTCTCAGCGTGAAATGCTGTGCACCAGCACCCAAATCCAGACTCAGAAGCCGCAGCTCCCCACAAGTCCCTCCTGTTTTCACTTCTGGTCAGTACCCCCTGACATAAGGGTGACCGCGTCCCTGATTTCTAACACCATCCATAAATAAGTGTTGCCTGCCCTTGAACTGAATTTTAAATGGAAGCATACAATCATACTCCAGCTTTTATATCCGGCTTCTTTCACTCAAGATTATAATTGCAAGGTTCATACACGTTACTTGTAGTTGTAGTTCTTTCATTCTCGTTGCTGTACTTTATTCCATTGTGTGCATCTATTTACACACATGACTAAATGACAACTTATTTAGTCATTCTAATGGTGACGGGTGTGTGGGTTACTTTCAGTTTGGGAGTCATTTCCCCTCTGTGGCGTGCCCCCCTCCCCCACTCTCAGTGGTATCATTTGATGCACAGACGCTCTTAATCTTACTCTTGTCCAATTTATCCATCTTTTTCCTTGTTTTTAGCACTTTCTGTGTCCTGTTTAAGAAATCTTTGCCTACTCTAATGTTATGAAGATATTCCGTGTCTCCTTCTAAAGACTATTGTTTTACCTTTCATGTTTAGACCTGCTATCAGGAATTGATGATGTGTGATGTGAAATAAGTGTATTAGTTTCCGTTTGCTGCTATAACAAATGACCACACACTTAATGGTTTCAAATAACATAAATGTATCATCTTAGGATCCTGGAGGTCAGAAATCTGAAATGGGTCTCACCAGGCTAAAGTCAGGATGTCAGCAGGTCCATGTTCCTTGTAGAGGCTCCGGGGAAGATTCTGTTTCTTTACCTGTCCCAGTTTCTAGAGACTGCCCACATTCTTTGGCTGGTGGCCCCCGCTTCCATCTTCAAAGCCAGCAATGAGTCCTTTGCACACTGCCTTCTCTGATTCTTTCACTCCTGCCTCCCTCTTCCACTTATAAGGACCGTTGTGGTTACATCGGGCCTGCCTGGATAATCCAGGATACTCTTCCCATTTCAAGGTCAGCTCTTTAGCAACCCTAATTCCATCTGTAACCTTAATTCCCCTTTGCCATGTAAACTAACGTGTTCACTAGTTATATGAGGCCATCAATGGGGGGCATTATTCTGCCAATCACCGGAGGGCATGTGGCTATCCAGTTGAGTCAGCACCACTTACTGTAAAGACTGTCCTTTGCTCAGGGGTAATTTTTAGCTGCTTGTGCAGATTCTGACCCTAGGGAGGAGGCCTGACAGGCTGGGCTGGGGAGGAAAGCCCAGGAGATGGGGTGGCTTTCCTGCAGCTGCCTGGCCTAGATGTGTTGGATGGAGCTGCCACAGAAAGCACAAGTGGAGAAGGCAATAGTGAAAGACGACAGGGTCAGTATCGTGGCCTGGGAGGCAGGATGCTGGAGCCGGTCCTTCCTGTGTGTCCTGCTCGCTGGATGACCGCAGCAAGCCCCTCTTCTCCCTGGACACAGACTCTGTCTGGTCTCGGGGACCCTCTTGCCCAGCACAGGTTTTCTTCATTGGAGCACTTGAATCTTAATATCCTGTTCACTTGCTCTGTGACCTCGGGTGAATCACTTCTCTGACTTGGGCCTTCGTTTTCCATTCTTTCATATGAGAATAAAGGTGGGTCAGAGGACAACTTGAGCCGTGTTGTTCCCAAGCCTCTCTCCCCAGGCCTGGTGGGGGACCCTGTCCCGCAGGGCGTCCTGGGCCAGTGAAGGAGGGTTCCAGTTCTCCCATTGGCAGGGCTATGGGGGCCTCACAGCCAGGGGCGGGCTCTGGCGCATGGCTGTGCCCTGGTTCAAAGCATGCCGTGTGTGTGTGTGTGTGTGTGTGTGTGTGTGTGTGTGTGTACGCACACCTGTGCACATGACAGGAAAATATATTGACATTTCTTTCCCTCCCTCAACCTGACAGCCCTGGCCCACTTTGTTCTTTGCTGGAAGACAGGATCCCTCCAAAACTTAGGGAAGATGGCCGGGCCCTGTGTGTCCAGCTCAGGCAGGACTGACAGGCTGGCCACTCCCAGGGCTCTGCAATCAGCCTCGGTTGTTGGCAGGACAGGGAAGATGCTGACTTTACAAGTAGCCCTGAGCTTGGAGGCTGTGAGGACGGTGGGCGTGCGGGGCTGGACCCAGGCTCTGGGCTCAGGCCCTGCTTGTTTCTCGTCTGCAGTTGCCAGAGAAGGGGGGAGCCAGCCGGGGCTCTTGGATTGGTCTGTCCTTCCCTGCCTAGCACCGTGTGCCCCTGCACTCCCGTCCATGTCGCTGGCACACCGTGCCCTGCCCTGCCCTGCCCACCATTCCCAGCTTCATTCCCCTCCCTTTCCTTGAAGCCTCATCAGCTGGTGGAGACCAGGTTCCAGCCACAGCTCTGCTCTGAGGCGTAGGCGGGTCCCTTCCCCACACTGGTTCTGGATGACTACCAGGCCCGTTTGTACTGCCAGGGCAACTTGGAACCCCAAGTAGGGCCCATCACCACCCCATTCTTCTTGAGGCCTCCTGTCTTCTGCCACTGGCTAGCAGGTGTGCTGAGTGTTGGGCTTGCACAGCCAGGGCTGGCTCCAGCTTTCTGTGGGATCTTGCTGACCCAGTGAGAGCAGAGGGTGGGTGTTGGGACAGGCACAGGCAGACAGTGCCATCTCCCCACCGCTCCCAGGCCAGAGGGGTAGCTGATGTGAGGCTCAGAGCTTTGGCTTCTGCCTCAGGCTGGCAAGACTCAAGGGAAGAGCCTGTCCTGGCCGCCCTGCCGTGCTTTGTGCTGTGCCTGGGGATTCTAGCTTCCCCACTGGGTGTGATTCCCTGAGCCTCTGTCAAATGCAGACAGAATGAACCTCCCTTCCAAGCTGGATGGGACAGGCAGTAGGTGCCAGCTGGGAGTAGACTTACGGGGACAATGGTTACATCTGTCACTGGGACCCCTGCGGATCTGGGGGTTGGGGTAACACTGGGTTTCTGGTGCAGGTGTGTCTTGTGGCACCCAGTGGGGCAGGACTAGCGGATCCCATGCCTCACCCACATAATTCGGGGAGCCATGGCCTGGTGGTCAGCACTGTGGGGGTTCACTCTGGGGACTGTTTCCTCTCCCCTCCCTTATGTCTATCTTTACTTTTTTATCGTTGTTTAAAAAGTGATTATGAAATATTTTAGGCACTCAAATAAAGGGATAGAGAGGATACAATGAACACCCGTGTACATCTTT
Organism: Rhinolophus sinicus; assembly: GCF_057876585.1. Lineage (NCBI taxonomy): Eukaryota > Metazoa > Chordata > Mammalia > Chiroptera > Rhinolophidae > Rhinolophus > Rhinolophus sinicus. The sequence goes on from NC_142503.1 coordinate 93,763,579, forward strand.
AAGAAACAAATCTTATAAATAGAAGTGAAGCCCCAGTTATCCTGCCCCAGCCCAGTTCCCAGCCCTAAACCGCTTTCCCAGTTATTGCATGGAGAGCTGCGATAAGCACCCTGAGCGGCCTCCCGCCCTCCCTCCCGGGACACGCAGCCAGCTGCAGTTCCTGGCTGGGTCTCCTGCACCTGCAGTGTTCCCCCAGGCTGGGCCCGCCCCACCCCATCAGCCCTTGCTCCTTGGCCTTTCCAGCACTTGGCATCACCTGGCTTTTTGACTTTCCGCCCATCTGATTGGGTGGGAAATGGGAGCTCCCTGTGGCTTGGACCTGTGTTTCCCTGATGACTGGGAGGCCCTGTGGCTCTCCTGCCGGGCTCCTCTCCTCGAAAGCTGCCCCATTCATGCCCTTTTGTTGTTTGGGTGCCCTCTTCTTCCTCCCCAGCGCCTCGCGTTACATACCAGTGGATGCCCCAGGCCTGTGCCCCTCATTCTCCCCAGCTTCTGCTGTCCCCAGCGACTCTCCCAAGGGCCACGACCCAACACTCTGCCTCCTGTCCCCTGCCCCCCCCCCCCCGCCCCCAGGGTCCTTCATTCATTTCACACTTGGTATGTCCCAAACTGAGCTGCCCCTTCCAGCCCCTACCTTTTCCTGGGTCTCTCCTGGTAGGTCCCTCCCAGTATGAGAGATTACCGCCTGCTGGAACCCTGGGCGCCCCCATGCCCTTATCATTTGTCAGCTCCTGCTCTGCACCTTTGCCCCCTCTGTTCCCTCTAGCCCTGCCTCCGTCGAAGTGCAGGCCTCCCTGTTGTGTCCCTCGTCTGTCAGCAGCCTGCCTGCCCCCATCCTTCCCATCGTCCTCAGCAGCTCCAAGAGTGGTTTTGCCAGTGTGCACACCTGGTCTGTCACACCCCTGGCTCACATCCCCCGTGGCTCCTCAGCCCTCGGCCCGCTGCTTGGGCACCACTGGGAGACTCTGAATTCCACCCTCCCCCCCACCCCACACACACTTTAGCCACCAAATCCTCAGCTGTTTGGTTGACTTGGCAGAGTGTGGTCTGTGCCTCGTCGTAGTTTCCCCCACATTGCCCCCAGCCCCCCACCTCCTGTTCTGTTACAGAGCCTATTCCCCATCCCCTCCCCACCCCCCAGTGCCTCCGTCTCACCACCTGTAAAGTGGGGTAAAAGTGTTGCTGCCTCGTGGGGAGCATGGCCAAGTGAGTCAGAGGACACAGCCCACAGGAGTTGTGGGAAGGGCAGCTGCTGCTCCTGTCCGGCGTCTGTTATGATCTCCGAGGGCCCACGGTGCCCACGCCGCTCCCCCACCACCGCCCCCAGGGACTCGGGCCCAAATGAGGGCTTTTGGCGAGTGGGCAGGGGCCATACTGTAAGTTCATCTCTGGGTATCATGTGGACCTACATTCTGGTTTCAGGCTCAGGAGAGGAGTGGGGAGCTCAGGTACCCTGGCTGCCAGGACCCCTGGATGGGGAGGAGGAGGAGAGGCCACTGTGAGGGGGAACAAGTGTCCACGAGGTCTGGGCCATGTGAGGTCCACCACGTGGCCTCAGCCAGCAGCAGTGTCCTGCCACAGCGCTGCCCTCCTCACAGGAGGCCCAGGGGGTGAGGATGGCTGGGTCCCCCAGCAGAGTCTGGCCCGGGAGCCCCCTTCCTGGTGCCACCTCCCTCGCCCTCTAGACATGCTGGCACTCAGAGATGGGTTTTCCACTGCCCTATTTGGCACTGGCTGCCCTTCCGTCGGGGCCGCACCCTGGGCTGCCGATTGGCAGAAAGTTCTTGGTCCTCATCTCCACTGAAACTGTGGCGCGCCACCCCCGGGCAGCTGAAATGGAAACCCTGAAATGCAGCCTGGGTTTGTCTTCAGTAAATGGCAACTGAGGGCAGCACAAAGGGGGCCTGTTAGTCTGAATGCCATCCGCTCTGCCCCGCCTCCCACACCCGCCTCGTCTGGGCCCTAGTCCCTGGGGGGGTATGGGGGGGCGACGTGGGCACTGCAGGCCCTTGGAGATCATAATAGACGTCGGACAGTAGCAACAGCTGCCCTTCTCACAGCTCCTGTGGGCTGTGTCCTTTGACTCGCTTGTCCGTACTCCCCACGAGGCAGCAACACTTTTACCCCACTTTACAGGTGGTGAGACGGAGGCACTGGGCCAAGTTCCATAGCCACTGGTGGAGGGTCTGGGCTTTAGATCTCCACGAGATCTCCACTCCTTCCCCTGTCTCCCGGGCCTCCCCCATCAGCCGCAGTGTGGCCAGAGGCAAATTTATCACCATGTCCCAGCTTTTTCCAAGAAACCCCTTCTCTTCCTCTACCCCATGAGCAGGGCTGAGTCACAAAGGCCAGTTGCCCGAGGCCTCCTCCCCCTTTTCCTGTTCACTGTTTTTCTCTGTCTCCCCTTCCCTATGCTCCAGCTTTGGAGGCCCACGGGGTGGCTGCTATCCTCTTCTCCCAGCTCTTCTTGCACCCTCAGCAGTGGTGGATGGACCTGAGTCAATGCCGCCCTGGTTCTCTCCTGCCAGCAACTCTGGTCTCCTGTGTAAGCGAGAAATGTGGACGCTGTCCTCAGAGGCAGGGGTCTCACAAATGTCATTCCAGGCCTGGGCCAGGCAATGGGGGGAGGTGGACCAGAGGCTAGTCCCAGCTGCTGAGTTGTGTGTGACGTCGGGCGAGGCCCTGAACTTTTCTGAACTTCAGGTGCTCCCCTGTGAGATGGCCACTGCCCTATCAGGGCTTGTTATGGCTAATGAGTCCACATTCCTGCAAGGCCTGGCACACAATAGGTTCTTCGTACTGGAGGCTTCTGGGATCATCGGGGTTAGGGGAGTCGAGAGGGTAACTGTGGGAGCCTCCGGAAGCCTCTCCTGGGAGGAGTGTCTGTGGGGATTTGTGCCCTTGAAGGCTTTTGTCCTCTGGCCATCGCAGGTGTGCTCGCTGCAGTTTCTGGATCACGGGCTCTGGGCCAGGAACCACTCTAGAGCTGAGTTCTCAGGGAGAAGAGACTATGGCTCCACCCGGGGTTGCCCGTGAGCTCTCAGAAGGCAAGATGAAGGTAAACGAGAACAAGGTCCTCCCTCCTGGCTCAGGGTGTGATCCTGAGGTCTCTGTGGGCCAAAATCCTGGCAGACTTCCTGGAGGAGGAAGAGGAAGCACCGGGCTAGGAGTTCCGTAGGTGGTTGGAATAGGTGAAATAAAGCAGGTGGGAGAAAAGGCTCAGGCATAGTCCGGGAGGTGGGAAAGTGTCAGGTAAATCGTGAGGAAACGCAGGGTCAGCAGCAGCAAGGCTGGTTGGGGAGCCTCCAGTGCAGGGACATGGTTATGACCCCGGGTCCCTGACTCAAAGGACACATTGACTACATGAAAAGCCATGGCGTCAGACAGCCATCTGGGCTGGTCACCACAAGCCACTCAGTCCTGAGTGCTGGGCCCTGCAGAGGTGAGGGGGTCCTTCTGGGCCTCTTACCCCATGGGCCAGCATCATTCATTCGTTCAACAGTGATTTATTGAGCTCCTGTAGGCACCAGACACCCTTGTCAGGACTAAGGATACCACAGTAAACAAAATAGACCCTAGTCCCTGTCCTCGTACAGTGGAGGACTGGGTAGGGGTTGTAATCTTAGAAGGGCTCACTGGAGCGGATACTTAAAGGAGATAGCGGTACATATGGATATTTGAGGGAAAAGCATTTTAAGCAGAGGGAACAGCATGTGCAAAGGCCCTGAGGCTGGAGTGTGCTTAGTGCTGGAGGCCAGTGTGGCTCGAGTGGAGTTGGTGAGGGGGAGTCGTAGTGGTGAAGTGAGAGATGAGGTGAGGAGGCCCTTGAAGGCGAAGGCTATCGCACTGCTACACCAGCTTCACTAACTTCTATAGGGAGCCTTCAAGGATATTTTTAAAGTTGAGGCTTAATTTACACAACATTAAATTCATCCATTTTAAGTGTTATGATTTGATGACTTTTATTTTATAAATTTTATTGGGGTGTAACAGTGTGTTTCTCCAGAGCCCATCAGCTCCAAGTCGTTGTCCTTCAGTCTAGTTGTGGAGGGTACAGCTCAGCTCCAAGACCAGTCGCCATTTTCAATCTTTAGTTGCAGGGGGTGCAGCCCACCATCCTTTGCGGGAATTGAACCGGCAACCTAATTGTTGAGCATTCATGTGCTAGCTCCTGCGGCAGCTCAGCAGCAGCTCTTGTTTTCAGTCTGGTTGTGGAGGGCGCAGCCCACTGGCCTATGTGGGAATTGAACCGGCAACCCTGTTCAGAGCTCGCGCTCCAACCAACTGAGCCATCCGACCACCCCCGGATTTGATGACTTTTAGTATCCACGTGTGTTGTGCAGCCCTCACCACCATCCAGCTTTAGAACATTTCTACCCTGCCTGAAATGTAGAGAGAAGTTCTCTCACGCCTGTTTTCAGTTCATCCCTGCTCCTACCCTCAGGCAACCACTGACCTGCTGTCTGTGTCTATAGTTTTGAAATTTTATATAACTAAAATCACACAGTATGTAGTCTTTTGTGTTTGTGTCTTTCACTTAGCATAATGTATTTCGAGGTTCGTCCACGTTGTTGCATATGTCAGTAGTTCCTGTTACTGCCGAGGGCTACACTGTGGTGTAGGTGTGCTGTTGTATGTTCCCCAGGTGATGGGCATTGGGGTTGTTACCGTTTGGGGGATATTATGAATAAAGTTGCTATGAACATTTTTTTATAAATCTTTGTATGGATATACATTTTTATTTCTCTTGGGCAGTTGGGTCATATGGTAGGTATGTATTTAACTTTTTAAGAAACTGACAAACTGGCTTCCAAAGCGGTTGTACTGTTTTTCACTTCCACCAACAGTAAGCGTATTCCAGTTGCTCTGCCTCCTCACCGGTACTTGATGTTGTCGGGGTTCCTGTTTTGAGCCCTTCCAGGTGGTGTGAAGTGGTTTCTCCCTGAGGTTTTGATCCTCGTTTCCGAATGACTAGTGAGCTTTTCCTCGGCTTATTTATTGCTGTTTGCATTATCTTCCTTGGTTGTGAAATGGTATTCAAATCTTTTGTTCGTTTTTCGTCAGGTTGTCTTCTCATTAGTGAGTTGTAGGAGTTATTTATATGTTCTGAATACAAGTCCTTTATATATGTATATATGTGATTTGCGGCTTTTTTTTCCCCCCGGGAGGATCTTGGGCAGGGAAGGGGCCATGGGTATGGGGAAGGCTCATTGCACCTCGCTTCAGTCCCAGCAGTCCACTCTCCTCTGCCTCCGTCGTGTGGGGCTCTGAGTGCAGATTTCCCGGGTCAGTCTCTAGGCTAAGCCACAGGAGCAGGAAGCCTGTTTGGCCACCCACAGAGTAGTCACCCATCTGCTGTCACCAGAGACCACTCTCACATGCCTGTTGGCTCAGTGAGTCCCTTTCAGGCTTGGGGATGCCGACACAGCCTAACCAGGCTCACAGAGAGAGACGTCTACGAACCACAGGGCACTTCCCCGGTGAACGAGCTTCCTGGAGTGCTGGGTTCTGGGAGCAGGGGACCAGCCTCGTACCCCAGCCTGACCAATGACCTGGGGTATCAGTCGGGATCGTAGTGTTCAATTTGGCAGGCTCTGGGTGCCAGCTCAGGGTTGGCAGGCTGCCCCATTCTCCTGTTGGCTCACCTGGGCTGGTAGGTGTCACCACTATGTGCCATGGGAAAGCTTATTTTTCTCTGCTATTGTGGCTGACAGCCCCACCTGAGGAGCTGGTCCTTCCGGCTGTGCCAGGACAGGTAATAGTGTTGCCAGCTCATCTTGCTGGCTTGAGAGCCATTCTGAGGACACTTTGCATAGTCCTGCTGTGAGCATTGTGGGTTGGCTTCTGGATGAGTCAGAACTTTTTTGGTTTCAAACAACAGTGTTCCTCAAATAGGTTTTGGGCAAAAAGAGAAAACAATGCACGTGTGTGTGAGGATTTATTGGCTGATGTAAGTGAGGGGCTCAAGTGACCAGCTGCAGGCTCAGCTGGATCCAGGCCCTCCAAACCCAGTGACTCAGCTCTGCTTTCTCTGTGTTGCCATCATTCCTGGCAGGCTCTCCCATGTGGTAACTGGAATGGCCCTGTAGCTCCCGGCATCCAGCCCACATCCAGGCAGCCCCAGAGCAAAGAGAGAAACTCTTCCTAAAGATTCCAGTGGGTCCAGGCCCTGATGCTTTTTGGGTCACGTGATCTTCCCTCAGCCAATCACAGGGGCTCTGACCAGGCCTGGGTCATGTGTCTACTCCAGGTGTGCATGTGGGGTCAACCCACACAAGTCCTATGTATCAAGAGTGGAGGGTTCTCTAAAAGGGAATAACATTCCATGACAGAGGGTGGCTTAAGGATATGGCAGGATGGGCTGAGGCTGGGCCACCCCTGACTGCATCAGAGTAGAGTGCCCAGAGGGCATTGATATCCCCGGTTCTCAAGGTCCTGAGGCCGTGATGCTTTCGCCCAGAATCCTCCATTCGTCCTGTGGTGCTCTGCGTTTCCTCTCCCCAGGACAGTGTGCTTCTTGAGGCAGAGGCCTGCGGCTCTGGGGCAGGACACGGCCTGGCCCGTGGGGCGCCCTCCACAGACATTGCACAAGGGAGGCAGGGCAGCGGGGAGGAGGCCAAGGGGTGGGAGGCCTGTCCTTTGTGCCTCTCCGCCAGTCCCCTACAGCCAGCCCCATCCTCCTTGCATCTGGTGCCCTTAACGGATCACCTAGGAAACCGGAGGCTTCCCTTCTCAGGAGTCCCCTTTATCAAATGCTAGTGCCCCGTATGTCGTATGCATCACACCCTTCTCTGTTGAGTCCTAAAGTCAGGGAGCTATAATGGTGGAAGGGCAAGCAGCGGGCACGTGAGTCCATCCTGGCACAGGACTGAGGCAGGTGCAGGCCTCTCTGCGTATATGTCCCCACACTGGGTGGAGTGGACAGGTACTAGGATGGTGATCCCTAGAGTTGGAGTGTGGTCTTGGCAAGACAGAGCAATGAGCTGGTTGATGAAACTGGGTGTTGCTTTGTCTGGCCCATATCAGGAGGGATGTGAGTTACTGGCTGGTCCTAGAGAGCCCAGGGACCGATGGAGAGTAACCCAACAGGTTGCCATGTTTGTTAGAATCCACACTAGCCTGTGCTCTGGTGAGAGCCACACACAGCTGTGTGCTGACACTCGTGGTCCTGATAAGGGGCTGCTGCGGCTCAGACGGCACTGCGGCAGACCCCCAGCCAGTTTGCTCCTGATTCTCCCCTGCTGGGCCCAGGAGGCAGACAGAGAGTGCCTGCCCTCTGAGTCCAGTAGACCAGGACACTCGTTCTGGCAACAGCAGCGCCACATGGGGCCCACACTTGCTGCCACTGCTCTGCTCTGTACCTCAGTTTCCCTATATTGAAAAAGGGGGTGGTGATGGTCCCTACTTCACAGGGTTGGCACTGCCGGAATTCCGTTGTGTTGATATCGGGGTGATGTTATGATGTGATCGCTCCTGTTCTCTGTCCACAGGTGAGTGACGATGGCTGAGAGAACGTGACCTGCCCGGGCCCTTCTCTACCCACTGAGTGGCACCACCATGCAGAAGCCCAGCGGCCTGAAGCCCCCCGGCCGTGGGGGGAAGCACTCGAGCCCCATGGGCCGGACATCTACTGGGTCAGCCTCAGCCTCTGCCACGACGGCGGCCACTGGCTCCAAGGAAGGTGCGTGGGGATAAGGGTTGTGGGTGAGGGGCCGGGCAGGGCAGTGGATTTCCTGGGAGAGCCGCCCTGTGGCCAACCTGGAGGCCAGAGGTACATGGAAGTTCTTTCTGTCTGACTGTGATCCCTTTAGAAATGAACTAGTGACAGTCTCTGATGCATGCTTTATGTTCCTTTTCATGCTCCCCCAACCCGAGAGCAGGTATCACTGTTGGCTCCGCTTAGGGAAGGAGAAATGGAGGCCCAGGGAGGCCTGGAACGTTGCCCAAGGTCTCTCAGCCAGTAAAACAGCTGAGATTCAAACTCCAGCCTTTATCGGCCTCCCCACCCCCACTTGTTTCCCCTCCAAGGTCTGAGATTGTCCGAGTGGAGCCAGCCCCATCTCCCCACCAGCCTTCTTGTCTGCTGCCCAGAGCCACGCCCTTTAACCTTTCTTTATCTGACCTCAAGTCTTTCTGCTGGTGGGCAGAGGGCGCCCTGGCTAGAGGCACCAGCTCTGAGGGCAAATGGTAGAGAAGAGCTGTTAGTTACTTGCTTTTTATGATGTTAAAAGTAAGATAGCCCCTGTGGGATATTTGGGAAGTTTGATACAGGGGTAAGATTGCCTGTAATTCCACACCCTGGAGGCATTTATTATTTTGATTTATGTCCTTCCACTTCTTAACTGTTTGTAATCATGTTGCATAAACAACTTGCAAATCTGCTTTTTTCCTTTTAATATGATCAGGTGAATATTTCATGTTATTAAAACTTCACATGTTCATATTTAATGGCTGTAAAATATTCTGTTCACTCAACAAATATAAGTCAAGGGCCTGCTTTGTTGACATGGTCCTAACCCCTAACCACCGGAGCTCTCATTCTGAGCAAAAATGGATGTGGCCCCGGCTCTCAGGGGGGCTACCAGTCTGGTGAGGGAGGCTGAGTGTCATGAGACCCTATAAGTGGGGCCTGACCTGGGCCTGAGAGGGCAGCAAAGCCTTCCCTGCGGAGGGGACGCGTGAGCTGGATGACGGTTCGCTAGATGAAGAGGGGAGGGTATTCCAGGCAGAAGGAACAGTAGGTGTAAAGACTCAGTGGCGGAAGGGAGCATGGTGAGTATAAGGGAGGGAAAGAAAGTGAGTGAGGCTGGAACACGACCAGTGAAAAACATGCTGGTGAGATGGGGGTAAACCAGGTGAGGGCAGGTGGACGTTTCACTTCCATCCTAGTAGCAGTGGAAGCCACTGGAGGGTTGTAAGTCAAAAAGAATGTGATAGAAGGATTTGGAAATTTTTTCTTAACCAGTTCTTTGCAGTTGAAAATTGTGATTGTTTTTTATTTTTCACTTTGATAAATGATGCTGTGATGGACGTCTTTAGCCACAAATTCTTGATTTGATTATGCTGCAGCCATCAATGGGAAACACTGTCCATCTCCTCTGACTGGTGCAGAAGTTTGGAGAGACAAAAACGGCCAGAGTCCAGACTAGGAAATCTGGGCCCTGGGTGGGGTCAAGGAAAGTTTGAGCCAAAGGTATGGGCAGTTGGCAGAGCCAGGTCGCTGGCAGAGCCAAACAACCAGCATGAGAGGGTGAGGAAGCTGTGTGGTGCAGCCTGTGGGCAGACCTACGCAGGCAGTTCTGCCCAGTACAGCCACGTTTGAAGGTCCAGACTTCCCCCTCGAAGGTGGCAAATCCTCCTTTACTCTTGGGAGGCACTCTTGCGCCATGGGAAGCCAGGTGAGAAAAAACAAGTAGGGAAGGATGTACCAGGTGGAGAGAGCAAGTGATGCAAAGGTCCTGAGCAGGAATGAATTTGGTTTAAGAAACATAAGGAAGGCAAGCCTGGGTAGAGAGGAGTGTGAATGAGATTGGGGAGGGTAGCAGAGGCAGGCTACAAAGGGCAGGGGTTTGGGTTTAAGTGTGATGGGAGCTGTTGGAGGATGTTACCAGAGGAGCAGTGTTCATATCCCTCAGGCCACCATGTGGAGAACGGGCTGTGGGGGTTAAGAGCAAGGACGGGGAGACCAGTGACATGTGGTCACCCAGGTGAGGATGGCTGCACTCACTGCCAGGGCTGTGGGAGGTCGGGGCTGACCACCATGAGTGAGCCATCAGGGAAGGCTTCCTGGGGGAAGCGGGAAAGAGCGTAGCCTTGAGAATGGAGGGCATGTCAGTGGTGGGGAGGCGGAGGGCCTGCAGGAAGTGGAGAAGAGCAAAGGCACCAAGGGGGATGACCTTGTCCAGGGGGGTGAGGGTGGTGGTTGTGTAGCCCACTCTCTGGAGAAGGGCACTTGCCAGGCCTGAGCCCGACCCTCTCTCTACTGGAGAGAGCCCCGCAGCGCCTTCTGGGTTCCTTCCTCATTGCTCCTTCCCTGATCAAGAGAGGCCTGAATGTGGCTCTGATCCAGCTCTAAGGTGCGCTGCCCCTGGAAGAGTTACTTAACCTCTCTGGGCCACTAATGGGGTAATAATAACATTTGTCTGATGGGATCGAGTCAGTTAAGGAATGTGCAGTGCCTGCAGGTACAAAACTCATTATGGAGTAATTTCTTTTCCTTCCACCCTTCCGTAATCTCATTACCGAAAAGCTTGGAAGATATGAAAGAAGAAACACCAGTTACCCCTCCACTGAACCTGATCACAGCCACTCCTGTGATCAATTTCCTGCCATTATTTTTCCTGCTGCATATATTGTTGTACGCGGTTAAATCTTGGGTTGCACCCAGATTTGCATCTTTTCCACGTTCGATTACATTCTGTGGGAAGTGCCTTTGCCGTCCTTTTGAGTGGCTGCGTAGTGATCCCTCAAGGGAATGGGCCTGGAGCAGAGTGAGGCCTGCTCGTTGCTTCCTAGTCATGCTGCACAGCAGTGTGGGAGCCCCTGAGGGTGGGGGATGGGGGCCTGACTTGGCCTGGGCCCCCGCAAGGCTGTTGCAGAGAGAGGAGGTGCCACTCGGAATGCCCGATTGATTGCAGGGCCATGCCCCTGTGCCCAAAGTGCTGGGCTTGGTGGTTCCCCGCCGGCCGGCACCCACTTCCTTTGCAGACGTGCAGGCGGGGGAGGGAGCAGAGAGCTGCGAGCAGTTGGCTGAGGCAATGAAACCCTGAGAAGGGAAGGGAGATTTCTGCCACCCAGAGCTGCTTTTGTCCCTGCACCGGGTCTGTGGAGAGGGGGGCGGGTGGAAGCACCAGGGGGGGACGGTGGCACCGGCGCTCGTGTGACGCCTCAGGCTCCCGTCCCATCCCATGGAACTGCTCACGTGCCCTCTGAGGCGCCACCCCCATCAAAGGCTAGGGCCCCCGTGAGGAGCACCAGGGCAGTGAGGGATGGGTCTGGGGGAGGCTGGAGCCTGGTTGGCAGTAGGCGGTGGTAAGAAGCTTCAGTTTGTGCTGGGAATCAGGGCAGTGGCTGCCTCCCAAAGCATGAGCTCAGCCTCCGGGCAGAGGGTCTGGGCAAAGGCTGGGCCTGGGCTGATTCCCTGGCTCTGCCCCATGAAGGGCCCCACAAGGGTCTGTGTCGATCCCAGAGCTGTGACACAGGGAGCAGCAAGGCCAAGGGCTGTTGCAGGAGGTCTCTCATACCGGGAGGTGGCCCAGAGGAGGAGGAGGAGGCTTGCAGGAAGGCGCTCTGGGACACACCTGTGGGCAAAGGCCTGCGTGGCACAGGAGGTCACGGGCAGCCCAGCCAGGCAGGATGGGCACTGCTGGAAGCTGCCTCAGATCGGCCTTCAGGGAGAGTCTCACCAGGAGGCGACATTGGTGCAGAGTCTGAGTGACAGGAACCAACCCAGCAGAGGTTACAAGAGCATCCAGTCAAAGGAAATAGGGGCTAAAAGGCCCAGAGGCTTCAGAAGACTGAGGAGTGGAGAGCAGCTTGAGGGGGCAAGTGGGAGTGTCGAGAACAGGCCAGGGCAGGCGCCAGGGCCTGAGATGGAAGTTAGCGAGCTGGGACAGGGCTGCTTAGGGGTGTGGAATCTAACCTGGGCCTGAGGGAGAAGGGGGTGCAGGCCTTCAGGCTGGTGGCCCACGACAGCTGCTGGGCTATGGCCCTTACTTTGTGTCAGGAACAGCCTGCAGTGGTCAGGCAGGGTCTGGTATTGCCCTGCAGTCGTGGAAAAGAAGGGGCCGAGGCAGGCTATGAACAGGGGCCCTTAGCCCTTCCATGGGGTGTGCTTCTGAGCCCGCTAGGCCAGGCCATGGGTGTCTCTGGGCCCCAACAAGAAGGTCTGGTTGCAGTGACCTGGGGAGGACTCAGGGCTGCTGAGTGAAGGGACAGAGCACGGTTGAGCTCCCTCCAGCCCTGCCCCTCTGCTGGGGCAGGCAGGTTCTTGAAGGGCCTCTCACATCCCTTGCACTGTGGTCCAGCCCCCGAGATATTCCATCTAGGAGGGATGGCATCTGATGCTTGCTGTGTCACAAGCAGGCTCTGCAGAGAGCATCTTAACAACATTTCTCTCTCATTAACAACCCAGTGAGAAATAACTGCTCTTCTCTCCATTTTAAAGATGAGAAGACTGAGGCTTGGAACTCTCAGCTGAGTTGCCCAGAGTTACAGGGCCAGAACGTGACTGGGCTGGAGTTGAGACTCAAGCTGGGCTGGGTTTAAAACTGGCTCAGGCCACTGGCACCTGCTGTCCCACGCCAGGGGTGGGGTGGCTGGGGCCCCAAGTCAGTCCCAGCTCCACACACTTAGCTTATGCCTCGGGCAGGTGGGCCGGGTAGGAGGAGTGAGCTGTTACCATTAGGTTGGTCACAACTGTCCCCCAGTGTGCTTTTGTCCTTTCCTCATACTGCCGACCCAGGACACAGGAGGTGAAGGCCGAATGCGTGGGATTTCCCCTCAGACAGGGAGCAGGCCACTTGCGGTGGGGCCCACCTCCTATATCTTGATCCCCAACAAAGGGCCCACAGAGGGCTGGTCCCAGAGCTTTCATTCTGGCTTACTGAGCTGGGGCCTGGATGCCCCTGCACCCTGTGGGTGCTCCAGATATGGGAGCCGGCCAGACGTGCCCCACGTGGGGCCCAGCGTGGCAGCTGGCTTCTCGTCTTATTAGACACTGACCTCACCCCACTCCGCCCCCAGAGGATTACGTCTTTCACCCTGGTACCCCTGTTTCCGGGGAGGGCAGGAGGCATCATCCCCATTTTAAGTGACTTGTCGCAGATGCTGTGCAAACCTGGGTGGAAGCAGGGCCACTTCCAGCCCTTGCTCCTGCAGAACCAGCACGGCCCCCAGGCAACCCTCACTCCTGTCAAGGTCACCCTCTCCTGCTCTCCCTAACCACATCCTAAACTTTGTAATGGCATGAGGGTGGGGAAAGCCAAGCCGAGCTTTTTGTGGCTGGGCTGGGAGGCTGGCAGGGGGCAGGGCAGCCTCCCAATGCTCCTGACGTTGCTGGTATTGATCCAGGGGGCGGGGGCTCAGCTGCCAGCACTGCCTGCCTGTGGCCGCAGCAGGGTTTCTCCATGGGGAGCTGGCTCTGCTCTTTTCGGGGTAAGCCACCTACGTCTTTCTCCCCTGGGTCCCTGGCTGATTCTCCTGGGTGGGGGCTTCTGAGTTCCATTTGGCTCAGGAAGGACACAGCAATTCTTTGGACTGGGGCCGTGCCAGAGTGGCTGGTAGTGGGTCTGTTCTCCAGGGACGAATGGCAGGGATGAATGGCAGTGTGGCAGGGTGATGCTGGCCTGTGGTGACCAGAAGCCATGGCCCTGCCTTGGTCAGGGTGGGCTGGGAGGTGTGGACTCAGCCCTCCCTGGAGGCTGTGTCAGTGGGTGCCATCAGAGGGACTGGCCTCGGAGTGGACTGGGCTGGGGAGCTCACTTGGGAAAACTGGCTCCCCAAGGAATGCCATGGAGACCTCATCCCTTCCATTGTAACCTGTGTCTTGAGCACCTGCTGGGGAGGGATGGGGGCTCAGAGCACAAAGCAGCCTCGGGGTTTGTGGGCATTTATATATGTTGCTTTCAGGCCAGCAGGGAGGGGAGTTCAGCGTCATGGCCAAGGCTGCATTTCAGCCTGGTTCCGAGGCTCTGATGATGGAGAGGGGTGTTGGGGTGGGCCCCATCTCGCAGAGCTTGTGTTCTGGGTGGGGTGGCAGGCTGTCTAGAGCAAGGAAGCATGGAGCCCCGTGGGGTGGCTGCCGATGAGGGCAGGCAGGGTTTCCATATTCTGCCTGAGACAGCCCTGTGGTCTTGCCATGATGCTGTATTAATAACACCTCCTTTCTCTCCAAGGTGTCTGGTTGTGGCTGACGAATCCTGTGGTCACCTTATTTATAGCCCCTCCTAAGCAGTCAGTGCTCATTAGCATCAAGGCTCTGAAAAGTCCTGCAGCAAAGGAACCTTAACTTAAAGCTGCTGGTTCTCCAGCCTGTTTGAATTTGGAGATTAAAATTTTTTTTTCATTATACCTAGTAACGCTCTGTGGAACATGTAGGGTTGACTGGCTCCGTGAGGGACCGGTCCTAGCAAAGGTAGGTACTCCTTGTTAGAGGGCCAACTTCACGGCATATGGTCCCTGTGGGTCCCTGTAAGTCCCTGATTGTGTTTTTATTAAATTGATTCCTTTTTATCCTGTTCCCTATATTCCCATTCCCCCAGGCCCGGGCTTTCATGCCTGCATGCTGTTTGGGACACTCTTGAACCCCGTTTTCTCATCAAGTATCACATCAGAACACTTTCCCTTCTAACCTAAAGATTGTTTTTAAAGATTGCGTGATAATCTGAAAGACCTGACCATAATTTATATCACTGCCGGGTCCCCTATTTTGGGGCACTTAGATTCAGGTCTTGTGTTTTGTTTTGTTTGTTTTGTGAATGACAAGACAGTGAGTCAGTTTTTTCTTTTTAAATTATTTCCGTGGGAAGTGGGCCAAAGATTACATTCCCTATTTTAGTTCTTCTTTTTGAAAGCATTGCATTTCATTTTTATTACAAAAGTAACATGGGCTCATTATAAAAGTCAAAGGTTAACATAAAATTGATCCCTATCTAGGGATTTCAAATGGATTGGGGGAGTGATGATGAGATTGGGTTTGCCTTGCGGAGGGCTTGGTCTGACGGCTCTGGAGGAGGAGTGGGAGCAGAGGGCTGACTGGAGGCTGCTAAGCTGGGCAAGATGTGAACTCTCAAGGGCCTGATCTTGGGAGGGGCCTCTGAGACCCTAGAGGGAGGTACAGATTTAGGAGTTATTTTTTCCGTGGAATTGCTGAATCTTGATAAGTAACTGGATTGAGGGGAGGGGTAAGGAGCAATTAGGGTCTGTGGCCTGAGTAAATGAATGGGGGGGGGGTTACTTCAGAGATGGGGAGGACAGAGGAAGAGCTCATGGTGGGGGGCCGTTCAGAATGTGAGATTCTGGGGGACATCCAGGAGGAGGCAACTGCTGGATGCGCAAGTCTGATGTCCAGGGAAGGAATCTGGGCTTGAGGGAGCAATTGGGGCCCAACTTCATTCTGTATCTTCCTGTGTCATCTCCCAGAGAGCCAGGTATTTTACAAGAAGTGTGTATTAGAGTGTTTTAGTGTCTTTTAAAAAGCAGAAGTGTGTCAGCATGCAAGCAGTAGCTAAAACTTTGGGAGAGGGTTGGATCATAGGGGAGCATAGTGTAGACCAGCGTTCCGCCAGCATTGACCAGAGGAGGGCAATGTCTCCTGCCTCTTGCCCCCTCCCGCTCTGCTCTGTGTGTGCAGATGGGTCAGGGACTTGGTGCTTCTCTGTCTCCTCTTCCTGTCTTTCCTTTGTGGGGTCTGTAGAGAACTTGTATGGGTCTCGGATGGGCTGGGCCATGCGTCCAGGGTGTGGGCTGGGCTGGGGCTGGTGCTGTGGTGGCACCAACCCATGCTGGTTCACAAGAACCAATTGTGAAATTTCAGGAATTTTGCAAGCTAGATGTTAAACACTGCCATTATTTTACACTATCAGATTGTATGAACTTAACAATGAAATAAACTCTGTTAGAAACATAGGTAATAAATACTCAAAACACATGCCTTGTAGTAGTACTTCTAGTACTGTTTATACCACAAATACTTCTATTATTTTAGTACTGGTAAAATACTACTATTTACTGCTAGTAAGATTTTGTAGTATCTGTGTTTTTGAGGTTATTTATCCCATGGTGGGCTTACTACATAATCTCTTCCAACTCCATGTTCAGTGACATGCTGGTAGCTTGAAATTGGCCATGATGGGAGAATTTACACCATGGAAATTGGGAAATGCTACAGATGAGGGTTATTTATTTATTTTCCCTCAGAGAGCTAGTTGTTAAGCCTTGATCAACACACAACCAGCCATGACACAGATGGAGAGAGGAGTGGATGGAGACAACCCCGTGGTGGGGTCACCAGGGCGGCAGGGGTGGAGGAGGCAGAGAGGCCCCCAGTCCTGTCACTGGGGCAGGGAGCCTTTGGGGGAGGGTGGCAGCAGAGCCGGGCACCACAAGACAGGCCGGGCCCACTGCCCTGCAGGGAGGAGGCCATGGCAACCACCCACGAGCAGTGTCCACAGCGGGAAGGGGTCAGGAGTGGAGGGTCAGAGAGGGCCTGGGAAGCAGAGTCTCCTCTGCAGATGGAGCCACTTCCTTCTAGACACTGCTGGGTGGAAAAATACCCACCTCAAGGAGTGCAGAGAACCAAGGAGTATCAAACTGTGGCCCCACTTGTGTTTTTAAGTATGCAGTATACACACACACACACACACACACACGTATATACACACAGTTATATAGTATGAACAGGCACAGGATAAAGCCTAGAAAAACATGCGTCAAGGTGTTAACTGTATTATGTTTGTATGACAGAACTATAGGTGCTTTAATTTTTTTCAAAATCAGTAACCTGTGTTTTCTAATTTTTCTGCAGTGGACGTGAATGATCTGTGTAGCAAACATTTAAATAGAGGGAGAAAAGCTGGTGTGCTGGGAAGGAGAGTAGGTGACAGCCAGAGGCGGGTACTGTGGGGAAAGCTGCTGTTTTTGTGGGCTGGGGACGTTGATGCCACACAGATGGGCTCTGTCGGAGAGAGGGGAGAGGGGAGGGGACAGGGGGGTGGAGGTTTGCCTCTGAAAGGAGAAGAGGTTCTTAGCTTTCCTCTAGAAACCCGGGGAAAACAGGGAAGTACCTCAGGGAGGTACAAAGGCAGAAGGAGACCAGGCGAAGCAGAAACCTCCTGGAGTGAGCCTCCGTTTGTTTCCTTGATAAACGGCAGGTGAACAACTCCTGCAGCTCAGGATGTGAAGATGCCGTGTACCCAACACAGCCGTTGTGGCTCCTGCTTCTGCAGCGGGACCCCGCTCTGAGCGACAGCGCAGCTGGCATTGTGAGGGCCTGCTGCCTGGCGCCCGGCTGGGAGCTAGAGAGGAAGCAAGGCCCCTTGAGCTTTGGATTAAGTCTGGGAGGCAGACATACATGGGTGAAGATAGGGGACACATCTCTGGGAGAATAAAGGAGTAGAGGATGAAGCTGGCGGGCTGGCTCTTAGATGAAGCAGTCAGGGAAGGCGTGTCTTAGTTGGTGAGGGAGCAAGCTGTGTGACCCGCTGGGGCAGAGGTTCTGGGAGGGGCTCCCAAACCCATCAGCCGTGAGCCTTCTCTCCCCAACCCCAGGCACCTACAGATCTTGGTCCCTTCCTCAGCCAGGCAGGCGGCCAGCCACGTTGTAGCCGTAGTCCTGTCGTCCTCCCCACCCCAGCCCCGCGCTGCGCCTCGTTTGGCCATGCCTGGCACCCCAGCATCTGACACTGGATGCTCAGCAAGTGGGGTCCCTGGCGGCTGAGATTCCACAGGTACGGAAAAGACCTGTGCCCGCTTCCCCAGGAGAGGAGGATGCCGTCTCATCTGGGCCCCCCACCCACTATTGGACCAGGCCACCAGCTGCTGCCACTCCACACCATGTCCTTCAGCCCTTTTCATCCAAGTTCTACTTTGAACTTGAAACCAGCAATAAATTCCCCCGTGCCTGTGTCTGGGGAAAGGACCAGCTGCTCCTGTGAGGCTGAAGTCTTGTCACTGCCCTTTGCTTTCCTGGGGGTTTTTGAACCACTATTGCTCTGTGTAGGAACTCGGAGGGGGTAAGGCCCAGATCCTGGCTTCAGGGAGCTTCCAGAGCCTCGGAGCTGTGAGGGTGTGGCCCGTCTGAGAGCTGGGTACTCACACCAGCTCCTCGGGGAAAAGAGGTGGCACCCATAGGACATCAGTGCTGGCCCTGGCTATTTCTGACCGAGCTCTTTGTGTCCCATGGGGAAACTGAGGCCCAGGTAAGGGAAGGGGCTTGGTCAAGCCTAGCCAGTGTGTTATAATGGCTCCCTGGAGGGAAGAGGGCTCTGTAGGGGTTTTCGACACCTTCCCAACCTCAGGCGGCTAAAAATTCCCCAGTGTAAGAAGGGAATTTGATGAGGGTTTGTCCCTGGGAGACTGGGGCAGCCGAGGGCACAAAAGAGAAAAAAATGGAGCAAAACACCCAAGTGTGGTTGCCACAGGATTTTAGCAGCTGTCGAAACAACTGGTCCCTGGGCCTGTGGCCCCTGGAGGGGGCGAGGGAACAAAGGAGATTACCTGAGGGTCTGCCTGGGTGGGAACAGCTGGGAAGGAGAACAGCTGAGTAGGCAGATTTTTGCCCAGAATAGGCACATTGGGTCTTTCTCAACCTGGGGCCCTCCTCTGTGCTATAAGCAAAAGGACAGGTAGGGACCAGCTCTTACCTGGGCCACAGCCATTCAGTTAGCAGACATCATCGAGCCCCTCCGCACAGGGAAGCATTCTAGAAACGGATATGGGAAGGGCACCTGCCATGCATGTGTGCCTTCTAGGGGCGCCATCGAGAGAGTGCTCTGAGCCAGAACAGCTGACCTGTCCCCTGCCTGCTGACTTTGGGCATGTTTCATACCCTCTGTTTCCTAATCTGCAAGAGAAGAATGTGACGTATAAAAAGTATCCAGCTGGCACTTCATAAATGGTAGCCACTATTTTAATAACAACAGCATTGACACCTCGCTGGTGACGGGCTTCTTGGGCAGTGTGACGAGGGGCTGGGGGCTGGGCACCATCCAATGTGTGGCTTCTGCTTCTTCTGACTGCTTTCCAGAGCCGCTTGCCTGAGGAAGGTGCTCACCTGATCCGGTGAGCGGGAGAGCCATGCGGGGGGTGGGGGGTGCTCACAGATCCCCGCAGAAGCTCCTTGTGATACTGGATTGTCCTGGATCAGGACTGGAGTCTCCCAGGAACGTGGCCCGGTACAGGGACCAGCAAGATGGGAGGATGGGGTGTGTGTGAGCCAACTTACACTCAATGTTTTATGTCAATTTCAGAGGACTTGGCTGCCCCCCTTACCCCCTGTTTTACTCAGGGGTGCAGCCACTTGCCCAAGGTTACCAAAACCTGCCTGGAAGCCCTTTTGTGGGGTTTTTTTCCAACCAACATCGCAATAGTCAGCCCTGTTGGGCACAGGTATGGGGCATGCACTGTCCTGTCACTGCACAACAGCCCAGGACAGAGGTACAGGTGAGGAGACCCAGGTAGGGCTGAGGGCAGCTGGGTTCGAGCACATGTCTGCGCGGCTCCAGGGCCTGTTTTCTCAGCACTGTGGCCTCTGCCTCATGGGATCTCGGTGGTGAAAAAGAGCCTCGGGGGTCCTCAACTGGAGTCCCACTCGGGGTTCATCTCTAAACAAGAAATGGAAGGAGACGTCCTTAAGTAAGAAGTAAAAGATGAGGTTTTTCCCTGCTTTTAGGGAACTGTAGAGTTTAGCCAGATTCTGTGAAATGGGCCATTCAGAGCAGTCCAAGATTTGGGGTGATTGTAGTTTGGGCATGGTGGTGGTTTGTATACATTTGTTAGATGAATGAAAGTGCCCTGCACAAAGAGCCAGAGCCCTTTGGCCAGAGTTTGGCTCTGCTGCCTGCTGCCTGGGAGCCTAGAGAAAGTACCTGTTATCTTTGAGCCTCAGATTCCTCGCCTGTAAAACTGGGAGGACAAAATCACTTGACAGGATGAACTATGAGGGTCAGATGAGTGGCTGTGTGTCAGCTTCTTAGCACAGAGCATCAGCTAGTGGGTGTGATGACTGGTTGTTAATCAAATTCAGCAGTGACGCTCGTTCGTCTCCCAGGAGCCCAGCTCACAGGTGAGAGGCAGCCCCTTCCCCCCACCCCAGTCAAGAACCCCATCCAGCTGCCCAGGCCCTGGGTGACCACATGCTTTCCTACCACTGCTGCCAGTGCCCAGACGAGAGCCTACCTGCTTGGCCTTGTGTGTTGGGCCTGCCTTGGAATTGTGGCCTCCCGGTTCCCCGGAAGTTCTGTTGTTAAGGGTTGGCTTCCAGTCCTGAGATAGCATCCAGCCAGGCCCGGGGCCCCTTGGCTGAAAGGAGGGTGTGGGTGGGAGCCGCTGCCCGGTGGCACCCCCCACTGGTTGCCCATGGGAAGGGCCAGAAACATAGGCAGTGTGATGGGGGTATGTATGGCAGCATCTACTTGCTTCCTGTCTCCATCTGTGTTTCACAAGCACATCAGCCACTGGAGTAGAGGCGGAGAAGGATGAGACCTTCTCTGCTTGACCCTTGGTCTGTCTGACAGGAAGAGGGGGCAGCCTCCAGACCTTGAGGTGCAAACAGGCGGGCTTTCTGAGTGCTCACCTGCCCCAGAGGCCCTATGTGGGGCCCAGGAGCCAGACACACATGAAGCATGGTGGGGGTCGAGCCCTGCTTTGTCATTTCCTGAGTGAGCTTGAGGAAGTTGCTTCCCTCCCCTTCCTCTTTGAGGTCTGGAGCGCGTCGGAGCCCAGGCCTGGGAGGTAGGCCCCCTCCCAGGGTTTGAGTCCCATTTCTACTGTGTGACTTTGGGCAAGGTCCTGGCCTCTCTGAGCCTCAGCGTCATTCTTCCTATAAGGAGGGGCTGGATCAGGGAACCCCGTTTAGGCCAAAGAGCCTGGCGTTCAGTCCTGGGAATGAGGTTACATACTTGCTTCTGCTCCTGCCCTCTTCCCTCCCAGTTTTCCTGGTCTGTGCAGCCCTGAGGCTTCAGGCTGCAGCTTGGGAATGGGGAGGGAAGGGAAAGGAGGCTTAGGAGTGGAGGAAGAGGGTTTTCCTGGTTCCTTCCTTGAACCAAGATGTTTGTGGCCAGCTATTAAAATAGATTGGGAGCCTTTTGGGGACCTAGAGCTGTCCGAGGAAGAAGGGTGGGGGCCACAGAGACCACTCACAAGATCTGAGTCCACGGGGTAGGGAGATGGCAGCTTATAACCCTCAGTAATGGGTTCGTTCCTGTCCCTTGAGTTTGAGTGACCCTGAGCCATGGAAAGTGTTGCTTCTGAGGAGGCACTTTCCTGAGTTTTTAATTCTTAGAACTTTCCAGAGGGGCTGGAAGAGTAGGGAGAAACCTAGGGATGTCCAAGGCCCATGAGTGATGAGACCCGCCCAAGGCCACACTGCCAGCCGTGCCTGCCTCAGTTTCCCCGTCAGCCAGCACCGGCCCCGTCCAGCTATCACTCAGCCCTAACCACTGCCTCTCTCCTCACCCCACAGGCTCCCCGCTGCACAAGCAGGCCTCGGGGGGCTCCTCCACGGCTGTGCCCGCTGCCCCTGAGAAGCCGGGAGCGAAGGCAGCCGAGGTGGGAGATGACTTCGTGGGAGACTTCGAGGTTGGCGAGCGCGTGTGGGTGAACGGCGTGAAGCCCGGCGTGGTGCAGTACCTGGGCGAGACGCAGTTCGCGCCGGGCCAGTGGGCCGGTGTGGTGCTGGACGAGCCGGTGGGCAAGAACGATGGTGCCGTGGGTGGCGTGCGCTACTTCGAGTGCCCGGCCCTGCAGGGCATCTTCACGCGGCCCTCCAAGCTGACCCGGCAGCCCACGGCCGAGGGCTCGGGCAGCGACACCCACTCGGTAGAGTCGTTGACCGCCCAGAACTTGTCGCTGCACTCAGGCACGGCCACACCCCCGCTGACCAGCCGCGTCATCCCGCTGCGCGAGAGCGTCCTCAACAGCTCCGTCAAGACGGGCAACGAGTCAGGCTCCAACCTCTCGGACAGTGGCTCCGTGAAGCGGGGTGACAAGGACCTGCGCCTAGGAGACCGGGTGCTGGTGAGTTCCCCCCCACCTCTGCGCCTCACATGAGGGAGCGGAATCCCAGGGCGGGCAGGGAGGGAACGCAAGGGACTCAGGTGGGGTCCAGGCTGAGGCACCCACTCCTCTTCAGAACCACACACAGGGACCAGGGAGACAGTTTCAGTGGGCTCTGGAGACTGTCAATGTGTGGCCCTGGGCAGGTGTCTGAACCTTTGTGGGCCTTAGTCTTCCCATCTATAAAATGGGAATTTTTATACTACCTGCCTTATAAGTTGAAATACGTTAATATTTGTAATACCTTTAGATGGTGCCTGATACTTAGTGAGTGCCCCATAAATGTTACTACTATTGATATTATCCATTGATCTAGCCCACCAAGGTGGATATGTCAGGCCTAGACTGGAAAAGACCAGGGACTGCAGTGCTCAAGACCCCTGACCCAGGGATGGGTGTTTCCCACACCTAATTATAATGGACGGTGATCACTGTTGCTGTGGAGGAGACAACTGGGCTCCGGCTGAGTCTTCCTGCCAGGGGTCCCTCCTCTCCCATAGTCCCAGCTGTTGGGGCCAGGTTGGAAGCAGGCAGTGGTCCCCAAGTCCTTCTGAGTCTGGATTCATCCTCCTGCTGTCTGAATGCGGCAGTGTGGGCCTGCCCTGGACTGGGGGTTGCAAGGTACCCAGGAGGGGTCATGATACACAGTACCAGAGCCAGTGCTGGGGTGGTCGACGTAGCCCCGAGCTGACTCTGCTCTCCAAGAACCATAGTGTTGAGTAGGTGAGAAGAACACACAGTGTAGTCCCGGGAGGGTGTCTGGCGGGCCTGGGGTCTGAGGAGTCAAGGGGAGGAGGTCAACTGGTGGACGGAGAGGTTCCTGTGCTCAGGTCAGAGAGGCTTCCCAGAGTGAGGGGTTTTCACCTCGAGGTGGGGAACACATGCCCGGAGCTCCAAGGCTGAGTGGGCAAAGGTTTGGGGGGCCCTGGGGTCCCAGAATGGGGACCCCATGAGGGCATCACTGCCTGGGATCCTCCCTCCCCACTCTGGAGACCTCTTGCAGGGCCATGGTTCCTCCTGGAGGCTTCTGGGAAGAGCATTTAGGATGGGGGGGTGGACAAGAGGGAATGTTTATACCCATGGCCCCACTAAATCCTCAAGCCGCTGCTGTGATGTAATTTTATCATCCCCACTTTGTGGATGGAGAAACTGAGGCTCAGAGAAGTTTAATCACTCGTGTGAGATGACAGAGCAGGGCCAAGATGCAAACCAGCCCCCAATGCTCACCTTCCTGCACTAAGCCATGTCTGTCTACCTGGCTAACCTCTATGGGTCTGCCCACCCCCAGGGCCAGTTTGTCAGTCTGGGTCCCTGTGGACAGAACTTCCCCCGGGGTGATGTGGTGGGCATGGTCAGACTTGGTCCCTGCCCTCAGCCACTTATAGTCCATTCGGAGAAAGACCATGATTCGTGTGATCGCAGACATCAGTATTTCCTTATAGACTCTGGTGAGTGCCGCGAAGAAATGATACATGGTGCTTCGAGAGCCAATCATGGAGGGAACTGGTTGGGGAGCTTCCCTGAGGAACAGTGTTAGCGCTGAGATAGGGAATGGCCTGGCGTGGACTGGCCACCGTGGGGCAGGAGCATTGCACCGGCAAAGGCCTGGAGCTAGAGAGACTAAAGAAACAGAAGAACAGGGAGGCCACGCAGGTGGCAAGGGAGCAGAGCAGGACTGTTCCCAGGAGGCTGTGGGCCGACCCTGCAGGGCAGGGCTGGGGGCTGGCATGGCTTTGCTCCAGCACCAAAGGCAGCTGTGGAGGCTCTGCAGCAGCGTGAGCAGAGTCACATTTTAAGCACATCTTGCTTACTTACTGCTTGGTGGAGACAGGATGAGAGGGGCAAGAGTGCAGCAGAGGGTGTCGGGGCTGCTCTGGCAGCGCCGGGGGTGGGGGAGACGACTCTCGGGGCCCCTGTGTCTTCCTATCCAGGAAGCCTGTTTTGATGCAGTCACTCTGCTCTTCCTACTGTAGCTCCCTGGGAGGCCATCTCCAGCCAGCGGGACCCAGGCGAGGCGGCTTGCGGTCTTACTGAGCTGTCCTTGGGGATGCCCAGGTCTAAGAGCACCTGCTGGCCTTGGCCGCTGCAGGGAAATCAGGCCCAGATGTGTGCCCTTTCTGCTCCGTCTCAGCTGGGCGAGTCACTTAACTGAGCCTCATCCTATTCATTCGTTCGTTCATTCATGCATGCATGCATTCATTCATTCATTCATTTTTTTTTCATTCATTCATCATCTGTCCGTTCAGCAAAACAGCCTAGTTAGCACTCATGTGATGCTTTTTAAAAAGTAATTTCTTTTTCAGTTAGCTGACATACACTATTAGTTCAGGTGTACAGCATAGTGATTAGACACTTACATAACTTACGTAATGATCAGCACGATAAGTCGTAATCATCTGGCAGCGTGTGATGCTTTTGCTGGGAGCACAGAGCGAGCCAGTGGATGTGGGAGCGCTTCCCAGTTACGACGAAGGGCTCTGGCTGTGCAACGCCTGGCTGGTGTCATGAGGGCCCTGGGTGGGGTCTCCGACCTCTTTGGGGTGGGAAGTGTTGGCTCTGGGGAGTCTTGACCAGCCCTGATGAGTCTCCAGGTTGGGGAGTAGGGGGATTAATTCCAGGAACGTCCCCTTGCACCTGCCCCCCTTCACAGAGTGGGAGCTGGACGTGCTGGGCAGGGGTCGTTGAAACTGGCACAAGGCGGGCAGTGCTCCAGAAGTGTCCACCTGTCCCTAGCCCTCCAGCAGAGTTGGCAGCAGTAGCAGCAGAATAATAGGGAGGCCAAGCAGATAGCGAGGGAGCCAGAATTGCGAGCCCACGAGCAGGTTGCATCCTCACTGAGACACTGCTTTCTTGGGGGCATACCCCACTCTGGGTACCATGCCTAGCACTTTCTGTACCTGGTTTCTTTGGGTCCTCCCCTCTGCCTTATGAGGTGGGGGTTATCGCCCTCCCTCTGTTTTACAGATGAAGAAACTGGGCTCAGCCCCGGAAAATAGCCTGCCCAGGGTCACACAGCCAGGAGGTGATGGGCCGTTCATTTCTTTATTCCCTCATCAACTCTGCCTGTTCTGATGGCCTTGGATTCTGGGTGGGGGAGAGGAATTTGAATGAGGGATTTGTTTCTACCCTGTGGATCAAGCCACACCTGCCCTCCACCCCACCCTAGTCTGCAGCCCCTTGGATTAGTCCTCCAGCCTAGTCCACTGCACTGCCAGGACCCAGCTGGTATGGCCGACCCCAGAACTTGCTTTTCTCCCCTGAGCGTGCTGTAAACACCTGAGAATATCACCTTCTTGTCTCTACTCCACCCTTAAAAAATTATATCCTGGATGTAGGTGACTCTAGAGGCCTAAGCTTATATAATTCGAGGATGGGGGACTCTAGGAAAAACAATATGAAAAATTATGCTTTTGCAAATTTTATATATCATGCGGTCCATGAATGCATTGTCAGGGCCTCAGAAGAGGCTGGTGCAGGCTAAGGGCCCTGATTCCTAAGCTCTGTTAGCTTCACAAGCCACAAACCTGCTTCTGACCTGGTTGAGGGCCTGACAGTGTTTGTTATTTATGAACATAACCAGCAGTATTTATGTTCATTAAGTTGTGCTGCTCATCAAAGATACCTCTGGATCCTGGTTTCGTTTGGGTCTCAGCACTGCCCCATGAGGTCAATGTACTAGCTAAGTAATCATGGGCAAGTCATTTAGCCCCTCAGTGCCTCAGTTTCTTCACCTGTAAAATGGGGATATTTTGCCTGCCTCGTGTGGCTCCGAGTAAGCTCTGTGAAGTGTTAGCTAGCGTCAGCATTAAGTCTGTGAGGGGTGGGTGTTCTTCTCAGCTGTGGGGTCCCAGGTGCAGTGAGGGGTGCAGAGCTCAGAGCCTCCCCGATGTCACACAGTGGCCCACAAAGACCTGAATGTCCTTGGCTGCCATTGTCGAGTACTTGCTGTGAGCAGAGCCATGTGCCGAGAACTTTACATGCACAGTCCATTTCCACTTCAGCCCTGATGGGCTCTTGTCCCTGGGGGAGCCTCTGGAAGGTGAGAGGGAGACCTGGGGACCACAGGAGAAACATGCCTCACCTTTGTGGAACAGTGTTACTTAAATATTGGGAGTTTTGTCACGCACCTGTCTGAGCCAGATTTTCAGGGGTGCCTTGGAGTTTTGCGCTGGGCTGCAT
The DNA here is from genome assembly GCF_057876585.1 of Rhinolophus sinicus. Taxonomy (NCBI): domain Eukaryota; kingdom Metazoa; phylum Chordata; class Mammalia; order Chiroptera; family Rhinolophidae; genus Rhinolophus; species Rhinolophus sinicus. The sequence continues at coordinate 93,789,532 of NC_142503.1, forward strand.
GGATGACCTCTTGTTCTCACAGTCGCCTGTGAAGCATAGGTTCCATTTTACAGACTGAAGTCCGAGACTCAGAGACCTCAGTTCCCCACAGCACCTAGAGTGGACACGGCTGAGCTGGGCCAACAGGCTACCTGTCCTGCCTCTGTCCTTTCCCACCTTCTGCCCCCTCCCTGACCCTAACACACACACACATAACCTTTTTCACTAATGCCTGAAATTCCTCCAGCAATGACCATTCTATTCTGCCCAATTTCCTCTTCGAAAATTCTCCCTCCCTTAGTTCTCTCAAAGCTTGGCCTGCGTGAGCTGGGGTCTTTCTCTGGATGAGCATTCACGGGTCCTGGGTATCTGGGGTGGGGGTTCCTGGCAGAGGTGGAAACAGACAGGTGAAGTGACTTGTCCAAGGTCACACAGCCTTTTAGAACATGCCAGGCAGAGATGAGACAGGACCTGGGCCAGGTGAGACCATGGAACCCCAGGCCACCTTTCCGTTTCCTTCTGCCTGGGGAAGGCCTCCACTGCCCTTGGTCCCAGGCACCTGCCAGGCCCAGGGAGCATGTGGGGGCACTTGGCTGCCTGGCTGGCCTGAGACAAGGGAAACTGCTGTGTGTGTCCCCCTCAGAGCCTACAGGAGCCCCAAGGTATGGTCCTGAAAGTCCATCCCAGGAGGTGGGTTTGTCTGCATGGGTTTTAGGGAAGTTGGTTTTAGAGGCAGCATGGCCTGGTGTGGCAGGCTCAGGACCAGCCAGGCAGCCAGCAGTGCAGGGTTGAGGTCATGGAAGAGAGAAGGCATTCCAGGTTGGAATTACAGAGCAGTAAGAACCAGGAGTGCAGGTTGAGACCTGGTGACAGAAGGGTTTGGGAAGACACCACCTGAGGGTCATTGACCAGTGAGAGCCAATGCAGACTCACAGACAGGCCTGCTGGGGCAGAGACTACCAGGCCCTAACTACTGTATGGGTGGGGATGGTGAGGCTCAGAGAGGGCAATTACTTGCTCAGAGTCACACAGCAGGGCATGGGGAAGGCTGGGATCGAGGCTCTGGGCTTGTACCCACCAGCCAGCCCAGGAGTGTTCCCTGTATCCCCCACCCCCAGTGTGTGCAGCAGTCTGTGTTGGGGGCTGGGAATGTCTTGGTCAGCTACAGTTGACAGTATGGGGTATAATTAGCAAGGAACAGAGAAAGCTGTCTCAGGAAGGAAGAGGCCTAGCTGGCTGCTTGTACCTCCAAGGGGAGCCCCAGGGCCAGAGCCCCAAGGAGACAGATGTCAACGTGGGGTGATGGGAGAGCTCTCTGACCCCCAAAGACGTCAGATGGCAGATAGGTTGCCATGGCAGATCGAGTTCTCCAGAAATAGTTGCTGAGGTGGGTTTGGGGTGAAATATTTATTAGGGGTTTTGATATCTGTGAAGAAACTGGCAGAGGCAGAAGTCAGACTGCAGTGCGGGCTGGACAGAGCCTCGGCCAACCAGGGGTGCTCTGGAGAGAGGTTGTCCGTCACAGGGGCATTGAGCCCGTGCCCGCCCCTCTGCCCCTGCCACACTCAGTTACCAGGTGTGGCTGCCCCAGGAAGGGCGTTAGCTCAGGCAAGGGGGCTCCCTCAGCAGGACAGCAGTCTTCCTTGGAGCATCTCTACTTAGGTGAAGTCTCTGTCCCTTCATGTCCCTTCAAGTAATGGCCACAGAGGCTTCCCAAGAAGGGTGGACCAAGCGACCTTGCCAGAGAACCACCTCTATCTACTATGGGCTCCCTCTCCCAGCACATCTCAAAGCTCAAAGCCAAAGCCAGAGCCAGCCTTGCCTTGCAGATAACCCAGAAGGTACCAGCCCACGAGGAAGTCTGACCGGTCAGCCGACCCTTCCCCACGGGCTGGTCGGTTCTCTGCAGGGCTGTGTCCCACCAGACAGCCCCTTGGCAGCTGGCCTGGTTAGGTGTAAGAGCACTGTCCTGAGAGATTAGGAATGAGGTTCTTTCTCTGCCGGTCGCCCCGCCTCCACACTCCCGGTCAGACACCCAGCAGGGGCCATCCCTGGTGTGGAGGGGGCGAGGTGGTGGGAAAACAGGCTCAGGGGTTATCCAGGCCTGGGTGTGAGCGCGGCTCTGCCCCTCACAACAATGTGACCCTGGGCAGGGGACTGGGACTGAGCTTTAGTTTCCTCACCTTTAAAAAGGGGCTGATAGCGGGTGGCCGGTTAGCTCAGTTGGTTGGAGCGTGGTGCTAATAACACCAAGGTTGCCGGTTTGATCCCCATGGGCCACTGCGAGCTGCGCCTGCCTTAAAATAAATAAATAAATAAATAAATAAATAAATAAATAAATAAATAAATAAATAAATAAAAAAGAGGCTGATCGACTCATTTTGCAGGATTTGTAAAAATCTACTAAGGAAGAGTTGTGGGCCCTGGGGAAATCCTGGTGTTCTTCCTCTGCCCTGGATCCCATTTATTCACCCCAAGTCTGCCTGGCGGAGGGATACATACCTTGAGGTTGGGTGAGACCTAGCTCTAGCTGGGAGGGGCTTGTAGGAGTGGGCTGGGACCTCTCCTGGGGGCTGGTGTGCTTGGGGGCGGGGGCAGAGGGACCTGGCCCCGTTGTAAGGGGAGAGGGATGAGCCGGGGAGGAGACTGCTCACTAACTCACATGGCCGCTGGGCCTCATCTTCCAGCTCCACTGGTGGGGAACAGAGCCGGGGAGGGTGGGGAGAAGGGGAAGAGGACTAGACCTGCCCCGGCCCCCTCTCTGTCACAGGACTTCTCACTGCATGGCCCCAGGCCCTGGGCGCGGGGCAGGAGCTCTGGCCGTTGGTCTTCCCTTTAGCCCTCCCTCTTCCTCCCCAGAGGAGCAGAGGTGGGACCTGTGAGGTCAGGCTAAGAAGGCTCCCTTTCCCCCAGGGTCACAGGGAGGAATTCTAGCATGAGTCTCAGTAGTAACCTATGTCTGGCCCCTCCTCACCTTTTCTTTAAAGTACACACGTACCTGGGTTGACAAATAACCAGTTCCCCCCATGTGCAGGGCTGCAGAGAAGACTGACTCAAGGCCCACAAACCTTGGGGGAGTCAGCTCGGCTACTCCTACCTGCTGCTTTGCCTCAGTTTCCTCTTTAATATTTTTACTCAATTTATTGGGATGACATTGGTTAGTAAAATTACAATTCTACAAAACATCATCTATATATTCCCTCTTCTGTAATATTCGCAGCATCTTCTTTGTCTCTCCAAAAATTCCCAGCACCTGCCCCTCCCCCACATTCTAGCTGGTGATGGTTCTGTGCTTCCTGGGAAGAATAGAGCCGTGGCCTACCCCTACACCTGCCAGCATCTGCACACTCTCCCTTCTCTCCGCCTAGTTCTGTCTGGGGCCCCAACTGCCAGCTGTTGTCCCAGGCCAGCCTCCCCCACCTGCCCCGGCAGACAGTCCCCTTTCTCTGCTGCACATTTCCCCTTCCCAGTCTTTTCATTCACTTGCTCCAGCTTCTCTTAAAAACAACCTTAAAAATAAAATGCTCCCCCGCAGAACTGGCCACCGTCAGTCTCTCCCTGCTTCCTAGAAGCACTTTCTTCTCTTGACTTCTAGGATTCTGCACACTCCCTGCTTTCCTCTTACCTCCCTGGCCACCACTCCCTGCTATTCCTCTTCCTGGCATGAGGTCAGAACACTGACCTGACCTCGACTTGTCTGTCCCTGTGCTGTGCCCTTGATGGAACCATCCAGGCTTGTGACAGTCCAGGCACATGTGAGTGTCACACTGCCTAGGGTTGGATCCCATGTCCTGGCCTCTCTCTTGAACTCGCGTCTCATATGTCAAGCTCTTATGCAGCATCTCCGCTTAACGTGTATTAGTTTCCTGTGGCTGCTGTAACAAGTACCACAAACTGGACTGCTTAAAACAACAGAAATCTGTTCTCAGTGCTAGAGGTTAGAAGTCTGAAATCAAAGATGTCAGAAGGGCCATGCTGTCTCTGAAGGATCAAGGAAAGAGTCTGTTCCATGCCTTTCTCTTGTGTTCTGGTGACAGCAGCAATCCTTGGCTTGCAGCTGCATCCTGCCAATCTCCGCCTTCGTCCTCGCATGGCCTTCTTCCCTCTGTGTGCATATCTGTGACGCTTCTCTTCTTACAAGACCTCCAGTCATATTGGATTAAGGCCCATCCTAATGACCTCATCGTAACTTAATCACTTAATCTAAAAATCCCTACTTCCTATTAAAGTCACATTTGCAGTTACTAAGGGTCAGGACTTCAGCATATCTTTTGTGGGGACACAGTCCAATCCATAGCTCATGTGCAAAACAGAACTCAGTTGGTCGTCACCCACCCCCACCCCCAACCTGCTCCTCCTCTTTCCCATTGCAGTAAAAGGCACACCTGTGTGTCCAGCTGACCAGCCAGGAACTTGGGAGTTGGCCTTGCCTCTGTTTCTGTCTCCTCCCCCACACGTGGTTCCTCTGCAGGTCTCTGGTCCTACCTCCAAAATACACCCCAATCCATCCCCATCCCACCACCTCCATTGGCAGCTGCTCTTTCTTAGACAACAGAGCAGCCTTCTCCTGGGTCTCCCTGCCCCCAGTCAGGTCCCTACACCCCAGAGGCTCCCATCTCACTTGGGATAAACCCACCCACCTTCCCATGGCCCCCAGACCATGTGATCTGCCTGCCCTGCCCTTTATCATCTGACTGAGCCCCTGCCCGTCATCCTGGACTCTGTACGCCTGCCATGCGAGCCTTCTTTCCTTTCCTCCAGGGTCTCTACCTGGGACACTGTCCCCCAGGCTTCCCATGGCTCACTGTCCCCCTGTTAGACCTCTGTGCCCCTGTCACTCCTCAGAGACAGAGGCCTCCCACATCGCTGCATGTGTTCCATATGTTATTCACTTCCTCCTTTCCTGTCCGTTTCCCCGCCCCAACCAGGAGCTCCACGAGGAGCGTCTTGTCTGTTTCCTTCCCATGGCTGTGTCCCCAGTGCCTACAACAGCCCGAGAGCGAGCGGGGCTCCACATGCACGTCGGTGCTCCACAGATTAGCTGAGCCCCAGCTACCCCTTGATAGCTGTATTCAGGTCAGCGACTGTGGACGTTGTCAGGGACCGTCACTGACGAGTGCTGCCTGCCTCAGTCCCCTCATTTCCCTGAATGTGGCCCAATGCCACCTGCCCTTCTCACCTGGCCAGCATCCTGCTAGCACTCCTGCCCCTCCCCCACCGCTCTCCAGCAGGGGCTGCCTCAGGCCTGGGACATGAACCCCTCACTGTACCCTCACAGCAGCTCTGGTCCAGCCTCCTGATGACAGAGCTGGGCAGCTCTGATGCCCTGTTCTCTCACTGTGTGGGTGAGACCCTGATCTGAGGCACATTCGGCTATTTTAAGTGACTTCCTCCAGTTTTGACTTCCTCAATGGAAAGCCCCTGAGACATGGATGAATTCAACCTGCCCACCACCATTGCTTTGTGGGACCTGAGATTTAGTTGCTGTTTGGCCCAAGCCAGAAGGGACTCCAGGCCCACAGGTGACCCCCAGGTGGTGGAAAAGGGAGGGATTGGGGCTCATCCCTTGGAAGACGGGGGCCTGGCGTACAGTGGGGGTGGACGTGAGGGGGATATTACCTTAGTGAGCAACAGGAACCCTCATGCATTACTGGTGGGGATGCAAAATGGTGCGGCCACTTTGGAAGACAGTTTGGCAGTTTCTTATAAAAGTAAACTTACCATACGATTCAGCAGTTGTGCCCCTTGGTATTTATTCAAATGAATTTAAAACTTATATCTACACAAACACCTACACACAAATATTTATAGCAGTTTTATTCGTAATTGCTAAAACTTGGAAGCAACGAAGACGTCTTTCCATAGGTGAATGGCTAGATAAACCGTGGTATATCCAGACAATGGAATGTTATTCAAGGATAGAAAGAAAAGAGTGGTCAACCCATGAAAAGGCATGCAGGAACCTTAAATGTACATTACTCAGTGACAGAAGCCACTCTGAAAAGGCTATATACTGTATGATTCCAACTATATGACATTACATTCTGGAAAAGGCAAGATTTGGGAGACAGTAGAAATATCAGGGGGTAGGAGGGGAGAGAGAGATGAAAATGGGCAGATCACAGGATTTTTACAGCAGTGAAACTATCCTGCGTGATCCTGTAATGGTGGATACATGGCATTATACATTTGTCAGAACCCAAGAGCGAACCATATGGTAAACTATGGACTTCAGTTAATACAAATGTTGGCTCATCGTTGTAACAAATGTGCCACACTGATGTCAGGCGTTAAGAGGGGAAGCTGCAGGGGTGGGATGTGAGGGGACATATGGGAATTTTCCGCTTAAATTTTCTGTAAACCTAAAACTGCTCTAAAAAATAAAGTGTATTACTTTTTAAGTTAAAAATGTTAAATAGTATAATAAAAATAAAAACAGAGAAGGGGCAGGCCTCGCCACTGTGGAGGGTGCACATGGAGTGGGGCCCCAGTGAGGAAGCCACTGCAGAATCTCAGGGGCTTCAGGAAGGTAGGTGAGCTGCCCAAGGTTGTGCTGACCTGGGCGGGAGTCAGGCCCATCTCCGCTGGAAAACTTCCCGTTGTTTCTGCTTTGCTCCTATCTCTGAGAGGATGCCTGCCTGTCTCTGTCCCGCTGAGGATGGAGGGAGGGACAGGGAAGGATTTGGAGGCAGCTGAGAACTGAGGCTGCAGCAGCAGCTCCCTGGGGCCGGGAGGGTTTGTTAGTGCTGTTATAGCCAGAGACCCCACCCGAGGGGAGAGGGGACACCGGTGGGTAGGGCCTGCGATTGAGGAGGCAGCAGAGTAAGGCCCAGTGGGCTCTTCTACTCGCTCACTACTCTGAACCTCAGTCTCTTCATCAAGGAATGGGGTATGCTGCCCACCTTATGGAGTTGTGAGGTTCTGAAACCATGTCTTCAATGCCGCCACATAGTTGGTCCTTAAGAAATGGTGGGAGTGGAGCGAGTTTTAATTAGGGAGCTGGTCCCTTTCATGCACACTTGGGGCATACTTAGGGGTGACAGAGAAAGTAACATTTAGAAAGTCATACTTCGGTTCAGATAAACAGGGTAGATGCATTTATTTTCATTCTCTCCTGAACCTACACTAGAATGATGGTGAAGCGGGTTTTTAATTTTTTTTTAATAACTGATATTCAATTTATTAAAAAGGTTGATGTAAGCATCTGCAGTGGTGACTTCAACCTCAACTCCTGAACTCCTGGCTCAGTACTGACAGACGTATAATAATATGCTTAACACTCTCAGGAGGACTGTGCAAGTCACTGAGCTGCTTGTGGGTCCTCATCTGAAAACGATCCCCAGTCTTAGAACCTTCCCCTCAGGGAGTTTCCTTGTAGTGATTCCCAGAGTCTTGGTCAGCGTTCCAGTTGGTCCTTTGCCTTTGAGATTCTTTTCCTTTGCGCCTCTGATCAAGTCAGCACACACTTTCTCCAAGGATTTTACATTTCGTCTGGTTAGAGTAATTCTAATTCAGTGAATCTCACCACCTTGGGTTTCACGGGTGTCTTTCCGGTATCTTCAAAAGCTGCGGTTTCCTGGCTGACTTGTTCCTTGGCGGCGAGAGCTGGGAGGGCGAATGCGGTGAGTCAGGTGCAGGAGCAGATGGAATGTAGCTCTGTTGGAGCTGCAGCCGCATCTTCCTCAAAGAACGAAGGGAGTTTTGTTTTGTTTTCCAAAGGTATCAATCCCTCAAGGACAAAGAGAACAGGGGAGAAGGCGGCAGCAATAACACTGGAAATCCTGTGTTGCCGAGTCCACGTGCAGCAGGAGGGAAGTGGAGAAGCACTTGATGTTTTCTTCAGAAACCCCAGAAGCTAAGGAATCAGCTGCAGGGCGGCCTCTGGGAACGGGAGAATCAGTTGAAAAATCTTCAGCCTCCCGATCCCTGTCGCTCTGCCCCCTCTGCCTGGTGACTGTCCCTTCAGCAGACATCTGGGATGATGCTTGGTCTCCTGAGGAGGCCTTTGGATGAGGGAATCCCAGGCAGGTTGGACTGAAAAAGGATGCGATGAACGTTTCTATCCTGGAGGCTGAACTCCTTTCCCCACCGGCTTCTCCCTCACTTGACTCCCGGGATGCTACACCTGTGTCCTCCATGCTAGAGAGAGAGCACAAGAAGCTTCTCTGGGACAAACGGCCGATCCTCTGAGAAACAGGAAACTAATGTAGGCATTAAATCCTAACAGAATGCCATTGAATATATGAATATGAATATTCAGTGAACAGAAGAGCTCTGGGAAATGAAAAATCTGATCACAGATATAAGAAACTCCACAGAAGTATCAGAAGATGAATTGAAGGGAATCTCCCAGAAAGTAGAGCCAAGAGATTTATGCAGAAGAGGAGAGAAGAATGAAACTATCAGAGTTTCAACTTCCAGTAGATCCAACTTCCAAGTGATAGTGGTTACAGAAAGAGAACAGAGGAAAAGGAGGCAGGAAGCCAAATAAGTAATCCAAGAAAATCCCCCAGGACTGACAAGGGTTTCTTGGTTGAAAGCGCCCATGAGAGCCCAGGAAAAGGGAGGGGAAGAGGCCCACACCAGTGCACTCCATCGTGACACTGCACAACCCTGGACAAAGAGAGAACCCTGCAGGTTTCCAGGGGCGGAAGAATGGCTCACATAAAGGATCAGGATTCAGAATGGCCTTGAACTTCTCAACTGCAAAACGGTGCCTAGAACACACAGAGGGAGCCCTTGAAATTCTGAAGGAAGAGACCCAGCCAAACTATCGTTTACGAGTGAGGACACCAAGAGAATTGCAAACAGATGTCCGTACAACTTGGGCATGAATATTCACAGCAGCATTATTATAATAACCAAACAGTGGAAGACACCCTGCGTGTCCATCGCTGGATGAATGGATAAACGAAAGGTGGTATAATCCATACAGTGAAATATTTGGCCATTAAAAGGAATGAAGTGTTGATACTGATAAACATGGATGAACGTGGAAAACACTATGCTAAATGAAAGAAGCCAGACACAGGTCACCTACTGTGTGATTCCATTTATAGGCGACATCCAGAGCAAGCAAATCTGTAGAGACAGAAAGTAGGTTAGTGGATGACAGGAGCTCGGGAGAGGCAGGCAGTGACTGCTCTTGGGTGTGGCGTTTCATGTTGGGGTGATGAAAATGTTCTGGAATTAGATAGCAGTGATGGTTGTGAACGTATTAAAAGCAACTCAATTGCACACTTTAAAATGGTGAATTTTTATGTTATATGAATTTTACCTCAATTTAAAAAAACGAGGCTAGAATAAAAAATACTTTCAGGGGCTAGCCCGGTGGCTCAGGCAGTTGGAGCTCCATGCTCCTAGCTCCGAAGGCTGCTGGTTCGATTCCCACATGGGCAGGTGGGCTCTCAACCACAGGTTGCCAGTTCAATCCCTCGACGCCCGCAAGGGATGGTGGGCTCCGCCCCCTGCAACTAAGATTGAACACGGCATCTTGAGCTGAGCTGCTGCTGAGCTCCCGGATGGCTCAGTTGGTTGGAGCGCATCCTCTCAACCACAAGGTTGCTGGTTCGACTCCCACAAGGGATGGTGGGCTGCGCCCCCTGCAACTAACAACAGCAAGTGGACCTGGAGCTGAGCTACGCCCTCCACAACTAAGATTGAAAGGACAACAACTTGACTTGGAAAAAGTCCTGGAAGTATACACTGTTTCCCAATAAAATCCTGTTCCTCTTCCCCAATAAAAATCTTAAAAAAATTTAAGACATCACCCTGTAGAAAAGGGTGGAAAGCTGGGAAGAAGGTGTGAAGCAGTGGTAATACCTTCCTTTCCTTGATAGGAAGTTTCTTAATGGGAAATTGATGGATGACATGCAAAATTGAGAAGGCAAGAAGCAACAATGTAAGCGTGTTGTTTAGAAATGTGGAAGTATATACCAAAGAATTCAGCTTAAAGCATAAAATGTTTGATTCTAGGGAGAGGTAGAGAAACTTCTAGGGCTTTTTAAATCTATAGAAGTATTCGACCCTTTATGTAATAAATAATATTTTTTAATTTAAACTGTTTTTTACAGTAATATTCATACTTATTGCCCTGTCCTGTGAGTTTTTTTAACTGGTAGAATACACATAACGTCAAATTTACCTTCTTAAGCATCTTAAGTGTACAGCTCAGTAATGTTAAGTATATTCACATGGTATGCAACACATCTACAGATCTTTTTCATCTTGCAAAACTGAAACTCCTATTAAACAACTCCTCATTCCCCCCCAAACCCCAGGCCCTGGCAACCACCATTTAAACCATTTTTAAGGATAAAAACTTATTGAGACTAGTATGTGCCAGACACTGCACCTACAGTACTTAATCCTCACAAAAACCCTTTCACAGATGGAGATGCTGAAGCTCAGAGAGGTTAGGTAACTTGCCCAAGATCACACAGCTTGTAAGTGGCAGAGTTTGAATGCAGGTCTATCTGTCTGCCTCCAAAGCTCTTGCATGGGACAGCCCTAGGAAGCACTGGTTATACCTGTGTCCCTCTCAGCTGTCCTTAGGCCTCTCTGCCTCCTCACCCCTGGCTTCTCTCTCCCCTGCATACTGGAAGGGAGGGATTGGATGAGCCTGGGCACGTGGGTGCCTGTGCCATCTCTGTCTGTGCCCATTGCATCTTCTGGACCTGAGTCTCTCCGTGTGCCAACAGGTTGGCGGGACGAAGACTGGCGTGGTACGGTACGTGGGGGAGACGGACTTTGCCAAGGGCGAGTGGTGTGGCGTGGAGCTGGACGAGCCCCTTGGGAAGAACGATGGGGCGGTGGCGGGCACCAGGTACAGCGGGCTTCCCCGGGAGTGTGGGAGGGGACTCCTTTTCATCTGGGATGTGTGCAGGGGATAGGGATGGGGCATCTGAGGAAGCCAGTGTTGTGTCTGATGCCACAGTGTAGATGCTGTCCCTTCCCTTCTGTCACAGCAGCCCACAGGGGCAGGTAGCGGGAATATCATCCCCATTTTACAGATGAGATCAGAGGCCAGAGAGGTCATTGCTCAAGGTCACACAGAGTCAGGGGCAAATGCTAGGAGAGGCAGTGGTCCCTGCCTTTCTGGGGTTCCCCTGTGATACAAGGTGTAATCAAACAATATAGTGAATGTTTAAATAAAAAAATTTATTACAGTAAAAGACACATTGCCATTAACCCCCCTCAAAATACTCCCCCCCTCGCTTTGAATACACATCCCATTGTTCTTGTCACTTTCTGAAGCAGTTCTGGAAGTCCTTTTTCATGAGTGTCTTCAGTTGCACTGTCATGGCTGCCTCGACGTCCTGAATCGATTCAAAACGTTTACCTTTCATGGTCATTTTGACTTTGGGGAAGAGCCAGAAGTCGCACGGTGCCAGATTCAGTGAATAAAGTGGATGAGGACACACCATAATGTTTTTATTTGATAGAAATTGCTGTACCACAAGCGATGTGTGACATGGAGCCTTTCCATTGTGATCACAAAATACGGTGAATGCTGCTGCCAAGTGCCATCCAACAGAAAGACAGGGATCTTCAATATGGGAAGTGGTGCATCGAACCTTAGTAACAAGTGTGTGACAAGTTTCAGCTTGTTCAGTGCAGTCAGTTGGGTGTGAGCTACGGTTGAGGGAAGGTGTGTTTTAAAGTGTGCCATAAATCATCATCATGACAACGCTCCATGTCACACATTGCTTCAGGACATCAAGGCAGCCATGACAGTGCAACTAAAGACACTCACAAAAGAGGACTTCCATAACTGCTTCAGAAAGTGTCAAGAACGGTGGGATAAGTGTGTTCGAAGTGAGAGGGAGTATTTTGAGGGGGATTAATGGCAGTGTGTCTTTTACTGTAATAAATTCTTTTTATTTAAATATTCAGCATATTGTTTGATCACACCTCGTGTAAGATGTAATCACACAGTGGCTGGTGCTCTACAGCAAAGGGTGGGATCACAAGTGGTTCCAGGTTCTATGTCGTTTCTGATTAAAGGGAATTGACTGCCAGGAATACTGGGTCGAAGGTGTAAGGCTCTGTCTGGGTTGTTGGGGTTGGGGAACATGATGTGATGGGTGAGCAGTGTCAGGGATGGGAGACTAAGTCCAGGTGGCCTTCATTCCTATGATGGCTGTCCCTGGGCTAGAGTCTGTAGCCCAGATACGGCTGTGACAGCTCGGAGAAGGAAGGTGTGCTAGGCTGTGGGGACAGCCTGAGCGAAGACCTGAATGTGGGAAGAGTCAAGATGGGATGACAGTTCCAAGATGAGTCAGAAACTGGACAGGACTAGCTCCCCTGGTCCCATGTGGAGTCCATGACCCGAGAGGTTTTAAGAGAAGAAGACCACTCAGTTTCCATTGCAACACTTTACCTTCCTATTTTTAAGATGGATATTGCTCTCAACTCACTAGCTTTCAGAATTTAGGGGTAGGTTGAGCAGCACCCCCAAGGTGTCTATCTCAGACTTTTGTTTCTCTGTGTGGGGAGCCCCACGGGCAGAAAACCAATTGGGTTTCTTGGGTCTTGGGATGATCCAAGAGCAGCCGTGAGAGTGGGGCTGCAGATATGGCTGGGGGCCTCTGAGTAATGTGTGAGAGCCAAGCATAGTCAGCTTGGGAGCCCAGCAGGCTGGGGATGGAGGATCCAGTACCAGCTTTGCCACTTAACCAGCTGTGTGACTGTGGTCAAGTTACTTAACCTCTCTGAGCCTAAGTCTCCTCATCTGTGAAATGTAGATAACAATAGAGTGGTTGGGGGGTTGAAATGAGCATTCATGAAAAGGGATTGGTACAGAGCGGGTGCTCAGTAATTGTTATTCCCCCCACACACACAAAAGTGAAAAATATGCCCAAAGGATATTCATGGCTACAGAGAAACTCAGACCCTACTCACCTCTATCCCCTTTCTGGGAGTCCCATGTATTGGTCTTGGGGTATGGGTGATGGAGTCCCAAGGATGAGCCTCTGTGCTTGGCTCTGAAGAGGTGGAGAGGCAGGGGAAGCTCCAGGCTCTTCAGCTGTGATAGCAGCATGAATATCTCCTGCTTCCCCAGGTACTTCCAGTGCCCACCCAAGTTTGGTCTCTTCGCACCCATCCACAAGGTGATCCGTATTGGCTTCCCATCCACCAGCCCGGCCAAAGCCAAGAAGACCAAGCGTATGGCCATGGGTGTCTCAGCACTGACCCACAGCCCCAGCAGTTCCTCCATCAGCTCTGTCAGCTCTGTGGCCTCCTCTGTGGGGGGCCGGCCAAGCCGCAGCGGCCTGGTGAGTGTGGGGTTGGGGAGGGATACCCAGGTGGGGGTGGGGGTGGGGAAGAAGAGATCCAGGTGTCCCAATCTGCCCCTGACTTGCTCTGGCTACAGGCATCCCTCATTTTGCAGTTTTTGAACAAAGACGAAAGTGCTTACCTTTTAATAGGGAAATTTATCCATTTACATTTATTGTTATTTTTAAATTACTGACTTATCGGTGACCTAAGCCCTTCCTTGGGAATTAAGGAGGCTCATATAGATGCAGGGCGGGTCATACAGGTACGGGGCAGGGGGTTAAAAAAGACTACCACAGCCACCCTGGGTGAGGGAAGAAGGTGAGGCTGTACTTCTGGGCAGAGAGCCTGCTATCCAGGCTTAGATGGTGGAGCCCACCATGAGGCAGAATCCCAGGAGCTGTGACTTTCCTGGGAGGAGGGAGTTCCCTGAATCTGAAATAATACTCTGCCCCCTGCATAAGTAGGCAAGGGCCAGAGTGCCTACGGCCCTGGGAGTGAGGCAGTTGGGTCCCCCCACCCCCGGGTAGCCATGGGTTATCTGGGTAATGCTCCAGGTTCCTGAGTCCTGCCTGCACCCACGCCTTCCCGCAGCTCACGGAGACCTCTTCGCGCTACGCCCGCAAGATCTCAGGCACAACTGCCTTGCAAGAAGCGCTGAAGGAGAAGCAGCAGCATATCGAGCAGCTGCTGGCTGAACGGGACCTGGAGCGGGCCGAGGTGGCCAAGGCCACAAGCCATATCTGCGAGGTGGAGAAGGAGATTGCCCTGCTCAAGGCGCAGCACGAGCAGGTGAATGGGCGGGGGCAGGGGGCAGGGGGCCCCCAGAGGGCACCAGCAGCCCCCTCGGGCCAGGCTTGGAGGCCACTCACGCTCAGAGTGGGGAACTCAGGTGTGCAGAGACTAAGATGCATTACCAACACCCCTCCTGCTCCTCCTGCTGGTGGATTTCCTTCCTGTGGATAGGTGCACGTACTTTCAAAACCCGGATGTAAACTGTATCCTGCTTTTTGCGACTTTCTTAGTGTGAGCATTTTCTAGATCAAGGAAAATTCTTCACCGTTTGAATGGCTGCCCTGCCATCTGTCATGGGCTGTGTGCTTGCTGACATGGCCGATCCCCTATTTGCTTCCAATTTCTCACTTTGTCTCAATAATACTCATGTACACATTTTTTTGTATACAACTTTCCACATTTCAGATCATGCTTTCGAGCAGATTGGGGCTTCAGGGAAGGAAGCTCTTGCTCGAAGCCTTGAGCTGGCTGCTCTGCCATGTCTGCTCTTCCCTGATGTTAGTCACCTGCATGGAGTTGGCTCACCTCTTCCTCGGGTGTTAGAATTAATAAGGCCAACCTCACGTGTGCGCTCTAGGTCCCTTGTGTGCTGTGTCAGGGGCCCTCACAACACAGGGTTTTAGGCCGTTGGGGGTTGAAGGAGGTGACAGATATTGGGGTGCTAGGTATGGGGGCAGGTGGACCTGAGGTTCCGGTTCCCACTGGGTAGGGCACTCAGCTGAGCCCACCCCCCTCATATTAGGCCTCGGTCCACACCAACGGGGCTGGCAGGGGAGGAGGGGTGGCTGGGGTTCCAGGCCCGACTCCTTGCACCATCCCTGCTCCCGCCAACCCCTCCCCCACCTGTCCACGGTCCCCCAGAGGAGGCTGACCTTGTCCTGGCCCTTACTCGGGCCCAGTATGTTGCAGAAGCAGAGGAGAAGCTGCATCGGGCCCGGCTCCTGGTGGAGAGCGTGCGGAAGGAGAAGGTAGACCTGTCCAACCAGCTGGAGGAGGAGAGGAGGTACGCACTGCCCCTGCCCTGTCCCAGGAGGACGTGTTCTCGGAGCCTCTTTAAGGCTGACCAGGAAGAGCGCAGGCTCAGGGCCAGCAGGCTCAGGTCCAAATCCTGCCTGCGCCACTTGCAGGCCGTCACCCAGACTAGTGACATGAGCTCTGCAGGCCTCAGTCTTCTCATCTGTAAAACAGCGTGGGGATCCCCATCTGTATAGGCTGTGGCAGGACTTACGAGATAATTCCAGTAAAACGCTGACATGGTGCTGAGTATGTGGGGACCCAAACATGTTTGCTGCTTTCCTTTCCAACTGTGTGAGGTTCACTGCTCCTGCCCAGCTCAGCTCGTGCACGCCCGAGGGGAGGGTACTCATGCCTGGTGCCCCTGGGGAGACATGCACCTTGAAGAAGATACAATGTCCCCACCCCTTGAACCAGCTCAGGTCCACAGAGCACTCTCGGCCAGGTCCCGTGCATGGAGATCACAGCTTATGTCTAAAAGCTCTGTTCCCATTTCACATGTCATGAAACTGAGGCTCAGAGAAGCAGCAGCAAAAGGATGCTTAAAATGCCTTGTGCCCAGGTGTCAGCCCCCCACGCTGAGTGCTTTGCTGCATCGTCTCTCAGTCTTACCATTAGCTTGGGGGGCAGGTATTGCCCCCATGTCACAGATGAGAACACTGAGGCTCAGAGCGGGAAGGGATTTGCCCGAGGCCACCAGCCTATTAGTGGTGCTGCTGGTTCTTTCCGCCCTAGCACAGTGGCTCATGGGATTTGTAGTTCCCTCCGTGTGGGGACTCTGGCCTGGCTTGTTCCTTGACCTGGTGGGACACAGCTGACAGGGGACGGAGTTTCCCTTGGTCCAAGAGATTTTGTCTCCTGGCTGACACACAGATTTCTTGGGCTCCCTACCCTTCCCCGCACAGTAGACAGCTCTTGGCCCCCCACCCTGGGGTTTGGGGCTTTCAGCAACACATGTGCTGCACCGGCTGTTGCCATCTGACTGGAGACAGGAGGGCTTATTTATATCTGCCTGAGACGCTTACTGGTCAGGGCCCACACATACGGTTCCCATGGCAATGCGTCTATGCCAACAATACAGAAACAGATCTTTAAGATATTGTGGGAGTTGTGTTCAGTAAGGGACTGGGTAAAGGTCCCAACATTGCCCTGTACTTGCTGGATGACCTTGGGCAGGTCACTTGTCCTTTCTGAGCCTCAGTTTCCTCATCTGTATGCTAGGAACTGTCAGGAGGCCCTAGTAAGAACAGCTTTGTGAGCTGTACTGTGCCTGCGTCTCTCCAGCGCTATCTTAGCATGTGGGTGGGTCAGTGTGTCTCCCTGAGAGTGGCCCCTCCACATCAGGGAGCGGTGGGGATTAGGACTCTGGCCCCTGATTCTGAGGCCTGTGGATGAGAGCAGGCTCAGCAGGGGAAGAAGCCGACCCTCCTTGCCCACAGATTGTTCCATGTGGGTGTCTGTTCCTGCAGAGATGAAAACAGAGTGGTCCCTAGCACCACTCTCCTTCCGTATATGATCATTCCATCATTTATTCCCACAGCCACCCTGGGAGGAAGGATGTTGCATTAAACACTCCCATTTAAGAGAAGCCGGTGGTCTCTGCATGGAGCACAGGGAAGTTGGGAGGGCTGGAGGTTTGCAGGAGGCTCTGCCTCACCAGCCATGGGGCCCTGGGCACATCCCCCTCTGCTGGGACGGCACCTTCTGCGTGGTCTGAGTGTGAACCTGGGCCATCTGTGGCCTTGCCTCTTTGCCATCGCTGACTTGGGGAAGCCACCACTCTGGGTGAAGCAGCTCAGCCCCCTCTCTGCACCCACAGGAAGGTGGAGGACCTACAGTTCCGAGTGGAGGAGGAGTCCATCACCAAGGGAGACCTGGAGGTAACAGTCAAAGGTCCCGCCCCGGCTTGCTTGGTGCCCCAGGCCTAGCCCTTGCAGGGCAAATGGCCCTGAGGACCTGGCAGCAACTCTGGGCCCCCAGGGAGGGGGCTGGGGGATTTCTAGGGAGAAATAAGGAAGAGTGAAAGGTCATGCCTGGGGATAGTGGGAGGGGTTTGGTCATGAGACTCCGAGGTCAGAGGTGGGAGTGGCTCAGCTCCAGGAGCTGAGGGGCTCTCCTTCCTGTATCGGGCCACTTGGTGGGATGGACCAATGGTCCGTGCACATGGCTAGGCCTACAGACATATTGGCTGATCTCTCCTGTCCCTGCTTTGTTGGGTGATAGCCCTAATGGTATCCCTTCGGTCCTTAGTTCATCTTGGATTCCATGTAGAATTTCGGCTGAAATTAGCTTGTTGGTGAATCACAGAACTTGCAGATGGGAAAACAGGCTCAGAAAGACAAAGACCCAGTCATGGAACAAGTCAGCAGTCCGCGGGACCAGAGACCATGAGTCCTGACTCCTGAGCCAGCCCGTAAGGAAGGCCAGTTGTAGCACCTCCTTGGTTCTAACACCTGCACAGGTGGACCTTTACTCTCCAATCCCACCCACCCTTACAGAGCTCAGGGATGGGGGTGCTCGCATTAGTCAACAAAGCACTCCACCCGCCAACCCCAGGCCCCCTCACCAATCCATGCAGGGACCGCAGGGCTCACGAGGCCAGTTGGTTGGGCAGGAACACCCCCTGCTGTGGCCGCCCTTCTTCCTGGGAGGTGACGAGGGACAAGACCTCCTGGAGCTGTCGGTCGGGGCGGGGGACAGTGAGCTCAGTCCCTGCCCACAAGCTGACCTGGCCCTAACTGGCTCTGGGCAGCCTCTTCCCTCCCCACGCCTTGGTTTGATCTTCTGTAAAATGAGAAGGTTGAACTAGGTCAGTGATTCTCAAACTTGACAGTTCATCACCTAGACGGCTTGTCGGGTCACAGAGGGCTGGCCCCAGCCCCAGACTGACCGTTTAGTAAGTC